>NC_090319.1:226421650-227114231 GCF_040869045.1 Eurosta solidaginis | reverse complement strand
TTGCTAACTTTTCCTTTTATTATTATTTTTCTGTATTTCCTTTTTTTTTTGTACTTCATTTCCTAGATAAAAAAAAAAAAAAAAAATTATATAAATCATTTTTTTGATTCGGTTTGGAATTTTTTTGTAAAAGGAGGATTTCCTCCACGCAATTTATGAAGCCACATGACACATGTGGCATCTTATTTTTCTTCTTATGTATTTTTTTTCTGCAAATCACCTCACATGTAAACCACTTTATTATTCTTTTTACATAAACTAATAACTACCACCAGAGCTTACCTCACATTTAACTCGCGATTATTTTAACTTTTGCTAGTTAAATATCTTTTTTTTTTCACTTATTCCGATCACGAAAATGTGTGTACGTATTTTTACTATTACAAACCGGAACTGAAAGTTCCATGAGGTAATAGTATATAATAGTACATAAGTACATGGAATAGGGTTTTTTTGTGCTCTTTATCTCTATTTTCTTTCAGCTCCCGCTGCTACAGCCTTGGTACCTGGACTGCAGATGAGCGTGAGGAGATGAGTACGTGAGTGGTTATATATAATGAATGGTAATCTCTATATAGCTTTTTGTAATCTCTCTTAATTTTTTGTTTCTTTGCCTTCCATATTATCTTATGCACATATTTTATTGATCACCGTAACTATTGCCTAATGCAAGCAAGAATTAAAGATTGTAGTAAAAGGGTGTTCCTATCTGGGTTATTTTATTTTCTTGTTATCTATTTAATTTTTTTTTTTTTACTTTGAATATTATATGCAGTAATTGCAGTATCCTTTTTGTTATTTTGCTTGAGTTTAGATCAGGATAAGAAATAATAGAATTTAGAATTACCAATACAAATCACTAGATATAAGTAAACATAGAATTTGTGAAAATAAACTCGTATGAGGAGGAAATGAGTTATTTCGAATTTATTGGCTGAAACAATGTCAGGAAAAATGCAGGCCCTCTAAGTTTTCTTTTGTGTTAGTGTGGGTGTTGCCTTTGCGGCACACTACGAATGAGTTAGGTGTTGCAACCTACTGACGGACGATGATTTAGACTAGACCATTACAGACGGACGAACGTCAGGAAAAGGGAACTCCACTCGGTTATCGGAGTCAAAGTGGAGTTCAAGGTTATTCAGGCCTCATGAACAAGAGGGGTGGGATGACTCCACCTGACACGGACGGTCTTCTCCCGCTTACTCGTTCTTTTCTTTCTCTTTATCTTTCACAGGTCCCTATATTCTTCTCACCTAGGCATGATATCTAAAATTTTGTTTCTGTGACTGTGGGTCGAGTAGCCGGGCTACCACCATGCCTAACCGCCACTCTTCTCGTCCCGGACCAAGCAGTTACATTACACAATCCAAACTCTAACATTGCTCCTAAAAATTTAAAGTGTTACTTCTTTTTAAAATCCTTTGAGAATATTATAGAAAATTTTGAAATAGCATTGAAAATTTTAGCTTTCAGATTGTGTACACTTTTTTGTTTTTGATACTTTCTTTTGTTAATATTCATTTAAAAAAATAGTATATGTGCTGAAAATCTGTTGTAAGTAATAATTTAAAAGCTTTGTTTTATAATTGTGTTTAATTTAGACGTGTGTTTCGTTTGCAGATACCAGCTATATCTGCAGCGGCTACTTCCGCATTGCATCATGAATTATGAGGTTATATTCTGCGACTTATGGCCCTATTTTCATAGTACTACCCGAAGTTGGATTACGCCTACATGTTTTGGAATATTATCAAAGTTAGCTTCCCAATAACTTAAGATCTCTTCTTGAAAATGTTGAAATCGTTATAGACTCTTAAGAAATATGCTTGCTTCTCTGCACTGAATAATGGTCTTAAACGAAATGCTACAGAACTTTAAATGTAGAAGCTGCCAAGGTGTGGTGGCATTCGGTGATGTCTTGGCAGTCATTGTTAGGGGTAAGTTTCTGGGTACCTTGGGTGGCATTACGAAGGGTACTTCGGTAAACCCTAGTCAAACGGAACAAGGAAACACGAAATTCCTGAATTCATGCCATATTAAATTGGTGGATTACCGCTCATCCTGTTTGATACGGTTACTGTCAGTGTGGAATTAGGAGATCTGCTAGACACTTGTATACGACCGCCCCCTAGTAATAAAGTATGTGGCTTCAAGAAGTGTGTGCTCTTATCTCTAGTCTCAATAATGAGGATGGTATTGTCTTTTCACAATGGCATCCCATTCGAAAAATATGTGTTCTACAACACATATAATCAGTGTTTGTATGTATGAATCTTTTTGTCTCCTTAGCTTTGTTAAGCAGAGATGACTTGGCTTTCTGTGCAATAACTATGGGAGCGGGGCTATCGCGAAAATCATCTTCCCACTGATTTTTTTCTTTTCTCTCTGGATCTTTCTTTGTCACTATTGTGGGCAGTGAATTTATGTTAGAGGATAATGTATGGCGGTATCTGTCCACTTGTTTGTCATGTAGGCAGTCTGCCCTAAATTTTTCCCTACAGATTGTTTGAGCCGAACCCGAAATCTGTAACTTTCATCATTGTTTTCAAAACAGAAAGTGTTAAACTAACTTTTACGAAAGACTTACCCTTGAAATTTATAAATATTTCTGCCGAAATAATTACCGGCTACTATTGCTTTGTATTTATATCGCGCAAAGACCGTCTATGATTTGCAACATTTTCAATGAAGAGCCTGGAACTTTCACAAAAAATACAAGTCTGGTAATGCAAGTAAAGTTCTGACAATTTTTTCTTTCTTTTGTGTAACGGTTTCTGATCGTCTGACTTTACACGAAAACTACACATTTAAGTTCAAATAAAATAAACGAAAGATATCAAATATGATGCCTGATTTTATTGATTTATCAGATTTAATTTGTTATTTTAATATAATTTTACTAAATTGTATGCATATGTTTTTGTAGAATTTTAATACCTTTTTAATAAAGGGATTAAATTCTTCCTATTTTTCCTTTCCTTCTAAAAAACAACCATTAGTTCAGAGTGTCACATTTTCAAAAATGCAACATCCGAAACCTCTTGTAATCGAATCATGATGCAGGACATACACTACCTATGTCCGGGTTTATTCTGGACAAGTAAGAGTTTAACCTGTTACAGTATCCAGACCGAAGTTGGACCAGGGTGACTCGAGTCTCCCTTGGTAGTGTGCTTTCTTCTTCTGCAAGGGTGGGATACTGCATATTAATAACGGGTTTCACCGGGCGCGTCCTAACAAAGGCATGCTAGTCTGGATCAAACGACTGTGTTGGTAAGTGCCGGTTCTCGTCATAGTGCTTTAGGAGATGTTCCCTTAATTCCCGTGGAGGCGGTGCTAAATCAAGCAGTTGTTTGCTAGGATGTCCTGGTTTGTGACAATTAAGCAAGAACTGCTTGTTCAGCATTTCGTCGTGCTTTTTAATATTGAGCTCTTTGTCCTCATATGTAGATGGTGTTCGGAAGTCATAAGGAGACATCCGGTGGTAGTTCTAATTGCGGCATTTTGACAGTGTGTATTTTTAAGACCTTGCGACCAGACTGGTGACGCGTAGCTCATGAGCGGCCGGTCAATTGCTTTGTACGTAGCTAGCAACGTTTCATTATCTTTTCCCCATGTGCTGCCGGCAAGCGACTTGAGGATTTTGTTGCGACTTTGTACTTTAGAAACAATCTTGGTGGCATGAGCCTTCAAGGTTAGGGTATTATCGAACGTTACCCCTAAGATATTTGGGTGATTGACAGTGTAACGGCGCCCTAAACTCAAACACACCACATCAAAATCAATCAGCTGATGTTTCATTTATAACATGCCCATCGGCAATAATGCGACCCTGCACGCAAAAATGCAGATACACACATTATTAAAATGATTGATTTACTTTTTTACTTTTGACTGGAGCGCCAGCTTTAAATTGTGAATTTTTAAAAAGTTTAAGTTTTTTGGGTAAAACAAACCCTGTTTGCAAATCAGCTTAAAAATAAAGAAAAAGCTACATGCATTGCGACAATTTGGAACAAATAAAGCTCTAATGTGACATACTATAAAGTCTTGCGTTTTTCATTTTGTTGCTGCCATCAAGCGCCCGCTAAGTATTGTCAAGAACTTCCATTTTTTCGGATATTTGGACCAACCTCGTCAGAACCTCGACAATCCGGATAATTGTTTCCCCATTTTGGTTATTTGGTAAGAACAATTCCTGTTTTCAACGTGACGATTGGGAAAATTTTGCTACATGACGACCGTGACGTGCGGGCCAGCCGCTAGTAAAATAACCTCATTTTTTTGAATTGGGGCATCCATGTGTGGGCACAGAAAAACGCCATTTTATACCTATGTACGCAAAATAACCTCAAATTTTTTTGACTGCGGCGGGGGAGCACCTAAAAATAACCTCAATTTTTTCTGACTGCGGCGCGGGAGCACCCAACATAACCTCAATTTTTATAATCACATTTCTCAATTTTTATGAATTCATTAGTTTACATGTGTTTAAGCCTACAATATAGTTAGCCACATCTATTCGAACATACTACACTTGTTTTGCTTGCATGTGTACAATTATTTTTACGCACGTATATTTTCTTCTGCATGTGAACTTTACAGGCTATGTATGTTACAAGTGAATTAAAGTGAACCCAAAATGTGATTTTTGTAAACGGTATTTTCCTAAACTCTTGACGTGTTCTTAAACCAATTTTTCAAATGGTCCTTTGCAAATATGTCTCTTTTCAAATTTTCTGGCATTTTGACCTATTTCCACGTACATATGGTAAAATGTGGATTTTGATATAATGGTGGTTTGTGAAAAACCAATTAAATTTTTATAAAGGGTGATTTGTTAGAAACCAATTTACATTTTTATTATACATGCGGTGGTTCTGTGAAAAACCAAATTGAGATTTTCAAATAAAGCGGTGCGTCCGTGATTACCAAATTTGTGAAATTTTTACCAATTCATACCTATATACTTTTGTGACATTTTGAATTCAAATAGGTACATTTCTTTTATAAATTTTCCATACAAGTATATTACAGTTCCAATTAATTCTTCCAATAAATTGTTAAATATTTCTGTAGAGACTATTCACCAGCAAATCATTTCACTTTTTCAAAATTTTTCTTTAACAGTTCAGCTTCAAATATACTTCAGACATTCAAATAAGTACTTTATTAATTTCATAGTTTGAACTGAATTATTTTTGCTATTCTGATAACTACATATGTACCTAAGAAATGGTAAGCAAGTGCAAAAAAACTCAGACTCAGATTCCGATAATTCAGCTTCAAGCTACGAAAGTTTAAATTCATCTCCGACCGAAGAGGTCACAAACCAGGAAAATAGATTTTCATTGTCAACAGATTTTCCAGGCTTCGAAGATTCTTCCAGTAAAAATTTAACTTCTAATTTATCTTCTAATCTTAACGATTCAAATAGTGCACAATCAACTTCAACTTTTTCTGCTTTAAAATCGGAGCTTAACGACTCAAATAATACAACTCTAGTTATCGTTTCTTCTAACGTAAATCCAGATCTTAACGATCCAATTAGTATAAACCTTGCCTCACCTTCTGCTAATTCAGCTTCAGAGCTTAACAATCAAATCATGGTAACAATTGAGGAAAAGAAAGCTTTCGTTAACACATGTGCTAATTCTATTAGAGAAAACTACAGTGGTGATCCTCTAGCACTTGATTCCTTTATAGACAAAATTGCATTACTTGAACAATTCGCTACGGCAAATTTAACCGATAATTTTATAGCGTTCATAAAATCAAAACTAGAGGGTAAAGCTCGTGAAGCAATACCAAGACAAGTAACTTCAGTCAACGAAATTAAAGTAGCTCTACGTAACAGAATAAAACCGGAGAACTCGAAAGTTGTTGCAGGGAGAATTGCAGCGTTGCACGTTAGCAATAACAATTACACAGATTTTGCCGAAAAAGTTGAAGATTTAGCTGACTCACTTGAGCGGTCTCTTATTATTGAAGGGATCACTCAAGCAAAAGCTCATGAAATGGCAGTCGAACAAACTGTTAACGTGTGTCGTGTAAATGCTAAATCAAATTTAGTAAAAACCATTATAGCCTCAACGGCATTTACAGATCCGAAAGACGTAGTAGCGAAACTAATCTTAGAACAAAACAACGTAGAAACTGATCGTCAGGTTTTAGCTTTTCGATCATGTGGTAACAACACATTCAGAAATTCACGTGGTAGTTATCGTGGCTTTTACCCAAACCGCGGCTATGCTGGTAATAGAAATAATAATAATTCATTTGCATACAAACAGCAACTACAACGGCAACAACAATCAAAGATATAGGAATTATAATGGAAATAGATACCAGAATAACAACAATAATAATACGCGTCCAAATACTAAGTAATTCCAAATCAAATACATATAATAGTAACAATAGAAGCAACAATTCAAGATCGTCAAACGGTAGAGGTCGAATCGCAAACGTTCGCGCTTTAAACGCCAGTGCCCCTCAGGAGCGAACACTGGGGGAGGAAGAACTAAGCCAGTAAGCGAACATACCTCACCAATAGGCATCTATTGTTTAAATTTAAATTACTCAGATTTCATAGAATTACAACTTAACGAGTCACAAAAATTTTGTTCTTTCCTGGTAGACACTCAAGCAGACATTTCTTTAATAAAAATATCATGCCTAGACAGTAATATTTCATTAAATACGAACGACATTATTAACATTACCGGTGTTACTTCAAATTCAGTTTCGACTTTAGGTAAAATTACCGTAAATTTAAATTTTTCAAACTTTTCTATTATAACATACTTTACATGTAGTAAATGAAGATTTTAATATTGAATCCGATGGCATATTAGGTAAAGATTTTCTGAAAATTAACAAATGCATTATTAATTATGAAAGAAACAGTATTTCCTTTTGGGTAGGTAATGAAAAAGTTGCGATACCAATCCTACACGGAACGGAAGGCGACAGTTGTATCATTCCTCCAAGATGCGAAATATTCAGACTTTCTGATTTAGGAGATTCTCCCGAGCCACTTTTCGTGGACTCGCAGGAAATTGAAAATGGTGTTTTCACAGCTAGGTGCATTCTTAATTCCAGTAACACAATAATAAAAGTCATAAATACCACTGATGATATAAAGTATGTAAAAAGAAACAGTATTCGGACAGAAAAACTTTCAAACTACAATGTTTATACAATTAACAATACAGAAACAGAAGACAAACGTTCGAAAAAACTAATTTCGATTTTAAAAAATCAAATACCTCAACATGCTCCAAGTAAATTGATTGACCTTTGCATATATTAGATAGACATTTTCGCTCTTGACACGGACAAAATGACTTTAAACAACTTCTACGAGCAAAAATTAAGATTGACCGACAACGAGCCGGTATATATTAAAAACTATAGATTGCCATATTCTCAACGCGAAGAAATAAATCGCCAAGTAAATAATTTGTTAAACAACGACTTGATTGAACCCAGTTATTCGAATTACAATAGTCCTTTGATTGTAGTCCCAAAGAAAGATACTAATGGTCAAAAAGCGTATCGTATGTGCGTAGATTTTCGCGCAGTAAACAAAAAACTCATTGCTGATAAATTTCCACTAGCTAGAGTTGACGATATATTAGACAATCTCGGTAGAGCAAAATATTTTTCCACATTAGATCTTTTTTCAGGATTTCATCAAATCCCCTTGCATCCTGACTCACGTGACATTACTTCTTTCAGCACCTCGGTCGGTGCATTCAGATGAAAAGTGCTTCCATTCGGTTTAAATATAGCACCAAATTCATTCTCACGAATGATGACAATAGCTTTTTCGGGTATACCACCCAACGTCGCATTTTTGTACGTCGACGATATTATCGTCATAGGTTGCAGTGAAGCACACCATATTAAAAATCTTTCAAAAGTTTTCGATATCTGTAGGTCTTTCAATCTCAAACTTAACCCAAATAAATGCAGCTTTTTACGACCAGAAGTTGAAGTTACATTTTTAGGTCACAAATGTTCAGCCAAAGGTGTGTTGCCAGACGACTCCAAAATAAACGCAGTTAAAAAGTATACAAAACCGACTGATGAAGACGCTGTACGACGATTCGTCGCGTTTGCAAACTATTACCTAATTTTGCGTTTCTGGCAGCGCCTCTAACCCGATTAAGCAGAAATAGAGTTGAATTCGTATGGGATGTAGAGTGCGAAAGAGCATTTTTATCTTTGAAAGCAGCATTACTTTCACCAAAATTACTTCAATATCCAGATTTTACTAAACAATTCAATATTACAGTTGACGCTTCCACAACTGGATGTGGCGCTATTTTAAGTCAAGAACAGCAAGGTAGTGATTTACCAATTTGCTTCTAAAGCATTTAATAAAGCAGAACAGAAAAAACCCATTATAGAGTTAGAACTTTTAGCTATTTACTTTGCAATCAAGCAATTTCGACCATACGTTTATGACACCCATTTTATTGTAAAGTCAGATCATAGACCTCTGGTATACTTATTCAAAATGAAAAACCCATCTTCAAAACTTTCGAGAATAAGACTGAAACTATCTGAATATAACTTTACTATTGTATATATAAAAGGTAAATCAAACGTTTGTGCTGATGCACTATCGCGTATAACAATCGATGAGATTAAAGAAACTAAGAAACACATTTTGGCAGTACAGACAAGGTCAATGGCAAAACAGGCAAACGACAAAAATTTACATAGGAAAACAGACAATAACGACGAAAAACAAATTACTTTACATGTCTACGACAAATTTATATTTAATTTTTCAAAAAAGATTCCACGAATAAGATCTGAAATTACGTACAATAAAAATAATAAAACAACTAATTTAAAAATTTTTGCGCATATTAAACATAAGAAACTCGAGTTACTTAGCTTTGAGCTTGTTAACGAAATAAGGACTTTAGAGAAATTACTTTCGAGGCTTGAATCAGAAGCCGGCAAACGCAAAATTAAGCAAATTGAATGGCCTAAAAACGATATTTTGTTCGAACATTAAACTATTACAAATTTCAAAAATATTGGAAATAAAATTTTAAAATCATTAGAAATTATTCTAACAGATCCAGTAGAGACAATAACAGACGAAGACACAAGACTAAAACTTATGAGAATTTACCATAAAGATCCCCTTTCTGGTGGACATTGCGGAATGAAAAAACTGTACGCAAAATTACGAACCAAATTTTATTGGAAAGATATGACTCGTGATATATCGAAATATATCAAAAGTTGTAATGATTGTCTTTTAAACAAAGTTAAAACAAAAACCAAAGAAAAGCTAGTGTTAACACCAACACCTTGCAATCCATTTGAAATAGTAGTCATTGATACAATAGGACCGTTGCCAGTTACCATAATTTGCGATTTAACGAAATACTTAGTAACAGTAGCGGTTCTGGATAAAAGTGCGAAAACCATAGCTTCTGCGGTATTCGAGTCATTTATTTTAACATATGGCCCAATGAATTCTATCAAATCTGATCTAGGCACGGAACGGAAGATGAAGTGTTTTCAGAGCTGACAAAACTTTTAAACGTCAAACGCGATTTTTCCACAGCGTATCATCATGAAACGTTAGGTTCAATCGAACGAAACCATCGAGTGTTTAACGAATACTTGCGCGCATATCTTAATGACACGTTGTCGGACTGGGATACTTACTTGAAGTATTTCACGTTTTTTCACAATACCACTTCGAATACAGTTTTTGATAATAAATTTACACCGTTCGAATTAGTATTCGGAAAAAAAACCCATTTTACCGAAAGAACTTCAAAAAGGAAAAATTTATCCAATTTGCGAAAGAGGCGAAATACCGCATGCAAAAATCACATGTATTGGCGCAAGAACTTTTAAACAAACAAAAAGTTCGAAATAAATATTATTATGACAAATGCCTGTCCGTCAAAAATTAGCGTAAATGATAAGGTTCCAATACAAAAAGAACCGCGCGATAAACATGCAAGCATATATCAGGGGCCGTACATAGTTAAGGAAATAGATGGGACGAATGTAAAAGTTTTTGATAAACAAAAGAAAAAATTAAACACTGTTCACAAAAACCGTGAACAAAAAGTACAATAAATAACTCTAGGCAAGTTATGCTTTATTTACAAATACAAAATTTACAAATTCTAAATTGTAATATTTAAGTAATAACTACTTTGCATCGCATTTCTATGTCAAAAAAAAAAAAAAAAAACAAAAAAAAAACCTTGAAATGTATCAAATTTACAAATAATATAATATGTAAACATACGACTTAGTAGCTAAGAGTTAAACCATAAACATACGTGATGTAAAATGAATTATATAAATTTACAAAGCAAAAACTTACACTTATAAAATTATTTTCAAATATGCCAATTGGCATAACTATACTATATTTGTCTATTGCAATGCAAAATTTTCAATAACATGTATAAGTAAATTTCATTATCATTAACTGAAACTATTCTACATATTAAATAAGCCCATAAGTTTTTGTATTAACTGGAAGATAAGGTGATGACAT
Organism: Eurosta solidaginis; assembly: GCF_040869045.1. Classification (NCBI taxonomy): domain Eukaryota; kingdom Metazoa; phylum Arthropoda; class Insecta; order Diptera; family Tephritidae; genus Eurosta; species Eurosta solidaginis. Next base: position 227,103,676 of record NC_090319.1, on the reverse strand, counting down.
AATTCAATCAAATAATGTCAGGTAAGAAGAAGCCAGCAGAATTGATCACTCTGCCGACTTCTTCTTTCCAAAGGAGGGTGATGTAACAGCGCCCTAAACTCAAACACACCACATCAAAATCAATCAGCCCATCGGCAATAATGCGACCCTGCACGCAAAAAGGCAGATACACAAATTATTATAATGATTGATTTACCTTTTACTTTTGACTGGAGCGCTAGCTTTAAATTGTGAATTTTTAAAAAGTTTAAGTTTTTTTGGGTAAAACAAACCCTGTTTGCAAATCAGCTTAAAAATAAAGAAAAAGCTACATGCATTGCAACAATTTGGAACAAATAAAGCTCTAATGTGACATACTATAAAGTCTTGCGTTTTTCATTTTGTTGCTGCCATCACGCATCCACTAAGTATTGTCAAGAACTTCCATTTTTTCAGATATTTGGATCAACCTCGTCAGAACCTCGACAATCCGGATAATTGTTTCCCCATTTTGGTTATTTGATAAGAATAATTCCTTTTTTCAACGTAAGGATTGGGAACATTTTGCTACAACAGTCTCGGGGAGATACCTGTGTATTTTAGAAACTAATTCATCAATTGAAGGGCCAGGTCCTGTAGCCATAATCGGCATAGGGAATGATTGTAACTACTTCTGGTGGGGAAGAGAGTTTTGATATATAAAAATTAAACAGAAGCGGGGATAGGACACCACCCCGTGAAACCCCCTGTTCAATTCTTCTACACTGAAAGAAAAAGAGTGGTAAAATCAACCGAAATACGGGTAAATTCAACCGACATTTCTGTTAATTTAAACCATTGCAACAAGATGTTGAATCAACTGCGCACAAATCGTTGATTCATAATTGACCGTTTTAGTAGTCGAATGAACAAAAAAAGTTGTTGCGACAGCTTTGTACGAAAGTACCTATGTTGCCATATACATAAATAAATGTAAGGCGCGATAACCTCCGAAGAGATCTAAGTCCGAGCTTCTCTTCCTATTTGCGTCGTGCTCCTCTTGATTTTCCCTACAAATTGCCCGGACGGGACCTACATGTTTTATGACGACTCCGAACGGCATCTGCAAGGCAGATGAGTTTTCACTGAGAGCTTTTCATGGCAGAAGTATACTCGGAGCGGTTGCCAAACACTGCCGGGGGGCGACTCCGCTTAGAAACATTTTCTTCTAATTGAAAAACCTTATTTCTAAAATTTTGATGTTGCTTTGCCCGGGGTGCGAACCCAGGGCATACGGTGTGACAGGCGGAGCACGCTACCATCACACCACGATGGCACTTACTAACCGAACGTCAATTGGGCTTACATCAAATATGCTGGCACACATTAAACATTATACACTTTATTATTTTGTTTTATTGAACGCAATTTCACCACATTTTATATTTTATAATTTATTTAGTTTATAGTTTTGAACTTCGCTTTGCAAATGAAAATACTAGTCGCAAAACTGATTCACAATTCTTGCAGTTGCAGCTCAGCTCATTCTCAATTTCTTCTCTCGCATGTAGTTCCCACAATTGATTGCTTCGAACAAAACTTGTATAAATGTTTGACATAACATTTTAAATAGAGAACTTGTAAATTATAGAAAAGTAAAGAATCAAATCGCTAGAAGGTAATTCACCCCTGGAGTAACTTTACATGTAATTCGGAAGTTAAAGTTTGCGAATTTTGCATTTCGCTTGGAGGTGAAATTGCAAAATTGTACCCGATAAATAGGTGTCCAGGTATCTCATAATTTTTTGCACAGTAAATTCAAAAAACGGTTTTTCGTTTTGTATTGATAACTGAAAAACTAGTTTTTTGTTGTTTTCCCATTTTTTTGTTTTTTCGATTTGGTGGTTTTCTTAATTTGATATTTTTTTTAAACAAGTGGCACCATCGTCATAAGTACAAAGTAGAGAGCGCAGTGAGCGAAAAATTCTCTTTGAAATTTGCTCATAGAGTTGATCGCTGTTGAAATGCCCAGTGAGATCAGTTGTGTTAACAGAAAAAGCAGTTAGATTGACCAGGAACCTTCAATTTTACAGAATTTTGTTAACTTAAGAGCGGCAATTTCTCTTCTGTTAAAATGACTAAACTAATTTGTTCGTTTGACAAAGAACTCGGTCGAATTAATCATAATTCGATCAATTTCACCGAATCTCCGTTAAGTCAAGAATAACACAACCGATTTGTTGATTTTACTAGCACCATTTCTTTCAGTGTAGGTTTAGAAATTTCCTTCCTAAATTGAATCGACGCCTGCCGACCACTCAGATAATTAGCGGTGCATCTTTTACGACAAGCGGGAAGGTGTGAGCCTTTTATGTCTTGGAGTAGTGTGTCGTGGTTGACTGTGCCAAAAGCTTTTGACAGGTCAAGTACCACGAGCGCCGTCCTATGATGATTTAATCCGTAATTAATCTCAGTGTTAATGGCATTGAGCACGGTGGTGCTGTGCATTTTACGGAAGCCCTGCTGGTGCGTGCCTAAGCGAAGATTTGCCGTGAAATGAGGGAGCAGGACGGTTTCCAATGTCTTAGCTACTGGCGAAAGGAGTGATATCGGTCGATAAGACTCGCCTTCGTTAGCTGGTTTGCCATGCTTTAGTAGCGGGAATACCCTTGCCATTTTCCATTTTTCGAGAATAACGAAGGATTCCAGTGACAGGTTGAAAACATGTGTGAGGTATTTTATTCCCTCATCGCCAAGGTGTTTAAGCATTGCCATGGCTATTTCGTCGGGGCCTATCGACTTGGAGGGCTTGGCCTAACGGATGGCTGCTTCTAACTCTGTGGGGGTGATGGTAATGGGTGGGACGTCGTGTTTATGTTTATGAGCTCGTCTGTTAGCACGACGTCTGGATTTGTCTACAGAAGATTATAAATTGTCGGCAAAAGCCCCTCGCACATTTCTTCAAATCAGAAAGTTTTATCACCGAAGGCTATAGGTAGATACTTCATCGTTGTGTTTAGTTAGATTAGACAAGGATTTGACGGTTGACCACAATTTACCAACACCCGCAGAGAGGTTGCAGTTCTTTAGATGCTCCTCCCATTTGGTACGTTTATGTTCATTTACCAGCCACATGATATCCAAGTTAAGAATCCTAAAAAAGAGGTCTCTAGGGTTGAGGTGTCTCGCAAGGTCACGTTCTCTTGCTAAATTTGCGGCTTCGTAAGGGAAATGCGGTATGATTTCAGGTATTCTACCGGCCGGGATGAAGCGTGCAGAAGCTGAAAGGATGACGTTGCGGAACGCACGCTCGCCCTGCCGGACATCGGTCGGACGGGAAGAGCAAGATTGATTTGTAAAGGTTGTGGAGTCTACTCAATCGGCTTTTTTTAACTTAATGAAGTTCCGTTTTACAGGGGTGATAAAATTGGCAGGTCGCTCGATTGAAAGGAGTATGGGCAGGTGATCAGAAGCTAAAGTAAGGATTGGTTGCCATTCAACGCAATTTATGAGACCTGCACTGACGATTGAGATGTCAGGTGAGCTGTGGCAATTACCTGCAATTCTGGTGGGGGCATCGCCGTTTATCGTGCAGAAAGTCGCATTGTCTATTTGCTCTACTAGCTGCCTGCGTCTACTGCGACTGGAAAGCTGGAATGCCTGAGATCGTGGTGAGCGATGAAATCGCCAAGGATAAGACGGCTTTCGCCACCGAGTAGCGTACTAATATCGGGGCGATAGCCAGGACAGTAAGTGGCAGGAGGAATATAGATGTTAATTATTTCTAAGTCATCATCGCCTGACCTGATGTTAAGTTGAAATAGACTATATTGCACGGTGTGATGAGTGATAAAGGCAAGGCCACCACCACTACCCCTTGTGCGATCTTGCCTATGAATGTTGTAGCCATCGCAAATTCGGAGGTCCGATCTGGCAGTTCGCTTTGTTTCTTGAATTGAGCAGAGCTCATAGAGTATATTAATTTTGTTCGCATAACGGTACCCCTTAACGGCATAAACTAATCGAGATAGATACACTGAAAGAAAAATACTGGTAAAATCAACCGAACTACGGGTCAATTCAACCGAAATTTCTGTCAATTTTTATCCATCGCAACAAGATGTTGAATCAACTGCGCACAAATCGTTGATTCGTAATTGACCATTTTAGTAGTCAAATGAACAAAAAACGTGCAAATAAATGTAAGGCGCGATAACCTCTGAAGAGATTTTAGGCCGAGCTTCTCTTCCAATTTGCGTCGTGCTCCTCTTGATTCTCCCTACAAATTGGCCGGAGGGGACCCTACATGTTTTATGCCGACTCCGAACAGCATCTGCGAGGCAGATGAGTTTCCACTGAGAGCTTTTCATAGCAGAAGTACACTCGGAGCGCTTGCCCAACACTGCCGAGGGGCGACCCCGCTTAGAAAAATTTTCTTCTAATTGAAAAACCTTATTTCTAAAATTTTGATGTTGCTTTGCCCGGGGTACGAACCCACGGTATACGGTGTGGCAGGCGGAGGACGCTACCATCACACCACGGTGGCACTTACAAACCGAACGTCAATTGGGCTACATCAAATATGCTGGCACATATTAAACATTATACACTTTATTATTTTGTTTTATTAAACTCTTTCACCAAATTTTATATTTTATAATTTATTTAATTTATAGCTTTGAACTTCACTTTGCAAATAGAAATGAATATAGTAGTCACAAAACTGATTCTCAATTCTTTCAGTTGCAGTTCAGCTCATTCTCAATTTCTTCTCTCGCATGTGTTTGCCACACTTGATTGTTTCGAACAAAACTTGTAGTATAAATGTTTGACGTAACATTTTAAAAAGAGAACTTGTAAGTTATAGAAAAGTAAAGAATCAAATCGCAGGAAGGTAATTCACCACTGGAGTAACTTTACATGTAATTCGGCAAGCTTAATTTTCGTAGCACTTTAAGTTGAAACGATTCCAAAACCACTCAAACTTTTATGTTGTCGGAAACATCAACATTAAAAAAGTATGTTTTTTATTATCTTATTAAATTCGTTCGCGTGAGTGAAAATTCATAAAGACTTGAACCAAATATTACTAACTTTGGAAAAATTCCTGTTCGTTCAAACAAAACTTTTGCAACAAGAGGGCGCAATTTTGAATTTCGCTTGGACGAGAAGTTGCAAAATTGTACCCGATAGATAGGTGTCCCGGTATCTCATAATTTTTGCATAGTAAATTAAAAAAAAGGTTTTTTTGTTTTGTATTGATAACTGAAAAACTTGTTTTTTTGCTGTTTTCCCATTTTGTGGGTTTTTTCGATTTGATGGTTTTCTTATTTTGGTGTTTTTTTAACAAGTGACACCATCGTCATAAGTACAAAGTAGAGAGCGCAGTGAGCGTAAAATTTTCTTTGAAATTTGCTCATGTATTGACAGTTAATCGCCGTTGAAATTACCTGTAAGATCAGTTGTGTTAACAGAAAAATCAGTTAGATTGACCAGGAATCTGTCAATTTTACAGAATTTTGTTAACTTAAGAGCGACAATTTCTCTTTGGTTGAAATGACTAAACTAATTTGTTCGTTCGACAAAGAACTCGGTCGAATTAACCATAGTTCGATCAATTTCACCGAGTCTCCGTTAAGTCAAGAACAACAGAACCGATTTGTTGATTTTACTAGCACCATTTCTTTCAGTGTATAGACTTCTATATATCAAAATAATCTGGGGGTCGATTCCGGTTGAGCGTTATAGTGAAGTGAAAAAAAAAATTTTATCACTTTGCTTATCACTTACAGTTTTCATTTTTTCACTTCACTGAGTTCGAAAATGCGGTTCTTATAACTGCTGTGAAAACTGTTAACTGAATAACATTTGAATTTACGATGAGTGAAGTTTTCTTTGCTGAATGACAAATTATGACAGATTTCTTTTGTTGCATAAAACTAAATAAAAATACAAAAAAAATTAAGAAAAAACAAATGTCTGCCGCAGTGTTTCTGCTAAATGCTTCTAGGAGAATACGACAACGGCGCAGGTAAAAATGGTAATGATCTAATTTTCACTATTGAAAATAAAATGGGACAAGGGCCTACACTTCGCCAGAAACGTACACAATATTTGACGATACACCTTTATTTTCTTGCTTTGTTTTGTAGGAAATATCCTCGCCTTTTGAGGCGAAATCTCCGAGATTTAGAAACCCCTTTTACTAAAATGACTGAGGAGCACTTCATTGAACTATATCGCTATCCGAAAGCGTTATGCATTGAATTGATAAATGAGTTTAAACCACTTCTCAAAGTATCTTCCAGAGTTAACGTCATACCAAGCCATATCAAAGTTTTGTGCGCACTGAGGTTTTTTGCAGCTGGTAGCTTCCAGCGTTCGGTGGGCCGAGATCAATTCCCTTCACTGTCGCAAACTTCAGTGAATCGAAGTGTGTCTGAAGTGTCTCATGCATTAAATCAGATTGCGTATAAGTATGTGAGATTTCCAAAACGTGAAGTGTTCAACGCAATTAAAACGAATTTTTTTGCAAAGCATTTATTTCCGGGAGTAATAGGATTAATAGATGGGACCCATATCGGTCGCTCAATTCAAAGGAGTATGGGCAGGTGATCAGAAGCTAAAGTAAGGATCGGTTGCCATTCAACGCAATTTATGAGCGCTGCACTGACGATTGAGATGTCAGGTGAGCTGTGGCAATTACCTGCAATTCTGGTGGGGGCATCGCCGTTTATCGTGCAGAAAGTCGTATTGTCTATTTGCTCTGCTAGCTGCCTGCGTCTGCTGCGACTGGCAAGCTGGAATGTCAGAGATCGTGGTGAGCGTTGAAATCGCCAAGGATAAGACGGCTTTCACCACGAAATAGCTTACTGATATCAGGGCGATAGCCAGGACAGTAAGTGGCAGGAGGAATATAGATGTTAATTATGTCTAGGTCATCATCGCCTGACCGGATGGTTATGCCTTGACTTTTTAAGTTATTATCCCTGCGGCTGATGTTAGGTTGAAGTGGGCTATATTGCACGGTGTGATGAGTGATAAAGGCAAGGCCACCACCATTACCCCTTTGCGCGATCTTGCCTATGAATGTTGTAGCCATCGCAAATTCGAAGGTCCGATCTGGCAGTTATTTTTGTTTCTTGAATTGCGGCTATACGGATATTATTTTGATACTCAGCTGAGCAGAGCTCACAGAGTTTATTAATTTTGTTCGCATAACGGTACCCCTTAACAGCATAAACTAATCGAGATGGATACACTGAAAGAAAAATACTGATAAAATCAACCGATATACGGGTCAATTCAACCGAAATTTCTGTAAATTTTTATCCATCGCAACAAGATGTTGAATCAACTGCGCACAAATCGTTGATTCGTAATTGACCATTTTAGTAGTCAAATGAACAAAAAAAATGTAAACAAATGTAAGGCGCGATAACCTCCGAAGAGATTTTAGGCCGAGCTTCGCTTCCAATTTGAGTCATGCTCCTTTTGATTTTCCCTACAAATTGGCCGGATGGGACCCTACATATTTTATGCCGACTCCTGCAAGGCAGATGAGATTTCACCGACAGCTTTTCATGGCAGAAGTACACTCGGAGCGCTTGCCAAACACTGCCGAAGAGCGACCCCGCTTAGAAAAATTTTCTTCTAATTGAAAAACCTTATTTGTAAAATTTTGATGTTGCTTTGCCCGGGGTACGAACCCAGGGTATACGGTGTGGCCGGCGGAGGACGCTACCATCACACCACGGTGGCACTTACAAACCGGACGTCAATTGGGCTACATCAAATATGCTGGCACATATTAAACATTATACACTTATTATTTTGTTTTATTAAACGCACTTTCACCAAATTTTATATTTTATAATTTATTTAACTTATAGTTTTGGACTTCGCTTTGCAAATAGAAATGAAAATAGTAGTCACAAAACTGATTCTCAATTCTTTCAGTTGCAACTCAGCTCATTCTCAATTTGTTCTCTCGCATGTGTTTACCACACTTGATTGTTTCGCACAAAAATTGTAGTATAAATGTTTGACGTAACATTTTAAATAGAGAACTTGTAAGTTATAGAAAAGTAAAGAATGAAATCGCAGGAAGGTAATTCACCACTGGAGTAACTTTACATGTAATTCGGCAAGTTTAATTTTCGTAACACTTTAAGTTGAAACGATTCCAAAACCACTCAAACTTTTATGTTGTCGGAAACATCAACATTAAAAAAGGATGTTTTTTATTATCTTATTAAATTCGTTCGCGTGAGTGAAAATTCGTAAAAACATGCACAAAATATTACTAACTTTGGAAAAATTCCTGTTCGTTCAAACAAAACTTTTGCAACAAGAGGGCGCAATTTTGCATTTCGCTTGGACAAGAAGTAGCAAAATTGTATCCGATAGATAGGTGTCCCGGTATCTCATAATTTTTGCACAGTAAATTAAAAAAAGGGTTTTTTGTTTTGTATTGATAACTGAAAATCTAGGTTTTTGTTGTTTTTCCATTTTGTGTGTTTTTTCGATTTGATGGTTTTCTTATTTTTGTGTTTTTTTTAACAAGTGGCACCATCGTCATAAGTAGAGAGCGCAGTGAACGTAAAATTCTCTTTGAAATTTGCTCATGTATTGACAGTTGATCGCCGTTGAAATGACCTGTAAGATCAGTTGTATTAACAGAAAAATCAGTTAGATTGACCAGGAATCTGTCAATTTCACAGAATTTTGTTAACTTAAGAGCGACAATTTCTCTTCTGTTGAAATGACTAAACTAATTTGTTCGTTTGACAAAGAACTCGGTTGAATTAACCATAATTCGATCAATTTCACCGAATCTCCGTTAGGTCAAGAACAACAGAACCGATTTTTTGATTTTACTAGCACCATTTCTTTCAGTGTATAAACTTCTATATATCAAAATGATGTGGGGGTCGATTCCGGTTGAGCGTAATAGTGAAGTGAAAAAAAAAAAATTATCACTTTGGTTATCACTTACAGTTTTCATTTTTTCACTTCACTGAGTTCCAAAATGGGATTCTTATAACTGCTGTGAAAACTGTTAGCTGAATAACATTTGAACTTACGATGAGTGAAGTTTTCTTTGCTGAATGATAAATTATGACAGATTTCTTTTGTTGGGTAAAACTAAGTCAAAATACAAAAAAAAAAAATTAAGAAAAAGCAAATGTCTGCCGCAGTGTTTCTGCTAAATGCTTCTAGGAGAATACGACAACGGCGCAGGTAAAGATGATAATGATCTAATTTTCACTGTTGAAAATAAAATGCGACAAGGACCTACACTTCGCCAGCAACGCACACAATATTTGACGAGACACCTTTATTTTCTTGCTTTGTTTTGTTAAAAATATCCTCGCTTTTTGAGGCAAAATCTCCGAGATTTAGAAAACCCTTTTATTAAATAACTGAGGAGCACTTCATTGAACTATATCGCTATACAAAGCGTTATGCATTGAATTGATAAATGATTTTATGCCAGTTCTTAAAGTATCTTCCAGAGTTCACGCCATACCAAGCCACATGAAAGTTTTGTGCGCACTGCGTTTTTTTGCAACTGGTAGCTTCCAACGTACGGTGGGCCAAGATGAATTCTTTTCACTGTCGAAACTTCAGTGAGTCGAAGTGTGTCTGAAGTGGCTCAGGCATTAAATCAGATTGCGTATAAGTATGTGAGATTTCCAAAACGTGAAGAGTTCAACGCAATTAAAATGAAGTTTTTTGCCAAGCATTTATTTCTGGGAGTAATAGAATTAACAGATTGAACCCATATCGGTCGCTCAATTGAAAGGAGTATGGGCAAGTGATCGGAAGCTACAGTAAGGATTGGTTGCCATTCAACGCAATTTATGAGCCCTGCACTGACGATTGAGATGTCAGGTGAGCTGTGGCAATTACCTGCAATTCTGTTGGGGGCATCGCCTTTTATCGTGCAGAAAGTCGCAATGTCTATTTGGTCTGCTAGCTGCCTGCGTCTGCTGCGACTGGCAAGCTGGAACGCCAGAGATCGTGGTGAGCATTGAAATCGCCAAGGATAAGACGACTTTCGCCACGGAGTAGCGTACTGATATCAGTTCGATAGCCAGGACGGTAAGTGCCAGGGGGAATATAGACGTTAATTATTTCTAGGTCATCATCGCCTGACCGGGTGGTTATGCCTTGACTTTCTAAGGTATTATCCCTGCGGCTGATGTTAGGTTGAAATAGACTATATTGCACGGTGTGATGAGTGATAAAGGCAAGGCCACCACCATTACCCCTTGCGCGATCTTGCCTATGAATGTTGTAGCCGTCGCAAATTTGGAGGTCCAATCTGGCAGTTATCTTTGTTTCTTGAATTGCGGCTATACGGATATTATTTTTATACTCAGCTGAGCAGAGCTCACAGAGTATATTAATTTTGTTCACATAACGGTACCCCTTAACGGCATAAACTAATCGAGATAGATACACTTAAAGAAAAATACTGGTAAAATCAACCGAAATACGGGTCAATTCAACTGAAATTTCTGTCAATTTTTTTCCATCGCAACAAGATGTTGAATCAACTGCGCAGAAATCGTTGATTCGTAATTGACCATTTTAGTAGTCAAATGAACAAAAAAGTTGTAAATAAATGTAAGGCGCGATAACCTCCGAAGAGATTTTAGGCCGAGCTTCTCTTCCAATTTGCGTCGTGCTCCTCTTCATTTTCCCTACAAATTGGCCGGACGGGAGCCTACATGTTTTATGCCGACTTCGAACGGCATCTGCTAAGCAGATGAGTTTTCACTGAGTGGTTTTCATGGCAGAAGTACACTCGGAGCGCTTGCCCAACACTGCCGAGGGGCAACCCCGCTTAGAAAAATTGTCTTCTAATTGAAAAACCTTATTTCTAAAATTTTGATGTTGCTTGCCCGGGGTACGAACCCAGGGCATACGGTGTGGCAGGCGGAGGACGCTACCATCACACCACGGTGGCACTTGCAAACCGAACGTCAATTGGGCTACATCAAATATGCTGGCACATATTAAACATTATACACTTTATTATTTTGTTTTATTAAACTCTTTCACCAAATTTTATATTTTATAATTTATTTAATTTATAGTTTTGAACTTCGCTTTGCAAATAGAAATGAATATAGTAGTCACAAAACTGATTCTCAATTCTTTCAGTTGCAGCTCAGCTCATTCCCAATTTCTTCTCTCGCATGTGTTTGCCACACTTAATTGTTCCGAACAAAACTTGTAGTATAAATGTTTGACGTAACATTTTGAAAAGAGAACTTGTAAGTAATAGAAAAGTAAAGAATCAAATCGCAGGAAGGTAATTCACCACTGGATTAACTTTACAAATAATTCGGCAAGCTTAATTTTCGTAACACGTTAAATTGAAACGATTCCAAAACCACTCGGTCTGGCTCTGAACGCATTACTCATAAGGTAATGCGTCAACCCTCGCGTGGCCTCCCTGCGTAGCATAGATAACCACGAGAACGTTGAAGGGCGACTACACAATCGGCTCCGGATAGCGGCCATGATGGGGGACTTTTTAGAATGGATACGACTAACCCGAATCCACCAAGGATGGGGTGCGGAAGAAGAGCGGTTTTGTTGGAAATCCGTCAAATCAATCTTCAGGACTCTAAGGCGGCAGAGAAACAAATTTGCGGATTGTTGCTCTGCCTTGAAAAATGCGGGATGGATATAGTCCTTGTCCATGAGCCGTGGCTGAGTAGTAACGGCAGTAAGATTTCTGGATTAAGGAATGGAAAATTCAACACCTTGGTGCATGGGGGGCAGGTAGGCGTAGATCCTCTGTGCTTGTTAAAAAGAGATTAAAGCTTTTATTCTCTCTATTTTCAGCAATGCTGACGTAACCACAGTCTGCCTCGAGCGAGGCAGTAATGAAATGTGGGCGGTCTCAGCGTACATGCCCCATGGGGACGTAGTGGGACCACCACCTGCGATACTCGGCAAAATCACCGATGAAGCAAAGCGGAGAGGTGTTGGCGTGATCATCGGTGCCGATGCTAATGTCCATCATTGCATCTGGGGAAGCTCGGACCAACACTAGAGGTAAGTCTTTATTTACTTTTATTGTAGAAGAGGAGCTTTGTATATGTAATAGGAGGAATGACATGACTTTTATTACTGCGGTAAGGGAGGAGGTCCTAGTGTAGCATTCACTCATTAAGTTATTCACTCATTTGTACAAACATATATTCCAACCCATTTTGGAGTGTCGCACATTATTACTGCGGTAAGGGAGGAGGTCCTGGTGTAGCATTCACTCATTAAGTTATTCACTCATTTGTACAAACATATATTCCAACCCGTTTTGGAATGTCTTAAGCGCCAAATACACGACACGAACATTTCCGCGAACATTCCCGTTATGTCATGTTTCTGCGACCTTTTCTGTCGTGAATGGTGGTGTTTGCCAGTTCGCGCGTGTATGGCGAAATAGCTCATAATCGTAGTAATTTCTGAACGGAACAGACGTGCGCGGAAAAGTAAAATGGACAATAAAAAATTTCTGAGTGAATTTATTGAAATGTATAAATTTTTTTTACGCTTAATTGCCACAGCGAGCAATATTGCTGCAGCACAATTGTTGTCCGTATTCATCGCTGTCTGAAAGAGAACTAATGTTCGGCCAAAAGTTCGTATGGTGTATGGCCAAAGCTGCGAACAAGATTGCGGAATGTTCGCGGAAATGTTCGTGTCGTGTATTTGGCGCTTTAAAATGCACTGACTCTTACATAAATATTAATACATTTGTACATACATATATTTTGGCTCGCTTTGTTACGGCCTGAGATTCTATTGACACATTCATTCATTTGTACAAACATATATTTTGTACACCGTGCATCATCTGGTAATCTGAACCTTGGTATGCTACTGTTTGGAGCTTGCTCACAATAAGCCTTTACGTGTAGACAAATTATTAACATGATTAATTTGTGCTTGCGTTGCAGATTCCACAGTTAATTTTATTTATGCTTAGAATGCAGTTCCCAGGGAACTGAACTGAACGTATATGTGTGTTATATATTTAGTTTGTAAGTATTAGTATAAGTAAGTATTTTAGCTCTTATAAATTTTGTATAAAAGAAAACAACGTTTGAATAAAGAACTTAATTCAATCTGCTGCCGCTTCAATGGCAGTAAATTCTATTTGGTGCCGCAAAATGTGCACTACAACCTAAATTACTTTATTTTCATTCCCCAAACATTAAATGGCGATCCTGCCAGTTCTGCTTAGGAATGGGCAAACTGCTATTTACAATGCAGTCTGCTAAACATCTTTAGCAGGACGCTCCTAACATTACCTTTTTTTTGAAAACATTACATGGCGATCCTGCCATAGTGCCTAAATCGGCATCCTACAGCCTAAATCTGCATCCTACTGCCTAAATCGGCATCCCCCTGCCTAAATTGGCATTCTACCAACAATCCTGTCAGCCTTGCTTAATTCAGCATGACTGATTTCATTTTTATACTAAGCAGGATACTTACTGCAAAGGAGTTCAAGCCATCAACTTTGCAACGGCGAATGGTATAGTCAATGCAAAGGGACGGATCACAGCGACAGTGACAACAAGGGTGCAGGACAAACCTTAAAAATTCTTGAATACCACAAAGGAAAGAAGGAAACATATTTTTTTTCGGATACTGCAAGACCACTACCGCCACTAAAACGACCACCACCGACGCATAGCGAAATGGAATAAATGACAAATCTTAGAAAATTCTTGAATACCACAAAGGAAAGAAGGAAAAATATTTTTCTCGGATACTGCAAGACCTCTACCGCCACCAAAACGACCACCACCGACGCATAGCGAAGCGGAATAAAAACAGGATCACTGCAAACAAGGAGAACAAGAAGGAAGCCAAAACGAATTGAAAACTGTGAGTAGAGCTAAGGACATCACAGACAACTGAGAAACCGCAAAAAACGGAGTGGAATAAAAAAAGATCGTGGCATAAGAAACAACGAGAACGAGGATCAGCTAAGATAAAATTTGGCATTAGTTAAGCTATTTTTTTATTTAAGTATTTTAAATACTTTTTAGAAGCATTTGGCAACCTAACGGCTGCCAGTTTACGGACAAAAAGTAGATTTTTGCCAATAAATTTAAGAATTTCCCCCTCTAATTTTTTCAAATGACCATCATTAGTAATCAGGAGGAATTTGACGCAGTATTCTTGCGTTGTAGTAGATTAATATGAAAAAGAAGAGAAAAAAATATGAAGCCCAAAGTGGCGTAGAAAATGAAAAGAAATAAATTTTCAAATTCCAATATTCAGTAAAGTTTGTTAAGTAAGAAAATATAAATTATGATATTTTGAAAAAAAAAGAAAGTTGTAAAATAAAATTTTACGTAAGAACAAAATCAATAATTTTATTAAGCCTAAATTAGTCCTTTTTCATATTCTTAGATCTTTTTTTGAAAACAGGAAAGTTATTAAAGGAAATTTTTATTTTTCACAATGTCTTGGTGGAAAAAATTGGCAAATGATATTACGATAGCCATATCTGGTTACGAGGTAGGAAAAAGAAACTCTGAAACATCAGAGAATAGAATATTAAAATATGAATCACCAGCTGAACCAAAGCCAAAAATTAACCCAAACATTTCAGATGTTTGGCTAGCAGTTTTAACCTGCGTAATCGCGCTATTGATAGAATATTCAATTCAGCACCCTAAACCATCTAAACTCAACCCAATTTCGATAAGAGCAGTAAACAATTACAAATGAATCACTGCAAAGTGCCTTAGTCAATAGAAGAATTTATTGTGACAGCTTCATTAGCACTGTCTAAGTTCAAGAATTTGCTAATTCACAGTGGTAGTTTCCATAGAAGTTAATGAAAATAGCACATATTAAGTGTGTCAAGGTAGAAAATTTATACCACAAACCTTATAAAATAATAATTTTTCGCAACATAATGCTTGACTAAAAACCTTACGTAAGTGGAAATATGCAAAATACTTAAAGTTATCTGAAGATCGGAAACTTAAAAACCAGCCAGAATGAAGAAAATAAAAAGTCACAAAGAGAACCTTATTATAAATAAAGCGCTTAATAAATAAATAAATTTGCTATTAGACATGTCGCGCTCGTTTTCATCCAAAAGGATAGAATATTTGTAGCATAACACAAGCAACCAGATTATTTAGGAAAAGATTGACTTAGGACAATACTTAACCACGCTGAAAAGTGCCGACAATCTAGGCCTTGTAAAATAAAACCACAGTTGCCCTTAGGGACAAATTGATTGTTAATGAATGGAATACTTCAGTAGACAAATTTGAAAAAATATAAAATAAGTACCCAAGTTCTCAAAGATCTAATATTTGCATTAACCCCAGAAGTTATGCATGTGACAATTGTTGAAAAAAATAAAATAAATTCTTCATAAATATCATGACGACCCCAGCTGGGAAGGCCACCCAGAAAACCGCATGATACATAAGGTCAAATAAAAATATTACCGGAAAATATGAAAAATGGTATAAGAAAAGATACGAAAAATATTTGCATCCACTGCACCCATTGGTTTAACTACTTATCACTATATAACTACTTCTTGCTCTAGCAGCAACTGAATCTACCCAATCTACTGTATATAATACGCTCAGAAATCCCGTTTTTTAAAACAATGTCAATATTCAGCAAATGATGACTGTAACCATCATCTTATTTTATTATTTACTTACTTATTTAATTGGCGCTTAACCGTCTAAACGGTTATGGCCGTCCAACAAGGCGCGCCAGTCGCTCCTTCGCTCCGCCAACCCGCGCCAATTGGTCACACCAAGGGAGTTTAAATCGTTTTCCACCTGTCCTTCCAACGGAGTGGGGGCCGCCCTTTACCTCTGCTTCCATAGGCAGGTTCCGATAGAAACACTTTCTTGGCCGGAGCATAACATGGCCTAGCCAGCGCAGCCGCTGCGTTTTAATTCGCTGGACTATGTTGATGTCTGCGTACAGCTCGTACAGCTCATCATTAAATCTTCTTCGATACTCGCCATCGCCAACGCGTAGAGGTCCACAAATCTTTCGAAGAACTTTTCTCTCGAACACTCCCAAAGTCGCTTCATCTGCTGTTGTCATGGTCCATGCTTCTGCCCTTCTTCTACGATAAGTGACTTGTAGAGTATGATTTTTTTTTTCTTATTTTATACGCTTTAATTTTAATAAAAATGCAAAAGCTTTATTTAATAGAAATAGTCAAGGTAAGGAAAACTAAATCTCCTATGTTTAGTCGATAATATATATATAGGGTCCTGTGGAGTAGAAAGTAAGGAAACTTAAATCATTAATCTTCATTATTTTTTTAGAAATATAAATAAAAGTTTGACCTGCTTCATCTAGGAAAACCTTGAATTTTAGAGAGGTCATAAGGTAGATAGTAGACATGCATATAGGGCCCTGTAGAATATAAAATACCGATAGGAAAAATAGTTTTAGAATAGAAAAAATAATTTTATTATGACCGGTAGAATAGGAAAAATAATTTTATTAATACCCTATAAGAAGAAAAAATAATAATTTTACTATAATTCCATTTAGAGTAGTACATATGGATAAAAACAATGTAGAAAATAGAAACATAGAAAACATAAATCAAGACAATGAAAACAAGAAAATTGTAATACATAAAAATAGACCTAAACTCATAGAATAAGAGCACTTTAATTTTGTAAACACAAAGAAAATTTTTATTGTATGCAAAAGAAAAATACAATAATAAAACAAAAAAAAAAAAAAAGAGAAAAACAAATGTAAGCTATTCTTTGGATATCAAACTAAATATCATAAAATACTGACACACAAAAAAAAAAACCCAACAAACAAAGTAAGCACACACGAATTCAAAAATTAATAGTATAACTTGAGTAGCCATAGATAATTCGTGTACAAAATTATATATGTTTACTCTTTCAAAAGGCGGATGGTGTAGCATTCACTCATTAAGTTATTCACCCATTTGTACAAACATATATTCCAACCCGTTTTGGAATATCTTAAAATGCACTGACTCTTACATACGTATTAATACATTTGTACATACATATATTTGGGCTCGCTTTGGTACGGCCTATTGACACATTCATTCATTTGTACAAACATATATTTTGTACACCGTGCATCATCTGGTAACCTGAACCTTGGTATGCTACTGTTTGGAGCTTGCTCGCAACAAGCCTTTACCTGTAGACAAATTATTAACATGTTTCATTTGTGCTTGCGTTGCATATTCCACAGCTAATTTTATTTATGCTTAGAATGCAGTTCCCAGGGAACTGAACTTAACGTATATGTGTGTTATAAAAAATAATAAAACGGATGTTTTATTTTTACCGGGTTCGCTTCGGGAGCATTTTCTTTATTGAAGATCAAAAAATACTGGTTTAATTTACAGCAATTTTCTTATTTATACTAGAACTGTGCCTGCGCTGCAACTGCACATGCCCTATTTTTCCTATGTGCTGGAAATATTGGAAAGTATTTCCAATGTAAATAATTTTGTTGTCGCATTTTTCAGTGCGACCTATATTCGCACAATTCTGGCTCGACATGTTACCGTATGGCCGGTTCAGGTTTGGATGTATGTGATATGTCAACATATGGACTAGCGGCGTGCCTCTTTGAAATGCTTGAGTGGCCAAATTCTCAAGTGGCATACTTTTCGACTGTTGCTTAATCGTTTTTGGACAAAAGCGCTTAGACTTGCATTCGTAATTTATTAAGTGCGATCGGATTTGGGTTAGCGATCATATTGCGCAAAGTGTTTTGGGAATTTTATTTGGGTTGGCCGAAATATGAGTAGTAGTATTTCGGCAAAACAATTTAAGAATTTTTTGTCAACTTTTTATTTAGCTGCAAACAATTTAAATAAAAAAAAAATAAATGTAAGGCGCGATAACCTCCGAAGAGATCTAAGGCCGAGCTTCTCTTCCAATTTGCGTCGTGCTCCTCTTGATTTTTCCCTACAAATTGGCCGGACGGGACCTACATGTTTTATGCCGACTCCGAACGGCATCTGCAAGGCAGATGAGTTTTCACTGAGAGCTTTTCATGGCAGAAATACAATCGGAGCGCTTGCCAGACACTGCCGAGGGGCGACCCCGCTTAGAAAAATTTCTTCTAATTGAAAAATCTTATTTCTAAAATTTTGATGTTGCTTTGCCCGGGAGTTGAACCCAGGGCATACGGTGTGATAGGCGGAGCACGCTACCATCACACCACGGTGTAGATAACTTACTTTGGCTTTTAATAGCATGAAATTTTTATTTACTGTGTCCAGCAATTGTTTATCCTCGAAATTTGTTGCTGTTAACGCTTCTATTTGTCTGCAATCAGAAGGATTGTTTCGTCGTAAGCTGTCAGATTTATAAAATGAAGAACTTTATTGTACTGGCTTATGGTTTTCTGCTCTCCAATCTTAACGGGTATATATCCGTAGTTGTTCGCTAAGTCTTGGTCGTCAATTTGTTGTGCCGCTGTCAGGGCAACCACTAATGATAGAAGCTGCATAACCATAGTCATTTTCCACTTTATTTTTTTGACGGTGGATTATAATTGGAAAAAATAAATTAACTTTGTTTAATATTATTTTTATGCGCTATTCTTCCTGATTGTGTTTTAATTGTGGTGTTGTTATCTTGTGCCACTATTTCGTTCTTGTATCTAGGGGTTAACTTATTTCCTAATCTTCTATTTATTTTAACATAAATGTTTTCTCCTATACTATGCTGCCTTAATGGTGTTCCATCCTTATTATGGTATGTAAGATCTGAAACTTGCTTCTCCGGAAGTTATTTTTTTATTTAAGTATTTTAAATCCATCCGCTTTTAATCCTACAGAAGTATCTAATCCGAAGAATATGTAAAGCTGGTCGTTTAACACACTCTATGGAGCTATTAAAAAAATTACAAATTCTTCCTGTGCGGCACTTGTACTATTTTAAAGTTTTAAACAATTTTTTTAATAAGGAGCGGGTATACGCAAAGCCCAATATACAACCTTTACAATCTGAGAAATAAGACGGTATCTCAAACAAAAGTTCCTAGCTTTCGCACCACACTTTTTCGTAAGTTCTACACCATCGTATCACGTAATCTTTATAACAAACTACCTGCTGAGATACGACTCATTAGAAGGCTAGCAGCGTTTCTGAGGGAAGTGAAACAGTGGTTACTTGGTTTCAATCATGAGGGCATTGAAACTCTTTTGAGACCTATACCAGTGGCCTGGAGGTTTTTTTTTTTTTTCTTTTTCCATTCGATGAAAGTACCTTGACATCTCTAATTTTGAATTTTTTTGTTTTCCTTATACATATTTATATCTTTTCAATTGTAAGCAATTAGTTATAATTTGTTAATATTATGTGCCCATAAGCATTTATAATACTAAACGAATGAAATGGCATTTCCTCTGCTCTTTGAATGAGCATATAATGTCATTATCTATTTTCTTATTTGTATTTTTTTTTCATATTGTAATACTCTAGAAATTGTAAATATTTAAGAGAAAATAAAGATTAAACAATACAATACAATACTTTTTAGAAACATTTGGCAACCTAACGGCTGCCAGTTTACGGGCAAAAAGTAGATTTTTGCCAATAAATTTAAGAATTTTTTTCCCCCCTCTAATTTTTTCAAATGACCATCATTAGTAATCAGGGGTAATTTGACGCAGTATTCTTGCGTTGTAGTAGATTAATATGAAAAAGAAGAGAAAAAAATATGAAGCCCAAAGTGGCGTAGAAAATGAAAAGAAATAAATTTTCAAATTCCAATATTCAGTAAAGTTTGTTAAGTAAGAAAATATAAATTATGATATTTTGAAAAAAAAAAACAAAAAAAAAATTTTTACAAACAAGAAAGTTGTCAAATAAAATTTTACGTAAGAACAAAATCAATAATTTTATTAAGCCTAAATTAGTCCTTTTTCATATTCTTAGACCTTTTTTTGAAAACAGAAATGTTATTAAAGGAAATTTTTATTTTTCACAATGTCTTGGTGGAAAAAATTGGCAAATGACATTACGATAGCCATATCTGGTTACGAGGTAGGAAAAAGAAACTCTGAAACATCAGAGCATAGAATATTAAAATATGAATCACCAGCTGAACCAAAGCCAAAAATTAACCCAAACATTTCAGATGTTTGGCTAGCAGTTTTAACCTGCTTAATCGTGCTATTGATAGAATATTCAAATTTAGCACCCTAAACCATCTAAACTCAACCCAATTTCGATAAGTGCAGTAAAAAATTACAAATGAATCACTGAAAAGTGCCTATGTCAATAGAAGAATTTATTGAGACAGCTTCATTAGCACGGTCTAAGTTCAAGAATTTGCTAATTCAAAGTGGTAGTCAAGGTAGAAAATGTATACCACAAACCTTATAAAATAATAATAATTCGCAACATAATGCTTGACTAAAAATCTTACGAAAGTGGAAATATGCAAAATACCTAAAGTTTCCGCAAGATCGGAAACTTAAAAACCAGCCAGAATGAAGAAAATAAAAAGTCACAAAGAGAACCTTATTATAAATAAAGCGCTTAATAAATAAATAAATTTGCAATTAGACATGTCGTGCTCGTTTTCATCCAAAAGGATAGAAAATTTGTAGCATAAGACAAGCAACCAGATTATTTAGGAAAATATTGACTTAGGATAGTACTTAACCAGGCTGAAAAGTGCCGACAATTTAGGCCTTGTAAAATAAAAACACAGTTGCCCTTAGGGACAAATTGATTGTTAATGAATGAAATACTCGAGTAGGCAAATTTGAAAAAATATATAATAGGTACCCAAGTTCTCAAAGATCTAATATTTGCATTAACCCCAGAAGTTATGCATGTGACAAATGTCGACAAAAATAAAATAAATTTTTGGTAATTTTTATAGCCTTATGCGTTTACGTTATGTTAATAATAATGAGCTTAAAGGCCGTGGTTAAATAAAGCACAATGTTTAAAATTTCATTGGTTTTTTTAATTTGTCAATATTTCGGCTTCAGTCTGAAGCCATCTTCAGGAACTTGTGGTTATTCTTTATCGACTGATCATATGTTCGGTTTACTTTTGTTTTCTTACAAATGTAAGCTATTCTTTGGAAATCAAGCTAAATGTCATAAAATACTGACACACAAAAAAAAAAACCCAACAAACAAAGTAAGCACACACGAATTCAAAAATTAATAGTATAACTTGAGTAGCCATAGATAATTCGTGTACAAAATTATATATGTTTACTCTTTCAAAAGGCGGATGGTGTAGCATTCACTCATTAAGTTATTCACTCATTTGTGCAAACATATATTCCAACCCGTTTTGGAATATCTTAAAATGCACTGACTCTTACATACGTATTAATACATTTGTACATACATATATTTGGGCTCGCTTTGGTACGGCCTGAGATTCTATTGACATATTCATTCATTTGTACAAACATATATTTTGTACACCGTGCATCATCTGGTAACCTGAACCTTGGTATGCTACTGTTTGGAGCTTGCGTTGCAGATTCCACAGCTAATTTTATTTATGCTTAGAATGCAGTTCCCAGGGAACTGAACTGAACGTATATGTGTGTTATAAAAAATAATAAAACGGATGTTTTATTTTTACCGGGCTCGCTTCGGGAGCATTTTCTTTATTGAAGATCAAAAAAGACTGGTTTAATTTACAGCAATTTTCTTATTTATACTAGAACTGTGCCTGCGCTGCAACTACACATGCCCTATTTTCCCTATATGCTGGAAATATTGGAAAGTATTTCCTATGTAAATAATTTTGTTGTTGCATTTTTCAGTGCGACCTATATTCGCACAATTCTGGCTCGACATGTTACCGTATGGCCGGTTCAGGTTTGTATGTGTGTGATATGTCAACATATGGATTGGCGGTGTGCCGCTTTGAAATGCTTGAGTGGCCAAATTCTCAAGTGGCATACTTTTCGACTGTTGCTTAATCGTTTTTGGACAAAAGCGCTTAGGCTTGCATTCGTTATTTATTAAGTGCGATCGGATTTGGGTTAGCGATCATATTGCGCAAAGTGTTTTGGGAATTTTATTTGGGTTGGCCGAAATATGAGTAGTAGTATTTCGGCAAAACAATTTAAGAATTTTTTGTCAGCTATTTATTTAGCTGCAAAGAATTTATGAGACTAATTTATGGTATGGGTACGATTAGCTTGTGCTAAGCGGACAACGTGGGTGGAGTCAGTTACTTAGCCAATTGTAAGTGATAAAAATGGATAATTTATTGAATGGGATCGGCTAGCTCATGGTAGACGATCCTCTTGTGGACGACGTGGGTGGTATTAACTTGTTCCAAGTTAACTCTTCCCCTCTTAAGTCGGGTGTCCCCAATCGACATTTGAATTTTTATAAGTTTTAATGAATTACAGGGGTTTTAGTTGCAAAAACGGACCACTTGATATATTTGTAATTTTTTGTGCTGGTAATTGTAGTTCAGGTGCAAGATAAAATTTACTCTTATGTTTATAAATGCATATTAGTATTGAAATTGATATAATAATAATGACTATAATTAATAAATCTGTACTTAAGCTAATTATATGTACATTTGTATTTTGGTTGGAGAGTAATTCTATATATTCCTCCTGTTTGATTTGTTTCAAATATAAATTCTCTAATTTCAATTCTGCATTTGTTTCATTTAAGGTTTCCTTTATTTTTGTTATTCTATTTGGTAGTATAAACGTGGCGTACATTTAAATTTTGCTATTTTGATAAGTATTGTTTGCAACTTCTATTTAACAATTCTCGAATTTGATTAGAAATGTTCCTGTTAGTTTAATCTTTATTTTATTGCAATCATGTTTAATGTTAAAGTTTGAAGTCTTTATTATTAGGATTCCTGGCAATATTTCTACAATATTTTTTCCAATGAAAGGTTTTAGTTTACAGTCGGCTTCTTTAAATTTTAGAATATCCAGATTACATTGATTTTCTATTATTTTCAAATTCTTTTCCATATTATTTTTAACAATCTTGTTAAATGCATTATTATTTTCGTTTAACAATATTTCGAAATCGTCTAATACTATTGACAAATTATTACTATTTGGGATAGGTTCAAATTTTATTTTGGAAAGAGTGTTAGGGGAAAATTGTGGTATCAATATAGTTATAATGATATTATTATTTTGGAAAATTACTGCTAATTTCATATCTCTATAGCTATCGAAATTCTGAATGAGTTTTAACTCTATTTTCGTTAGGATATCCGTGGGAATTATACCTATTTTACTGGAAAAGATTACTTGTCCAATGTCGTTTATGTGACTTTGTAGGAATAATATGTCGTTGTTTACCTGATATATGTGTTTAATGAATTCTACCTCGTCTTCAATAGTTTTGATCTTATTTTGAATGGTTCTCCTAAATAAGTTTATGTAGTCTTGAATGAGAGTTTGTTGTGTGTTTATGTTGTTAACCTGATCAACTAAAAGTTTATTGGTGTATACTAATTTATTAACCTTGTCCGTGTTGTGTTTATTGTCGTCTTGCAGCATAGTCAGTGTACTGATAATTTGTTGTCCGTCATCACTGTCCATGGTGCCTGCAATGTATTTGAGTCCCTTACCTACAACGTTCACTAAACCTCGCTTAGTTTTACTGTGTGGATGTAGATAACTTACTTTGGCTTTTAATAGCATGAAATTTTTATTTACTGTGTCTAGCAATTGTTTATCCTCGAAATTTGTTGCTGTTAACGCTTCTATGTTGTCTGCAATCAGAAGGATTGTTTCGTTGTAAGCTGTCAGATTTATAAAATGAAGAACTTTATTGTACTGGCTTATGGTTTTCTGCTCTCTAATCTTAACGGGTATATATCCGTAGTTGTTCGCTAAGTCTTGGACGTCAGTTTGTTGTGCCGCTGTCAGGGCAACCATTAATGATAGAAGCTGCATAACCATAGTCATTTTCCACTTTATTTTTTGACGGTGGATTCTAATTGGAAAACAAAAATAACTCTGTTTAATATTATTATTATGCACTATTCTTCCTGATTGTGTTTTAATTGTGGTGTTGTAATCTTGTGCCACTATTTCTTTCTTGTATCTAGGGGTTAATTTATTTCCTAATCTTCTATTTATTTTAACATAAATTTTTTCTCACATACTATACTGCCCCAATGGTGTTCTATCCTTATTATGGTATGCAAGATCTGAAAATTGCTTCTCCTTAAGTTTATTTGCTGTTTCTAATTTTTATAACAGTAGCGGGTTTGTAGTGACCCGTGTACCAAAGTATACTTCTATTGGCTTTTTCCCTGTAGTGGAATGCACTCTATAATTGTATTATTTGACTGATCTTTCTAATAATTCATTGAAAGTTTTATGCGTTTTTTCGCATTGGAGACATCGCATTATTTCCTGTAGGGTAGAGTGAAATCGTTCCACCTGACCATTTGAGCAACTTGTGTACGGTGCTGTTCGGTAAATTTCTATGCCAAACTCGTTTTCCATCATAAAATTTATTTCTTCTGATTTAAATGATCTCTCATTATCCATGACTATCGTCTATGGTACGAGTGAAAAAAGAATATCTCTCAATCGTTGTTTTATATCTTCGGTGGCTCTAGATTTAATAAGCTTTGGAATTGCGTATTCAGAAAACTTATCTACTGCGGTTAAGATTAACTGCTTTCCCATACGAAGTATATCAATATGTACTATTTGACCTTGGAATGTAGGGATAGGTGTTGATTGGATTTGCGGCTTTGCCGGATGTCGATCATATTTATTTTCTTTGCAAGTCACGAAATTTTTAAAATTTGTTTTGATTTTCGATGCCATACTTGGAAAATAATATTTTCCTAAAATTTGAGTTTTATTTTCTTTTGAATTTGTGTGAGCTCTCTTATGCTCTTTTATTATTATCTCCTGTTGTCTATGGTCATCAGGTATGTCCTCCACCATTCCTTGAGTGAACCTTATTTTATATTTGCTAAAATGCAGTGGGTAAAGCGTATGTATTTTTCCCATGATGAATTGTTCAGTTTTGAAACAATTAATGACTGAAGGGTTTAAATATTTTTTCAAGATTGATAACAAAATCTGTTCCGAATATTCCGGTTGTGATATCACATGGCGGTGATATGTAGGAAACTCGATTTTAAATTCGTAAGATGGCCTACCATCAATATTTAAAAAAGTTTGATTTTTGAAGGCATTTATCGGTTCTTTGACGCTGTAAATTAAATTGTGTGATGAACTGTTATCTGATCTGGATGCTACCGATAGGCTGTTAACTTGTGATTGTTCGACGGGTATCCTTCATAGAGCATCAGCGACAACATTCTGTTTACCATTATTGTTCTTATTGCTCAATACGTATGTGAGCGGTTGGTGATCAGTGAATATTTGTATTCTAGCTAATCCACAGAGGTAATTTCTAAGTGAGTTCAAGGCCCATATTACAGCCAACATTTCCTTTTCATTAGCCGCATAATGCTCTTCGGCCTTATTTAATGTTCTTGAAATGAATGCTATAGGCTTTGACTCTTGTGACAGGACTGCTCCGATTGCATAGTTGGAAGCATCCGTAGTTAGTTCAAACTTTTTATTGTAATCAGGGTATGCAAGAATGACGTCCCTGGAAATAAGTGATTTTTTCCCATTATTAAAAACTTTTATTGCTTCCTTATCTAAATTTACTTTAATTTTTGAGGATTTATTTTTTGATATCCTGCCTTCTTCCTCTCTTAAAAAAGTTGTTAGGGGTTTTGCTAGTTTAGCGCAATCTTTTATAAACTTCCTTATAGGGTATGCTTTTCAATTTTTATGTCTCCTACGACTGATTTGGCGTGGAATGGGACTTTGTTTTTTATCTGTTTCCTTGCTAAATGTGGTTGTAAATAATTTTTACTGGAGCCTGTGTCCACTAAAAATCTGAGTATTTTCCCTCTCTCCACTCTAGTTTCAAAGTAAGGGAGCGAAGAGCTCATTAGGCTAAAAAATGAACGTCTGATTGTTCATCCTCTCTATACCTTCTCTCTGCTTGTTCCGACATGTCAAAAGTTCTTTGTGACTTTTCCCTTTGAGTTGTGGGATTTTCTGCAGGTCTTTTTCCTTGGTACCGACTCTGCGTGGGTTTATTCATGTAGTTTATTCTACGTGAATGTATGCTTTGGTCCACATCCATAGGCTCTGCTTTGGGTTGAGGCTTGGTGGCCTCGGCGGCGCACTTGCGTTAGCATTTACCTGATTGGTTTGCCATGCCTTCTTGCGTTTCACTACTCATACCTTCATAACCCAATTTGTTTAGAATGAGAGACAGGTGTTTATACACTTGTTGATAGAATACATCTATCGATTTATCACCTTGTATGAGCTTGATCATTTGATATTCCAAGGTTGATAGGTCTCGTCTATCTGCGTAGTGCATAGCGAGACACTGCGTAATTGCTTCCCAGTTCAGAGGGGTATTATAGGATTCTAATGCCGCATCGGCATTTTCTATTATCTTATTTCTTATTATACTAAGGATGCCATAGTATTTTGGTGTACCCCTTAGTGGTTCGTATAAATTCAGAATACGATCGACAATTTTCTTCCAGGAGTTGAATTCTCCTGCGCGACGTGAGAAATCCTTTAGACATTTGACCACATCTGTCATTTTGTCTAATTCTTCTAGGTTTCCTCTTTGTTCTTCTACAATATCTTGGTCTACCGCTGTAGCCAAGCCAGAATTTGGGTTTAAAATATTTTGGACTACCTGTGGTCCTTGTTGTGTCAAGACGTTACCCGCAATTTCAGATATAAGATTTCTTAGCTCCGTTATATTTAATTGCTCGTTTTGATTATTGATCTGGGGGGCTGTGGCGTTTGATTTTGGGAAAGGATCGAAGGTCTAACTAAATTGTTGGGGTTGGCCATGTTGAAAAGTATGCCGTTTGTCCCTTTTAGGAATTTTCTATTCCAATTTCCGCACTTAAAAAAAATTAGTTATGTTTTCAATAATTTTTATTAACTTTTATTTTCTATATAATTTCTTAGCAACTTCTATCATTTGTCTGGTTTCATATACTAAGGTATCTGGGTTATCGTAGTCTTCTGCTGTAGCTACTTTATTCAAGTTAAATTTCCTTTATTTAATTTTAAGCAGCGATATTTAATTTTTCCTCACACACTATTTTTCCAAACAAATTTTCCTTCCCTTTTTTGTTAAATATTTTTTTCCTTTTATTGGATTTTAGGCAGAATAATTTATTATTAATTAATTTTTCCTCAAAAATTTTCTCTTTCCAGGCTAAATATGTGTCTTAATTTTTAAGCTTAGGTTAAAAAAAATTCTTTTTACCTCTTTGTTCACTGTTGGTGGTTGGTGTAATTTTTCTAGTGCTGCTACTGCCTTCTCTTGCTCTGGAGGCTGTAGGGTTTTTTCCTTTCACGCTTTTTATTCCACTTGCACTGCGCGCCTGGCCCGCTGAGGAAATTTTTTGTTGTTATTTTTAATTTTTTGCTCCACAAATGTTTTTTTTTTTTTAAACGTTTTCCTATGCCGCGGGCTGGTACGTAATACCACCGGTTTGCTTTGGCTACTACGGGGCCCACTGCTATAGTCGCGAATATTAATGTATGTCGCGGGTCCTTTGGTTTGACCGGACTTTCATTTTTCTAGTTTATCAGCTTTTGTTTGTTTTTTTTTCGCGAGTCCTTACTTTTTATTTTTAGGACTTTCACACGCGATTTTTTCACTGACGTATGTTTTCCGCGAGTCCTTACTTTATATTTTCAGGACTTCACACGCAATTTCCCCGGATATTTTATTTTTTACCGGGGTCGCTTCGGGAGCATTTTCTTTATTGAAGACCAAAAAAGACTGGTTTAATTTACAGCAATTTTCTTATTTATACTAGAATTGTGCATGCGCTGCAACTGCACATGCCCTATTTTTCCTATGTGCTGGAAATATTGGAAAGTATTTCCTATGTAAATAATTTTGTTCTTGCATTTTTCAGTGCGACCTATATTCGCATAATTCTGGCCCGACATGTTACCGTATGTCAACATATGGGTTGGCGGCGTGTCGCTTTGAAATGCTTGAGTGGCCAAATTCTCAAGTGACATACTTTTCGACTGTTGCTTAATCGTTTTTGGACAAAAACGCATAGGCTTGCATTCGTAATTTATTAAGTGCGATCGGACTTGGGTTAGCGAATATATTGCGCAAAGTGTTTTGGGAATTTTATAAGGGGTTGGCCGAAATATGAGTAGTAGTATTTCGTCAAATACAATTTAAGAATTTTTTGTCAGCTACTTGTTTAGCTGCAAACAATTTATGAGACTAATTTATGGTATGGGCACGACTAGCTTTTGCTAAGCGGACAACGTGGGTGGTGTCAGTTACTTAACCAATTGTAAGTGATAAAAATTGATAATTTTTTGAATGGGATCCGCTAGCTCATGGTAGATGATCCTCTTGTGGACGACGTGGGTGGTATTAACTTGTTCCAAGTTAACTTACACTTAGTTTGTAAGTATTAGTGTAAGTAAGTATTTTAGCTCATAGAAATTTTGTATAAAAGAAAACAACGGTTGAATAAAGAACTTAATTCAATCTGCTGCCGCTTCAATGGCCGCAAAATGGGCACTGCAACCTAAATTACTTTATTTTAATTCCCCAAACATTACACTGAACCTCACCCTGGTTAGTAGAGAACTGGAAGGTCGGATATCTGGTTGGAGGATTCTCAACGAGCACTCCTTCTCTGATCACCGATATATTCAGTTCTCGGTGAACGAAGAACGTCCCGGTAAAATATCTTTTAGGAACCCTAAAAGCACTAACTGGGACTTGTATTGTAGGAAGGGAGAGCTATTGACTGCGGCGCCTACTGTTAGTTCGGACGTGGCCGAATCTGAGATAGACGTTCTAGTGGAAAACATCACCTCGCAAGCAATAGCGTCTTTCAACTGTCCTGCTCATTGAAAACTTACAGGGGGAAGGGCAAGCCGTCCTGGCAGTCGGATTCTCTTGACGACCTAGGAGCGTCCAGTCGGCGGCTCTTCAACAGAGCCAGGAGGAGTAAATTACCCTCGGACTGGGAGCTCTATAAGGTGAGTTGGGGATTTATAAATATGAAATAAATGTGTCCAAGCGAGATGCATGGCGAAGCTTCTGCGAAAACTTAGAAGGCTGTAATGAATCCGCGAGGCTTACAAAAATACTCCCTAGGAATCCCGCTCCTCTGGGGTATCTGAGAGATGATGGTGGGGACTGGTCGATGAGTAGCGAGGAGTCCCTAAAGCTTTTACTGGACAATCGTTTTCCCGATGTCCCAGTTGCGCAGGAATCTTCGCCTGCATGGTCGGCGGTCGTTGGCCACTACGGGAAAGTCAAATAACCTGGGCTATAGGGCCGTTCAAGCCCTATAATTCTCCGGGCCCGGATGGAATCATTCCCACGCAAATCAAAAGTCTTTAGGTATTTCCTGCCGCTGGTTGGCCATCATCTACACTAACTGCCTCAGGCTTAACTATATCCCGAAATCTTGGCACACGGTTAGGGTTATCTTCATTCCGAAGTCCGGCAGAAGATCTCATGTATCACCTAAGGATTTCAGGCCAATCAGTCTCTCGTCGTTTCTTTTTAAGACGTTTCATCGGTTGATTGACCTGTACCTACGGGAAAGGATACCTCGGGGGTTACTGCCGGCTTCAAGGCATGCGTACTGCAAGGGCAGATCGACGGAAACGGCTCTCCATTCGATGGTAAAGCAAATAGAGGGGCCCCTAGAACACAAAGAGTTTGCTCTGGGTGCCTTTCTAGACATCGATGGGGCTGTTAACAATGTCTTACCGGGGTCAATCGAAAAAGCTCTGGTGGGTTTAGGAGTCGAGGCGTCTATGGTTGATATTATAACAAACCTCTATTGAGCAGAATCGTCGCAGGGGAGTGGGGAGGGGCCATAATTGAGTGGAAGGTGTGCAGGGGCACGCCACAGGGCGGTGTCCTATCTCCTCTGCTCTGGGTTGTGGTAGCCAACGAGCTTCTTGTGGAGCTGGAAGCCAATGGTTGTCGGGTGGTTGCCTATGCAGATGGCCTCGCTATCCCAGTCAGAGGGAAATTTCCGGGCACCCTGCGCGATGTTCCGCAGGGCTACATGGATACTGTGGCTAGGTGGGCTGAATCATGTGGATTGGCGGTCAACCCGGGAAAAACGGAATTGGTTCTTTTTACAAGGAGATATAAGATGCCCGATTTCAAAACTCCCTCGATTGGAGGGGTACCGTTGGTAATTTCTGATATGGTTAAATATTTGGGGATTGTTTTGGACAAGAAACTGTCCTGGAGATCCAATGTGGAAGATAGGGCCAGGAAGGCCGCGGTTGACTTGTACAGCTGCAGAGGAGCTGTCGGAAAGACATGGGGACTCTCGCCAGGAGTAGTACACTGACTTTATGAGATGGTTGTCAAACTGATTCTGCTATATGGAGTGCTGGTCTGGTGGAAAGCACTGGACATGGCGAGCACCTCCAAAATGTTAGTGTCAGTGCAACGGACGGCGCTCAGGAGAACACCTACCTTGGCACTGAACGTCATTCTGAACATATATCCAGTAGATATTGCGGGAAGGGCGGCCGCGGCCCGGTCGTTGGTTAGGCTTCGTGATATGGGCTATAGGCTTTCCGACTTCGGACCCTCTAGCCTTCTTACCAGTTGTGACTTTATCTCGGACAGAACGGAATATTGTATGCTGATAACTGCTCCCTATACAACCTTCACCCCAGTCGTTCCACCGAGAGAGGAGTGAGGAAGAGGAATTATCTGAGGCATGGGACCGGTTAACTTGTTCACGGATGGGTCGAAGTTGGACGGACAGGTTGGTGGGGGGGGGGGGGGGGGTCTTTTGCTAAGAGTAAGTGTAAGCCGCAAGTTTAAGGCTGATCACTGCAGTGTATTCCAAGCGGAAGTTGCTGCGATTAAGGATGCGGTAGATGAAATGCTATCCAGTGCTGCTACGGTTAGGGAATTTAACATCTACTCTGATAGCCAAGCGGCTATCAAGGCCTTGAGCTTAACTACAGTGCGATCGAGGGTGGTCTGGGAGTGCCTGACCCCGCTTGCGATTGCATCGAATTATATTACAATTAGGATTATCTGGGTCCCGGGCCATAGTGATATCCCAGGTAACTGTCAAGCGGATCTCTTAGCCCGAATCAGTACAACTGAACCGAATGAAGATGGCTGAGGGCACTGTCCCATGGGTATCCATGCGGTTCGTCTCAATATACTGGTAACTCCATTATGCTGCAGCTGTATGGAGGATGACGAGGTGGAATCACCAAATCACTTTATGCTTGATTTCCCAGATTTTGCCAAATCTAGGCGAAAGTTCTTCGGTCGCGACTCACTTGGATCCCCCGAGGATTTATCCAAAGTTGAGATTGGTATCATTCGGAGCTTTATCGTTGCTACCAAACGATTCTCTAAGTAGCTAGATCTAAGTTACCCTTACTTTTGGTGTATGTGGTATCACAACGGACCTTCGTGTTGTCCAAGTGAGCTTTCTTTATCAGGGCAGCTACCACCTGACCTAACCTAGCCTATATCTAAAAGGGTGTATAGAATGTTGTTTTACACGTTAGCCTGCGAAAAAATGTATGGTATGGAGGTTCCCAAGCTGCCATTTGAAGTATTACGCATGGACCACTAGGGGCAATTTATATAGAGTTGACGAGATAATGAGCACATCCTTGTCATTGTGGATGCATTGATCCGATATACGATAATTGTGGCGGTTAAATCCACAAAAACCAAACCGGTCAGAGATGCGTTAAATCAATTGTCCATGTACTTCGGGTTGTCGAAGAAGATTATTACCCAGAGAGGAACATCGCTTACATTTTTAATGCTTCATGATTTCTGTAAAAATAATGAGATTCAACACATCAAAGTGGCAGTTAGAACATTTATATCAAATAGACTGGCTGAACGAGTTAATCAGTCTATACTGGCATTCCTCAAGAGTACAACCGCAAATCCCAAGGTGGGATGAGGATTTGCACCGTCTTAAATTTACTATCAACACCCACGTGAATACATCAACGAAATAATCAGTAATTGATTTAGCCATCGATTCCCCTCAGCGTGATGTTAGTGGTAATAAGATCATTGCTACTGTACACGACGATCATGTTAACCTGGATGAAATGCGCCAACGACGGTTTAGCGCGAACCACAAAGAGCCTCATAAGTATCACGAGGGTGACCTGGTCTTGATGGAAAGTGGCTTTCCAAGTACAGGGCAGTCCTGAAAACTAGAACACAAATATCGAGGGCTGTATGCTGTTGCAAAGTTCTTCGATTTGATCGCTTTGTTATCAAGGATGTCGATGGTACACAACTTAAACAACATCGATTTAGCACTATCTTGAGTAGCGATAAGCTCAAACCGTGGTGCTTACCGAAGATTCTTTTAATTTTACTTTTGTACTGTGGCATCTCTGCATATTTGACCTTATTAACCACAGTCAGTCTTTCGTAAACCCTGATGAATTAAAGACCAGGCATATTCCATCTTAGATTATTCTGAATATCCTGACATATACAAACCCATGATCAGAAGACAACATAATATTTGACATACATGTAAACAGCAGCTAAGAGCGAAGAAGAAATAGAAGCAGTCACACATACATGTTATCAGTAGTTAAGAGCGAAGACGGCATTACTTCCTCACATACACAGTAATAAAGAGCGAAGATGACATTGCTGACGCCTATACATGTATATAGCCAAATATGAGTTAAAGAAACGAGGTATGGGCAAAAAGATTGTAAATAGCAGGTACGTTATTATGTAATAAAGAGCGAAGATGACATTGCTGACGCCTATACATGTATATAGCCAAATATTAGTTAAAGAAATGAGGTATGGGCAAAAAGATTGTAAATAGCAGGTACGTTATTATCTATACACATCAGTTGAGTGCTGTCAACTCACAAAGAACTGATACAGATTGTCCCAGAGGTAAATGGATATATGAAACTTATTTGTTATTTAAATTCCCTTCAAACAGAAAAATATTATATCACATTTAAACTGCGCCAAAATGCGTAATTTTGGCCGAAAAATTCCAAATGCAATGCATTTCTTCATACAAACCTCATTTCTGAATTTCTCATTCGAGCGCATTTCATAGCATTCGGCCTGCAAATGCAACCCGCATATTTTCTTACCAAAAGAAATCGGTTAAGAACACAATGGTGAAACGACGTATTGTAATCTTAGTTCTGTACCAGAGTTATAAATAGCAATTTCCACTAGTTTTTTAAAGCCAAACTAACAATTCTACCAGAAACTGCTTGTGTTCTTGGAATTTTTTCTTTTTTATCGTACTATCATTTCATGAATTACGATAGGCGCAATGCGAATGAGGCCAATATAAACGCATTCAAATGACTCATTTGGGGGTACGCATTTGAGGCCAGTGAAAATATAATATTATTCACTTAAAAATTTTCCGTGTGTTTGCAATAAATCTCATTGTCGTCCACTTTTAGAGAAGCACCATATGCATAGTACTGCAAGTCACGCACAACAATCATATCCTCCTAGCAGTGCTATTTCGTTATTCAACAGTTGAACTTCTCGATAGTAGCAAATATTTAACACTATCGATACCGGTGTTTGGAAGCATAGGAAGGAGAATAATTCCACTGATTTGGGGAGGCAAGTCGAGGAAAAATGATCTCCCTTGGCGCTCTCAACGGGCATCAGCTATCCCAAAACAGGGACAGCTGTTGTGGATTGCTACGAAATGACCGTGTACGCCTAGGCAGTTAAGCGCCAACTAATGATAATGATGATCAGTGGAAGTCCCAAAAGTTGCACACGGATTGGTCACTTTCAATGTGAAAGAGGGTATAATAAATTTAACGGTATTTTGTTTTGTTTACCAAATAACATCAAATCAATTTTTTTGGTTATTGATTAAATAAACGTTAACATGCTGCCAAGGCGAATTCATTTATAAGGTGACCGCAGGAGCACATACACATACATACACTGTAGGGTTCCTTTTAATCTTAATATATAAAAAACACGTGTCACAGGTTTGCGGCCAATGGGCTCCTAAACTACTGAACCGATTTTGAATTTATTTTGCACTCCGTGTGTAGTTTGATCTAACTTGAAATATAGGATAGGTTATATTTCAGTTTATAGTCGCAATATTATTTTATTGCAATTTTTTTTGTTTATACGTAATTTTAAAATGTTACGTATACGCAGTGGCACTCATATTTTCAGGTGGTGCGGATATGCTTCCGTGTAATTGCTTGGTAAACAACCTGCTTATCAATAAAAAATATTATAGAGAATGATATCAAGTATAGCACATCACCAGGCTCGCGGAGAAAGGGGGGAGGAAGATAGGGCGGTTTCTGAGGGGCCCGCGATTTAGAGGTACTATGACATTTTTATACCTTTCATGAAAATGAAATGGTATATTAATTTCGTCACGAAACCGAAAATTGTAAGTCCTTAAAGGAAAATAGATAGACCCACCATTAAGTATACCGAAATAATCAGGTTGAAGAGCTGAGTTGATTTAGCCATGTCCGTCTGTCCGTCTGTCTGTTTGTATGCAAACTAGTCCCTCAATTTTTGAGATATCTTGATAAAATTTGGTGAGCGGGTGTATTTGGGTGTCCGATTAGACATTTGTCGGAACCGACCGGATCGGACCACTATAGCATATATCCTCCATACAACCGATTTTTCAGAAAAAGAGGATTTTTGTAATATCTTACCCAGTTTAACAGATTGAAGCTTCAAACTTCACCATATACTTTCGTATATTGCACATATTGTTGCCTGAAAAAATTGATGAGATCGGTCGTATATATAGTATATATCCCCCACAACCGATTGTTCAGATAAGGAACTTTTCGTAATTACAGCCCCATTTTAAGAGATAGAGGCTTCAAATTTCAACGAATGGTTAGGTATATAGCATATATTGTTGTCTGAAAAAATCATAAAGATCGGTGGTATATATAGTATATATATGGTGGTATATATAGTATATATATATATATATATTTTCGCAAATTTTAGCCCCATTTTAACAGCTAGAAGCTTCAAATTTCACCGAATACTTACGTATATAGCATATATTGTTGTCTGAAAAAATCGTAGAGATCGGTTGTATATATAGTATATATCTCATACAACCGATTGTTCAGATAAGAAACTTTTCGCAATTTCTACCCCATTTTAACAGCTATAAGCTTCAACTTTCACCGATTGCTTACGTATATAGCATATATTGTTGTCTGAAAAAATCGTAGAGATCGGTTGTATATATAGTATATATCTCATACAACCGATTGTTCAGATAAGAAACTTTTCGCAATTTCTACCCCATTTTAACAGCTAGAAGCTTCAAATTTCACCAAATGCTTAAGTATATAGCATATATTGTTGTCTGAAAAAATCATAGATATCGGTTGTATATATAGTAGATATCTCATACAACCAATTGTTCAGATAAGAAACTTTGCGCAATTTCTGCCCCGTTTTAACAGCTAGAAGCTTCAAATTTCACAAAATGCTTACGTATATAGCATATATTGTTGTCTGAAAAAATCATAGAGATCGGTTGTATATATAGTAGATATCTCATACAACCGATTGTTCAGATAAGAAACTTTGCGCAATTTCTGCCCCGTTTTAACAGCTAGAAGCTTCAAATTTCACAAAATGCTTACGTATATAGCATATATTGTTGTCTGAAAAAATCATAGAGATCGGTGGTATATATATTATATACTTCATATAAACTCTCATTTTTGCCCCTTTTTTACGGCTAGAAGCTTCAAAATTCATCAAATTTCATCAAATAGTTACCGTTTACGTCATATATTTTTGAAATACGTGATTCGTAGTCATAGTTTTTACATACAGACCACAAAAAACGTGAAGCTTTGCATCCTCACACAGATTACCTACCTATTTTTATACCTTTCATGAAAATGAAATGGTATATTAATTTCGTCACGAAACCGAAAATTGTAAGTCCTTAAAGGAAAATAGATAGACCCACCATTAAGTATACCGAAATAATCAGGTTGAAGAGCTGAGTTGATTTAGCCATGTCCGTCTGTCCGTCTGTCCGTCTGTCTGTTTGTATGCAAACTAGTCCCTCAATTTTTGAGATATCTTGATAAAATTTGGTGAGCGGGTGTATTTGGGTGTCCGATTAGACATTTGTCGGAACCGACCGGATCGGACCACTATAGCATATATCCTCCATACAACCGATTTTTCAGAAAAAGAGGATTTTTGTAATATCTTACCCAGTTTAACAGATTGAAGCTTCAAACTTCACCATATACTTTCGTATATTGCACATATTGTTGCCTGAAAAAATTGATGAGATCGGTCGTATATATAGTATATATCCCCCACAACCGATTGTTCAGATAAGGAACTTTTCGTAATTACTGCCCCATTTTAAGAGCTAAAGGCTTCAAATTTCAACGAATGTTTAGGCATATAGCATATATTGTTGTCTGAAAAAATCATAAAGATCGGTGGTATATATAGTATATATATGGTGGTATATATAGTATATATATATATATTTTCGCAAATTTTAGCCCCATTTTAACAGCTAGAAGCTTCAAATTTCACCGAATACTTACGTATATAGCATATATTGTTGTCTGAAAAAATCGTAGAGATCGGTTGTATATATAGTATATATCTCATACAACCGATTGTTCAGATAAGAAACTTTTCGCAATTTCTACCCCATTTTAACAGCTATAAGCTTCAAATTTCACCGATTGCTTACGTATATAGCATATATTGTTGTCTGAAAAAATCATAGAGATCGGTTGTATATATAGTAGATATCTCATACAACCGATTGTTCAGATAAGAAACTTTGCGCAATTTCTGCCCCGTTTTAACAGCTAGAAGCTTCAAATTTCACAAAATGCTTACGTATATAGCATATATTGTTGTCTGAAAAAATCATAGAGATCGGTTGTATATATAGTAGATATCTCATACAACCGATTGTTCAGATAAGAAACTTTGCGCAATTTCTGCCCCGTTTTAACAGCTAGAAGCTTCAAATTTCACAAAATGCTTACGTATATAGCATATATTGTTGTCTGAAAAAATCATAGAGATCGGTGGTATATATATTATATACTTCATATAAACTCTCATTTTTGCCCCTTTTTTACGGCTAGAAGCTTCAAAATTCATCAAATTTCATCAAATAGTTACGTTTGCGTCATATATTTTTGAAATACGTGATTCGTAGTCATAGTTTTTACATGCAGACCACAAAAAAGGTGAAGCTTTGCATCCTCACACAGTTTACCTACCTATTTTTATACCTTTCATGAAAATGAAATGGTATATTAATTTCGTCACGAAACCGAAAATTGTAAGTCCTTAAAGGAAAATAGATAGACCCACCATTAAGTATACCGAAATAATCAGGTTGAAGAGCTGAGTTGATTTAGCCATGTCCGTCTGTCCGTCTGTCCGTCTGTCTGTTTGTATGGAAACTAGTCCCTCAATTTTTGAGATATCTTGATAAAATTTGGTGAGCGGGTGTATTTGGGTGTCCGATTAGACATTTGTCGGAACCGACCGGATCGGACCACTATAGCATATATCCTCCATACAACCGATTTTTCAGAAAAAGAGGATTTTTGTAATATCTTACCCAGTTTAACAGATTGAAGCTTCAAACTTCACCATATACTTTCGTATATTGCACATATTGTTGCCTGAAAAAATTGATGAGATCGGTCGTATATATAGTATATATCCCCCACAACCGATTGTTCAGATAAGGAACTTTTCGTAATTACTGCCCCATTTTAAGAGCTAGAGGCTTCAAATTTCAACGAATGTTTAGGTATATAGCATATATTGTTGTCTGAAAAAATCATAAAGATCGGTGGTATATATAGTATATATATGGTAGTATATATAGTATATATATATATATTTTCGCAAATTTTAGCCCCATTTTAACAGCTAGAAGCTTCAAATTTCACCGAATACTTACGTATATAGCATATATTGTTGTCTGAAAAAATCGTAGAGATCGGTTGTATATATAGTATATATCTCATACAACCGATTGTTCAGATAAGAAACTTTTCGCAATTTCTACCCCATTTTAACAGCTATAAGCTTCAACTTTCACCGATTGCTTACGTATATAGCATATATTGTTGTCTGAAAAAATCATAGAGATCGGTTGTATATATAGTATATATCTCATACAACCGATTGTTCAGATAAGAAACTTTTCGCAATTTCTACCCCATTTTAACAGCTAGAAGCTTCAAATTTCACCAAATGCTTACGTATATAGCATATATTGTCGTCTGAAAAAATCATAGAGATCGGTGGTATATATATTATATACTTCATATAAACTCTCGTTTTTGCCCCTTTTTTACGGCTAGCATATATTGTTGTCTGAAAAAATCATAGAGATCGGTTGTATATATAGTAGATATCTCATACAACCGATTGTTCAGATAAGAAACTTTGCGCAATTTCTGCCCCGTTTTAACAGCTAGAAGCTTCAAATTTCACAAAATGCTTACGTATATAGCATATATTGTTGTCTGAAAAAATCATAGAGATCGGTTGTATATATAGTAGATATCTCATACAACCGATTGTTCAGATAAGAAACTTTGCGCAATTTCTGCCCCGTTTTAACAGCTAGAAGCTTCAAATTTCACAAAATGCTTACGTATATAGCATATATTGTTGTCTGAAAAAATCATAGAGATCGGTGGTATATATATTATATACTTCATATAAACTCTCATTTTTGCCCCTTTTTTACGGCTAGAAGCTTTAAAATTCATCAAATTTCATCAAATAGTTACGTTTACGTCATATATTTTTGAAATACGTGATTCGTAGTCATAGTTTTTACATGCAGACCACAAAAAACGTGAAGCTTTGCATCCTCACACAGATTACCTACCTATTTTTATACCTTTCATGAAAATGAAATGGTATATTAATTTCGTCACGAAACCGAAAATTGTAAGTCCTTAAAGGAAAATAGATAGACCCACCATTAAGTATACCGAAATAATCAGGTTGAAGAGCTGAGTTGATTTAGCCATGTCCGTCTGTCCGTCTGTCCGTCTATCTGTTTGTATGCAAACTAGTCCCTCAATTTTTGAGATATCTTGATAAAATTTGGTGAGCGGGTGTATTTGGGTGTCCGATTAGACATTTGTCGGAACCGACCGGATCGGACCACTATAGCATATATCCTCCATACAACTGATTTTTCAGAAAAAGAGGATTTTTGTAATATCTTACCCAGTTTAACAGAATGAAGCTTCAAACTTCACCATATACTTTCGTATATTGCACATATTGTTGCCTGAAAAAATTGATGAGATCGGTCGTATATATAGTATATATCCCCCACAACCGATTGTTCAGATAAGGAACTTTTCGTAATTACTGCCCCATTTTAAGAGCTAGAGGCTTCAAATTTCAACGAATGTTTAGGTATATAGCATATATTGTTGTCTGAAAAAATCATAAAGATCGGTGGTATATATAGTATATATATGGTGGTATATATAGTATATATATATATATTTTCGCAAATTTTAGCCCCATTTTAACAGCTAGAAGCTTCAAATTTCACCGAATACTTACGTATATAGCATATATTGTTGTCTGAAAAAATCGTAGAGATCGGTTATATATATAGTATATATCTCAAACAACCGATTGTTCAGATAAGAAACTTTTCGCAATTTCTACCCCATTTTAACAGCTATAAGCTTCAAATTTCACCGATTGCTTACGTATATAGCATATATTGTTGTCTGAAAAAATCATAGAGATCGGTTGTATATATAGTATATATCTCATACAACCGATTGTTCAGATAAGAAACTTTTCGCAATTTCTACCCCATTTTAACAGCTAGAAGCTTCAAATTTCACCAAATGCTTAAGTATATAGCATATATTGTTGTCTGAAAAAATCATAGAGATCGGTTGTATATATAGTAGATATCTCATACAACCGATTGTTCAGATAAGAAACTTTGCGCAATTTCTGCCCCGTTTTAACAGCTAGAAGCTTCAAATTTCACAAAATGCTTACGTATATAGCATATATTGTTGTCTGAAAAAATCATAGAGATCGGTTGTATATATAGTAGATATCTCATACAACCGATTGTTCAGATAAGAAACTTTGCGCAATTTCTGCCCCGTTTTAACAGCTAGAAGCTTCAAATTTCACAAAATGCTTACGTATATAGCATATATTGTTGTCTGAAAAAATCATAGAGATCGGTGGTATATATATTATATACTTCATATAAACTCTCATTTTTGCCCCTTTTTTACGGCTAGAAGCTTCAAAATTCATCAAATTTCATCAAATAGTTACGTTTACGTCATATATTTTTGAAATACGTGATTCGTAGTCATAGTTTTTACATGCAGACCACAAAAAACGTGAAGCTTTGCATCCTCACACAGATTACCTACCTATTTTTATACCTTTCATGAAAATGAAATGGTATATTAATTTCGTCACGAAACCGAAAATTGTAAGTCCTTAAAGGAAAATAGATAGACCCACCATTAAGTATACCGAAATAATCAGGTTGAAGAGCTGAGTTGATTTAGCCATGTCCGTCTGTCCGTCTGTCTGTTTGTATGCAAACTAGTCCCTCAATTTTTGAGATATCTTGATAAAATTTGGTGAGCGGGTGTATTTGGGTGTCCGATTAGACATTTGTCGGAACCGACCGGATCGGACAACTATAGCATATATCCTCCATACAACCGATTTTTCAGAAAAAGAGGATTTTTGTAATATCTTACCCAGTTTAACAGATTGAAGCTTCAAACTTCACCATATACTTTCGTATATTGCACATATTGTTGCCTGAAAAAATTGATGAGATCGGTCGTATATATAGTATATATCCCCCACAACCGATTGTTCAGATAAGGAACTTTTCGTAATTACTGCCCCATTTTAAGAGCTAAAGGCTTCAAATTTCAACGAATGTTTAGGTATATAGCATATATTGTTGTCTGAAAAAATCATAAAGATCGGTGGTATATATAGTATATATATGGTGGTATATATAGTATATATATATATATATTTTCGCAAATTTTAGCCCCATTTTAACAGCTAGAAGCTTCAAATTTCACCGAATACTTACGTATATAGCATATATTGTTGTCTGAAAAAATCGTAGAGATCGGTTGTATATATAGTATATATCTCATACAACCGATTGTTCAGATAAGAAACTTTTCGCAATTTCTACCCCATTTTAACAGCTATAAGCTTCAAATTTCACCGATTGCTTACGTATATAGCATATATTGTTGTCTGAAAAAATCATAGAGATCGGTTGTATATATAGTAGATATCTCATACAACCGATTGTTCAGATAAGAAACTTTGCGCAATTTCTGCCCCGTTTTAACAGCTAGAAGCTTCAAATTTCACAAAATGCTTACGTATATAGCATATATTGTTGTCTGAAAAAATCATAGAGATCGGTTGTATATATAGTAGATATCTCATACAACCGATTGTTCAGATAAGAAACTTTGCACAATTTCTGCCCCGTTTTAACAGCTAGAAGCTTCAAATTTCACAAAATGCTTACGTATATAGCATATATTGTTGTCTGAAAAAATCATAGAGATCGGTGGTATATATATTATATACTTCATATAAACTCTCATTTTTGCCCCTTTTTTACGGCTAGAAGCTTCAAAATTCATCAAATTTCATCAAATAGTTACGTTTACGTCATATATTTTTGAAATACGTGATTCGTAGTCATAGTTTTTACATGCAGACCACAAAAAACGTGAAGCTTTGCATCCTCACACAGATTACCTACCTATTTTTATACCTTTCATGAAAATGAAATGGTATATTAATTTCGTCACGAAACCGAAAATTGTAAGTCCTTAAACGAAAATAGATAGACCCACCATTAAGTATACCGAAATAATCAGGTTGAAGAGCTGAGTTGATTTAGCCATGTCCGTCTGTCCGTCTGTCCGTCTGTCTGTTTGTATGCAAACTAGTCCCTCAATTTTTGAGATATCTTGATAAAATTTGGTGAGCGGGTGTATTTGGGTGTCCGATTAGACATTTGTCGGAACCGACCGGATCGGACCACTATAGCATATATCCTCCATACAACCGATTTTTCAGAAAAAGAGGATTTTTGTAATATCTTACCCAGTTTAACAGATTGAAGCTTCAAACTTCACCATATACTTTCGTATATTGCACATATTGTTGCCTGAAAAAATTGATGAGATCGGTCGTATATATAGTATATATCCCCCACAACCGATTGTTCAGATAAGGAACTTTTCGTAATTACTGCCCCATTTTAAGAGCTAAAGGCTTCAAATTTCAACGAATGTTTAGGTATATAGCATATATTGTTGTCTGAAAAAATCATAAAGATCGGTGGTATATATAGTATATATATGGTGGTATATATAGTATATATATATATATTTTCGCAAATTTTAGCCCCATTTTAACAGCTAGAAGCTTCAAATTTCACCGAATACTTACGTATATAGCATATAATGTTGTCTGAAAAAATCGTAGAGATCGGTTGTATATATAGTATATATCTCATACAACCGATTGTTCAGATAAGAAACTTTTCGCAATTTCTACCCCATTTTAACAGCTATAAGCTTCAAATTTCACCGATTGCTTACGTATATAGCATATATTGTTGTCTGAAAAAATCATAGAGATCGGTTGTATATATAGTAGATATCTCATACAACCGATTGTTCAGATAAGAAACTTTGCGCAATTTCTGCCCCGTTTTAACAGCTAGAAGCTTCAAATTTCACAAAATGCTTACGTATATAGCATATATTGTTGTCTGAAAAAATCATAGAGATCGGTTGTATATATAGTAGATATCTCATACAACCGATTGTTCAGATAAGAAACTTTGCACAATTTCTGCCCCGTTTTAACAGCTAGAAGCTTCAAATTTCACAAAATGCTTACGTATATAGCATATATTGTTGTCTGAAAAAATCATAGAGATCGGTGGTATATATATTATATACTTCATATAAACTCTCATTTTTGCCCCTTTTTTACGGCTAGAAGCTTCAAAATTCATCAAATTTCATCAAATAGTTACGTTTACGTCATATATTTTTGAAATACGTGATTCGTAGTCATAGTTTTTACATGCAGACCACAAAAAACGTGAAGCTTTGCATCCTCACACAGATTACCTACCTATTTTTTATTTTATATTTATCTTAAAAATCGTTTAGAT
This sequence comes from Eurosta solidaginis, assembly GCF_040869045.1. Classification (NCBI taxonomy): domain Eukaryota; kingdom Metazoa; phylum Arthropoda; class Insecta; order Diptera; family Tephritidae; genus Eurosta; species Eurosta solidaginis. Next base: position 227,060,294 of record NC_090319.1, on the reverse strand, counting down.
ATATTCAAATTTCACTAAATGCTTACGTGTATAGCATATATTGTTGTCTGAGAAAATCATAGATACCGGTGGTATATATAGTATATATCCCATACAACCGATTGTTCAGATAAGAAACTTTGCGCAATTTCTTGCCCATTTTAACAGCTAGAAGCTTCAACTTTCACCAAATGCTTACGTGTATAGCATATATTGTTGTCTGAAAAAATTATTGAGATCGATGGTATATATAGTATATATCTCATACAACCGATTGTTCAGTTAAGAAACTTTGCGCAATTTCTGCCACTTTTTAACAGCTAGACGCTTCAAATTTCACCATATGCTTACGTATATAGCATATATTGTTGTCTGAAAAAATCATAGAGATCGGTGGTATATATATTATATACTTCATATAAATTGTCATTTTTGCCCCTTTTTTACGGCTAGAAGCTTCAAAATTCATAACATTTCATCAAATAGTTACGTTTACGTCATATATTGTTGAAATACGTGATTCGTAGTCATAGTTTTTACACGCAGACCACAAAAAACCTGAAACTTTGCATCCTCACACAAAGTACCTACCTATTTTTTATTTTATATTTATCTTAAAAATCGTTTAGGTATGTAGATCTGTTCCTAGATATTTCTTATCTTATACATCCGATTATTCGGAGATTACGAACGGGATAAGATTATTGTTCAGCCCCATTCATGAAAGGTATGAAGTCTTCGGCATAGCCGAAGACAGTCCCGTCCTTACTTGTTTTTAATACAGGAGAGTCTTTAGTTGTTCCATATGCAATTTTTAAGCCGAATTTCAAAAGCAACGAAAATCTGGATTTCGTTTTAATATTATAGTGAACTGTGAAAAATAAAAATCTATATATATAAAAAGAAAGGCTAAAATGTGTGTTAGTTGGTCGCCGGTGTTTGAAGATATGCGTCGGTGTTCAAACTTTCACACAAGTTGCCAAATTTAGGGCAGGACAACGTCTGCCGGGTCTTCTAGTACATTATAAATTTTACTTTAACTTTATATACTCTGCAATTTCATTAGTTTATTAAAATTTATTTTATTTTCTGATTTGTGATATTTAAAAATTTTCTTTTATTGATTTATTAATAAAATATTTTCTAGTGGATTGTTTAATTGAAAATAAAACGAATATAAACTTTAAATTTAATCTTTTAATTTGTAATAGGTAACCAAAATATTAGTAGTAACACCTACAATTGGCGATCCTGCCTTTTTTGATAGGCAGCGAGAGGAAGTTCCAATAGCGCGCATGCGCAAGCGCATTTTCACCCTCACACAATCTACAACGACACACAGGATGTGCTGAACCATCAAATACTTAGCAAACAATAAAAGAGTACTTAAAATTACTATTTGACGCTACATACCAGCAAGAAATAAAGAAGAAGCAGGAGTAAAAAAGAAATCAATAACCAAGAAGAAAAACAGCGCTAACATAAATTGTGATTTGTCATTTCTTCCTGTTTGCCTGCGCTGCAATAAATGCTGGCCAGCTAGTCAGTTTACCTATCAACCAAACTGTGCGCTGCACATCCGCTGTCTGCGCAAGCGCACTTTGAATTTATATAACTTGCGACCAGGCAATGAATTATATTAGCTGTCCGTAATGTGCGCAATTAATTGGCGAGCAACAGAGTGTACTCCGGTTAAGGATCGCAAGAAAATTCAAACAAACGTGTGGCGTATGAACAACTTAAATGGTCCTTGCTTTGCAGTATACAACACACTTGAGGGTGTGTGACTACATTAACTTTATTTGCTTGCTGAAATCGCACAATTCTGTTTGCTCATTTGCAATTTAAGCGGCACATATCCGAATGCACCACCGCATCTTAACAGCATTGTTATTGTGGAGTGCACATTTCCATCAAATATATTCCACCAGCCTAAATATTTCGGACCACCCTAACGCGCGCATTATTTATATTATTATTACCGGTAACGGCTAACACCTGCCGAGCCCTACTTCGAAGGGGAAAAATCAACAAAAGTTAGCTATCGGCAGGTGCCGCGGACTTTTTCGTGCAAGTGAGTTTTTCCTAACATCGTAATATATTTTCACATTTTCATGATAATCAGTTTATCAATTTAATAACACTGTGCAATAGCCGGCTGGGTATTGGACCAAACCCACTTTTTTGCAGAGATTGAGGCTTAGGCAGACAAAGTACTATCTCCGTTTTCGAAGTTGGCCTCCAAAATATAGATATCGGCTTTCGAAGTTCGAAATTCTACATTTCGAAATTTTTTCGGCTCGTCTTATTCCTGCCGGAAGAATTCCCGAAATCTGGCCTCATTTTCAGGCGGAGGCCGCAAATTTAGCTAGAGAACGTTACCTTATAAGACAGCTCGATTCCGGCGACCCCCAAATAAGGGATATAAACCAACGCATCAGGTTGCTTGTGGATGAACACAAGCCGGCGAAATGGGAGGAACATTTAAGCGATTTTAACCTCTCTGCTGGTGTTGGTAAGCTTTGGTCCACCCTAAAGTCCCTATCGAGACCGTCTAAGCACAATGACGAAATTTCCATCGCCTTTGGCGATAAAGTGCTGTTGGATGCGGAAAAATGCGCGAGTGCTTTTTGCCGACAATATATAATGCAATCTACGGTTGACAAAGTTAGACGGCGGGCCAACAGACGCGCACGTAAATATAAATTCAGCGCGTCCCCAATTACCATCACCGCCAAAGAGGCTGAGGATGCCATCGGTCACACTAAAGCATCTAAAGCAGTGGGCCCAGACGGCATAGCCATGCCGATGCTTAAAAAATCTAGGTAAAGAGGGATTCAAATATTTAGCACATGTCTTCAACCTGTTCCTTTCCACCTTTGTCATCCGCGAAGAATGGGATATAGCCAAGGTGGTCCCGCTACTAAAGCCTGAGAAACCAGCTAACATAGGAGATTCTTAACGCCCGATATCTCTCCTATAGCCAGTAGACAACACACTTGAACCCATTCTGCTCCCCTACTTTAAACCAATTTTGCTACTAGCCAATCATCAGCATGGCTTCAGAAAATTACATAGCACAACCACCGCGCTAAATGCCATTAGTACTCAGATAAATTGTGGTTTAAATCAAAACCCCCACCATAAGAGAGTACTCGTTGCGCTAGACCTGTCAAAACCAAACAGTCAACCATGGCACGTTACTTCAAGACCTTGAAGGGTCTACCCTTCCCCCAAACCAAGAAGAATTAAACAAGGGGTGCCACAGGGTGGTGTCTTATCCCCACTTCTGTTTATTTTCTACATATCAAAGCTACCTTCACCACCAGAAGGAGTCACTATCGTTTCCTACGCCGATGATTGCACAATAATGGCCAAAGGCCAAGACCCACAGATCGATGAGCTTTGCGACAAAATAAACGATCTCCCTGATCTCTCTAGTTTTTTCGCCTCACGAAACCTGACTTTATCACCGACCAAATCATCGGCGACCTCATTTTCAACATGGACGTTCCAAATTTCGACCATTTTGAACATCTACGTCAATGGCACTACGGTACCGATGGTCTTACACTCCAAAATCTTGTGTGTGACGTTCGATCAGGATCTATATTTTGGTGAGCATGCAGCCGCAATTGTGCCGAAAATCCAGAGCCGCAATAAGATCCTCAAATCTCTTGCTGGCAATACTTGGGGTAAAGGTAAAGAAACGCTCATTACCGCTTACAAAGCCAATGGCCAGCCGATTGCATGCAACGCGTCCCCGATATGGTCGCCAAGCCTAAAGACTACTCACTGGAAGAAGCTACAGGCCTGTCAAAATACCGCCCCCAGAACCGCCAAGGGTTGTCTTCTTATGTCCCCAGAACTCCATCTACATAATGAGGCGGGAATACTCCCCATCGAGGAGAGAAATGAAATATTAACCCAGAAACCTGGGCATCCCAACAGACATCTGATTGTTGAGCCTACACCGCCCAGGGGCTTAAAGAGTCATCTCCGTAAGCATTATTAGGAAACACGGCACCTGAGAACACAACCGTACGAAGCTAAAAAGCACAAGCAGGTCCTCAGTGAAATTCACAAACAGGCGTCGAACCTCTATGCCAGGAATTGCCCGGTGAATCCTGTACTCAAAGAACAATACTCAAAACTAGCAGAGGAGGAACGCACTCTCCCTAGGGAAACACGCGTCACTCTAGCTCAACTTCGATCTAGGTACTGTAAGAGGATAAACTCTTACCTGTCCAGAATCAACCCCGATATTTAAAACATATGTCCTACTTGCAATGTGAACCCACGCCTCTAGCACCCTTGTCATTATAGTCCACCCCTGTCAAAACAGCAAGTTTCCTTGGACTCCCGTTAGAGGAAATTGATGACAATTTGTGATCGGTCGCACCTATTGGATGGGGCGAAACACTGCTCCAACAACAACAACAATGATAAGAAATCGATATGAAAACATAAATCAAAATGAAATTTCGACAGTTTCAGTCAAGCTTCCACAATTTTGGACTAGGTGTCTGGAGGCATTGTTTATTCATACCGAAACACTATTTAGTACTAAAAACATTACACAAGAAGACACTAAATACGAACACATCATTACAGCACTTCCACAGGAAGTGATAATAACTGTTGTGGATTTTTGTAATATTTCCGAATTATAATAAAATTGAAGTGCTGAAGTTTAGCGTCAGAATTATATTCCTTCTTTATTGAATAAATTCTTTCCTATTTATGCAAAAGTTCTTAACCTATACATATATACATTCTTGCATTAATATTTACATACTAGAGGTGCATGACTCAATAGTGAGAAATGCTTTGTCAGCGAATTATTATATTGACGCATTAATGCATTAGGCAACTTGGCACAGGCGAATGAACTCATAGTAGTTATCTGGGTCAATGAACGAATGTTTGTAATGTTAAGCGTGTTTGAAGTGAGGTGAATTCCACGCGATACTACACCATCGGCCTTTTAAGTGAGCGTATATAATTTTATGCTTAATTATACACGGTCACTCCAATGTCACTGTGATAAGTGTGCCGTGTTGTTTCATTTTTCGTTGAATGACCCAGTCAATTTGTTTGGTGTTACCAAATAGTTTTGCTTTCAGTTGTAATATATGACATAGTGGTAACTTGATATTATAAGTTTATATGTTTTCTTTTTGCTTTTATTCGTTTGCATTTGCTTCACGTACTATGCCCGTTATGCTCATTCTCGCTTTTTCATAATAAGCTGACTTTTTATATTTTTTTTGTGTATTTACTATGATGAGTAATTTATTATTTTTTTTTTTTGTTTTTTTTTTTTTGTTTTTTTTTTTTGCACAGCCGACCCTTAAGAGCGTCGAGTGTTTACCAATTACGGCATGTGTTTACAAATTATTATGAAGTAACTATAAAATTGTGCTAACGTGGGTTAGTATTTTTATTTCTTTTGTTTATTTACATTTTCTTTCTTACGTATCTATGTTGTTGAGTAAATTGGGATGCTTATAGTATGATTGTTTTGGTTTTTAAATCATATGTGTTACTAGTAAATGTTCTATACCGGATTAAACCTATTCGTATGGATTATATGTGTGGGTTGAAGTAAAAATATTTTCTATTACTATATTCAACTCTAAAAAAAATATTTTCCTATTACCATTTTCTATTCTACCTGTGGCTAAATAAAAATATCTTTCCTAAAATTATGATCTCTCTAAAAATTAGGTTTCCTATCTGAAGCATCTCATACTTATATCTATTTTTTCTTTTTTTTTTTATTTTTTTTTCTATTTCTAATTTTAATTATTTTTATTAAATAACGGCTTTTCATTTTATTAGGATTTTATTGAATTTAGTGTATAACAAAAATCTGTAGCTAAATGTGCAGGAATTTTGGAGCTGAGGTTGACGGAAGAGCAAGGTAGTTTATATTAGTGGTAGTAGTTTAGCTGTTTAATGGAAGGATGGTACAGTGGATGCAAAAATTATCCTATTTATTTTTCTTATTTTTCCAGCAATTTCTTTGATCTTATTTGTCATGCGATTTCTGCGGCGGCCACCAAGACAGAATCGTCATGATTTTTATGAAGAATTATTTTTATTTTTATACCGGGATTTATCACTTGCACAACCTCTTGGGTTTGTGCAACTAGTTGATCTTGCGAACCTGGTTATCAATTTTTAAATTTGCCTATTGCAGTAAATATTTAATTATTTTTTCCTTATATATTTCAAGTCCTGGATTGCCGGCATTTCTTGTACTTCCTCAACAATCTGGTTGCTTGATACTTTTTCTACGCTAACATTTTTCTATCCTAAGATGCGCGACTTGTCTTTTATTGCAAATTTATATAGCGCTTTACATATATTTTTAAGGTTATCTTTGTGACTTTTTCTTCATAAATCTTTTTTTGGTCTTATTGGCTGATTGTAAAATTTTTGTATTTTTTTTTTCATATGTCCGCTGACACAAATTTTACCAGGGCTGTTTTATAAATCTTTTTCCTTTGACAGCCTTCAGGGATGTTATCTTGATAACTTCCATGGAAACTATTACTGTGAGGTATGCAAATTATTGATTTGCCATTAACTTTGGGCAGGTCTAATGAAGCTGCCTTTAATGTCATTTGCGACATTTTGAGAGTTACTGGTTAAAAGTTTATTTTTAATTGTCTATTGCTCTTCCGCGGTTTTGGGTAAACCGAATTTAGATGTTTGAGAAGGGGAAAAACAACAATTTTAGATGCGCTGTTGCACAGTAGTATGCTTATATATGTTCTTGATCACATTTTGTATGGAAAACTCAGTGCATGTCTCACCCTAAAAACTTATTACTTTTGGACCAGCCTGTCAACAGTCTGGCCTTAGGAATGGGAACAGTTCATTATTTTCGGACCAGTCTGGGTGAATCTGACCGAAGGAATGAAACCAGATCTATATTTAACTTGACATGCAATTTGTACCACCTCTCAAGGTCATTCAACAATTCCGCTAGGTGGCACAAACGTTTTTTCGGTTTGTGTTCTGGCTGATAGTCTGGTTTGTGTTCTGGCTAATCTTCAGCTATGTGGTGCATAAGAAAAAGCTTAGTGTTGTATAAGAAAAAGCTTAGAGCTTTTTACCTTTAGCAGAGCTTTGCCGTTCAGGAGAGGATCGTAAAATGGGGGGCCCTACATTTTTGAAGGGCCGCAAATTTTTAAATGTCTCCTCATATTTCTAACGAGTCCTAGACTTCACCCGAGCCGTTTTAAAGAGTCCCATAGATTTCTAGTCGAGCGACTGCTCCCCAATCCCCCACCCATTCTTTTTTCTCGTCTTCAAAAAGTAGCAGTTGGACATCTGTAGTACCACCCAACCCCCAACCCCAACCCCCTTTTTTCTCGCCTACAAAAAGGAGTCGATGGGCACTTGTAGTACCGCCCCCCTTTTTTTCTCGTCTGAAAAACGGGCCTGTCGGGCACCCGATCAGGGGCAGATTGTTAACTAAAGGTTATCTTAATATTGAACTCATGATTTCCCATTATTGAATATTTTATTTGTCTTTTATTAGGGTATAAGTTTGTATATACATACTTACACATATGTTTGTTTGATTGTAAGTTTGTGTATACATGCTGATGCTGGTCCATATATATATGCATGTGAGAATTTCACAATTCCATTTGGGGTCCTTAAAAATGAGAGCATATACATAAATTATATTTTTTTATATATAAATATTGAACATTTTGTGTACATGCCATCACATATGTTTGTACATGGGAATTTTATTAAACCACACTGATAAGAAACCTCAACCGTTCAACATTGCAACATATTTATATGTTTATATGTAAATAAAACTTCATGCTGTATTTCATTTAATTAAATTCGTTATCAGAATTTTCCGTAAGTATAAAACATAGAAACCCGATCAGGGCAGATTGAGCATTTTATTTGTCTTTTTATTAGCGTATAAGTTTGTATGTATATACTTACACATATGATTGTTTGATTGTAAGTTTGTGTACACATGCTGATGCTGGTCTACATATATATATATATGTGTGAGAATTTCATAATTAGCTAAAGGTTATCTTAATATTGAACTTATGATTTTTTTTTATTTCAATAAAACATGTTCTCACATTGATTACAACCATTTGGACTCGTTTGGCATTTTACTAGATTGGGTATGATGAAAGATGAATGTAATGGGAAGTTAATAAAAGAGTTTATAGGTTTAAGAGCAAAAATGTATTAATTTAAAATTGATAACGGTATAAATGAAACTAAAAAAATTAAGGGAATAAAAAAGTGCGGAACTTCTACACTGAGTTTAAGTGATTTTAGAAGATGTTTATTCGAAAAGAAATTTTACTTTGACTCAACGTATATTTTTAGATTAAAACGTCATGAATTGTATACACAAGAAATAAATAAAGTAACGTTAAGTTTAAAAGCATTAAATCAGTATTCAATAAGCGCACCGAAACATTGTTGAACACTTTTTTGCAAAAATAAAAAAAGAACTTTGTAAAATGAATGAACGAACTTTGAAAAACTAACTCATTATCAAAACATAAAGTTTAATTGCGAGCTGTTTTGTAAAAGATATTTTGATTAAAGAAGGAGTAGAGCCTTTGATGGAATTGAAATCATATCAAACCAAGATGATTTTGCTTGAATCAACTTCTACGGAAAATGATATTAATCTGTTTTACGAGGACCAGTGTGTCATTTTATCTTCAAAAATGAGCGAATTTTTAGAAAGAGATAGTAGTTGGTCACTAATTGAGATATCATATCTAGAAGCGAATATAAATAGATAGCCTATTAAAGGCTCAAAATATATATCTTTACCACCAACAATTCAAAACAAACATTCGTGTATAAATATTCAAAACACAGATGAATACTGTTTCAAATGGGCAGTTATATCAGCTCTATATCCTAGAAGTTGTAACACAAATAGACGTTCATCATATGAAGTTGATGATATAAAAGCAGATGTGATAGAACTGCGAAACAATATTACAATCAACTTGCATAATCTAAATTTTCCACTTGTGGTTAAACAAATCAAAATATTTGAAGAAAACAATCATGGCATTAGTGTCAAAATTTTCGGCCTAGATAATACCACTATAGTGGGCCCATATTATTCTACAAAAGAGGAACGAGAACATCATATAAATTTATTGCTGTTAGAGGACATTAACAACTTTCATTACGTTTGGATAAAGAACATTTCGGGGTAAGACACTAAGAAAAACTCTTAAATTAAATAAAGTTCGCTAAAACAACTTTTATTGTTATATATTTTCAGATTAATACGCAGTCAATTAACAAAATTTACAAAGAAAGTGCTCGCATGCAACACATGTATAATCCACTTCCATACAAACGAAGCTTTAGCATACCACAAGGATCATTGCAATAAAATAGTAACAGAGATGCCTTCCGAAAATGATACAGTATTAAACTTTAGTAATTTTAAAAAACAATTGCATGTGCCCTTTGTTATTTATGCAGACTTTGAGTGTATTCTAGAACCAATAGATATTAAAAATTCTAGCAAAGTTAAATCAGTTCAAAAACATATTCCTTACGCTTATAGTTACTATATTAAATATTCTTATGACAACAGTTTAGATAGTTTTAGAAAATATAGTGGTGAGGATTGCACAAACCATTTTCTCAAAAATTTAATTGAAGTTGTTTTGAAAATCTATGGTATTATAAGTAAAAAAATACCGATGATCCCTTTAACTCCCCCTCAAGAACAATTTCATAAAGAATATTCAAAATGTCATATTTGCAATGACAATTTATTGAAGATGGCAGAGTTGCAGATCATTGTCATTTAACTGGTGAATAGAGGTCCTGCTCATAATAAATGCAATTTAAAATATCAAATTTCGCGCTTCGTGCCAATATTATTTCACAATCTTTCGTCCTAAGACTGTCATTTTTTTGTTAGAGAACTTTCGACAACACAAGGCGACATTAAAGTTATTCCCTTAAATAAAGAGTTATATATATCCATATCTAAGAGAATATATAAAACTGAAAAAGATTCTATCGAACTTCCTTTTTTGGATTCATACAGATTTGTGCCATCTAGCTTACAAAGTTTAGCAAGTTACTTAACCGATGAAGATTTACATATTGTAAAATCAGTTTATAAAAATAATGATGAATTTACATTAATGAAACGTAAAGGTGTATTTCCTTATGATTACCAAAACCCGATAGACCGTTTAAAAGAAACAGAACTACCTGCTCGTTCATTTTTCTTTAACAAATTAAATAATGAATCGTGTAGTGCAGCTGATTACGAACATGCTCAAAGAGTGTGGAATATATTCAAATCCAAAAACTTAATGGATTATTTATTGTTATATTTGAAGGTAGATGTCTAAATATTAGGTAACATTTTCGAAAATTTTAGAAAAGTATGCAAAGATATCTATAACTTAGATCCATGTCAATATTATACCACCCCAGGGTTATCTTGGGATGCTATGTTGAAGACAACAAAAATAAATTTAGAACTAATAACCGATAATAATATGTATAGTTTTATAAAGCGGGGTATTAGAGGAGGAATTGTTAAGTGCAGTAAGCGATATTCAATAGCAAATAATAAATATATGAGTGATTATGACTGTAATAAAGAATCAAATTATCTCATTTATTTAGATGTAAACAATTTGTATGGTTTTGCTATGTCACAATATCTTCCATTTAGAAATTTTGAATGGGTTGAAAATATTGAAGGTTTCAATGTAAACAATATTGCAGATGATTCGGAAATTGGTTATATTTTAGAAGTGGATTTAGAATATCCATCTAGTTTACATGGTTATCAAAATGATTTTCCATTCTGTTGAGAAAACAAAAAAAAATAAAAATATGAAATCTACTAAGCTGATAACAGACTTATCCAAAAAAGAAAAATATATAATACACTACAGAACTCTTAAACAGTTACTTAGTTTTAGTCAAAATACATAAAATTCTAAAATTTTTTCAATCAGATTGGTTGAAAAAATATATTGATTTGAATAACCACCATCGACCATTAGCTAAAAATTCATTTGAACAAAATTTTTTCAAGCTATTAAACAATGCAATCTATGGAAAGACTATGGAAAATGTTGATAAACGGAAAGATATAAAAACAGTAACCGAATGGGAGAGTAGAGGTAGGAGATTAGAAGCTAAAGCTCTAACAGCAAAGTTTAATTTTCATAGTTGACAACAATTTACTGATAATATGATTGCAATACAATTGAATAAAGGTTTCACAATTTACAATAAACCAATTTATATAGGTTTTACCGTTTTAGTACTTTCTAAACTGAAAATGTATGAATTTCATTATGATTATATTAAACCAAAATATTGTGAAAATGTTAATCTTAACTATATGGATACTGACTCTTTTATTTACGATATTAAGACAAATGACTTTTATGATGATATTCGTAAGGATATAAGCATGCAATTTGATACATCTGCATACCCAAATCCAAATGTGTTTGATTTTCCATTGTTAAACAAAAAGATTATGGGTATGATGAAAGATGAATGTAATGGTAAATTAATGAAGGAATTTATTTGTTTGAGAGCAAAAATGTATTCCATTCGCATCGAACAAGAAGAAAACGAGATTAAAAAAATTAAGGGTGTAAAACAATGTGTTACTCTCAAAATTTCTGCAAATGATTTTAAAAGATGTTTGTTCGAAAAGAAATTGTACTTTGAGTCAATGTATATTTTTAGATCAAAATGTCATGAATTGTATACATAAGAAATAAATAAATTAACATTAAGTTTTTTGGATGATAAGAGATTTGTAAAAAATAATGGAATTAATACCTACGCTTGGAATCATTATAAAATAAAAGAATAAAAAAACATAATTCAGTTTTATCTTATTTAACGCTTCGAAAAAGAATACTTTCGAAATGGTATCATCGTCTTCTGTGGGAGCAGCTAGGTTAATTATTCTTGAAATTGTTTTCGTTTTCGATCTTCTATTATAAATGAGGAAGTTCCAAATTTATGTATATTCATATTAGTTAATAATATTTGCTTCTCGCAACTCTTCAGTGATTAATTAATCAGTTCAATCGGTGGCTGTAAATTTCCAAAACTATCAAAATATTCTTTTTAATTTTTCTTAATACTTTCATGGTCTTAGCAAGATTTGCTTATACAGTCATATGATTATTTGATATGATTTTAAACGAGCGATCGAAAAAATCTGTTATCTATCAGCTGTGTATCTGATAAGAATCTGCTAAATATGTTACCTATCAGTTGTGTATCTGATAAGAATCTGGTCTGATATCAATTTTACTTATTTTGAACTGTTATATATTAAACTTGACTCGGGGTTTGCTAACAAGGTCACTGTAACCTTTAATAATGTTACCGGTAATTTCCTTGTACATATTTGTTGTGAAGATCTCTTCTAATTATGAAGGGATTTTGTTTTTGCAGATGTTACTTTTTATGTGTATATTAATCCACAAGTTGATTAAGTATATACACACCGACACACATATATACAGCAAAACAATTTTGTTGCCTACATTTAGGCGCATCCGTTCTTTCGTTTTGTGTTCTGACCGATCTATATCATTTAGGTGCATACGTATGACACCACAAAACAAAACAATTTCGTTGCCTACATTTAGGCGCATCCGTTCAAAACCGCAAATGTGTGAATGTGTGTGCGTTTGAACTTTGTAAACCCAGAAAATCGAGCGAGTGATATTGATCTGATCTGATTTTTATGTATTTTAACTAAAACTAATCCATATCTTATACATTGTTTAAGAGTTCTATAGTGTATTATATATTTTTATTTTTTGGATAAGTCTGTTATCAGCTTAGTATATTTCATATTTTTATTTTTTTTGTTTTCTGAACAGAATGGAAAATCATTATGATAATCATGTAAACTAGATGGATATTCTAAATCCACTTCTAATATATAACCAATTTCCGAATCTTCTGCAATATTGTTTACATTAAACACCTTCAATATTCAAAATGGAAGATATTGTGACATAGCAAAACCACACAAATTGTTTACATCTAAATAAATGAGATAATTTGTTTTTTTATTACAGTCAAATTGACTCATATATTTATTATTTGCTATTGAATATCGCTTACTGCACTGAACAATTCCTCCTCTAATACCCCGCTTTATAAAACTATACATATTATTATCGGTTATTAGTTCTAAATTTATTTTTGTTGTCTTCAACATAGCATCCCAAGATAACCCTGGGGTGGTATAATATTGACATGGATCTAAGTTATAGATATCTTTGCATACTTTTCTAAAATTTTCGAATATGTCACATAATAGTAAGACATCTACTTTCAAATATAAAAATAAATAATCCATTAAGTTTTTGCATTTGAATATATTCCACACTTTTTGAGCATTTTCGTAATCAGCTGCACTACACGATTCATTATTTAATTTGTTAAAGAAAAATTAACGAGCAGGTAGTTCTGTTTCTTTTAAACGGTCTATCGAGTTTAGGTAATCATAAGGAAATACACCTTTACGTTTCATTAATGTAAATTCATCATTATTTTTATAAACTGATTTTACAATATGTAAATCTTCATCGGTTAAGAAACTTGCCAAACTTTGTAAGCTAGATGGCATAAATCTGTATGAATTCAAAAAACGAAGTTCGATAGAATCTTTTTCAGTTATATATATTTTCTTAGATACGGATATATATAACTCTTTATTTAAGGGAATAACTTTAATGTCTCCTTGTGTTGTCGAAAGTTCTCTAACAAACAAATGACAGTCGTAGGACGAAAGATTGTGATATAATATTGGCACGAAGCGCGAAATTTGATATTCTAAATTGCATTTATTATGAGTAGGACCTCTATATTCACCAGTTAAATGACAATGATCTGCAACTCTGCCATCTTCATTAAAATTTTCATTGCAAATATGACATTTAGAATACTCTTTATGAAATTGTTCTTGAGGGGGAGTTAAAGGGATCATCGGTATTTTTTTACTTATAATACCATAGATTTTCAAAACAACTTCAAATTTTAAGAGAAAAACGAACTCATTATCAAAACATTAAGTTTAATTGCGAGCGGTTTTGTAAATATATTTTGATTAAAGAAGGAGTAGAGTGTTTGATGGAATTGAATTCACATCAAACCAAGATGATTTTGCTTGAATCAACTTCTACGGAAAATGATATTAATCTGTTTTACGAGGACCAGTATATAATTTTATCTTCAAAAATGAGCAAATTTCAAGAAAGAGGTATTGGTTGGTCACTAATTGAGATATCACATCTAGAAGCGAATATAAATAAATATGAGCCTATTAAAGGCTCAAAATATATATCTTTACCACCAACAATTCAAAACAAACATTCGTGTATAAATATTAAAAACTTAGATGAATACTGTTTTAATTGGGCAGTTATATCAGCTCTATATGCTAGAAGTTGTAACACAAATAGATGTTCATCATATGAAGTTGATGAAATTAAAGCAGATGTGATAGAACTGCGAAACAATATTACGATCAACTTCCATAATCTAAATCTTCCACTTGCGGTTAAACAAATCAAAATATTTGAAGAAAACAATCCTGGCATTAGTGTCAACGTTTTCGGCTTGGATAATACCACTATAGTGGGCCCATATTATTCTACAAAAGAGGAACGAGAACATCATATAAATTTATTGCTGTTAGAGGACATTAACAACTTCCATTACGTTTGGATAAAGAACATTTCGGGATAAGACACTAAGAAAAACTCTTAAATTAAATAAAGTTCGCTAAAACAACTTTTATTTTTATATATTTTCAGATTAATACGCAGTCAATTAACAGAATTTACAAAGAAAGTGTTCGCATGCAACACATGTTTAATCCACTTCCATACAAACGAAGCTTTAGCATACCACAAGGATCATTGCAATAAAATAGTAACAGAGATGCCTTCCGGAAACGATACAGTATTAAACTTTAGTCATTTTAAAAAACAATTGCATGTGCCCTTTGTTATTTATGCAGACTTTGAGTGTATTCTAGAACCAATAGATATTAAAATTTTTAGCAAAGTTAAATCAGTTCAAAAACATATTCCTTACGCTTATAGCTACTATATCAAATATTCTTATGACAACAGTTTAGATAGTTTTAGAAAATATAGTGGTGAGGATTGCACAAACTATTTTTTCAAAAATTTAATTGAAATTGTTTTGAAAATCTATGGTATTATAAGTAAAAAAATACCGATGATCCCTTTAACTCCCCCTCAAGAACAATTTTATAAAGAGTATTCAAAATGTAACATTTGCAATGAAAATTTTAATGAAGATGGCAGAGTTGCAGATCATTGTCATTGCTCATAATAAATGCAATTTAGAATATAAAATTTCGCGCTTCGTGCCAATAATATTTCACAATCTTTCGTCCTACGACTGTCATTTGTTTGTTAGAGAACTTTCGACAATACAAGGCGACATTAAAGTTATTGCGTTAAATAAAGAGTTATATATATCCAAATCTAAGAGAATATATATAAAAAGATTCTATCGAACTTCGTTTTTTCGATTCATACAGAT
Organism: Eurosta solidaginis; assembly: GCF_040869045.1. Taxonomy (NCBI): domain Eukaryota; kingdom Metazoa; phylum Arthropoda; class Insecta; order Diptera; family Tephritidae; genus Eurosta; species Eurosta solidaginis. The sequence goes on along the minus strand of NC_090319.1, from coordinate 227,044,679 downwards.
TTATGCGATCTACCTCACAAAGTTTAGCAAGTTACTTAACCGATGAAGATTTACATATTGTAAAATCCGTTTATAAAAATAATGATGAATTTACTTTAATGAAACGTAAAGGTGTATTTCCTTATGATTACCTAAACTCGATAGACCGTTTAAAAGAAACAGAACTACCTGCTCGTTCATTTTTCTTAAAAAAATTAAATAATGAATCGTGTAGTGCATCTAAACATGCTAAAAAAGTGTGGAATATATTCAAATGCAAAAAATTAATGGATTATTTATATTTATATTTGAAAGTAGATGTCTTACTATTATGTGACATTTTCGAAAATTTTAGAAAAGTATGCAAAGATATCTATAACTTAGATCCATGTCAATATTATACCACCCCAGGGTTATCTTGGGATGCTATGTTGAAGACAACAAAAATAAATTTAGAACTAATAACCGATAATAATATGCATAGTTTTATAAAGCGGGGTATTAGAGGAGGAATTGGTCAGTGCAGTAAGCGATATTCAATAGCAAATAATAAATATATGAGTGATTATGACTGTAATAAAAAATCAAATTATCTCATTTATTTAGATGTGAACAATTCGTATGGTTTTGCTATGTCACAATATCTTCCATTTAGAAATTTTGAATGGGTTGAAAATATTGAAGGTTTTAATGTAAACGATATTGCAGATGATTCGGAAATTGATTATATATTTGAAGTGGATTTAGAATATCCATCTAGTTAACATGATTATCATAATGATTTTCCATTCTGTTCAGAAAACAAAAAAAAAAAAATAAAAATATGAAATATACTAAGCTGATAACAGACTTATCCAAAAAAGAAAAATATATAATACACTATAGAACTCTTAAACAATGTATAAGACATGGATAAGTTTTAGTTAAAATACATAAAAATCAGTTCAGATCAGTATCACTCGCTCGATTTGCTGGGTTTACAAAGTTCAAACGCACACACACACACACACATTCACGCATTTGCGGTTTTGAACGGATGCGCCTAAATGTAGGCAACGAAATTGTTTTGTTTTGCGGTGTCATACGTATGCACCTAAATGATATAGATCGGCCAGAGTACAAACCGAAAGAACGGATGCGCCTAAATGTAGGCAACGAAATTCGGTGTGTATATACTTAATCAGCTTGTGGATTAATATACACATAAAAACCTACCATCTGCAAAAACAAAATCCATTCATAATTAGAATAGATCTTCACAACACCTATGACAAGGAAATTACCGGTAACATTATTAAAGGTTACAGTGACCTAACCCCGAGTCAAGTTTAATATATAACAGTTCAAAATAAGTAAAATTGTTATCAGACCAGATTCTTATCAGATCTTTTAAAATAATCATTAACACCTTTCATTTGATACCCATATCATACAAACAAATTCGGAAGTCACCCCCGGTCCACCTTTATGGCGATATCTCGAAGAGGCGAACACCTATAAAACGAAGGCCCACTCCCTTTTAAAATACTCATTAAAACCTTTCATTTGATACCCATATCGTACGAACGCATTCTAGAGTCAACCCTGATCCACCTTTATGGCTATATCCCTAAATGTCGTCCACCTATAGAACTATGGCCCACTCCCTCATAAAATACTCTTTAATGCCTTTCATTTGATACACTTGTCATACAAACACATTCCAGGGTTTCCCTCGGTTCATTTTCCTACATGGTTATTTTCCCTTATGTTGTCACCATAGCTCTCAACTGAGTATGCAATCTTCGGTTACACCCGAACTTAACCTTCCTTACTTGTTTGTTTTGTTTTTCAATAAAACATGTTCTCACATTGATTACAACCATTTGGACTCGTTTGGCATTTAGATTGGGTATGATGAAAGATGAATGTAATGGGAAGTTAATAAAAGAGTTTATAGGTTTAAGAGCAAAAATGTATTCATTTAAAATTGATAACGATATAAATGAAACTAAAAAAATTAAGGGAATAAAAAAGTGTGTAACTTCTTCACTGAGTTTAACTGATTTTAGAAGATGTTTATTGGAAAAGAAATTGTACTTTGACTCAATGTATATTTAAAGATCAAAATGTCATGAATTGTATACACAAGAAATAAATAAAGTAACGTTAAGTTTAAAAGCATTAAATCAGTATTCAATAAGCGCATCGAAACATTTGTATTTGAAAATAATGTAAAAGAGGATTTGATTGTTGAACACTTTTTTGCAACAATAAAAAAGAACTTTGTAAAATGAATAAATGAACTTTGAAAAACTAACTCATTATCAAAACATTAAGTTTAATTGCGAGCTGTTTTGTAAATATATTTTGATTAAAGAAGGAGTAGAGTCTTTGATGGAATTGAAATCACATCAAACCAAGATGATTTTGCTTGAATCAACTTCTACGGAAAATGATATTAATCTGTTTTACGAGGACCAGTGTGTCATATCATCTTCAAAAATGATCGAATTTCAAGAAAGAGATAGTGGTTGGTCACTAATTGAGATATCACATCTAGAAGCGAATATAAAGAAATATGAGCCTATTAAAGCTCAAAATATATACCTTTACCACCAGCAATTTAAAACATACATTCGTGTATAAATATTCAAAACACAGATGAATACTGTTTCAAATGGGCAGTTATATCAGCTCTATATCCTAGAAGTTGTAACACAAATAGATGTTCATCATATGAAGTTGATGATATAAAAGCAGATGTGATAGAACTGCGAAACAATATTACAATCAACTTCCATAATCTAAATTTTCCACTTGCGGTTAAACAAATCAAAATATTTGAAGAAAACAATCCTGGCATTAGTGTCAACGTTTTCGGCCTGGATAATACCACTATAGTGGGCCCATATTATTCTACAAAAGAGGAACGAGAACATCATATAAATTTATTGCTGTTAGAGGACATTAATAACTTCCATTACGTTTGGATAAAGAACATTTCGGGGTAAGACACTAAGAAAAACTCTTAAATTAAATAAAGTTCGCTAAAACAGCTTTTATTTTTATATATTTTCAGATTAATACGCAGTCAATTAACAAAATTTACAAAGAAAGTGTTCGCATGCAACACATGTTTAATCCACTTCCATACAAACGAAGCTTTAACATACCACAAGGATCATTGCAATAAAATAGTAACAGAGATGCCATCCGAAAATGATACAGTATTAAACTTTAGTAATTTTAAAAAACAATTGCATGTGCCCTTTGTTATTTATGCAGACTTTGAGTATATTCTAGAACCAATAGATATTAAAAATTCTAGCAAAGTTAAATCAGTTCAGTGGATAGCTTAGAAAATATAGTGGTGAGGATTGCACAAACCATTTTTTCAAAAATTTAATTGAAGTTTTGAAAATCTATGGAATTATAAGTAAAAAAATACCGATGATCCCTTTAACTCCCCCTCAAGAACAATATCATAAAGAATATTCAAAATGTCATATTTGCAATGAAAATTTTAATGAAGATGGCAGAGTTGCAGATCATTGTCATTTAACTGGTGAATATAGAGGTTCTGCTCATAATAAATGCAATTTAGAATATCAAATTTCGCGCTTCGTGCCAATATTATTTCACAATCTTTCATCCTACGACTGTCATTTCTTTGTTAGAGAACTTTCGACAACAAAAGACGACATTAAAATTATTCCCTTAAATAGGGAGTTATATATATCCATATCTAAGAGAATATATATAACTGAAAAAGATTCTATCGAACTTCGTTTTTTGGATTCATACAGATTTATGCCATCTAGCTTACAAAGTTTAGCAAGTTACTTAACCGATGAAGATTTACATATTGTAAAATCAGTTTATAAAAATAATGATGAATTTACATTAATGAAACGTAAAGGTGTATTTCCTTATGATTAACTAAACTCGATAGACGGTTTAAAAGAAACAGAACTACCTGCTCGTTAATTTTTCTTTAACAAATTAAATAATGAATTGTGTAGTGCAGCTGATTACGAACATGCTCAAAAAGTGTGGAATATATTCAAATCCAAAAACTTAATGGACTATTTATTGTTATATTTGAAGGTAGATGTCTAACTATTAGGTGACATTTTCGAAAATTTTAGAAAAGTATGCAAAGATATCTATAACTTAGTTCCATTTCAATATTATACCACCCCACGGTTATCTTGGCATGCTATGTTGAAGACAACAAAAATAAATTATAACTAATAACCGATAATAATATGTATAGTTTTATAAATCGGGATATTAGAGGAGGAATTTTTAAGTGCAGTAATAAATATATGAGTGATTATGACTGTAATAAAGAATCAAATTATCTCATTTATTTAGATGTAAACAATTTGTATGGTTTTGCTATGTCACAATATCTTCCATTTAGAAATTTTGATTTGGTTGAAAATATTGAAGGTTTCAATGTAAACAATATTGCAGATGATTCGGAAATTGGTTATATATTGTGGAAGTGGATTTAGAATATCCATCTAGTTTATATGATTATCATAATGATTTTCCATTCTCTTCAGAAAACAAAAAAATAAAAATATGAAAACAATAATTTTTAGTTGTGACAAAGCTACCATGATAGTCAGATGGTAATGATTATATTGTGATGATTTATGTTTTTAATGTTTTTTACAACAGTTTTGATTTAATGACAAAATAACGTAAGTTTATCTTGTTAAATGTTAAACTATTCACCAAATTGTGTTTCTTTGTTGTTTTTCATGTCTGTTTTGAAAACTAATTGATAATTTTCATAATTTTTATATATTGTTTGTAACAGATAAATTAATAAATATTCCCCTGATGATGCTAAAAATAAAAATATTAGCAAAACGTTGGGAAAACAGTTGAATAATTTAGTTTTATTCGCACATAAAATATAGATTGGAAAGCCTACTTACACATATATTTAATATTAAAGAAGAACCAATCGGAATATATATAAACAAGTAAGGAAGGTTAAGTTCGGGTGTAACCGAACATTACATACTCAGTTGAGAGCTATGGTGACAACATAAGGGAAAATAACCATGTAGGAAAATGAACCGAGGGAAACCCTGGAATGTGTTTGTATGACATTTGTATCAAATGAAAGGCATTAAAGAGTATTTTATGAGGGAGTGGGTCATAGTTCTATAGGTGGACGCCATTTAGGGATATAGCCATAAAGGTGGACCAGGGTTGACTCTAGAATGCGTTCGTACGATATGGGTATCAAATGAAAAGTGTTAATGAGCATTTTAAAAGGGAGTAATCCTTAGTTCCATAGGTGGACGCCGTTTCGAGATATCGCCATAAAGGTGGACCAGGGGTGACCCTAGAATTTGTTTGCACAATATGGGCATCAAACGAAAGGTGTTAATGAGTATTTTAAAAGGGTGTGAGCCTTAGTTCTATAGGTGGACGCCGTTTCGAGATATCGCCATAAAGGTGGGCCACGGGTGACTCTAGAATTCGTTTGTGCAATATGGGTATCAAACGAAAGGAGTTAATGAGTATTTTAAGAGGGAGTGGGCCTTAGTTCTATAGGTGGACGCATTTTCGAGGTATCGGAATAAAGGTGGACCAGGGGTTACTCTAGACTTTGTTTTTACGATATGGGTATCAAATGAAAGGTGTTAATGAGTATATTTAAAAAGGAGTGGGCCTTCGTTTTATATGTGTTCGCCTTTTCGAGATATCGCCATAAAGGTGGTCCAGGGGTTACTTTAGAATTTGTTTGTATGATATGGGTATCAAATGAAAGGAGTTAATGAGTATTTTAAGATGGAGTGGGCCTTAGTTCTATAGGTAAACGCCTTTTCGAGATATCGCCATAAAGATGGACCAGGTGTGACTCTAGAATGCGTTTGTACAATATGGGCATCAAATGAAAGGTGTTAATGAGTATTTTAAAAGGGAGTAATCCTTAGTTCCATAGGTGGACGCCGTTTCGAGATATCGCCATAAAGGTGGGCCAGGGGTGACTCTAGAATTCGTTTGTGCAATATGGGTATCAAACGAAAGGAGTTAATGAGTATTTTAAGAGGGAGTGGGCCTTTCTGGACCAGGTGTAACTCTAGACTTTGTTTGTACGATATGGGTATCAAATGAAAGGTGTTAATGAGTATTTTTAAAAGGGAGTGGGCCTTCGTTCTATAGGTGTTCGTCTTTTCGAAATATCGCCATAAAGGTGGACCAGGGGTGACTCTAGAATGAATTTGTACGATATGGGTATCAAATTAAAGCTATTAATGAGAGTTTTAAAAGGGAGTGGTGGTAGTTGTATATGTGAAGGCGTTTTCCAGATATCAACCAAAATGTGGACCAGGGTGACCCAGAACATCATCTGTTGGATACCGCTAATTTATTTATATATGTAATACCTGCCAAGATTTTAAGGGTTTTTTATTTCGCCCTGCAGAACTTTTTCACTTTCTTCTACTTAATATGGTAGGTGTCACAACCATTTTATAAAGTTTTTTCTTAAGTTATATTTCGCGTCAATAAAACAATCCAATTACCTTAACATATTTCATCCCTTTTTTCGTATTTGGTATAGAATTATGGCATTTTTTTAATTTTTCGTAATTTTCGATATCGAAAAAGTGGGCGTGGTCATAGTCGGATTTCGTTCATTTTTCATACCAAGATAAAGTGAGTTCAGATAAGTACGTGAACTGAGTTTAGTAAAGATATATCGATTTTTGCTCAAGTTATCGTGTTAACGGCCATGCGGAAGGACAGACGGACGACTGTGGATAAAAACTGGGCGTGACATCAACCGATTTCGCCCATTTTCACAGAAAACAGTCATAAAATCTATGCCCCTACCAAATTTCAAAAGGATTGGTTAATTTTTGTTCGACTTATGGCGTTAAAAGTATCCTAGACAAATTAAATGAAAAAGGGCGGAGCCACGCCCATTTTTAAATTTTCTTTTATTTTGTATTTTGTTGCATCATGTCATTACTGGAGTTGAATCTTGACATAAGTTACTTATATACTGTAAAGATATTAAATTTTTTGTTAAAATTTTACTTAAAAAAAAATTTTTTTTTAAAAGTGGGCGTGGTCCTTCTCCGATTTTGCTAATTTTTATTAAGCGTACATATAGTAATAAGAGTAACGTTCCTGCCAAATTTTATCATGATATCTTCAACGACTGCCAAATTACAGCTTGCAAAAGTTTTAAATTACATTCTTTTAAAAGTAGGCGGTGCCACGCCCATTGTACAAAATTTTACTAATTTTCTATTTTGCGTCATAAGTTCAACTCATCTACCAAGTTTCGTCGCTTTATCGGTCTTATGTAATGAATTATCGCACTTTTTCGGTTTTTCGAAATTTTCGATATCGAAAAAGTGGGCGTGGTTATAGTCCGATATCGTTCATTTTAAATAGCGATCTGAGATGAGTGCTCAGGAATCTACATTACATATTTCATCAAGATACCTCAAAATTTACTCAAGTTATCGTGTTAACGGACGGACGAACGGACGGACATGGCTCAATCAAATTTTTTTTCGATCCTGATTATTTTGATATATGGAAGTCTATATCTATCTCGATTCCTTTATATATGTACAACCAACCGTTATCCAATCAAACTTAATATACTCTGTGAGCTCCGCTCAACTGAGTATAAAAATGAAATATACTAAGCTGATAACAGACTTATCCAAAAAAGAAAATTATATAATACATTTCAGAACTTTTAAACAGTATGTTAGTTTTAGTTAAAATACATAAAATTCTAAAATTTGTTCAATCAGATTGGTTGAAAAAATATATTGATTTGAATAACCACCATCGAACATCAGCTAAAAATTCATTTCAACAAAATTTTTTCAAGCTATTAAACAATGCAGTTTATGGAAAGACTATGGAAAATGTTGATAAACGGAAAGATATAAAAATAGTAACCGAATGGGAGAGTAGAGGTAGGACATTAGAAGTTAAAGCTCTAAAAGCAAAGTTAAATTTTCATAGTTGACAACAATTTACTGATAACATGATTGCAATATAATTGAATAAAGGTTTCACAATTTACAATAATCCTATTTATATAGGTTTTACCGTTTTAGAACTTTCTAAACTGAAAATGTATGAATTTCATTATGATTATATTAAACCAAAATATTGTAAAAATGTTAATCTTAACTATATGGATACTGACTCCTTTATTTACGATATTAAGACAAATGACTTTTATGATGATATTCGTAAGGATATAAGCATGCAATTTGATACATCTGCATACCCAAATCCAAATGTGTTTGATTTTCCATTGTTAAACAAAAAGGTTATGGGTATGATGAAAGATGAATGTAATGGTAAATTAATGAAGGAATTTATTTGTTTGAGAGCAAAAATGTATTCTATTCGCATCGAACAAGAAGAAAAAGAGATTAAAAAATTAAGGGTGTTAAACAATGTGTTACTCTCAAACTTTCTGCAAATTGATTTTAAAAGATGTTTGTTCGAAAAGAAATTGTACTTTGACTCAATGTATATTTTTAGATATCTTTGCATACTTTTCTAAAATTTTCGAAAATGTCACATAATAGTAAGACATCTACTTTCTAATATAAAAACAAGTAAGGAAGGCTAAGTTCGGGTGTAACCGAACATTACATACTCAGTTGGGAGCTGAGGAGACAAAGTAAGGGAAAATCACCATGTTGTAAAAAGAACCTAGGGTAACCCTGGAATGTGTTTATATGACATGTGTATCAAATGGAAGGTATTAAAGATTTTTTTAAGAGGAAGTGGGCCATAGTTCTATAGATGGACGCCATTTAGGGATATCGCCATAAAGGTGGACCAGGGGTGACTCTAGAATGCGTTTGTACAATATGGGTATCAAATGAAACGTTTTAATGAGTATTTTAAAAGGGCGTGGGCCTTAGTTCTATAGGTGGACGCCTTTTCGAGATATCGCCATTAAGGTGGACCAGGGGTGACTCTAGAATTTATTTTGTACGATATTGGTATCAAATGAAAGGTATTAATGAGTATTTTAAAAGGGCGTGGATTTAAGTTCTATAGATGGACGCCTTTTCGAGATATCGCCATAAAGATGGACTAGGGGTGACTCTAGAATTTGTTTGTACGATATGAGTATCAAATGAAAGGTGTTAATGAGTATTCTAAGAGGGCGTAGGCCTTAGTTCTATATGTGGACGCCTTTTCGAGATATTGCCATAAAGGTGGACCAGGGGTGACTCTAGAATTTGTTTGTACGATATGAGTATCAAATGAAAGGTGTTAATGAGTATTTTAAAAGGGAGTGGGCCTTAGTTCTATAGGTGGACGCCTTTTCGGAATATCGTTATAAAAGTTGACCAGGGTTGACTCTAGAATGCGTTTGTACAATATGGGTATCAAACGAAAGGTGTTAATAAGTGTTTTAAAAGGGAGTGGGCCTTAGTTCTATGGGTGGACGCCTTTTCGGGATATCGCCATAAACGTGGACCAGGGGTGACTCTAGAATGCGTTTGTACAATATGGGTATCAAATGAAAGGTTTTAATGAGTATTTTAAAAGGGCGTGGGCCTTAGTTCTATAGGTGGACGCCTTTTCGAGATATCGCCATAAAGGTGGACCAGGGGTGACTCTAGAATTTGTTTGTACGATATGGGTATCAAATGAAAGGTGTTAATGAGTATTTTAAAAAGGAGTGGGCCTTAGTTCTATATGTGGACGCCTCTTCGAGATATCGCCATAAACGTGGACCAGGGGTGACTCTAGAATGTGTTTGTACGATATGGGTATCAAATTAAAGGTATTAATGAGGGTTTTAAAAGGGAGTGACCCTTAGTTGTATATGTGAAGGCGTTTTCGAGATATCGACCAAAATGTGGAGCAGGGTGATCCAGAACATCATCTGCCGGGTACCACTAATTTATTTATATATGTAATGCCACGAACAGTATTCCTTCCAAGATACCAAGGGCTTTTAATTTCGCCCTGCAAAACTTTTTCATTTTCTTCTACTTAATATGGTAGGTGTCACACCCATTTTACCAAGTTTTTTTCTAAAGTTATATTTTGCGTCAATAGACCAATACAATTACCATGTTTCATCCCTTTTTCCGTATTTGGTATATAATTATGGCAATTTTTTCCATTTTTCGTAATTTTCGACATCGAAAAAGTGGGCGTGGTCTTAATCGGATTTAGGCCGTTTTTTACCAATACAAAGTGAGTTCAGATAAGTACGTGAACTGAGTTTAGTAAAGATATATAGATTTTTGCTCAAGTTATCGTGTTAACGGCCGAGCGGAAGGACAGACGATCGACTGTGTATAAAAACTGGGCGTGGCTTCAACCGATTTCGCCCTTTTTCACAGAAAACAGTTACCGTCCTATAATCTAAGCCTCTACCAAATTTCACAAGGATTGGTAAATTTTTGTTCAACTTATGGCATTAAAAGTATCCTAGACAAATTAAATGAAAAAGGGCGGAGCAACGCCCATTTTGAAATTTTCTTTTATTTTTGTATTTTTTTGCAACATATCGTTACTGCAGTTGAATGTTGACATAATTTACTTATATACTGTAAAGATATTAACTTTTCTTTTAAAATTTGAATTTAAAAAAAATTTTTTTTAAAAGTGGGCGTGGTCGTTCTCCGATTTTGCTAATTTTTATTAAGCAGACATATAGTAATAAAAGTAACGTTCCTGCCAAATTTCATCATGATATCTTCAACGACTGCCAAATTACAGATTGCAAAACTTCTAAATTACCTTCTTTTAAAAGTGAGCGGTGCCACGCCCATTGTTCAAAATTTTACCAGTTTTCTATTCTGCGTCGTAAGTTCAACACACCCACCAAGTTTCATCGCTTAATCCGTATTTGGTAATGAATTATCACACTTTTTCGATTTTTCGAAATTTTCGATATCGAAAAAGTGGGCGTGGTTATTGTGCGTTATCGTTCATTTTAAATAGCGATCTGAGATGAGTGCCCAGGAACCCACATACCAAATTTCATCAAGATACCTCAAAATTTGCTCAAGCTATCGTGTTAACGGACAGACGGACGGACAGGGCTCAATCGAATTTTTTTTCGATACTGATGATTTTGATATATGGAAGTCTATATCTATCTCGATTCTTTTATACCTGTACAGCCAACCGTTATCCAATCAAAGTTAATATACTCTGTGAGCTCTGCTCAACTGAGTATAATAAATAATCCATTAAGTTTTTGCATTTGAATATATTCCACACTTTTTTAGCATGTTCGTAATCAGCTGCTCTACACGATTCATTATTTAATTTGTTAAAGAAAAATGAACGAGCAGGTAGTTCTGTTTCTTTTAAACGGTCTATCGAGTTTAAGTAATCACCTTTACATTTCATTAATGTAAGTTAATCATTATTTTTATAAACTGATTTTACAATATGTAAATCTTCATCGGTTAAGTAACTTGCTAAACTTTGTGAGCTAGATGGCATAAATCTGTAGGAATCAAAAAAACCAAGTTCGATAGAATCTTTTTCAGTTATATATATTCTCTTAGATATGGATATATATAACTCTTTATTTAAGGGAATAACTTTAATGTAGCCTTGTGTTGTCGAAAGTTCTCTAACAAACAAATGACGAAAGATTGTGAAATAATATTGGCACGAAGCGCGAAATTTGATATTCTAAATTGCATTTATTATGAGCAGGACCTCTATATTCACAGGTTAGATGACAATGATCTGCAACTCTGCCATCTTCATTAAAATTTTCATTACAAATATGACATTTTTAATATTCTTTATGAAATTGTTCATAAGAGGGAGTTAAAGGGATCATCGGTATTTTTTTTACATATAATACCATATATTTTCAATTAAATTAAAAAAAAAATGGTTTGTGCAATCCTCACTACTATATATTCTAAAACTATCTAAACTGTTGTCATAAGAATATTTGATATAGTAACTATAAGCGTAAGGAATATGTTTTTGAACTGATTTAACTTTACTAGAATTTTTAATATCTATTGGTTCTAGAATACACTCAAAGTCTGCATAAATAACAAAGGGCACATGCAATTGTTTTTTAAAATTCCTAAAGTTTAATACTATATCATTTTCGGAAGGCATCTCTGTTACTATTTTATTGCAATGATCCTTGTGGTATGCTAAAGCTTCATTTGTATGGAAGTGGATTAAACATGTGTTCCAGGCGAAAAATTTCTTTGTAAATTTTATTCATTGACTGCGTATTAATCTGAAAATATATAAAAATAAAAGTTGTTTTAGCGAAATTTGTTTAATTTAAGAGTTTTTCTTAGTGTCTTACCCCGAAATGTTCTTTATCCAAACGTAATGGAAGTTGTTAATGTCCTCTAACAGCAATAAATGTATATTATGTCCTCGTTCCTCTTTTGTAAAATAATATGGGCCCACTATAGTGGTATTATCCAGGCCGAAAACGTTGTCACTAATGCCAGGATTGTTTTCTTCAAATATTTTGATTTGTTTAACCGCAAGTGGAAGATTTAGATTATGGAAGTTTATTGTAATATTGTTTCGCAGTTCTATCACATCTGCTTTTATATCATCAACTTCATATGATGAACATCTATTTGTGTTACAACTTCTAGGATATAGAGCTGATATAACTGCCCATTTGAAACAGTATTCATCTGTGTTTTGAATATTTATACACGAATGTTTGTTTTGAATTGTTGGTGGTAAAGGTATATATTTTGAGCCTTTAATAGGCTCATATTTATTTATATTCGCTTCTAGATGTGATATCAGAATTAGTGACCAACCACTATCTCTTTCTTGAAATTCGCTAATTTTTGAAGATAAAATGACATACTGGTCCTCGTAAAACAGATTAATATCATTTTCCGTAGAAGTTGATTCAAGCAAAATCATCTTGGTTTGATGCGAATTCAATTCCATCAAACACTCTACTCCTTCTTTAATCAAAATGTATTTACAAAACAGCTCGCACTTAAACTTAATGTTTTGATAATGTGTTAGTTTTTGTCTTAAAATTTTAAGTTGTTTTGAAAATCTATGGTATTATAAGTAAAAAAATATCGATGATCGCTTTAACTCCCCCTCAAGAACAATTTCATAAAGAGTATTCTAAATGTCATATTTGCAATGAAAATTTTAATGAAGATGGCAGAGTTGCAGATCATTGTCATTTAACTGGTGAATATAGAGGTCCTGCTCATAATAAATACAATTTAGAATATCAAATTTCGCGCTTCGTGCCAATATTATTTTACAATCTTTCGTCCTTCGACTGTCATTTGTTTGTTAGAGAACTTTCGACAACACAAGGCGACATTAAAGTTATTCCCTTAAATAAAGAGTTATATATATCCATATCTATCGAACTTCCTTTTTTCGATTCATACAGATTTATGCCATCTAGCTTACAAAGTTTGGCAAGTTTCTTGACCGATGAATATTTACATATTGTAAAATCAGTTTATAAAAATAATGATGAATTTACATTAATGAAACGTAAAGATGTATTTCCTTATGATTACCTAAATTCGATAGACCGTATAAAAGAAACAGAACTACCTGCTCGTTAATTTTTCTTTAACAAATTAAATAATGAATCGTGTAGTGCAGCTGATTACGAACATGCTCAAAAAGTATGGAATATGTTCAAATGCAAAAAATTAACGGATTATTTATTGTTATACTATTATGTGACATTTTCGAAAATTTTAGAAAAGTATGCAAAGATATCTATAACTTAGATCCATGTCAATATTATACCACCCCAGGGTTATCTTGGGATGCTATGTTGAAGACAACAACTAATAACCGATAATAATATGTATAGTTTTATAAAGCGGGGTATTAGAGGAGGAATTGTTCAGTGCAGTAATTGATATTCAATAGCAAATAATAAATATATGAGTGATTTTGACTGTATTAAAAAATCAAATTATCTCATTTATTTAGATGTAAACAATTTGTACGGTTTTTCTATGTCACAATATCTTCCATTTAGAAATTTTGAAAGGGTTGAAAATATTGAAGGTTTTTAATGTAAACAATATTGCAGAAGATTCGGAAATTGGTTATATATTAGAAGTGTATTTAGAATATCCATCTAGTTTACATGATTATCATAATGATTTTCCATTCTGTTCAGAAAACAACAAAAATAAAAATATGAAATATACTAAGCTGATAACAGACTTATCCAAAAAATAAAAATATATAATACACTATAGAACTCTTAAACAATGTATAAAATATGGATTAGTTTTAGTTAAAATACATAAAAATCAGATCAGATCAATATTGCTGGGTTTACAAAGTTCAAACGCACACACATTCACACATTTGCGGTTTTGAACGGATGCGCCTAAATGTAGGCAGCGAAATTGTTTTGTTTTGCGGTGTCATACGTATGCACCTAAATGATATAGATCGGTCAGAACACAAACCGAAAGAACGGATGCGCCTAAATGTCGGCAACGAAATTGTTTTGCCGTATATATGTGTGCCGGTGTGTATATACTTAATCAACTTGTGGATTAATATACACATAAAAACCTACCATCTGCAAAAACAAAATCCATTCATAATTAGAAGAGGTCTTCACAACAAATATGTACAAGGAAATTACCGGTAACATTATTAAAGGTTACAGTGACCTTGTTAGCAAACCCCGAGTCAAGTTTAATATATAACAGTTCAAAATAAGTAAAATTGATATCAGACAATAAGTAAAATTGATATCAGACCAGATTCTTATCAGATACACAACTGATAGGTAACATATTTTTCGATCGCTCGTTTAAAATCATGTCAAATAATCATATGACTGTATAAGCAAATCTTTCTAAGACCATGAAAGAATTAAGAAAAACTAAAAAGAATATTTTGACAGTTTTGAAAATTTACAGCCACCGATTGAACTGATTAATTAATCACTGAAGAGTTGCGAGAAGCAAATATTATTAAGTAATATGAATATATGTACATAAATTTGGACCTTCCTCATTTGATAATAGAAGATCGAAAACGAAAACAAATTCAAGAATAATTAACCTAGCTGCTCCTAAAGAAGACGATGATACCATTTCGAAAGTATTCTTTTTCGGTTAAATAAGATAAAACTGAATTATGTTTTTTTATTCTTTTATTTTATAATGATTCCAAGCGTAGGTATTAATTCCATTATTTTTTACAAATCTCTTATCATCCAAAAAACTTAATGTAAATTTGTTTATTTCTTGTGTATACAATTCATGACATTTTGATCTAAAAAATATACATTGAGTCAAAGTACAATTTCTTTTCGAATAAACATCTTTTAAAATCATTTGCAGAAAGTTTGAGAGTAACACATTGTTTAACACCCTTAATTTTTTTAATCTATTTTTCTTCTTGATCGATGCGAATAGAACACATTTTTGCTCTCAAACCAATAAACTCCTTCATTAATTTACCATTACATTCATCTTTCATCATACCCAAAACCTGTTTGTTTAACAATGGAAAATCAATCACATTTGGATTTGGGTATGCAGATGTATCAAATTGCATGCTTATATCCTTACGAATATCATCTCAAAAGTCATTTGTCTTAATATCGTAAATAAAGGAGTCAGTATCCATATAGTTAAGATTAACATTTTCACAATATTTTGGTTTAATATAATCATAATGAAATTCATACGTTTTCAGTTTAGAAAGTTCTAAAACGGTAAAACCTATATAAATAGGTTTATTGTGAATTGTGAAACCTTTATTCAATTGTATTGCAATCATATTATCAGCAAATTGTTGTCCACTATGAAAATTAAACTTTGCTAATAGAGCTCTAGCTTCTAATCTCCTACCTCTACTCTCCCATTTGGTTACCATTTTTATATCTTTTCGTTTATCAATATTTTCCATAGTCTTTCGATAGACTGCATTGTTTAATATCTTGAAAAAATTTTGTTCAAATGAATTTTTAACTTATGTTCGACGGTGGTTATTCAAATCAATATATTTTTTCAACCAATCTGATTGAACAAATTTTAGAATTTTATGTATTTTAGCTAAATATAATCCATGTCTTATAGATTGTTTAAGAGTTCTATAGTGTATTATATATTTTTCTTTTTTGGATAAGTCTGTTATCAGCTTAGTATATTTCATATTTTTATTTTTTTTGTTTTCAGAACAGAATGGAAAATCATTATGATAATCATGTAAACTAGATGTATATTCTTAATTCACTTCTAATATATAACCAATTTCCGAATCATCTGCAACATTGTTTACATTAAAACCTTCAATATTTTCAACCCATTCAAAATTTCTAAATGGAAGATATTGTGACAAAGCAAAACCATACAAATTGTTTACATCTAAATAAATGAGATAATTTGATTCTTTATTACAGTCATAATCACTCATATATTTATTATTTGCTATTGAATATCGCTTACTGCACTGAAAAATTCCTCCTCTAATATCCCGCTTTATAAAACTATACATATTATTATCGGTTATTAGTTCTAAATTTATTTTTGTTGTCTTCAACATAGCATTCCAAGATAACCCTGGGGTGGCATAATATTGACATGGATCTGAGTTATAGATATCTTTGCATACTTTTCTAAAATTTTCGAAAATGTCACATAATAGTAAGACATCTACTTTCAAATATAGCAATAAATAATCCGTTAAGTTTTTGGATTTGAATATATTCCACACTTTTTTTAGCATGTTCGTAATCAGCTGCACTACACGATTCATTATTTAATTTGTTAAAGAAAAATTAACGAGCAGGTAGTTCTGTTTCTTTTAAACGGTCTATCGAGTTTAGGTAATCATAAGGAAAAACACCTTTACGTTTCATTAATATAAATTCATCATTATTTTTATAAACTGATTTTACAATATGTAAATCTGCATCGGTTAAGTAACTTGCTAAACGTTGTAAGCTAGATGGCATAAGGCGACGAGGCGACGAGGACTTTACCTGTATTAGCCTCGAGCTACAGGGTCAAACAATCTGGCTGATGTCCGCATATCTCTCGCACGATCGCCCAACTTCTGTGCAGGACCGGATCTGCAAAGCGGTACGGGAGGCCCACAGTAAAGTGTTCCCGATAATAATTGGGGCCGATGCCAATGCACATCACACTGCTTGGGGCTCTAGCGATATTAGCAGTACGGGTGAGTCTCTTTTTGATTCTATTATAGGTAACAATCTAAGTATATGTAACTCTGGAGACAAACCAACTTTCATCGCCTCAAACAGGAACGAGGTTCTAGATGTTACTCTCGTTTCTGGGGCATTCTCTGACCTTGTCAAAAATTGGAGAGTTTCCAACGAAAACTCCTACTCTGATCATATGTATATCATTTTCACTCTGCTCTTGCGTACACCGCCTAGGGTGGCTTACAGGAATAGGAGTCGTACGGACTGGAACCTTTATAAAAAGTCCTATCCTCTACTCTCCTAAAGAACGATTCTCACGGTAGGCCGAGCCTAGCGCTAACAACTGATGAAGCTCCTCCTTTAGACACAACATTTGCTTCTCTCGGTGAGCTAGACTCATCGTCAAAAATAGAAGAAGCAGTAGATCTTATCACAAAATCTTGTAACGCTGCCTTCACAGTAGCCTGCCCGGAGATTAAGGTGAGGGGTAAAAAGAAACCCTATTGGTGGAACCAAGAAATATCCGAGCAGAGGAAAAACAGCAGAAAACTCTTTAACGAGGCTAACCGTTAGCGAAGTTAATCCAGAAGGCCAAAAGGGATTCCTGGAAGAACTTCACCAATGACATCGAAGAAGTCTCAGAGGCCAATCGCCTACGAAAGGTCCTCTCCAAAAACCCCATACCTCCAAGCTGCATTCACACGACGAGCGGAGAATGGGCCACTTCTAGTACGGAAATTCTGGAAACCCTGATCAGCCCTCACTCTCCATGCTGCAGATCTCAAACATACATCTTAAACACGCAATCTAACCAAGGGCCATTTCAACCCCTGGACCACATTGTAAGCGAAAAAGGAGTTATCTGGACAATCAAGTCCTTTAAACCCTTCAAATCTCCGGGAACGGATGGAATATTTCCCGCTGAATTGCAAGCTGCAAGCGATCTTATAAGCCCGCTGCTTGCTAAAATCTACAAGGCTTGCCTCAACCTGGCCTATATCCCCACGGAATGGACCAAGGCAAAGGTAGTCTACATACCCAAAGGAGGTAGGATATCGGGCAACAGTCCAAAGGATTTCAGACCAATAAGTCTGACCTCCTTCCTCCTAAAAGCTCTAGAAAGATTGCTGGACGCCTACATTAGACGATCGGCAAATAAGGCACTAATCTCCAACAACCAACACGCCTACTCTAAGGGCAAATCCGTAGAGACAGCTCTACATACTATCACTACTAAGATAGAGAAGGGGCTTGCATTTAAAGAATTTACGCTGTCACCGTATGGTGGACGGTACTCGATATCGAATCTAACAAAAGTAAAGTAACGAGAGTGCAGAGGATGGCGGCAAAGCTCAACAGCGGTGCCCTTCCCTCCACTCCCACCAAAGCTCTTGAAACCATATTATTCCTTCTCCCAACTGATCTTTATGGTAGATACTGTGCCTCCTGCAACGCGGCAAGGCTCAACGCTATCGAACCATGGAGGGACTGCAGGTTTGGTCACACCCGGCTCCTGAAGCAAGTCCCCGAAACCTTTTTAAATTGGACCATACAACATCGACCCCTTGCTGGGACAACAAATTTTCCACAAGAATCCCAGAGAGGAACGAGTGGGCAAACGGCGTGGAGCCGGGATCACACGAAATCTCCCTTTTTACAGATGGCTCTAAACTAAACAACAGATTCGGCAGCGGAATATTCTCGGAGAAGCTCAATCTAAGCGAGAGCTTTCGCCTACCCGATCACTGCAGTGTTTTTCAGGCTGAACTCATAGCTATCTGGGAAGCAGTCCGCAATCTTGCTAACCTGCAGGTAACCAATTCTTTTTCAATTTTCTCTGACAGCCAAGCTGCCATAAAATCCCTGCAATGCAGTAACACCTCGTTACTAGCGGCATTGAAGTGCAGAGAAACCCTCAACAAACTAGCTGAAGATTGCAACCTAAGATAATATGGGTTCCTGGCCACTGTGACATCACAGGAAACTGCGCCGCGGATGAGCTAGCTAGGGAAGGCACCAACTTGCAAACAATAACTTCCGCTGGTTGGGCCAGCCCTCCTCTAAACACTTGCAAATACCACCTGCGATCTCTTTTCCGGATCAGGCAAACGCTAGGTGGGCGAGGGAACCTACATGTAGTATATCGAAGCAAATCTGGCCTAAGCTGGATGAAAAGAGATCGCGATCGGTGATATTGTTAAACCGTATCTCTATAAGCCCACTAGAGGGCCTTCATACAGGTCACTGTCTCATGGGCACTCACGGTGCCTATATGGGCCTGCAGACAAATGACTTCTGTCGCAGCTGTAGGGACGGGGAGGAGATAGAAAGCGTTGAGCACTATCTGTGCCACTGTCCCGCACTGTCAAAAACCAGGTACAAATGCCTCCACAGACACTCTTTTGGGTGCCTTGTGGAGCTTGAATCTATAAATCCAAACGATATCTTGCATTTCATGAGGCAAACGCGCTGGCTTAGCCTCACTGGGGTCTAAATTTTCTTCTTCTTCGAAAGTAGGGTAACAGGAAATAGGGGCCCCGCGTGGTAGCACAACGGGCCACAACGGCCTACGTGAGTCTCCGCTCGGACAGCGGAGGCAGCCACTCTAACCTAACCTAACCTAGATGGCATAAATCTGTATGAATCCAAAAAATGAAGTTCGATAGAATCTTTCTCAGTTATATATATTCTCTTAGATATGGATATATATAACTCTTTATTTAAGGGAATAACTTTAATGTCGCCCTGTGTTATCGAAAATTCTCTAACAAACAAATGACAGTCGTAGGACGAAATATTGTGAAATATTATTGGCACGAAGCGCGAAATTTAATATTCTAAATTGCATTTATTATGAGCAGGACCACTATATTCACCAGTTAAATAACAATGATCTGCAACTCTGCCACCTTCATTATAATTTTCATTGCAAATATGACATTTTGGATATTCTTTATGAAATTGTTCTTGAGAGGGAGTTAAAGGGATCATCGGTATTTTTTTTACTTATAATACCATAGATTTTAAAAACATCTTCAATTAAATTTTTGAAAAAATGGTTTGTGCAATCCTCACCACTATATATTCTAAAACAATCTAAACTGTTGTCATAAGAACATTTGATATAGTAACTATAAGCGTAAGGAATATGTTTTTGAACTGATTTAACTTTGCTAAAATTGTTAATATCTATTGGTTCTAGAATACACTCAAAGTCTGCATAAATAACAAAGGCCACATGCAATTGTTTTTTAAAATTACTAAAGTTTAATACTTTATCATTTTCGGAAGGCGTCTCTGTTATTATTTTATTGCAATCATCCTTGTGGTATGCTAAAGCTTCGTTTGTATGGAAGTGGATTAAACATGTGTTGCTTGCGAACAATTTCTTTGTAAATTTTGTTAATGGACTGCGTATTAATCTGAAAATATATAAAAATAAAAGTTGTTTTAACGAACTTTGTTTAATTTAAGAGTTTTTCTTAGTGTCTTACCCCGAAATGTTCTTTACCCAAACGTAATGGAAGTTGTTAATGCCCTCTAACAGCAATAAATTTATATGATGTTCTCGTTCCTCTTTTGTAGAATAATATGGGCCCACTATAGTGGTATTATCCAGACCGAAAATGTTGACACTAATGCCAGGATTGTTTTCTTCAAATATTTTGATTTGTTTAACCGCAAGTGGAAAATTTAGATTATGGAAGTTGATTGTATATTGTTTCGGAGCTCTATCACATCTACTTTTATATCATCAACTTCATATGATGAACATCTATTTGTGTTACAACTTCTAGGATATAGAGCTGATATAACTGCCCATTTGAAACAGTATTCATCTGTGTTTTGAATATTTATCCACGAATGTTTGTTTTGAATTGTTGGTGGTAAAGGTATATATTTTGAGCCTTTAATAGGCTCATATTTATTTATATTCGCTTCTAGGTGTGATATCTCAATTAGTGACCAACCACTATCTCTTTCTTGAAATTCGCTGATTTTTATACTCAGTTGAGCAGAGCTCACAGAGTATATTAAGTTTGATTGGATAACGGTTGGTTGTACATATATAAAGGAATCGAGATAGATATAGACTTCCATATATCAAAATAATCAGGATCGGAAAAAAATTTGATTGAGCCATGTCCGTCCGTCCGTCCGTCCGTCCGTCCGTCCGTCCGTCCGTCCGTCCGTCCGTCCGTCCGTTAACACGATAACTTGAGTAAATTTTGAGGTATCTTGATGAAATTTGGTATGTAGGTTCCTCAGCACTCATCTCAGATCGCTATTTAAAATGAACGATATCGGACTATAACCACGCCCACTTTTTCGATATCGAAAATTTCGAAAAACCGAAAAAGTGCGATAACTCATTACAAAAGACAGATAAAGCGACGAAACTTGGTAGATGGGTTGAACTTATGACGCAGAATAGAAAATTAGTAAGATTTTGGACAATGGGCGTGGCACCGCCCACTTTTACAAGAAGGTAATTTAAAAGTTTTGCAAGCTGTAATTTGGCAGTCGTTGAAGATATCATGATGAAATTTGGCAGGAGCGTTACTACTACTACTATATATGTGCTGAATAAAAATTAGCAAAATTGGATGATGAGCACGCCCACTTTTTAAAAAAAATTTTTTTTAAATTCAAATTTTAACAAAAAATTTAATATCTTTAATGTATATAAGTAAATTAAGTCAAAATTCAACTCCAGTAATGATATGATGCAACAAAATACAAAAATAAAAGAAAATTTTAAAATGGGCGTGGCTCCGCCCATTTTCATTTAGTTTGTCTAGAATACTTTTATTGCCATAAGTCGAACAAAAATTTACCAATCCTTCTCAAATTTGGTAGGAGCATAGATTCTATAGCGGTAACTGTTCTCTGTGAAAATGGGCGAAATCGGTGGAAGCCACGCCCAGTTTTTATACACAGTCCACCGTCTGTCCTTCTGCTCGGCCATTAACACAATAACTTGAGCAAAATCCGATATATCTTTACTAAACTTAGCCCACGTACTTACTTGAGCTCACTTTTTCTTGGTATAAAAAATGGGCGAAATCTGACCATAACCACGCCCACTTTATCGATATCGAAAATTACGAAAAATGAAAAAAATGCCATAATTCTATACCAAACACGAAAAAAGGGATGAAACATGGTAACTGGATTGGTTTATTGACGCAAAATATAACTTTGGAAAAACCTTTGTAAAATGGGTGTGACACCTACCACATTAAGTAGAAGAAAATGAAAAAGTTCTACAAGGCGAAATCAACAGCCCTTGGAATCTTGGCAGGAATACTGTTAGTGGTATTGCATATATAAATAAATTAGCAGTACCCGACAGATGATTTTCTGGATCACCTGGTCCACATTTTGGTCGATATCGCGAGAACGCCTTCACATATACATCTAAGGGCCACTCGCTTTTAAAACCCTCATTAATACCTTTAATTTGATATCCATATCGTACAAAAACATACCAGAGTCACCCCTGTCCCACCCTAATGGCGATATCTCGAAAAGGCGTCCACCTATAGACCTAATGCCCCCTCCCTCTTAAAATGCTCAGTAACACCTTTCGTTTGATACCCATATCGTACAAACATTCTAGAGTCACCCCTGGCCCACCCTAATGGCGATATCTCGAAAAGGCGTCCACCTATAGACCAAGTGTCCACTCCCTCTTAAAATGCTCAGTAACACCTTTCGTTTGATACCCATATCGTACAAACATTCTAGAGTCACCCCTGGCCCACCCTAATGGCGATATCTCGAAAAGGCGTCCACCTATAGACCTAATGCCCACTCCCTCTTAAAATGCTCAGTAACAGCTTTCGTTTGATACCCATATCGTACAAACATTCTAGAGTCACACCTGGCCCACCCTAATGGCGATATTTCGAAAAGGCGTCCACCTATAGAACTAAGGATTACTCCCTTTTAAAATACTCATTACCACCTTTCATTTGATACCCATATCGTACAAACACATTCTAGAGTCACCCTGGCCCACCCTAATGGCGATATCTCGAAAAGGCGTCCACCTATAGACCTAATGTCAACTCCCTCTTAAAATGCTCAGTAACACCTTTCGTTTGATACCCATATCGTACAAACATTCTAGAGTCACCCCTGGCCCACCCTAATGGCGATATCTCGAAAAGGCGTCCACCTATAGACCTAATATCCACTCCCTCTTAAAATGCTCAGTAACACCTTTCGTTTGATGCCCATATCGTACAAACATTCTAGAGTCACCCCTGTCCCACCCTAATGGCGATATCTCGAAAAGGCGTCCACCTATAGACCTAATGCCCACTCCCTCTTAAAATGCTCAGTAACACCTTTCGTTTGATACCCATATCGTACAAACATTCTAGAGTCACACCTGGCCCACCCTAATGGCGATATCTCGAAAAGGCGTCCACCTATAGAACTAAGGATTACTCCCTTTTAAAATACTCATTACCACCTTTCATTTGATACCCATATCGTACAAACACATTCTAGAGTCACCCTGGCCCACCCTAATGGCGATATCTCGAAAAGGCGTCCACCTATAAACCTAATGCCCACTCCCTCTTAAAATGCTCAGTAACACCTTTCGTTTGATACCCATACCATACAAACATTCTAGAGTCACCCTTGGTCCAGCTTTATGGCGATATCTCGAAAAGGCGTCCACCTATAGAACTAAGGATTACTCCCTTTTAAAATACTCATTACCACCTTTCATTTGATACCCATATCGTACAAACACATTCTAGAGTCACCCCTGGCCCACCCTAATGGCGATATCTCGAAAAGGCATCCACCTATAGACCTAATGCCCACTCCCTCTTAAAATGCTCAGTAACACCTTTCGTTTGATACCCATATCGTACAAACATTCTAGAGTCACCCCTGGCCCACCCTAATGGCGATATCTCGAAAGGGCGTCCACCTATAGACCTAATGCACACTCCCTCTTAAAATGCTCAGTAACACCTTTCGTTTGATGCACATAGCGTACAGACACCCCTGGTCCACCTTTATGGCGATATCTCGAAACGGCGTCCACCTATGGAACTAAGGATCACTCCTTTTCAAAATACTCATTAACAGCTTTCATTTGATACCCATATCGTACAAACACATTATAGAATCACCCCTGGTCCACCTTAATGGGGACATCTCGAAAAGGCGTCCACCGATAGACCTAAGGCCCACTCCCTCTTAAAATGCTCAGTAACACCTTTCATTTGATACCCATATCGTACAAACAAATTCTAGAGTCAGCCCTGTCTACCTTTATGGCGATATCCCTAAATGGCGTTCATCCATAGAACTATGGCCTACTCTCTCTTAAAATACTCTTTAATACCTTTCATTTGATACACATGTTATACAACCACATTCCAGGGTTACCCCAGATTGATTTTCCTTATTTTGTCTCCATAGCTCTCAACTGAGTATGTTATGTTCGGTTACACCCGAACTTAGCCTTCCTTACTTGTTGAAGATAAAATGACCCACCGGTCTTCGTAAAACAGATTAATATCATTTTCCGTAGAAGTTGATTCAAGCAAAATCATCTTTGTTTGATGTGATTTCAATTCCATCAAACACTCTACTCCTTTAATCAAAATATATTTACAAAACAGCTCGCAATTAAACTTAATGTTTTGATAATGAGTTAGTTTTTCTCTTAAAATTTTACAAAGTTCTTTTTTTATTGTTGCAAAAAAGTGTTCAACAATCAAATCCTCTTTTACATTATTTTCAAATACAAATGTTTCGATTCGCTTATTGAATACTGATTTAATGCTTTTAACATTAGAACTGCAGTTCTGTCTAGCCTTTTGTTTGTGTGTATTAGTCCGTATGTGATATGACCACTGTTTTTTTGCGATATTAATTGCACACAAATCACAATATATAGGGTTATCCGCGTTAGTTGTATGTTATAAACGTTTATGTGTTAAAAACATTTGAATGTTATTAAACTTTTGTTTGCATACATTGCAACTCACTTCTTTCACATGATAGTTTCTAATATGTCGTCTTAAACTACGATCATATTTAAATTCTTTGTTACAATACTCGCACACAAATGAAGGCATACCATTTTTTATACTCAGTTGAGCAGAGCTCACAGAGTATATTAAGTTTGATTGGATAACGGTTGGTTGTACATATATAAAGGAATCGAGATAGATATAGACTTCCATATATCAAAATAATCAGGATCGGAAAAAAATTTGATTGAGCCATGTCCGTCCGTCCGTCCGTCCGTCCGTCCGTCCGTCCGTCCGTCCGTCCGTCCGTCCGTCCGTTAACACGATAACTTGAGTAAATTTTGAGGTATCTTGATGAAATTTGGTATGTAGGTTCCTCAGCACTCATCTCAGATCGCTATTTAAAATGAACGATATCGGACTATAACCACGCCCACTTTTTCGATATCGAAAATTTCGAAAAACCGAAAAAGTGCGATAACTCATTACAAAAGACAGATAAAGCGACGAAACTTGGTAGATGGGTTGAACTTATGACGCAGAATAGAAAATTAGTAAGATTTTGGACAATGGGCGTGGCACCGCCCACTTTTACAAGAAGGTAATTTAAAAGTTTTGCAAGCTGTAATTTGGCAGTCGTTGAAGATATCATGATGAAATTTGGCAGGAGCGTTACTACTACTACTATATATGTGCTGAATAAAAATTAGCAAAATTGGATGATGAGCACGCCCACTTTTTAAAAAAAATTTTTTTTAAATTCAAATTTTAACAAAAAATTTAATATCTTTAATGTATATAAGTAAATTAAGTCAAAATTCAACTCCAGTAATGATATGATGCAACAAAATACAAAAATAAAAGAAAATTTTAAAATGGGCGTGGCTCCGCCCATTTTCATTTAGTTTGTCTAGAATACTTTTATTGCCATAAGTCGAACAAAAATTTACCAATCCTTCTCAAATTTGGTAGGAGCATAGATTCTATAGCGGTAACTGTTCTCTGTGAAAATGGGCGAAATCGGTGGAAGCCACGCCCAGTTTTTATACACAGTCCACCGTCTGTCCTTCTGCTCGGCCATTAACACAATAACTTGAGCAAAATCCGATATATCTTTACTAAACTTAGCCCACGTACTTACTTGAGCTCACTTTTTCTTGGTATAAAAAATGGGCGAAATCTGACCATAACCACGCCCACTTTATCGATATCGAAAATTACGAAAAATGAAAAAAATGCCATAATTCTATACCAAACACGAAAAAAGGGATGAAACATGGTAACTGGATTGGTTTATTGACGCAAAATATAACTTTGGAAAAACCTTTGTAAAATGGGTGTGACACCTACCACATTAAGTAGAAGAAAATGAAAAAGTTCTACAAGGCGAAATCAACAGCCCTTGGAATCTTGGCAGGAATACTGTTAGTGGTATTGCATATATAAATAAATTAGCAGTACCCGACAGATGATTTTCTGGATCACCTGGTCCACATTTTGGTCGATATCGCGAGAACGCCTTCACATATACATCTAAGGGCCACTCGCTTTTAAAACCCTCATTAATACCTTTAATTTGATATCCATATCGTACAAAAACATACCAGAGTCACCCCTGTCCCACCCTAATGGCGATATCTCGAAAAGGCGTCCACCTATAGACCTAATGCCCCCTCCCTCTTAAAATGCTCAGTAACACCTTTCGTTTGATACCCATATCGTACAAACATTCTAGAGTCACCCCTGGCCCACCCTAATGGCGATATCTCGAAAAGGCGTCCACCTATAGACCAAGTGTCCACTCCCTCTTAAAATGCTCAGTAACACCTTTCGTTTGATACCCATATCGTACAAACATTCTAGAGTCACCCCTGGCCCACCCTAATGGCGATATCTCGAAAAGGCGTCCACCTATAGACCTAATGCCCACTCCCTCTTAAAATGCTCAGTAACAGCTTTCGTTTGATACCCATATCGTACAAACATTCTAGAGTCACACCTGGCCCACCCTAATGGCGATATTTCGAAAAGGCGTCCACCTATAGAACTAAGGATTACTCCCTTTTAAAATACTCATTACCACCTTTCATTTGATACCCATATCGTACAAACACATTCTAGAGTCACCCTGGCCCACCCTAATGGCGATATCTCGAAAAGGCGTCCACCTATAGACCTAATGTCAACTCCCTCTTAAAATGCTCAGTAACACCTTTCGTTTGATACCCATATCGTACAAACATTCTAGAGTCACCCCTGGCCCACCCTAATGGCGATATCTCGAAAAGGCGTCCACCTATAGACCTAATATCCACTCCCTCTTAAAATGCTCAGTAACACCTTTCGTTTGATGCCCATATCGTACAAACATTCTAGAGTCACCCCTGTCCCACCCTAATGGCGATATCTCGAAAAGGCGTCCACCTATAGACCTAATGCCCACTCCCTCTTAAAATGCTCAGTAACACCTTTCGTTTGATACCCATATCGTACAAACATTCTAGAGTCACACCTGGCCCACCCTAATGGCGATATCTCGAAAAGGCGTCCACCTATAGAACTAAGGATTACTCCCTTTTAAAATACTCATTACCACCTTTCATTTGATACCCATATCGTACAAACACATTCTAGAGTCACCCTGGCCCACCCTAATGGCGATATCTCGAAAAGGCGTCCACCTATAAACCTAATGCCCACTCCCTCTTAAAATGCTCAGTAACACCTTTCGTTTGATACCCATACCATACAAACATTCTAGAGTCACCCTTGGTCCAGCTTTATGGCGATATCTCGAAAAGGCGTCCACCTATAGAACTAAGGATTACTCCCTTTTAAAATACTCATTACCACCTTTCATTTGATACCCATATCGTACAAACACATTCTAGAGTCACCCCTGGCCCACCCTAATGGCGATATCTCGAAAAGGCATCCACCTATAGACCTAATGCCCACTCCCTCTTAAAATGCTCAGTAACACCTTTCGTTTGATACCCATATCGTACAAACATTCTAGAGTCACCCCTGGCCCACCCTAATGGCGATATCTCGAAAGGGCGTCCACCTATAGACCTAATGCACACTCCCTCTTAAAATGCTCAGTAACACCTTTCGTTTGATGCACATAGCGTACAGACACCCCTGGTCCACCTTTATGGCGATATCTCGAAACGGCGTCCACCTATGGAACTAAGGATCACTCCTTTTCAAAATACTCATTAACAGCTTTCATTTGATACCCATATCGTACAAACACATTATAGAATCACCCCTGGTCCACCTTAATGGGGACATCTCGAAAAGGCGTCCACCGATAGACCTAAGGCCCACTCCCTCTTAAAATGCTCAGTAACACCTTTCATTTGATACCCATATCGTACAAACAAATTCTAGAGTCAGCCCTGTCTACCTTTATGGCGATATCCCTAAATGGCGTTCATCCATAGAACTATGGCCTACTCTCTCTTAAAATACTCTTTAATACCTTTCATTTGATACACATGTTATACAACCACATTCCAGGGTTACCCCAGATTGATTTTCCTTATTTTGTCTCCATAGCTCTCAACTGAGTATGTTATGTTCGGTTACACCCGAACTTAGCCTTCCTTACTTGTTTTATACTCAGTTGAGCAGAGCTCACAGAGTATATTAAGTTTGATTGGATAACGGTTGGTTGTACATATATAAAGGAATCGAGATAGATATAGACTTCTATATATCAAAATAATCAGGATCGAAAAAAAATTTGATTGAGCCATGTCCGTCCGTCCGTCCGTCCGTGCGTCCGTCCGCCCGTTAACACGATAACTTGAGTAAATTTTGAGGTATCTTGATGAAATTTGGTATGCTGGTTCCTGAGTACACATCTCAGATCGCTATTTAAAATGAACGATATCGGACTATAACCACGCCCACTTTTTCGATATCGAAAATTTCGAAAAACCGAAAAAGTGCGATAATTCATTACAAAAGACAGCTAAAGCGACGAAACTTGGTAGATGAGTTGAACTTATGACGCAGAATGGAAAATTAGTAAAATTTTGGACAATGGGTGTGGCACCGCCCACTTTTAAAAGAAGGTAATTTAAAAGTTTTGCAAGCTGTAATTTGGCAGTCGTTGCAGATATCGTGATGAAATTTGGCAGGAACGTTACTTCTATTACTATATGTACGCCTAATAAAAATTAGCAAAATCGGAGAAGGACCA
This sequence comes from Eurosta solidaginis, assembly GCF_040869045.1. Lineage (NCBI taxonomy): Eukaryota > Metazoa > Arthropoda > Insecta > Diptera > Tephritidae > Eurosta > Eurosta solidaginis. The sequence continues at coordinate 227,015,305 of NC_090319.1, read as the reverse complement.
CGCCCACTTTTAAAAAAAAATTTTTTTTAAAGTAAAATTTTAACAAAAAATTTAATATCTTTACAGTATATAAGTAAATTATGTCAACATTCAACTCCAGTAATGATATGGTGCAACAAAATACAAAAATAAAAGAAAATTTCAAAATGGGTGTGGCTCCGCCCTTTTTCATTTAATTTGTCTAGGATACTTTTAACGCCATAAGTCGAACAAAAATTAACCAATCCTTTTGAAATTTGGTAGGGGCATAGATTTTATGACATTAACTGTTTTCTGTGAAAATGGGCGAAATCGGTTGATGCCACGCCCAGTTTTTATACACAGGTGTCCGTCTGTCCTTCCGCATGGCCGTTAACACGATAACTTGGGCAAAAATCGACATATCTTTAATGAACTTAGTTCACGTGCTTACTTGAACTCACTTTATCTTGGTATGAAAAATGAACGAAATCCGACTATGACCACGCCCACTTTTTCGATATCGAAAATTACGAAAAATGAAAAAATGCCATAATTCTATACCAAATACGAAAAAAAGCATGAAACATTGTAAGGTAATTGGATTGTTTTATTGACGCGAAATATAACTTTAGAAAAAACTTTATAAAATGGTTGTGACACCTACCATATTAAGTAGAAGAAAATGAAAAAGTTCTACAGGGCGAAATAAAAAACCCTTAAAATCTTGGCAGGTATTACATATATAAATAAATTAGCTGTATCCAACAGATGATGTTCTGGGTCACCCTGGTCCACATTTTGGTCGATATCTGGAAAACGCCTTCACACCACTCCCTTTTAAAACTCTCATTAATACCTTTAATTTGATACCCATATCGTACAAACTCATTCTGGAGTCACCCCTGGTCCACCTTTATGGCGATATCTCGAAAAGGCGTCCACCTATAGAACTAAGCCCCACGCCCTTTTAAAATACTCATTAACACCTTTCATTTGATACCCATATCGTAAAAACATATTCTAAAGTCACCCCTGGTCCACCTTTATGGCGATATCTCGAAAAGGCGAACACCTATAGAACGAAGGCCTACTCCCTTTTAAAATACTCATTAACACCTTTCTTTTGATACCCATATTGTACAAACAAATTCTAGGGTCACCCCTGCTCCACCTTTATGGCGATATCTCGAAACGGCGTCCACATATGGAACTAAGGATTACTCCTTTTTAAAATACTCATAAACACCCTTCTTTTGATACCCATATTGTACAAACAAATTCTAGGGTTACCCCTGGTCTACCTTTATGGCGATATACCGAAACCGCGTCCACCTATGAACTAAGGATTACTCCCTTTTAAAATACTCATTAGCACCTTTCATTTGATACCCATATCGTGCAAACGCGTTCTATAGTCACCCCTGGTCCACCTTTATGGCGATATCTCGAAAAGGCGACCACCTATACAACAACCACCACTCCCTTTTAAAACCCTTATTAATACCTTTAATTTGATACCCATATCGTACAAACATATTCTAGAGTCACCCCTGGTCCACCTTTAGGGCGATATTTCGAAACGGCGTCCACCTATAGAACTAAAGCCCACTCCCTTTTAAAATACTCATTAACACCTTTCGTTTGATGCCCATATTGTACAAACAAATTCTAGGGTCACCCCTGGTCCACCTTATGGCGATATCTCGAAACGGCGTCCACCTATGGAACTAAGGATTACTCCCTTTTAAAATACTCATTAACACCTTTTTTTGATACCCATATTGTACAAAAAAATTCTAGGGTCACCCCTGGTCCACCTTTGTGGCGATATCTCGAAATGGCGTCCACCTATGGAACTAAGGATTACTCCCTTTTAAAATACTCATTAACACCTTTCATTTGAAACCCATATCGTACAAACGCATTCTAGAGTCAACCCTGATCCACCTTTATGGCTATATCCCTAAATGGCATCCACCTATAGAACTATGACCCACTCCCTCATAAAATACTCTTTAACGCCTTTCATTTGATACACATTCCAGGGTTTCCCTCGGTTCATTTTCCTACATGGTTATTTTCCCTTATGTTGTCACCATAGCTCTCAACTGAGTATGTAATGTTCGGTTACACCCGAACTTAACCTTCCTTACTTGTTTTATTTTATTTTTATACTCAGTTGAGCAGAGCTCACAGTGTATATTAACTTTGATTGGATAACGGTTGGTTGTACAGGTATAAAGGAATTGAATTAGATACATACTTCCATATATCAAAATCATCAGTATCGAAAAAAAATTAGATTGAGCCATGTCCGTCCGTCCGTCCGTCCGTCTGTCCGTTAACACGATAACTTGAGTAAATTTTGAGGTATCTTGATGAAATTTGGTATGTCGATTCCTGGGCACTCATCTCAGATCGCTATTTAAAATAAACGATATCGGACTATACCACGCCCACTTCTTCGATATCGAAAATTTCGAAAAACCGAAAAAATGCGATAATTTATTGCCAAAGGCGGTTAAAGCGATGAAACTTGGTAGATGGGTTGACGTTATGACGCAGAATAGAAAATTAGTAAGATTTTGGACAATGGGCGTGGCACCGCCCACTTTTACAAGAAGGTAATTTAAAAGTTTTGCAAGTTGCAATTTGGCAGTCGTTGAAGATATCATGATGAAATTTGGCAGGAACGTTACTGCTATTGCTATATATGTGCTAAGTAAAAATTAGCAAAATTGTATGAAGAACACGCCCACTTTTTTAAAAAAAAAAATTTTTAATTCAAATTTTAACAAAAAATTTAATATCTTTACTGTATATAAGTAAATTAAGTCAAAATTCAACTCCACTAATGATATGATGCAACAAAATACAAAAATAAAAGAAAATTTCAAAATGGGCGTGGCTCCGCCCATTTTCACTTAGTTTGTCTAGAATACTTTTAAAGCCATAAGTCGAACAAAAATTTACCAATCCTTCTCAAATTTGGTAGGGGCATAGATTCTATGACGGTAACTGTTCTCTGTGATAATGGGCGAAATCGGTGGAAGCCACGCCCAGTTTTTATACACAGTCCACCGTCTGTCCTTCCGCTCGGCCGTTAACACAATAACTTGAGCAAAAACCGATATATCTTTACTAAACTTAGCCCACGTACTTATCTGAACTCACTTTATCTTGGTATAAAAAATGGCCGAAATCCGACCATAACCACGCCCACTTTATCGATATCGAAAATTACGAAAAATGAAAAAATTGCCATAATTCTATACCAAATACGAAAAAAGGGATGAAACATTGTAACTGGATTGGTTTATTGACGCAAAATATAACTTTGGAAAAAACTTTGTAAAATGGGTGTGACACCTACCATATTAAGTAGAAGAAAATGAAAAAGTTCAACAAGGCGAAATCAACAGCCCTTGGAATCTTGGCAGGAATACTGTTAGTGGTATTGCATATATAAATAAATTAGCAGTACCCGACAGATGATTTTCTGGATCACCTGGTCCACATTTTGGTCGATATCGCGAGAACGCCTTCACATATACATCTAAGGGCCACTCGTTTTTAAAACCCTCATTAATACCTTTAATTTGATATCCATATCGTACAAACATATTCTAGAGTCACCCCTGGCCCACCCTAATGGCGATATCTCGAAAAGACGTCCACCTATAGACCTAATGCCCACTCCCTCTTAAAATGCTCAGTAACACCTTTCGTTTGATACCCATATCGTACAAACATTCTAGAGTCACCCCTGGCCCACCCTAATGGCGATATCTCGAAAAAGCGTCCACCTATAGACCTAATGTCCACTCCCTCTTAAAATGCTCAGTAACACCTCTCCTTTGATACCCATATCGTACAAACATTCTAGAGTCACCCCTGGCCCACCCTAATGGCGATATCTCGAAAAGGCGTCCACCTATAGACCTAATGCACACTCCCTCTTAAAATGCTCAGTAACACCTTTCGTTTGATACTCATATCGTACACACATTCTAGAGTCACCCCTGGCCCACCCTAATGGCGATATCTCGAAAAGGCGTCCACCTATAGACCTAATGCCCACTCCCTCTTAAAATGCTCAGTAACACCTTTCGTTTGATACCCATATCATACAAACATTCTAGAGTCATCCTTGGTCCACCTTTATGGCGATATCTCGAAAAGGCGTCCACCTATAGAACTAAGGAATACTCCCTTTTAAAATACTCATTACCACCTTTCATTTGATACCCATATCGTACAAACACATTCTAGAGTCACCCTGGCCCACCCTAATGGTGATATCTCGAAAAGGCGTTCACCTATAGACCTAATGCCCACTCCCTCTTAAAATGCTCAGTAACACCTTTCGTTTGATACCCATATCGTACAAACATTCCAGAGTCACCCTTGGTCCACCTTTATGGCGATATCTCGAAAAGGCGTCCACCTATAGAACTAAGGATTACTTCCTTTTAAAATACTCAGTAACACCTTTCGTTTGATACCCATATCGTACAAACATTCTAGAGTCACCCCTGGCCCACCCTAATGGCGATATCTCGAAAAGGCGTCCACCTATAGACCTAATGCCCACTCCCTCTTAAAATGCTCAGTAACACCTTTCGTTTGATACCCATATCGTACAAACACATTCTAGAGTCACCCCTGGCCCACCCTAATGACGATATCTCGAAAAGGCGTCCACCTATAGACCTCATGCCCACTCCCTCTTAAAATGCTCAGTAACACCTTTCGTTTGATACCCATATCGTACAAACATTCTAGAGTCATCCTTGGTCCACCTTTATGGCGATATCTCGAAAAGGCGTCCACCTATAGAACTAAGGATTTCTCCCTTTTAAAATACTCATTACCATCTTTCATTTGATACCCATATCATACAAACACATTCTAGAGTCACCCCTGGCCCACCCTAATGGCGACATTTCGAAAAGGCATCCACCTATAGACCTAATGCCCACTCCCTCTTAAAATGCTCAGTAACACTTTTCGTTTGATACCCATATCGTACAAACAAATTCTAGAGTCACCCCTGGCCCACCCTAATCGCTATATCTCGAAAAGGCGTCCACCTATAGACCTAATGCCCACTCCCTCTTAAAATGCTCAGTAACACCTTTCATTTGATTCCCATATCGTACAAACACATTCTAGAGACACCCCTGGTCCACCTTTATGGCGATATCTCGAAACGGCGGCCACCTATGGAACTAAGGATCACTCCTTTTCAAAATACTCATTAACAGCTTTCATTTGATACTCATATCGTACAAACATATTCTAGATTCACCTCTAGTCCACCTTTATGGTGATTTCTCGAAAAGTCGTTCACCTATAGAACTAAAGCCCATTCCCTTTTAAAATACTCATTACCACCTTTCATTTGATACCCATTTCGTACAAACATATTCTAGAGTCACCCGTGGTCCACCTTAATGGCGATATCTCGAAAAGGCGTCCACCGATAGACCTAAGGCCCACTCCCTCTTAAAATGCTCAGTAACACCTTTCATTTGATACCCATATCGTACAAACAAATTCTAGAGTCAGCCCTGGTCCACCTTTATGGCGATATCCCTAAATGGCGTCCATCCATAGAATTATGGCCTACTGTCTCTTAAAATACTCTTTAATACCTTCCATTTGATACACATGTCATACAACCACATTCCAGGGTTACCCTAGGTTCATTTTCCTACATGGAGATTTTCCTTATTTTGTCTCCATAGCTCTCAACTGAGTATGTAATGTTCGGTTACACCCGAACTTAGCCTTCCTTACTTGTTTCTAGAGTTTTTATTATGTTTGGTTCCTTTTTTGATGTTTTTGTTCGAGATCAAAATCTTAATAATAAATTATATTTTTTGTTTTTTTTCTTCTCCGATTTTTGAAGGGCAGGCTAAAGTTCAACTCAACGGGTAGCTAATTTTGGAATAGTTGTAAAGCTCAACTAAATAGGAAGTGATCGGTGTTCTGTGTTTTATACTTACGGAAAATTCTGATAACGAATTTAATTAAATCAAATACAGCATGAAGTTTTATTTACATATATATAAATATAAGTATGTTTCAATGTTGTACGGTTAAGGTTTCTTATCAGCATGTTTTGATTTTTCCTCTTAAACAAACATTCCCAAGCGTAGGTATTAATACCATTATTTTTTACAAATCCCTTATCATCTAAAAACCCAACGTTACTTTATTTATTTCTTGTGTATACAATTCATGACATTTTGATCTAAAAATATACATTGGGTCAAAGTACAATTTCTTTTCGAATAAACATCTTCTAAAATCACTTATACTCAGTGTAGAAGTTACACACTTTTTTATTCCCTTAGTTTTTTTTAGTTTCATTTATATCGTTATCAATTTTAAATGAATACATTTTTGCTCTTAAACCTATAAACCCTTTTATTAACTTCCCATTACATTCATCTTTCATCATACCCAATCTAATAAAATGCCAAACGAGTCCAAATGGTTGTAATCAATGTGAGAACATGTTTTATTGAAATACAAAACAAAAAATTATAAGATATTAAAAATTAGATAATATTAAGATAACCTTTAGTTAATTATGAAATTCTCACATGTATATATATATATATTAGGCCGGGTCGATTTGTGGGGAGGCAAAAAAATCGCCCATTGCACTGTGAAAATCATATTCTACTGATCAAAATAAGAAACTTTGCAGAAGGAACCATACCTCTAAAACGAATTCTGATGTCCCCCCCTTTGGGTCGTAGCCGCAAATTTTGAAAAATCCCACTTTGAAATGCCTATGTTTTTTTCTTTTTGGAGTTTATTTTTCTCTAATATATATATATATTGTCACGGATATTAGCATCACTAAGCTATACCATCACTAAGGCCATGCTAAGCGATATTTACGTCAATAATCAAATCATGTATACACATATATAAGGCAGATGAGAGATGTCACACACAGATGCATTTACTTATACGCCTATGTGCGCGCGAGAGACTGTAAACTACAAACATTCACATCAATAATTCAATCTTTATGTATCTACATAAACGAATAAATAATTGCGTCTACACATATGTACCATGTACGAATACGAGCAGCGGAGAGTTAATGCGCAAACACATGCATATAGCTGAGAAGCTTGAGAGCTCATGGACAATGCTAGTAGATTCTGGAAAAATGCGAACGAGGAAACCAAAGGGTATAAAAGGCAACAGATGTAGAGGCGCTGGAAATCAGTTCGATTTGAGTTGTCAAGCAGTTGCGATTAAGGCGATATCTAGCAAGCAATAGCAGTATTATTTTGAATAGTAGAGTTTCATTGAGCTATCAATCAGTGTGGTTATTAAGCAAGCTATTTGTTGCACAGTTTGAGTGTTATTGTGAAGTACTTTAATAAAGGCCATTTTGCATTATTACAAATTGGAGTTATTTATTTAACAGTTTAGTGATTCGAACTTAGCAGAGGATTGCAAATAAAAGGATTTGCAACAAATTCGTAACAATATATATATATATATATATATGTAGACCAGCATAAGCAACTTACAATCAAACAATCATATGTGTAAGTATGTACATACAAACTTATACCCTAATAAAAAGACATGGCTATCATAATGCCTTGGGCTATTTTTGCCCACCAAGACATTTTGAAACTTTACTAATAACTAATTACTTTCTTACTTTTCAGTAAGTAAGGGTTTAAATCCCAATATAATTTCTTAGATTTTTTTTTTTATCCTAGGTCCTCCATTTTATTTATAACTTTTGTATTATAAAAATTGTTATTCTGAAATATTTTTAATTAGGAAAAAAAATTTTTTTTTCAAATATTTTAGGTTTATTAGCTTAATGTAATTTATAAAATATTTAAAATTATTTTTATTTTGTCATAGTCAACAAATTTTTAAATGCTACTATAACTTAACATTTGGCATCTTCGGGGAACACTCTCCTAATCATTCGCATTATTTCATCTACCCTGGTTGTGAGGTTTATTATGTCTTCTATTGTGGGTTCCCTTTCCATTCCTATTATTTTCCACAATTTCTTTAAGCCTTCTAATTCTTTTTGTAGGTCCCTAGTGTGTAGGGTATTTTCGTCCCACCATTGGAGGGGAAAGTCTGAGGAGTGCCTTTGCATTTTAACAGAGTGAAAAAAAAAATTATAGAATGTCCTATGGGATTTCTCCTCCGTGGTTATTTGATTCCTAACAAAGGGATAATTGAAACTGTCGGAAGTTAACTAACTATTTTAAAAAACGTCCTAAGCATTCCAATTTACTTGAATATTTTTCCTTATTTAGTTGATATAAAAGTCTAAGCAAAATTTTGTTAGGAAAATTTGTTTAATTTAAGATTTTTACCATTTCAATGTAAACATTTTTTTTCGATTTAAAAAATATTAAAAATTAATTTCTGTCATTTTCAAAGATAGCGTTTCAAAAAAATTTTTTTCAACTACAATATTTAAAATTTTTTTTCAAATACGAAATTTTAATTTTCTTGCTACTTCTTTTTTTTCATGACATTTCTATTGAGCTAGTCTTATTGTGACAGAATTTATTCTAAAAATGCTGATAAAAAAATTTCCTAAGCAAAAACAAAGGTTTTGCTCATGGTTTAGCGGCCATAAGGCAGCTCAATTGATTCTAATCTTAAATATACATGTAACGTAATAACTTTTAAATATACTTACTTAAAGCTAACAGCCGCCAGTCGTTTTTGAATCTTCTTTCTTTTGCTGCCAGGCTAATGGTCAATTGGTTGTTGAGAGTCCATCAAATCTTTTCTGGTTGTTAAAAGTCCATCAAATCTTTTTTGGTTGTTAAAAGTTCATCAAATTTCTTCTGGTTTCCAATGTTTTTGTTGGATTTGTTTATACCAGAATATCCTCTAGCTTCGAACCAGTTTGTTGCCATTGCTTTTCATAATTTTTAAAATAATTTTAAATAAAAAGAACTTGGCACGATCTCTTCCAGTAAAATCCTTCAACCCCCACTAGGGTAGGCACCTTGTCGTTGGTGTGAGGGCTTAGCCGAACTCCATAGCGCCCGACTATGAGGCGGGGCAGTTTAGGACTGACATCTACGCCGTTTCGCCTCATAGGAGGGCTGCGGGATGTAGGTGACCAAGAACTGCCAACCCCTAATCCAGGGTGTTATGCGGACCGTGCCTATTGGACGATTTGCAGCCAGGGGATAAATTCGGCTGTATTCGAACGGAGCCTTCCCGCTACCGGGCCACCTCGGGAAGTATTTATGGCCTTACCACAGTAAGGGGCGCTGCTGTGGCGGACGGTTCTTTCCCCGTATATAATACTGGACCGCTGAGCCCGCCTTATCGGGCAGGTGGTCGTACGACCAAGATGAACGACTCACTACCTGATTGTAATAAGGACGATGTAAAGAGGAGGACTGATTCGCAATCCAAGGACGACAAATACGAATTAAGCGTTGCGTCGGACTCGGGGAGCGAGAGTAGTTCTGATTCAATGAACTCCGTTTTGGAGAAGCACACAAATGAAAACGGAGTAGAAGAGTGGAGAAGGGTACGGAGAAGAGGAAGTAAAAGAGCTCTCTCGCAGTACCGTGCAGCACTAAGAATTGTACAACGCTTGGGAGCAGTGGTCGACCCAACAAAAGTGGAGATCGAGCGCTTGGAATGGGCCCATGAAGCGGTAGAAGTAGGTCGAAGGCAGTTCAAAAGGTTTGCTGCGAGAAACCCTCGATTCTGCAACCGGTACGAGGAGGAAGAAGCGTCGAATGGCAGAATGAAGAGGCAGCGTTCGGCGGAAGGCGACAAGCCTGCTTTCAAGAGGCACAAACGACCCAGTCCTAGAGCCGCGAGGCATGGCAGTCGCATAGACAAGACAAGTAGGCCCAAAGCTGTAAGACAGATGAGCTCCAATAGCGAGGTAGCAACTACCTCGAAAGCTGCGAGTCAGAGGGAAGTTCCAACTACGGAAGTAGGAGATAAGCCAAAGGGAGATAACGCTAAGACTCCGGCTTTCTCGGAGGCGCTAAAGGGAGTTAACGCTAAGACTCCGGCTTTCTCGGAGGTGCCAAAGGGAGATAACACTAAGACTCTGGCTTTTCCCGAGAAGATGAGTGACTGTGGCGCTGGTTGATCGTAGCAGTCCTTTCGGACAAATGAATACTGAAAGGTGGAGATCTGTGGAAAGGGAGCTTATTAGATTAATGCTTAAGATGATGCGGGAACAACCAAGTAAGCCCCTTCCAACCTTTAATTGGGGGGATGGTATAATGGTGTGAAGATGATAGCGTGCGACAACATCGCGAGCTTGCGGTGGCTGGAGGAAGTCGTTCCAAACCTCCAAAAGCAAGGACCGAACGCACGGTTTGAGGTGGTGGATAAATCGCAAATCCCCACTTTACCAAAAGTTAAGGTATGTATACCATGGCGGCCACCGTGGTGTGATGGTAGCACACCGTATGCCCTGGGTTCAACTCCCGGGCAAAGCAACATCAAAATTTTAGAAATAAGATTTTTCAATTAGAAGAAAATTTTTCTAAGCGGGGTCGCCCCTCGGCAGTGTCTGGCAAGCGCTCCGATTGTATTTCTGCCATGAAAAGCTCTCAGTGAAAACTCATCTGCCTTGCAGATGCCGTTCGGAGTCGGCATAAAACATGTAGGTCCTGTCCGGCCAATTTGTAGGGAAAAATCAAGCACGAAATCAATCAGGAGCACGACGCAAATTGGAAGAGAAGCTCGGCCTTAGATCTCTTCGGAGGTTATCGCGCCTTACATTTATTTTTTTTTTATTTTTTTTATACCATGCGTGATGAAGTCGGAGGATACATTGCGACTTCTGCAGAATCAGAATCCGAACATATCGACACAGGATTGGAAGGTACTACCGAGGGTGGTCAGTTCTACATCTTCCAAATAAACAAGCAGGCGGAGGATATTTTGTACACGCAGCTTGGCAAAATGTCCTTTGGCACTGGCAAAATTTACATGCGACTCAGGAAAAGAAGTCCCGAGGTTAAAAACCCTAACACGCTAGAGGTGGGGGAAGTCGAAAAGGACCTCAAAAGCCTAAGGGAAAAAAGACAGGTGGAGGTCCCCGACGTCACCACGAACATGCTAGAAGAGGACCAAACGCTAAATGGTACTGTGACTCGCAAAGAGGAACACCCGGCAAAACAGTCACCAGAGGCTGAAGGGGGCCTCGAATACTCTAAAGCAAAAGGGCAAGGGGAGGAAGACCACGTAAAGACGAAGGTGCTGGAGGGGGACAAACAGCCCAATGGTGCTGCGAGTCGTACAGATAAACCTCCAACACAGTAAAATAGCGTCGAGCGAACTCCTCCTAACCCTTGAGGAGGGTTCGTTTGACATGGCGCTGATCCAGGAGCCGTGGCTCTTATCGGGAGGAAAGGTTTCTGGACTTAGCGCGCGGGTTTGGCGTTTACTACGCGCAACCGGAAGGACGGGTTCGAGCTGTAGTAATGGTAAGGAAACAGCTGCATTCGTATATGCTGCCTAATTACACCACTGAGGATCTCGTAGCGGTGACCGTTGAGCAAAAGACGTCTGGTCCTGGCGTCCTGCTACATGGCCCATGCTGCAGAGGTTCCACCGATGGAGTGCAAAAGGCTAGTACAGGAGGAAGGGCGCAAAGGGCGTTGGTCATAGGCGCAGATGCAAATGCGCACCACAATGCGTGGGGAGGAGCAGATACGAACGAGAGAGGCGAATATCTATTTTGTTAGATCCTGCAAACCAATTTGCAGATAGCGACAATGTCCGATAGCGAATGTCCCTACATACATTGGTCCAACATCCAGTAATGTTCTGGATATTACATTGAGCTCCGAGCGTGATATATCCAGGTATGATTGGACGGTTCGTGAAAGACCATCCTTCTCCGACCATGCGTGTATCAGCTTCAGCATCCCCCTAAAGAGGGTAGAGAAGGGAGGAACCTTTAGAAACCCTAGGTCAGCTAACTGGACTAAATTCCAGAAACATGTAGAAACAAAACTGGGACAACCCAAAGAGGTTGCTAATGTAGAGGAACTGGAGGAAGATTCAGACTATAAGAAGATTCAGAGGAAAAGCAAAGCCGCCATGGTGGAGCAATGAGCTGAGTCTTCTAAGAAGACAGGTAAAAGAGATGTTTAAGCTAGCAAAGACCGCGGAAAGCGAAGCATGTCGGGACGAGTGGAAAAGTTTCTGTACGGACATAGAGTGCTCCAGCGAAACAGCACAGTTGAAAAAAGTCCTAGCAAAGGGAAACATAGTCCAGGGACTAATAAAGAAAGAGAACGGGGAATGGTCACGTAATAGTGAGGAATCCCTTGAGGTGCTTCTCGATACACATTTCCCATCTGGAGACGGTTTAGAAGAGCCAGCAGACATCACTCACACTTCGATCACGGAGCTAGTAGTGCCGGGCTTGGTGACCGATACCAAGATCGAGTGGGCAGTGAAGATGTTTTCTAAGTTTAAATTGCCAGGCCCAGATGGTATATTCCCGGCCATGCTACAAGTCTCAAGTAGGGCGGTCGTGGAATGGCTTAAAATAATATTCGATGGGTGCATAAGACTCAATCATGTACCGCACTCTTGGAGAACTGCTCGCGTAGCTTTTCTACCAAAGGCGGGGAACATCGGTCACGTGTATCCCAAAGACTATAGACCCATTAGCTTAACATCACTTCTGCTTAAAACCTTTGAGAGGCTGATAGATGTGTACATACAGTTCAACGTGGATGAAAAGCTGCTCTCCACAACACAGCATGCGTACACCAAAGGCAAGTCGGTAGACACCACATAGCATAGCGTGGTAATAAGCATAGAGAAATCCCTGGAATATAAGGAGTATGCTCTAGGAGTCTCCTTGGACATTGCCGGGGCTTTCAATAATGTTGCAAAATGGGCGATTATGGATGGTCTTAATTACATTAAAATACATCCTGCCTTAATAAGATGGATCGGCTGCATGTTAAATTGCAGAAAGATTACATCACAATAGGGATTTTACGAGGCCACGAAATCAGTGGACAGGGGCACGCCGCAGTGAGGGGTGCTATCACCTCTGCTGTGGACGTTGGTCATCAACCAACTGCTCAGGCAATTCGATGAGAGACCCGTAAAACTTACGGCTTACGCAGATGACGTTGCAATTGTCATAAGTGGAAAGTGCCTTCCAACGATTAGTTCTTTGATGGATCGGGCGCTTCGGGATATTCATACCTGGGCATCTAATGTCGGGTTGAAAGTCAATGCGGAGAAGACGGATATGGACTTGTTTACAAAGGGGTACAAGGTCCCAAATTGGACCAGGCCTAAGTTAGGAGGGGTGACTTAACAGGAGAAACCTTGCACAAAATATCTAGGAATCATCCTAGACAGTAAGCTGTCATGGAAGCTCAACGTGGAGGAGAGGGTCAAGAAGGCCTCAACGGCACTCTATGCATGTAAAAGAATGCTGGGGGGTACATGGGACCTAGCTCCCTCTCTTTCTCATTGGGTTTTTTCAGGGATTGTAAGCCCTATTATATACTATGGAGGTCTTGTTTGGTGGAAAGTTACACAAAAAACAACATACCTCAAAAAATTAGAGGGGGTATGCAGACTATCGATGCTTAGCATTAAGGGAGCCCTGAAAATAACCCCGACGGCTGTACTGTATGCCATTCTGCACATTCCACCTGTAGACCTGGTAGCAAAGAACAAAGCATTAACGACCGCAACCAGGCTCGGTGCTTCGGGCAGCTTGAGCGCCGACCATATGGTCATAGTAGTATAGCGTCATCAATCACAAGACGAACAGACTACCTGATTCCCCATGCGCTTCGAGGGAGATCTTAAGGCCACAATAAAGGTGGACGGTTGCCGCAAGGGTGCGCAAATGGCGGACGAGGCGATACACGTGTACACCGATGGTTCCAAAGTAGTGAAAGGAGTAGGGTCTGCGGTATACTGCGCTGATCCGGAAATAAGCAGATCCTACAGGCTGCCGGATTACTGTAGCGTTTTCCAAGCGGAAATATTAGCCGTAATCAAAGCAGTAGAAACCCTGGAAGAGAATAGCTTAAGCTGCAACCGTATTAACTTTTATATTGACAGTCAAGCAGCAATTAAGGCAATAATCTCGCATAGCACAGCATCTAAATGCGTGTTAGAGTATAAGCAGTCTCTGGAGAGAATCGGGACAGGGAGAAGCATACATCTATTTTGGGTCCCAGGGCATATGGGAATAGATGGGAATGAAAAAGCGGACGAACTAGCTAAAAAGGGCGCATCCCTTGAAGCTTGCTCCGTAGACGTCCCAATTAGATTGGGCGAGATTAAGCGAAGGCGAGAGGTGCCCATGATCGACCAAGCGGGAAAGGCGTGGGTTCAAGCGCGGGGCTGTAAAGTGTCGAAGATTGTGTGTAGGTCTTACAACCTTAGACTAACACAGTTGCTTCTATCATTAAAAAGAGAGGACTGTAGATTCATGACGGGTATTCTGACTGGACACTCCCTTCTGGAGTCACATGCCTTTAAATTAGGCTTGGTCAGTGATAGCAGATGTAGGAAGTGCGGGTTGTAGGAGGAAACGATCGAGCACGTTCTGTGCTCGTTCCCTGCACTTGTCAGGCTAAGACTCCAGCTATTAGGAGTGATACAGCTGTCAGATCTAGAAGCATCAAGTGGCTTAAGTCCTAGGAAGCTTCTAGTATTTGCCAAGAGGACGGAGTTATTTTATAACATAGGTCCTTGTTTTTGATAGGGTTTTTCATTTTGGCCGTTAAAACAAATTTCTTGTAACACTACGGACTTAATCAGTCTATTTGAGGTCCTCATGGTCCGGCCAGTTCAACCTAACCCAACCTAAGAGCCTTCAAACAATTTTCGCTTGTTAGGCAAATTTTATGTTTTAAGGGTCCAACTGGCATGATCTTCCTCCAACTAGATTTTTTAGCAGTTTTGCCAATTTCAAATCTAGTCTGGCAGGATCGCCATGTAATATTTCCGAATAATAATAAAATTGAAGCGCTGAAGTTTAGCGTCAGAATGATATTCCTTCTTTATTGAATAAATTCTTTCCTATTTATACAAAAGTTCTTAACCTATACATATATACATTCTTACATTAATATTTATATACCAGAGGTGCATGACTCAATAGTGAGAAATGCTTTGTCATCGAATTATTATATTGACCTACATATTGTCAATATGATTCCATTTTGAGCAATTTGTGTATGACGCATTAATGCATTAGGCAACTTGGCAAACGCGAATGAACTCATAGTACACTCTAAAACTTGTGTATGAAATTAAGATTAAAATGGGGGTAAATTCCTGTTGAAATAATTGTTTGGTGTAAAAATGCCCATTTTGTGTACGTATTCATGTTGAAAATAAAAAAATGGATGATATTACTATAAAAGAACGTGTAATATTTTGATTTACACTCGTAAAGTACGTAGTTTTAGGCAAGAAGAGTGCTTTGTAATTTCACACAACAATGTGTAAATTTCGGTCAGGTAACTGTAAATTTTCATTTTCTGTGAAATCGTCGCGTTTGTCGCCTCGTGGTGGAAAAAGTGAATAAGCTTTAAAAAATAATTATAAATAGGTGAATAAGCTATAAAATATATGTAAATATAAATAAGTAATAAGCTTTAAAATATATTGGAAATGTTTGTGTGTGCAAAGCAGTTCTGCGAATTAAGGAGTTATCATTTGGATTTATATGCGCATAGGAAACTGAGTTCCAATTTGTTTGAATGTTTGTTTCCAAAATGCAATAAAAAGTCTTCAAGATACATACAACGTCTATGCAGTCCATTTTTCAAAAAATCTGCTAAAGATGCCGTGGTTGAAGGTGTCACCACTGTGTACCACAAATTCAATTGTTCGATGGCTTCTTGCGAATTTTTCGCTTCAAGCATACATGAAGTATATTCCTATATTTTAAAACATTTAGTGTTTAGAATCGCACCCTTAGTGTTTAAAATCGAGCTCTTAGGGTTTAAATATGAGTCGTTTATTTTAAAAGTGGTTTAAGTCCATTTAAAAAAAAATGGAGTTAATGATAACAATAATCACATTCCTTTATAACCCTTTTTTTATAAACAATTCAAGTCTAGTATCACTAAAATCGCTATGATTTTGGGGACTTGAAAATTACTTAGCTAACAAAATCCAAAAAAAATTATTTTGAAGCTGGTTTAAGTCCACCGAAATAAAACTTATTATTTAATATTTATTCAAAATTTATTATTATTAATTATTATCTGGAAGAAGCTAGTCATTAAAGATTAACAAAACTCTAGTGGCGAACCTGTAAATTGGCTAACGATATGCTGGATTCGATTTTTAAAAAATGCACCCTTTAAATTCCTCTATAAAAAATCTATGGAAGTGGATAAAGAGTATAAAATACTTGACTTATTACCTTGTCGGGGAAGACCAAAGAAATTCAACAAAATAAAATTAACACCATTATACAAAAATGTACATCCCATTTCAACTCCTAAGTATAAGGATATTATGGAGTTACTAAAGTATATACAACCTATACAACATTGAATATTTTAAAAACCTCACACATTATCTAAATGAGGAGAAATAATATGGCTAAATCTTCAATATTTTCCTTAATAAATAAATGAATGTAAATTAAATTTTTTAATAAATGAATAAATATTTTTTTTTTAAAATATTTTTTTAATTATGTAAATAAAAATCTGTATCTAACTTGAAAACTTCCCTATTTATTTTAAAGCTATTACATTCATCTACGTCAAAGATAAAATATTTACAATTTCAATTATTTAATTTCTTAAAAATAAGTGGGCTTATACTTTTTCACTAACAAAAAGGTCATTTTATTAATTGTGAAAGTGGTTTAAGTCCATTTTAAGTTCTGAAACACAGCTTATTTTGATAGTAAAATTTACAAAACATATTACGTTATATATTCTAACATGTTTAAGGTCACAAAGCCATAAAAAAAATGTATAATACTTAACAATATTTTTGAAACAAATCAAACACAAACCCTTAAATATCTCAATATAAGAAAAAATGGACTTAAACCACTTCCAGAATAAACGACTCATATAAGCAACGGGAGCGTATGATTTTAGGCATATTGTGTCTAAAGTATTACACATTTTTTGCGTAAAATTCAACAAGAAATTTGCAAAAATAAAGATGTGTAATATTACACATTTACAGTGGTTAAAGTGATGCCTCCCATTATGGTAGTAAATTTACGATTTTCGCTTTAGAGTGTAGTTATCTGGGTCAATGAACGAATGTTTGTAATGTTAAGCGTGTTTGAAGGTGAATTCCACGCGATACTACATTTTATCCAAAATCCTCCTATTAATAACAAGTTTACCGAACTTAAAAAAAATCGTAACTTGATAAAATTTTAAGTGATTCTGATATGCGTGATCGTAAGCCCTCAGAATTGTACCGTTCATTAATTGTAGTAGCCGTTAAATTCTAGCGAAAATATAAAAACAAAAATTTGGATGCGTAAAATTCCTAAAAATTTTAGTGTGATTTTGGCTAGTTCGAGTTCTAGTAATATTACCGAATTAACAAAATTAGCAGATAATATTTGGGAAGTAATAAACAAGAATGAAGTATTTTCGGTTAATAATTTTCCGGATACAAATGGACAAAATTCTGTTGTTGAAAACTTGGTTAAAACGTCCTCTTTGATTTGTGAGAATTTCCAGAAGCTCTCTTCAGAGTTATCTGAAGTCAAAAGCCAAATTTATAGAAATCAACCTAGATCGCGGTCCAGTTCGAGGAACAAATTTAGGAATACATTTAGGCATAGATCGAATTCACGAAATAATCAAAATTGGTTGTGTAGATTCCACTACAAATTTGGAAGTAATGTCAGAATGTGTGAACAACCTTGTTCCTATAACAAAAACAAAGATTCACAAACTAAATTCTTCCGTTGTTGCAGCGACGAACAACGGAAATTTAGAATTATCAACACGTCGCTTATTTATGTGCAATAGAGAAAATAAACTAAATTTTTTGATTGATAGTGGAGCAGAAATTTTAGTATTACCGCCACTAAGTTTCCTCATACGAAACGTTCAGATACAATTCTCACTGCAGCTAATGGCTCAATTGCCGCTTATGGGAAACGGCTTTTAAACGTCAATTTGGGTGTAAGACGTGCATTTCCCTTTATTTTTTTTATTGCGGATAGGTATAGCCATGCCAATAACTGGCGCTGATTTTCTGTGTAAATATGGTCTCCTTATTAGATATTAAACATAAGCATTTGGTAGATCCATTAACCAATCTCTCATTTAATACAGTATCCTACTTTTGCGACATTCCATTACCTAAATTATTTGTGGTTGACAATAAATTTACAAAATTATTACGGGAGTTTCCGTCACTTTTTGCAGAGCCAGATTATACTAAACCCGTTAAACATACAACAGTACATCGACTTGTAACAGAAGGTAGTCTTCCATTTTCTAAGCCCAGGCGCTTAGATCCGGTAAAATACAAAGTTGCAAAAACGGAGTTTGATTTCTCAGGCAAAACAGGCATTTGTCGGCCTTCAAATTCTTCATTAGCATCACCACTTCACCTTGAACCTAAAAAAGAGTTAAATGAGTTTAATGATTGGCGTGGTGATTTTAGAAGATTAAATATTGTAACTCTTCCCGATTGTTATCCCTTACCCCACATACAGGATTTTAATATGAACCTTCATAATAAAAATATATTTTCAAAATGGTGCTCGAAATATGACCATATTCATGCATAAAAAGATACATCAAGCTACATGGCTGTCCCCCGATCGAAATACTCGCAATCAGATCGATCACGTTGTGATAGACGGACGCTATGCCTCTAGTCTTTTATACTATGTTCAAACAGAATAATAAATTGAGGCAATTTCGATTTCAATTGAGTGGTGTTCATACAACTAAATTTAGTTTACACAATAGTAATTTGATAGCTGGTTGGCTCATCTCAACAGCAACAACATACCTTTGTTCAGACTGTGCAAATGTGCGTAATGAAAACATAAAACTTTGAAATTTGTTGTAAGAAAATGTGTTCAATGTTTTGGTTTCATTTTGAGTTTACCATCTTCTTTTGACAATCCCTATTCCAATGAAATGAAAAAAATTAAATTAACTGATGAGATGAGCCAACCAACAACAAACAATTTATTACGCATTTTTTTTTTTTAATTGGCAATTTATCATTACAATTTATTATATGATAAATTGCGCAATAAATTGCCCAAACGGTGTAAATTGCCAATTTGGTGATGTGCACACGATACGAGGACCTAAAGTCGACTCGGACCATTATCTCGTCGTAACTAAAATACGCACCCGCCTCAGCACGGCTAGACCAATGAACAAAAAACACAAGGAAAGCTAGACGTCAAAAGGCTGCAATCGCAACAGACTGCCAATGATTTCGCAACTTGACTCTCACACCTGCTCTCTGAGAGCGCAACTCAGCCTGACGGAATGCAGGAGCAGTGGGAGCATATCTCCAAAGCACTTCGTACTGCTGCCGAGAAAAAAGTTGGTTACCGGCGGCCACGGAAAAACAACTGGTGCGATTAATAATGCCGCGTTGCAACCGAAAGAAAGGACGCTGCCTACAAGGCTACGTTAAAAGGGAGCGCAACAAGAGGAGTGTGTGAACGCTATCGCGAGTTAAAAAGGGAAGCGAGACGCCTTTTCAGGAAGAAAAAAGCAGAGGCAGAAAGGCGTGAGTGCGAGGAGCTCGAACTGCTAGCCACCAGGAATAACGCCCGAAAATTTTTTCCGAAAAAATTCAGCGACAGACGGAAGGTTTTAAGACCGGGGCAAACTCCTGGAAGAAGGAAAACGGCGATCTTGTCTTTTGTCCAGAGAGTACTTAGATTATGGAGGGAACACTTCTCTGCTCTCCCAAATGTAGACAGCGATTTACCGCACAGGGATGACGAACCCGATCCCGCAATCGATGATGATGGAATAAATGTCCCCCACCCGATTATGACGAAGTCAGAAAAGCAATAACCAGATTGAAAAACAACAAGGCCGCGTGCCCTGATGGATTGCCTGCGGAGCTATTCAAATATGGCGACGAGGAGTTGGTAAGGCGCATGCATCAGCTTCTTCGCAAAATATGGGGCGGACGATGGGATACCCGACGGTTGGAATCTAAGTGTTCTTTGCGCCTTGCGCCTTGGCAACCACGCTACTTTTGGCAGCCATAATTTCGAAATAGTCAAAGACTTCGTTTATTTGGGAACCAGCATCAACAAAAGCAACAACATAACGATGTAAACTCCCTTGGTGTGAGGAATTGGCGCCGGTTGGCAGAGAGAAGGGGCGACTGGAGCGCATTGTTGGAGGGCAATAACAGTTTAAAGGTTAAGCGCCAATTAAGTAAGTGTAAGTATTTTCAAAATTAGATTTAGCTAGAGCATATCACCATATTCGTATGGCTGAAGAAGACATTTATAAAACTGCTATCACAACTCCTTTCGGTATGTTTAAATTTACGAAGAACAAAATTTAAAAAATTTAGTTGTCCTTTTTCAACGTCTTACAGAGTACTGTTTAAACATTAAACCAAGTAAATGTACTTTTGGTGTACCAAGTATCGATTTTTTAGGACATAATATTTCTGGAACAGTAGACTGGGTCGATTTATTAACCGATATCGCGCCATCGATTTTTCGATAGGATTTGGGCTCAGGAAAAAAATTCAGTACGCATACCCAAAAAAATAATTTTCGACCCTGCGTAATTAAATTTAATTTTTTTTTTTACTTTTGATCGACTTTGATTTTTAAGGTTTTTTTTCATGACCAACTAAAACATTTTCGTGTGATTGTAAAATTTTCACGTACACCTTGTACGACCCAAAAAAATATTTAATTTTTTTTTCAAAAAACTGTTATCAACAAAATTTTTAGCGTACTTTTTTTGGGTATGCGTAGTGTAACTTTTTTTTTGAGCCCAAATCCTATCGAAAAATCGATAGCGCGATATCAGTTAATAAATCGACACAGTCAACTGTTCCAGAAATATTATGTCCTAAAAGATTTATACTTTGTACACCAAAAGTACATTTACTTGGTTTGATGTTTAAACTGTACTCTGTAAAGGACACGTAAATTTTTTAAATTTCTTAAAGTTCTTCGAAAAATCGATGGCGCGATATCGGTTAACTTTCGTCCATACAAATCGACCCACTCTACTGGAACAGGTTTTTCGATCTTCTGATGAAAAGTGTTTGGGGGGATAGCGACGAAAGAAAGCGCCGGTACGAACTCACGAATGTTACGAGTTGGGCACGCTGCGAACCACAAGGAAAGAAAGAAAACAATGAATTAGAATATAATTCAAAGCTTGTTTATTTGCATAAAGGATATGAAATAAATTACATATATAGGAAGATATATATCAATTTATGCAAATATGTACAATAAGTAAATGAATATAAATGAAGGTAATGGAAAGAGAAAAATACCTTGTAATATCGATGACGACTGTAAGCGCAGCGGTTGGTGGATAGCCAAAGACTGTCTTCTCAAGTCGTACATCAATTTGTTCTCACTGCTTTCGCAAATTCTCACCGGTGCATTTCCCGGCACGAGTAGTTTTGCAGCATACGGCTGCATCGAGAAATGTCCAGTGATTCCCAACTATTGCAAGCCTTTTGGTTTCAACATTGCCACCAGCCTTGCAATACTGAGGAATTGCAAATGACTTGGAGATAAATGTTGGTAATCTATGTATGTACAAGATTCGTTCTAAATGTGTTAATTATCAATTTACAATATAGGGCTTAACTCTATAAATTCAAACATGGGTGTAAAGGAAATAAATTGTTGAGCTTTTATCTATATATGTATATAACTACGCATGTTTTACGAATTCAATATGTTGTAGTATGTACTTAAATCTAGTCCTCAGTAAGGAGGCGCCTTCATAAATTTGTAAACGGTACCCACTAGTGGGTATGTGTGTCTTAAAGGGCACATGGGCCAGAAAGGAACCCACCGAATATTGAGTTCTGGGCAGTAGGATACCCAGAATACGCTATGATTTCGGCACGCATGATTTTACTGTGTACATCGCCGCCGAAGATTACGGCTACCGCGGACGAGGTATGAAAGTTCGGATCGGCTAATAGTAGGTTAACGAATTTGTCTCGCGTCGTTTGGCTGAGATAGCGGACAGGGGGTTTCAACCCAACCTCCGCGACGACCCTGGCAACAAACGAGAACTGCACGTATGGGTCATTAGACGAGCTGACGTGCAACTCAGTGGTTGCCACAGGTAAGGTACGCAAGCTGAGACGCTTGACTAATGACCCAAAAACTTTACTCGTCTGCGAGCACGAAACGAGCAGGCCCCGGGTCAAAACCTTCCGCTGCCCTACATGCAAATATACCGCGACGGTTGGCAGTACAGTGATGGCTCCGGAGAGTTGCGTCAAAAGCTGAGGCACCTCTTTTTTGAGGTATAGAGGAGCTTTGGATTGTAAGGACGTGTTGTGAGTGTCATGGCAGTACTGGCACATCCCATTACTTTGGCAATTCTTGGCCCCATGTGAGTATGCTAGACAGCGCGAACAGTAGCGGTGCAATAGTACGAGTCTTAAACGACATTCATGGTTCGCTTTCACGAACTTCTTACAGTACCGCAGTAGATGCGCGCGATGGCAAACTCTGCATTTGAATCGGCCGTCTGATTTTGATTGTGTTTGGATTGCTTTTTTCGGTGCATGAGGCGCGTACCGTGGAGGTTGTCGATTCGTTAGAACGTGCCAATTTTGTGATGCTAAAGTTAGAGAAGTGGAATATACACAAAATTTAATTGGGTTAGACTACTAACTTCCCGATGTGGCGCGTTATCATTCCCTTTTGGGTGCGAATGTCGGCGACGCGAATTCTTTTATCGGTGCCTTGGTAGACCTTAGTAACCCGGCCCAAGCGCCATTCATCAATCGCGATATCTCTCTTGGGGAACTTCCACTTATAACGTTTGTGAAGTTCTTTCAAGTATTCCTCCTTCCATCGAAGGGCATGCTGTTGGCTCAAAGCTTTTAACTTCTGCCACCGATTAATTAGCGATGTGGGATTGGCTTCAATGGATGGTTCTGCGGGCAAAAGGATGGGACCCCCCGTGAGAAATTGACCAGGTGTTAAGGCGGCAGAGTCAGATACTTCAGTGGAATTTGGCGATAGTAGTCGGGAGTTAAGGCAAGCTTCTATGCGACATAACAGAGTTTGGAACGCTTCGAATGTGAATTTCTGAGACGCACCTACTCTTCGGAAATGTAATTTAAAACTTTTAACCCCAGCTTCACACAGCCCACCCATGTGAAGAGCGCCCGCCGGTATAAAGTACCACGAAACTCCTTGATGACTATAGAGTTTACACAAGGATTTCTGAGATGAGACCAAAAATTGCTTGAAATCCTTTTTAAGGCTGGTTGACGCGCCAACGAAGTTCGTCCCATTATCCGAAAAGATATTTTTTGGACAACTTCTGCGGGAAGGCCCGGAGAAAAGCTTCTGTGGAGAGATCACTGGCCGCTTCCAAATGAATTGCTGTTGTAGAAAAGCAAATGAAAATGCACACATATCCTTTGGTCACTTTATACGATCGTCCGGAATACGTCTTAATGTCGAATGGCCCCGCAAAGTCGATCAGTGTTTTCGTACGGTCTGGAACTTTTCCTTTCCTCTGGAAGAGCAACCATTATTTGACTTTGGTCTCGTTGTCTATGCAGAACGCAAGATTTACAATGATGAATCGTTGTCCTGATTAGATTTTTGGCTTGCGGAATCCGTTATTGCTGACGAAGTAACCGTAGTGTCAGTTGATTACCTCCATGAAGGGAAATGCAATGGAGAAAGTGAACTAGCAATTTGGAAAACGAACAGTTGTACGGAAGTAGAATTGGATGTTTTTCGTTGCAGGGTAAGGTCGGCGAGTTTGCTAACTGGCCGTTGACTCGTATACACCCTGACTGTCAAAAAATGGATTCAAGGTCAAAATTTTACTTTTGGAGTTAATAGGAATTTTGGAAGTTAGATTGCGATGCTCTTGTGGAAAACAATTCATCTCAGCAAGAATAATTAGCAAACTACGCGTTTTTGATATTTCCTCTCCCGAGATGATAAGAGATGGATACAAATGAAACTGACGCGTGTGTGTACAAGTCCGATGGTAAAATCTCATGACGTAGGAAACTACCCGAAGTGCTCGTGGAAACGAAGAAAACCTTTGCGAGAAGGGCCTCGTATTTGGATACAACTGAAGTATGCGCCTTGACTCCCCTCGCTTCGAGGGTTACGTCTTCGGTTTCCGGATGGTGTGATGGCCATGGATGGAGGATGGCCCCGCATCCTTTATCAGCCACGGAGGGCCACACCACCACTGCTAGTTTTCTCGCAAGTCCACGGGGTATGCTCCTCTGCTGCCACGATCTGCAGGATTCTCCTTTGAGTCCACATGATTCCAATGATCAACCACGACTAATTCCTGTATCTTTGCCACTCGATTAGCTACATAGGTGGTCCAAGAGCTAGGTCGCTTTTTGAGCCACGATAGCACGATAGTTGAATCTGTCCAGCAGAAGATATTTTCCGGTTTAAAGGGAAGTTCGCTGAGGAGAGTTTGAAGCATTTCGGCGATGAAAAGAGCTCCACATAGCTCCAATCGAGGTAGAGAAATCGTTTTGATTGGTGGAACTTTGGTTTTTGCAAATAAAAGGTGAGAAGAAGTGATTTTTGGGCTTTCCACTCTCAAGTATATCAACCCCGCGTATGCCTTTTCTGAGGCATCGCAAAAGGCATAAATTTGGAAGGGCGATTGGTCGTTGTATTCCACCCATCGTGGAATTTGTATCTCCTCGACATATCTATAGTTTTCCAAAAAGGTTTTCCATTGGGAAAGAGTTTGAGGCTTTAAAGGCTCATCCCACAAAGTACCATCTGACCAAATTTGTTGCATGACTATCTTTGCTAACACTAGTACTAGTGCTAGCCAACCTGCTGGATCAAAAAGCTTTGCTATGATCGAGAGCGCTTCACGCTTGGTATAGTTGGCTTTCATAGGAGGGGTATGAACTTGGAAGAAAAACTGATCCTAAAGCCTTTGTAGTGCTTGTTTCCTAAAATTCTAAGAAATCTTTATCTTGTTATGGAATACGTATTTCCTATGGGATCAGCAACGAAGGCAGTCGGCATGATCTGGGGTTGCACTGTGGCTAGTCATGTCGGCTGGGTTGGGTTCTTGCCAACCTTGCTGTCCTGCGCCATAACAGGAAAAATTCCTATCATGCCTTAAACAAACTGACAAAATTCAAAATGCTTATAAATTCAAACTAAAACAACATCCCGCCGAACCGGATGTCACGGACAGACCGTTAAACATTCAAAATTTAAATTCAAAAAAAAAAAAAAAATACAATATAACGCAAAAAAACTCGAACCGGAAACGACCGGTTACTAGCTGTTGAAAATTAAAATACAAACAAAAAACGCTGAAAATTAAAATAAAAAAAAGCTGAAAAGGAAAAGAAAATAGGCGGAATATATAGAGGGGGCGCCGCGGGTGTTGTTGCGACGCCCGGTGCTTTAACCCACCCTCAAAATCCATGGCCACCGGCGCACCTAAATTTTCGGTGGCCCCTTACCTGTATGCCCTATGTGCCTTCTAAATGAAAGGAGACATGCAGAAATAAAATTATCTCTCTATCTATTTTTCAACTTGCAGGTGCATACAATAAACTTAAAAATTGTATCATTAAACCCATTCGTAAATTTTAGTATCAGTACGGAACCCTTTTAATATATTTCACACGTTTTAGAATGTTTTGAAATTCAAATTTACTATTCATTGAACAAATTTGATATATTTTTTTTTGGTTTTATTTTCGTGTTAATTATTTAGTTTATCTCATCTTATTTTATTTTATCTTAATTTAATTTATTTCATTTTATTTTATTTTATCTTAATTTAGTTTTTCAGGTTAGTTGAAGAAAAACTAGAAGTCAAAAAGAAGTATTCATGGAAGTTTATTGGCAAATTCCCTGTTCGATGAATCATATGTGACTCATAATAGCGTATTGGAATGAGTTCATGAGTCGCCTGTGACTCATTTCTTTATACAACTTTAATGACGCTGTCTTGGTACGAACGTGTCGTTATATGTATTTGTGAGTTTTATGTGAGCGTATATCCAAAAGACCCGAGCTTTAGGAAAGTGAAAGAAAATTTCGAAAAATTTTCCTCGTTTTTTCTAACACCCTTTTCTCATTTTCTTCAATTTCTTGGTTTTACTTCTAACTTCAATTAAACAAAGGAGCATACTTATACACGCTTTTGGCATTTGTGGGTCAATTTAAATTATTTTTTTTTTATAGTATGTGTTAACCTGGGACTCGTTGAACGTGGTACACAAGAATGGTTCTGCTACGTTCCTGAGTCACATTTGAATCATCGAAATAGAATGGGATGGGTATAGGGCATTCTCAAGGCGCTTCGTCTAAAGCAGCACATTTACGATGCTATTGAACTGAATTTAATGTATTTTTTTAAATGTTTATGCTTATGGCATATGCAAATGTAAATGTATGTGTGTAATTTGCTTTAATCTAGTGAGTATACTACTTTCTATAATTTAAACGTTTAAAGCAGCGCATTCATAATGCTAGGGAACTGAAATTAAAGTATTTTTAAACGTTTATGCTTATGGCATATGCAAACGTAAATGTATGTGTGTAATTTGCTTTACCTAGCAAGTATGCTACTTTCTATAATTTAAACGTCTAAAGCAGCGCATTCATAATGCTAGTGAACTGAAATTAAAATATTTTTAAACGTTTATGCTTATGGCATATGCAAGCGTAAATGTATGTGTGTAATTTGCTTTATATAGTAAGTATGTTACTTTCTATAATTTTAAAATACTAAAATTTTTGTTTTTTGTGATTTTTACACTCTCCTACGATCAAATTTGATTTTGGAATCTCTCAATTTAGTAGATTATAGTGGTCCGGAGTACGGAACGAACTCACCCATTGTTCTAAACGATGTTGTCGTTAAAGCAGGTGATGTTGCAGCAGGCCTATATGCGGCGACCCTGCTGGTTGTTGTTACTAAAGTTGGTGTTACCGGTACTGTTGCAGCAGGCCTATGCTGGTCGGTCCTACTGGGGTTGTTGTGGCCGGCGTTTGTTGCTGTGGCCGGCTTGCGTCGGTGGGCCTATATGAAGCGGCCTTGTTGTTGTGTTAACTGGTGGTGGTGGTAAGCTTGGTGGTTGTGGTGCGTCTGGGTAGGCGCTGCCGGTGTTGCGCGCGGTGTTGCACGCAGTAATGATGCCAGCGCGCAGTTTCGTTGGCGCTATTGGTGGTGGTTGCGCGTCGAAGCGGTTGTTGGGGCCACTGGCGTTGGTGGTTGGCACAGATGGCGGCGGTTGCGCTTGAGGGTGGTGCGTCGAAATGGTTGTGATTGCGCCTGGTAGTACTAGCACTTGGTGTTGGCACGGATGATGGCGGTTGCGCTCGAGGGTGGGGAGTGCAGCAGTATGTACATCTTAAAGATTTTTTTGTTATACATTCAGTTTCTGTCGTGCTCGATATGGCGATGCGTTTTTGCTGATGACTGCTGGATGTGTGCTCCGAGACTAAATGGACAAGCAAATTTTTCGCAGATCTCACAGAGAGCCCGGCTTTTGCAGCTGCAACTTTATATATATGGATGGGTGTATATTTCCTCAATGACGGGTTTCTGTCCACGAGACGACTTTGCAACTGAAGTCAATGAAAAGTGTGCTTTTTGGTTGTGGTTGTTTTCGACGTACCCGATGTCGCTGCTTCCCTTCCTTCAGCGCGAATAAAGAACCGGCGTAAAACAGACTAGAGATTAAGACTTGCCTATACTTACGAGCTGCAGCTGCTCCCTTTTCCTGAAGTAGTTAATTAGGCGTAAGTTGGCACGTATATATGTTCATATGCCTTCGGAACAGGTAAATCACGATTGTATACGGCACGCTGTCCTAGCTTTGCACCTAACGAAATTGTGCAATCACTTGCCAAATAAATTGCAGTTAGCACCTATTCACTGCTTTACCACCACTTTGAGAAAAGATTTCCAACTTTTTTTGGAAGTCCTGACACCGCACCAATCCACAACCTCGCTTTTTCTTTTTTTCCGGAAACAGCGTGTTTCTTTTTTCTCTTATTTCTGCTGTTTTTCGCAAATGGCTTCACAGTGGCGGTGGCGACATCTAGTGTTCATTTCGTTGAAAATTGCCATGGCACCTTTTTGTTTGCTATCACTAGCCACTAGGTGCGTTCCAAAGGTGATTTTCCCAAATGGACCATAATAAACCTGCTTCGCTTTGAAGACCTGTCGATGAAGCGAACATAAAACCGGGTCATCTGTGGGAAGCCACTGCCAGGAACCTCCGATGACAAGCAACGTGGAGCACGACTCACCCCTAAGATAAGAGTCTCAAAGTTATACCGCGAAGCTAGCCGGGCAACAAGTTTCATCAAAAAAAAAATCAAGTTAAGTCAAATAGTGAAGTAATTCCGTTTCTTAGTTTAAAAGGGCTTTGCGACAATTAGACATTTGCTATGGAGAACTCGTCAAAACTCCGTATGGTACTTCCTAGTGGTTGTCGCCCCCACAGAAGGCAAAAAAAAATAAGTATGTTAACATTTTGATAGAGGAGAACTCGTACAAACTCCGTAAGGCTAGTCCAACCCAAGCGTGGACTGCCAGGCTGTTCACGGTTCTTGGTGAGTACGCGTGTGAACACCCTATGATATCATTGCTCGGGGAGAATACAGGGCGAGATGTCTTAAGGTATTTTGGCAGGAATTTGGCGTTAATGCCCTGTTTGAAGTTACTTAAAGCAAAGTTTTTCCGGAAAACTTCCTGACCTTCCTTGTAGTTGACTTGCCTAGAGCGCTTGTTATAGGTGTTTATTCATCTATCCTTATTAGTCAACTTGTCAGCTCTGTTCAATATCGTAACCTGGTCTTCCCTGACGCTGCCGAGTTTGCTTAAAATATTGTACGTTGAGGCATGTTGAACGATGTTCTGGCCATATAATGCAAAATAAGGAGAGCACTGAATTTCCGTATGAAAATCACTTCTCAAAACTGATAAAATCTAGGTTATATGCTTATCCCAATCGGTATGGTCTGGTTTATCTTTCAGGAAAATTCAAATTTTCGAAACAATTTCTCTATTACAGCGCTCGGATGCGTTCTCTTGAGGAGAATATAACCCCGTCCTCACGTGCGTCACCCCGTAATTTACTAAAAATTGGTTCATCTCCTTCGAGATAAACTGTTTACCATTGTCACTATAAATAAACTCAGGGACCCCTACAGCTGGAAAAGTTTCTGAAGCGAAGTAATTTATAACGTTAACAATGGTGGCTCTCTGCATGGGCTTTAGCCAAACGTATTTTGAAAGATGGTCTAGTACTATAAAAAGAAATCAATTTCGCCGCTTAGATCTCGGATACGGCCCTAGAAAGGCGCAATATAATCGCTGAAATGGTCTCTCGGATGCAAAGGTACTCCCTATAGGTGGTCTCGACTGTTGGTTAGTGGGTTTTACCGATTTGCAGGTATCACAACGCTGGACGTAGTCCCTGATGCCCTTAGCCTTCTGTGGCCAGAAGTACTTTTGCCTAACACGTTCTAAGGTTTTCTGCCACCCGCCGTGGTAACTCGGGTTAGCGTCATGTGCTAATCTCACTGCTTCCTCAGTCAACCCTTTCGGCAACCATAAACGCCACAGCGAGTCTTCTTCCCCTTCCACCCCTTACGAAATTTAACTCTTTTGTCGGGAAGCGATTCCTCGTTTTCGGGTTTTGGTGACGGTCCGAATCAAATCTAGATATTCGTTACTGCTTAATTCGGGAGAGACTAACTCTATTTCCCCGGGTGTGGTAGTGAAAGTTAGCTCATCGGCATCAAACCGCGAAAGCGCTTCGGGTACTACATTCAGGGTGCCTTTACGATGTTCCATTTTAAATTCGTATCTTTGCAGCAGAAGTGACCACCTCGCCAACCTCCCGCTCAAGTCCTTTTGCGTCATCAACCACTTGAGACTGGAGTGGTCCGTGGTAATCCGAAACGGTAATCCTTCAACATAGGGTCGGAAACGCTTCACGCTGACTATGGCGGCGAGACATTCCAGCTCGGTTACTGTATAATCGCGTTGAGCATTATTCAGCTTTTTCGACACGAACGCGATTGGATGCTCAGCGCCCTCATCATTGACCTGGAACAACACTCCGCCAACACCTATTTTGGAAGCGTTGCATTGGATTACAAATTCTTTGGAAAAATCGGGTTGGGCCAAGACAGGAGCAGAACTCAAGGCTACTTTTAGTTTTTCGAAGGCCTCTATAGCTTCAGAGGTAAGCTTGAACGGGCCTGCTGACTTACGGCGGCAGTCGGTCAAGTCAACAAAATTGGTAATAAATTTCCTGTACCAATTCGCCATGCCCACAAATCTACGCACCTGCCGAGGGGATTTAGGGATCGGGAAGTTTTGCATCGCTTCTATTTTCCCTGGATCCACTTTCAAACACCCGCTACCTATCAAGTACCCTAAGTATCGTATATCTTTCTGACAAAATTTGCTCTTTTTCACGTTTATTGTCAGACCTGCATCGGTTAAGCACTTTGCTGCTTCCGCCAGCAACTTCAGGTGGTCCTCAAAGTTTGTACTACATAACATCAGGCCGTCCAAGTAGACGACACCATTCTCTCGCAGACGCGAAGGGATTGCCTTGTCCATCAGCCTACTCATAGTCTGCGATCCATTGCACAGACCAATTTAATCTGAAAGAACGCGTCCTTCAGATCAATGCCACTAATAAAGTGCGTATCTTTCAGTCTGCACAATAAGCCGTTAATATGAGGCAGGGGGTATGAGTCCTTCTTAGTCACCGCGTTGACCTTCCTGGAATCTATGCACAGCCTAACTTTACCTGGTTTCCGGACCAGTACCACAGGACTACACCACGGAGAGTTTGATTCTTCTATAACTCCCAGTTCGAGTAACCTGTCTATTTCGCTAAAAGCTTCGGCTTGCCTCGGTGGCGAAAGAGGGAAATGTTTGCTTTTTATAGGAACAGCATCACCGGTGTCAATGTGATGCTCCACTAACTTCGTTTGCCCCAGGCCTAACTTTTCGAATGAAGGGAACGTTTCTATGATTTTTTGTAATTCTATTCTCCGGGTTGGTGACAAATCATGGAGGTTAAGTTCTTCGTCGTTTCCATTTCTAATCTCTATGCACTCTACGCTTGGAATATTTCGGGAGCTAACGCAAATGCTCTGCATAAATCTACCCCAAAGTAAGCTTCTTGGAGAAGTGAGGGAACAAGGTAAAAACGGATAATCTTTGTGATATTCTTGAAGGTGACCGGTAGAGATACTGAGCCTAAGATTTTTTGCTTGTTGCCACCCGCGGTACATACGAATGCATATAAGGGCTGATAATCGAAGCCGATATCTTTTAGGAATTCTACACCATTCTTCCCCAAAATGGAGACGTTGGCTCCCGAGTCCAACAACCCTACAATAAAACTATCGTTAATTTTTGCCTTTACGAGAGGCCTTTCATCCTCTGTAAGCGTCAACGTGGTGGCTTGCAGCAGTCTACGCTCCTGTACTCTCCTGTGGTATCTTTTCCTGCACTTCAAAATATTTTCTGATACCGGCTGTTGTTCGAAAATGGCATGTCTTATTTGTTCGTACCAATGTTCCCTTTCTTCTAGGTCAGGTGAAAGATGTGTCTGGCAAGCGACATCCCTATGCTGGCGTCGCAGAATTTTGGTCGGTTCGTCCCTCGCGGATGATGACGTTTGACTATCGGATTCAGAACTATTGGAATTATCCGTACTGTCAGGGAAGGTTATTATTACATTGGGCGATTCTTTCGCCAGGGTACTACTGAACCTCGGAAGCTCACCACCTCCATGTAACCCGGTACCTGCGAGTGATCCCCCTTCTGGTTCAGTGCACGGGACGGCGCCTCGAGCACTGGCTGGGGTGGGAGCTATGATGCCGAACGAGGTTCCCCCACCTTCTCGCTGGGGTACTGGTTTCCCTGCCTGCGATGGTCCCTAGGGAATTTTGGAGTTAATACTCCCCTACGGCCACATTTAAAACAAAAGGAATTCCTAATGGGTTCTTCACAGTAGATATAGGAATGCCCCATAGCCTGACAATTCCAGCATTGGATTCCTGAATAGTCCGGTCTCTTGTTGCGTCCGGTCTCCTGCTTGCTTTATCTCAGCACTTGTTCAACTCTGCGTGCTACATCGCGTAGGTCATGAAGGGTTCTTACATCTGCGTTGAAGAGCATCAGCTTAAGGCTACTGTTGACGTTCCTTTTTATGATGTCAATCAGCAAAGCCTCTGACATGGGTTCTCTTAAGCGCGCGTTCAAGGAGATTATATCCGTGTGAAACACGTCGTAGCACTTACTTACTTTCGGCTTCCGCATGGAGATCTCCATCATGATTTCGTGGTCACTCTTTAGAGTACCGAACTCTCTCTTTAAGGAATAGCACAAAAAGGCATATGTCGAATTTGGGTTTTGTTTCGTAAATAACCAGTACCACTCTTCGGCCCGCCCAGAAAGGAATAGGTGGAAACTAGCCATTACTTGTTCGTCAGTGCATTGTGTACGCTCACACAGGGTGCTTAGCTTAAACAGAAAATCCGCCACGCTTCCAGTGCCGTCGAACGATATTTTCCACTCTTGAGGTTTCACTACTATGCTGCTCGGAGCAGGGTTCATTGGTGGTACTACGGCTGGAAGTGGGTTACGTTCCGTTCTATTCGCGTTCCGGTTCAAATTTATGGATTGCTGCGCAGATTCGAGAGAGGCGTTGAGCTGGTCCATGTTGTTCCGGATCGGCCCCATCTCCCTCCACATCTCTTCCTGCGAGGTCCTGAACAGCTGGTGTAACACTTCCACCCACGAGTCCTCACGAGGAGCTTCGTTATGGATCCCTGGGGTATTCGTCCGGTCACTTGCAGCTTCTCTAAAATTTCCAATTCCATGATTTGGTGGTAAGGCACCAGCTCCATCCAGTGCGTAGGTCGACACATTGGTCATTAGCCCCGAGATATCATGCAAGTTTAGTAGGGGCGCGTTCAAATTACTGGTGCTTCCCGGTCTATCCAATTTTTCGCGGGGGTCGTTTAGGTCTGAGCCTGCATTCGTCCTCGCGGGATCACGAGTATTCCGGCCCGGTTGCCCAAAGGACTGGTCACGCGACATTATAATCAGGAACAAAAAATGTTATTTGTTAGGCCGTAGTTTGGTATTTTATATACTTCTGCTTAAACAAGACGTAAAGCAGTTAGGTTCACCCTATGTCCTAAACGATGATTGGTATAATAAAAAAAAATGTATATATA
The DNA here is from genome assembly GCF_040869045.1 of Eurosta solidaginis. Taxonomy (NCBI): domain Eukaryota; kingdom Metazoa; phylum Arthropoda; class Insecta; order Diptera; family Tephritidae; genus Eurosta; species Eurosta solidaginis. Next base: position 226,981,863 of record NC_090319.1, on the reverse strand, counting down.
TAGGTATATAAAAAAATTGCGCGAGGGAATACGGGAAAATAAAAAAAATCAAAGCTGGAAAAAAATGGTTAGTTCTATAGATATATCTTGTATTAAAAATGGGAACGCTGATAGTTCGATTCATCTAGAAGGCACAGGGTAGAGGCAAAAAAAAACACACAAATCCATTCATACTTGTCCCTAGTGCTTCCAACCGCAATGCGAGGGGGTCTTAAGGGCCGCCCTCCGAGACTGGTTGGGGCCACTAGGGTCACTCCAGACACATACAGGTTGGTCTCAACACGCCCAGCCGCAACGCAGGGGCAGTCTCCAGGGGCTCACCCCTGGGACTGGTCACCCCTCCTGCCTCCGCCGCAATGGGTGGAGCGGTTTCAGAGCCGCTCACCAGGTTGGTGGGACAGGAAGGGGTGCCACCCTGAATCCCAGCTCAACCCGTCCCAATCCAGGTGGCACTATGTGTTGCCACCTGAGACGTGGGATGAGCTGGGGTCCTACAACTCAGGTGACCTACACTCATACCAGACAATACAAATTCGGCAAAAAACTAAAAGGACTATGAAAATCTTAACATTACAAAAAAAAAAAACCCATTTAACGGATCTATATGTACCAAGGCCGACTGACGGACCACTTCCGGACACAAAACCCCCAAATCTACCAAAAAAATTAAGTGCGCTCAGCACTGCCTCACCGGGTGAATACGAAAATCCGGAGGACACGACGTTGAGTCCCGTGGAACCCTTCGTTACTGCCCCCGATGACCAGTCCGGACAACCTGATCAGTCCAACCATCCCACCGCAACGCAGGTGGCTGCTCCTGCGGCTGCACATCTCGGAATGGTGGGATGGTCAACTTCACAAGTCGACTCGAAATGGCCCTCGCGACCAGCACTTCAGGTGCCACGTTGGGCGCCATCTGTTATGGAATACGCATTTCCTATGGGATCAGCAAGGAAGGCAGTCGGCATGATCTGGGGTTGCACTGTGGCTAGTCATGTTGCTGTCCTGCGCCATAACAGGAAAAGTTCCTATCATGCCTTAAAAAAACTGACAAAAAGCGCAGAACGAATTCAAAACGCTTATAAATTCAAACTAAAACTACATCCCGCCGAACCGGATGTCACGGACAGACCGTTAAACATTCAAAATTTTAATTAAAAAAAAATACAATATAACGCAAAAAAATTGAACCGGAAACGACCGTTTACTAGCTGTTGAAAATTAAAATACAAAAACAAAACGCTGAAAATTAAAATACAAAAAGCTGAAAAGGAAAAAGAAAATAGGCCGAATATATAGAGGGGACGCCGCGGGTGTTGTTGCGACGCCCGTTGCTTTAACCCACCCTCAAAGTCCATGGCCACCGACGCACCTAAATTTTCGGTGGCCCCTTACCTGTAAGCCCTATGTGCCTTCTAAATGAAAGGAGACCTCAGCATTCCCATTTACAATTTAGATTTATTGACAATTCATTATTCTTGAAGACTTAGACTATATTCATATTTAATACATACTAGGTAAACCTCTGAGGTTAAGACCAACGAAATTTTCCTTTTTTTTTCTTATTTCGCTAATTTAAGCAATTAGTTTAATTAACGGTATACTGAAAGCTTTTAAAAATAACTTTAAAAAAATGTTTTCGAAAAAAATTCCAAAATTTTGCTTGTAACTCTCCGTAACCTTATCAGACTTTATTTATCCGTCTAAAAACTGCATAGACAAAAAATTATTGAAAATTCCAAAATGTTCAAGGTTCTAAAGCAGTTCTCAAGTTTTCAATTTTTTTTTTCGAAATCCTTGTGGACCTTTTTTGCATAGCTTTCATTATGTAATAATTTAAAATTTATATAGGTAAATAGAAGAAATGAAATAACTTTTAAAATTTGTTAATAATTTTTGTTGGTACTTCCACGTGCACTACTGTAGGTTCTTTTTTGATGAAATGCAGAAATAAAATTATCTCTCTCTAGCTATTTTTCAACTTGCAGATGCATACAATAAACTTAAAAATTGTATCATTAAACCCATTCGTAAATTTTAGTATCAGCACGGAACTCTTTTAATATATTTCACACGTTTTAGAATGTTTTGAAATTCAAATTTACTATTCATTGAACAAATTTGATATATTTTTTTTGGTTTTATTTTCGTGTTAATTAGTTTAGTTTATCTCATCTTATTTAATTTTATCTTAATTTAGTTTATTTCATTTTATATCTTAATTTAGTTTTTCAGGTTAGTTTAAGAAAAACTAGAAGTCAAAAAAAAGTATTCATGGAAGTTTATTGGCAACTTCCCTGTTCGATGAATCATATGTGACTCATAATAGCGTATTGGAATGAGTTCATGAGTCGCCTGTGACTCATTTTTTTATACAACTCTAATGACGTTGTCTTGGTACGAACGTGTCGTTACATGTATTTGTGAGTTCTATGTGAGCGTATATCCAAAAGACCCGAGCTTTAGGAAAGTGAAAGAGAATTTCGAAAAACTTTCCTCGTTTTTTCCAACACCCTTTTCTAACTTTCTTCAATTTCTTGGTTATACTTCTAACTTCAATTAAACAAAGGAGCGTACTTATACACGCTTTTGGCATTTGTGGGTCAATTTAAATTATTTTTTTTTATATTATATGTTCACCTGGGACTTATTGAACGTGGTACACAAGATTGGTTCTACTACGTTCCTGAGTCACATTTGAATCACCGAAATAGAATAGTCAAAATAAGGTAAATATATGTCAAATCATTTATAAATGTATGTGTGTAATTTGCTTTATCTAGTAAGTATGCTACTTTCTATAATTTTAAAATACTAAAATTTTTGTTTTTTGTGATTTTTACACTCTCCTACGATCAAATTTGGTTTTTGAATCTCTCAATTTAGTAGATTATAGTGGTCCGGAGTACGGAACGAACTCACCCATTGTTCTAAACGATGTTGTCGTTAAAGCAGGTGATGTTGCAGCAGGCCTATATGCGGCGACCCTGCTGGTTGTTGTTACTAAACTTGGTGTTACCGGTGCTGTTGCAGGAGGCCTATGCTGGTCGGCCCTGCTGGGGTTGTTGTGGCCGGCGTTTGTTGCTGTGGCCGGTTTGCGTCGGTGGGCCTATATGAAGCGGCCTTGCTGTTGTGTTAACTGGTGGTGGTGGTAAGCTTGGTGGTTGTGGTGCGTCTGGGTAGGCGCTGTCGGTGGTTGCGCGCGGTGTTGCACGCAGTAATGATGCCAGCGCGCGGTTTCGTTGGCGCTATTGGTGGTGGTTGCGCGTCGAAGCGGTTGCTGGGGCCACTGGCGTTGGTGGTTGGCACAGATGGCGGCGGTTGCGCTCGAGGGTGGCGCGTCGAAATGGTTGTGGTTGCGCCTGGTAATACTAGCACTTTGTGTTGGCGCGGATGATGGCGGTTGCGCTCGAGGGTGGGGAGTGCAGCAGTATATACATCTTAAAGATTTTTTTGTTATACATTCAATTTCTGTCGTGCTCGATATGGCGATGCGTTTTTGCTGATGACTGCTGGAAGTGTGCTCCGAGACTAAATGAACAAGCAAATTTTTTGCAGATCTCACAGAGAGCCCGGCTTTTGCAGCTGCAACTTTATATATATGGATGGGTGTATATTTCCTCAATGGGCGGTTTTCTGTCCACGAGACAACTTTGCAACTGAAGTCAGTGAAAAGTGTGCTTTTTGGTTGTGGTTGTTTTCGACGTACCCGATGTCGCTGCTTCCCTTCCTTCAGCGCGAATAAGTAACCGCCGTAAAACAGACGAGAGATTTACACTTGCCTATACTTACGAGCTGCAGCTGCTTCCTTTTCCTGAAGTAGTTATTTAGGCGTAAGTTGGCACATATATATGTTCATATACCTTCGGAACAGGTAAATCACGATTGTATACGGCACGCTGCCCTAGCTTTGCACCTAACGAAATTGTGCAATCACTTGTCAGATAAATTGCAGTTAGCACCTATTCACTGATTTACCACCACTTTGAGAAAAGATTTCCAACTTTTTTTGGAAGTCCTGACACCGCACCAATCCACAACCTCGCTTTTTCTTTTTTTTCCCGAAACAGCGTGTTTCTTTTTTCTCTTATTTCTGCTGTTTTTCGCAAATAGCTTCACAGCGGCGGTGGCGACATGGCACCTTTTTGTTTGCTATCACTAGCCTCTAGGTGACTCTCCCAAATGGACCATAACAATCTAATAAAGGGTCTTGAGGAAGATCTACCTAAGTTTCCCTTGAATTGGACGACCACTTTCTTAAAGACAAACCTGCAGTACCTAGTGTTTCAATTAGCTCATTTCCTGCTCGCAGCGCTGTAGATACGTCATGAAAGCCTGCTGGTACATCGTCTACATACATAGACTTTCGAAGAATTTGAGCTGCTAATGGATGAGAATCCTGATTACCCTCGGCCAGTTGGTGAAGCGTCCTAATTGCTAGGTAAGGCGCGTAATTGACCTCAAAGGTTACCGTTTTTAATTGAAAGGCCCTTATGTTACCTTGTGGATCCTCTCTAAAAAGGATTCTTTGATAAGGCCTATACGCTGGATTTATCATAATCTGACGATACATCTTCTGTATATCACTGTTGAGAACGAACTTATATATTCTCCATCGAATGATTAAAAGTGTTAAATCCGCTTGAAGAGCGGGACCTACATGCAGAATATCATTTATTGACACTCCATTGGATGTTTTGCTAGAAGCATTAAAGGCTACTCGCAACTTCGTTGAAGTGTTTTCAGGCTTTAATGGGAGATAAAAATGACTAGGAGAATGTTCAAAGGTGGGAGAATCGACTTGTTCCATGTGGTCTAGTTCCAAGTATTCATTGACCACCTTATCGTATTCTACCTTTAAAGAAGGATTCTTTAATAATCTAGATTCATTACTATAAAACTGGCGTAGCGTGGTGCGTCGAGATACCCCTAACTTCATATCCGTAGGATAAAACTGTTTGAAGGGCCGTGACACTATGTATCTCCCTTCCGCGTTCCGTATGGTAGTCTTTTCATATAGCTCCTCACGAAATGAATCCTCTGCCATTTGAAGGTTCCTTTTAGGAACTTCCTCTAATTTCCAAAACTTACGCAACTGATTATCTAGTGGTATGCCCTCTCCCATTGAGACTTTAGTGGCAAAGCAAGAGACGTGTGCAGTGGAAGACGCTCCGGTGATGATCCACCCGAACATGGTCTCTTGGGACAGTAAATTTTTACGGACACTGCGCTTTACCCCATCTAACATGACTTTGGGATACAAGTCACCCCCTATCAGAACGTCTACCGGACTACTTTGTGGGGATTTCGGATCTGCCAAAGTTACTTTAGGGATTTGCTCTAAAATGTCTTCGTTTATTGAAGTGGACGGTAAGGTGCCAGTGATCTTCGGTAAAACGTACGCGGTGGCTTCTATCAAAAGGTTTGGGTCACGGGGTGAGCCCAAAATGAAGGAAAAACTCTTCGAGGAATTATTACAAACTTTTTGATTTAGTCCCGAAATAACCGCGTTTGTTTCTGAGCATGGAAGCTTTAGAAGCTTGCGAAGTCGCTCCGAAATGAAGGATGCTTCCGCAGCTGAGTCAATCAATGCCCGAGCGACATATGCTGACCCCAAGTGACAAATGTGAACCATTGCGGTTCCGAGAAGAGCTGAGGATAAACTTGACGATTTCAAGGTTTCTTCATCTGGATATGAATTTCTATTGGATGGTGTGGACTGTAGATTTGTGTGGAATGCTTGTGAAGCAGTTGCTACGGTGGAGTCTTTGGAAGGTTGGGTGTTGGAGGGTACTCTGTGCAGAAAAGTATGGTGTCTACTTTTGCACTTGGAACACGAGTATGAACTTTTACAGTCCCTTAATGAGTGGCCTTTTCCCAGACAATTGAGGTAGCAATTATGCTTTTTAACTGACGCAAACCTGTCTAATTTGATGAGGTGAATTTAGTTGCGAGTGCTACCTTCTTTGGATTTGCTGGATTATGTGACTGCGACGAAATTTTTTGTTGTTGAATCCATTTGACTCCACTTTGGTATAGCCGTTTTGTCTACTAAGGATTGTTCCCAATGGGCAAGTGTGGTTTCTGGGAGATGGTTAGAACATATGAAAATAAGGATTGGATCCCAATATTCGATGTCGACCTCGTGCATTTTCATCGCGGACAAGCATCCATTAATGCTCCGCTGTAGCTCTTTCACAGCTTAAGCGCTTTCAGTCCGAATGACTGGAAGCGAGAAGAGCACCTTCAAGTGGCTATTAATTAACACCCGCTTATTCTCATACGCCGCTTTTAAATTGCACCATGCCATATTAAAACCCTGATTGGTTAGTGGGGCTTTGCTGACGATTTCATTTGCTTCGTCTTTTTAAGAAGATGAAACAGTTTTTCAACGTCACTGAGTCGCCCGTTATTTATATAAATCGCGGTAAAAAGATCCCGAAAGGATGGCCACGACACATAGTCCCCATGAAAAATGTCTGTGTCACATGGCCGTAAGCGTTAACTATTCGAGGAGTTGGCTACTTGGGCAAGGGTCTGGGAAGGTGCCTGCGCAGGTACGACGGCTGAATGTTTTCAATAATGCGTGCTAAACAAGACATATAATCCTTAAAGGTTGCATATTGTTTGGCCTTTACAACTTCTACCTCGTCCTGATCAGTCAGCGAGTATAAACATTTTTCGTAAGCTTCCTTTGTTCTAGACCAAATGCCCAATACTTCTGCTTTTAAAACATCTAGGGAAGCCACTGAAAGTTCTTTTATCGTCGATTTATCGTATTTTGCGTTGAACCTGACGACCTGATCTTAGCATTTTCATTCATTTCATTTCATTTTTTATTCATTTTCTTTCAAAATAGCATATATGTTACAATAGCGACTTAAATTAAATTAACCATAATTACAGAAAGAAAAGTAAGGCATTCTGTAAAAATATATGTATTTTAGTATCGAATGCCATCTCCGAATAAAATTGAATTCAAAAACATGTAAAATAGTGCGTGGGGTGAAGTTTGATTAAAAATAATAAGTAATAAAATATATTAATACAATATGTACATATATTTTTTTAAGTGCTATGGTTCAGCAAAATTTTGATGTCTTCGTGTGATTTCTCTTGTAGAAAAGATTTAACCTTTCCCGAAAACTCATTCAGATTTCTAGTGACACGTATACATGCAGGCAACGCATTAAAAGCTTTACAAGAAACGATAGTAAAGAAGTTGTTGAAGTTGGTTGTTCGAGAGGTCGGGACATACACAAGTCCATATGAGTTTTGCCTCAAGTTATAACTATCCGATACCAGGCTATGTAAATACCCACAGCGAATGAAAAATATCTTTAACGTTTTATAGTAGTACATATGCTTAACAGGAAGAACTTTCAGATCCCTAAACAACTTCATAGAGTGGTGAAAACGATCAACATTACATATTTTTCTTATGACCCATTTTTGAATAGTTAGAAGCTGCTGGATTTTATTACCTGCAGCGCCACCCCAACAGGTTATACCATATTGGAGCTTGGAGTGGACTAAAGCGTAGTAAATAGTTTTTTTAAGTGTTTCGTTTGAACAAACTTTTCTTAAATTGTAAAAATAACGAACGGAAGATCGCAAGTATAGACCTAATGCCCACTCCCTCTTAAAATGCTCAGTAACATCTTTCGTTTGATACACATATCGTACAAACATTCTAGAGTCACCCTTGGTCCACCTTTATGGCGATATCTCGAAAAGGCGTCCACCTATAGAACTAAGGATTTCGCCCTTTTAAAATACTCATTACCATCTTTCATTTGATACCCATATCATACAAACACATTCTAGAGTCACCCCTGGCCCATCCTAATGACGATATCTCGAAAAGGCGTCCACCTATAGACCTCATGCTCACTCCCTCTTAAAATGCTCAGTAACACTTTTCGTTTGATACCCATATCGTACAAACATTCTAGAGTCACCCTTGGTCCCCCTTTATGGCGATATCTCGAAAAGGCGTCCACCTATAGACGTAATGCCCACTCCCTCTTAAAATGCTCAGTAACACCTTTCATTTGATTCCCATATCGTACAAACACATTCTAGAGACACCCCTGGTCCACCTTTATGGAGATATCTCGAAACGGCGGCCACCTATGAAACTAAGGATCACTCCTTTTCAAAATAATCATTAACAGCTTTCATTTGATACTCATATCGTACAAACATATTCTAGAGCCACCCCTGCTCCACCTTAATGGCGATATCTCGAAAAGGCGTCCACCGATAGACCTAAGGCCCACTCCCTCTTAAAATGCTCAGTAACACCTTTCATTTGATACCCATATCGTACAAACAAATTCTAGAGTCAGCCCTGGTCCACCTTTATGGCGATATCCCTAAATGGCGTCCATCCATAGAACTATGGCCTACTCTCTCTTAAAATACTCTTTAATACGTTCCATTTGGTACACATGTCATACAACCACATTCCAGGGTTACCCTAGGTTCATTTTCCTACATGGTGATTTTCCTTATTTTGTCTCCATAGCTCTCAACTGAGTATGTAATGTTCGGTTACACCCGAACTTAGCCTTCCTTACTTGTTCTTTAACAAATTAAATAATGAATCGTGTAGTGAAGCGGATTACGAACATGCTAAAAAAGTGTGGATTATATTCAAATGCAAAAACTTAATGTATATTTATTTTTATATTTGAAAGTAGATGTCTTACTATTATGTGACATTTTCGAAAATTTTAGAAAAGTATGCAAAGATATCTATAACTTAGATCCGTGTCAATATTATACCACCCCAGGGTTATCTTGGGATGCTATGTTGAAGACAACAAAAATAAATTTAGAAATAATAACCGATAATAATATGTATAGTTTTATAAAGCGGGGTATTAGAGGAGGAATTGTTCAGTGGAGTCAGCGATATGCAATAGCAAATAATAAATATATGAGTGATTATGACTGTAATAAAAAATTAAATTATCTCATTTATTTAGATGTAAACAATTTGTATAGTTTTGCTATGTCACAATATCCTCCATTTAGACATTTTGAATGGGTTCAAAATATTGAAGGTTTTAATGTAAAAAATATTGCAGATGATTCGGAAATTGGTTATATATTAGAAGTGGATTTAGAATATCCATCTAGTTTACATGATTATCATAATGATTTTCCATTCTGTTCAGAAAACAAAAAAAAAAATAAAAATATGAAATATACTAAGCTGATAACAGACTTATTCAAAAAAAGAAAAATATATAATACACTATAGAACTCTTAAACAATGTGTAAGACATGGATAAGTTTTAGTTAAAATACATAAAAATCAGATCAGATCAGTATCACTCGCTCGATTTGCTGGGTTTACAAAGTTCAAACGCGCACACACACACACATTCACACATTTGCGGTTTTGAACGGATGCGCCTAAATGTAGGCAACGAAATTGTTTTGCTGTTTAGATGTGTGTCGGTGTGTATATACTTAATCAACTTGTGGATTAATATACGCATAAAAACCTACCATCTGAAAAACAATATCCATTCATAATTAGAGGAGATCTTCACAACAAATATGTACAAGGAAATTACCGGTAACATTATTAAAGGTTACAGTGACCTTGTTAGCAAACCCCGAGTCAAGTTTAATATATAACAGTTCAAAATAAGTAAAATTGATATCAGACAATAAGTAAAATTGATATCAGACCAGATTCTTATCAGATACACAACTGATAGGTAACATATTTTTCGATCGCTCGTTTAAAATCATGTCAAATAATCATATGACTGTATAAGCAAATCTTGCTAAGACCATGAAAGAATTAAGAAAAACTAAAAAGAATATTTTGACAGTTTTGAAAATTTACAGCCACCGATTGAACTGATTAATTAATCACTGAAGAGTTGCGAGAAGCAAATATTATTAAGTAATATGAATATATGTACATAAATTTGGACCTTCCTCATTTGATAATAGAAGATCGAAAACGAAAACAAATTCAAGAATAATTAACCTAGCTGCTCCTAAAGAAGACGATGATACCATTTCGAAAGTATTCTTTTTCGGTTAAATAAGATAAAACTGAATTATGTTTTTTTATTCTTTTATTTTATAATGATTCCAAGCGTAGGTATTAATTCCATTATTTTTTACAAATCTCTTATCATCCAAAAAACTTAATGTAAATTTGTTTATTTCTTGTGTATACAATTCATGACATTTTGATCTAAAAAATATACATTGAGTCAAAGTACAATTTCTTTTCGAATAAACATCTTTTAAAATCATTTGCAGAAAGTTTGAGAGTAACACATTGTTTAACACCCTTAATTTTTTTAATCTATTTTTCTTCTTGATCGATGCGAATAGAACACATTTTTGCTCTCAAACCAATAAACTCCTTCATTAATTTACCATTACATTCATCTTTCATCATACCCAAAACCTGTTTGTTTAACAATGGAAAATCAATCACATTTGGATTTGGGTATGCAGATGTATCAAATTGCATGCTTATATCCTTACGAATATCATCTCAAAAGTCATTTGTCTTAATATCGTAAATAAAGGAGTCAGTATCCATATAGTTAAGATTAACATTTTCACAATATTTTGGTTTAATATAATCATAATGAAATTCATACGTTTTCAGTTTAGAAAGTTCTAAAACGGTAAAACCTATATAAATAGGTTTATTGTGAATTGTGAAACCTTTATTCAATTGAATTGCAATCATATTATCAGCAAATTGTTGTCCACTATGAAAATTAAACTTTGCTAATAGAGCTCTAGCTTCTAATCTCCTACCTCTACTCTCCCATTTGGTTACCATTTTTATATCTTTTCGTTTATCAATATTTTCCATAGTCTTTCGATAGACTGCATTGTTTAATATCTTGAAAAAATTTTGTTCAAATGAATTTTTAACTTATGTTCGACGGTGGTTATTCAAATCAATATATTTTTTCAACCAATCTGATTGAACAAATTTTAGAATTTTATGTATTTTAGCTAAATATAATCCATGTCTTATAGATTGTTTAAGAGTTCTATAGTGTATTATATATTTTTCTTTTTTGGATAAGTCTGTTATCAGCTTAGTATATTTCATATTTTTATTTTTTTTTGTTTTCTGAACAGAATGGAAAATCATTATGATAATCATGTAAACTAGATGTATATTCTAAATTCACTTCTAATATATAACCAATTTCCGAATCATCTGCAACATTGTTTACATTAAAACCTTCAATATTTTCAACCCATTCAAAATTTCTAAATGGAAGATATTGTGACATAGCAAAACCATAAAAATTGTTTACATCTAAATAAATGAGATAATTTGATTCTTTATTACAGTCATAATCACTCATATATTTATTATTTGCTATTGAATATCGCTTACTGCACTGAAAAATTCCTCCTCTAATACCCCGCTTTATAAAACTATACATATTATTATCGGTTATTAGTTCTAAATTTATTTTTGTTGTCTTCAACATAGCATTCCAAGATAACCCTGGGGTGGTATAATATTGACATGGATCTGAGTTATAGATATCTTTGCATACTTTTCTAAAATTTTCGAAAATGTCACATAATAGTAAGACATCTACTTTCAAATATAGCAATAAATAATCCGTTAAGTTTTTGGATTTGAATATATTCCACACTTTTTTAGCATGTTCGTAATCAGCTGCACTACACGATTCATTATTTAATTTGTTAAAGAAAAATGAACGAGCAGGTAGTTCTGTTTCTTTTAAACGGTCTATCGAGTTTAGGTAATCATAAGGAAAAACACCTTTACGTTTCATTAATATAAATTCATCATTATTTTTATAAACTGATTTTACAATATGTAAATCTGCATCGGTTAAGTAACTTGCTAAACGTTGTAAGCTAGATGGCATAAGGCGACGAGGCGACGAGGACTTTACCTGTATTAGCCTCGAGCTACAGGGTCAAACAATCAGGCTGATGTCCGCATATCTCTCGCACGATCGCCCAACTTCTGTGCAGGACCGGATCTGCAAAGCGGTACGGGAGGCCCACAGTAAAGGGTTCCCGATAATAATTGGGGCCGATGCCAATGCACATCACACTGCTTGGGGCTCTAGCGATATTAACAGTACGGGTGAGTCTCTTTTTGATTCTATTATAGGTAACAATCTAAGTATATGTAACTCTGGAGACAAACCAACTTTCATCACCTCAAACAGGAACGAGGTTCTAGATGTTACTCTCGTTTCTGGGGCATTCTCTGACCTTGTCAAAAATTGGAGAGTTTCCAACGAAAACTCCTACTCTGATCATATGTATATCATTTTCACTCTGCTCTTGCGTACACCGCCTAGGGTGGCTTACAGGGATAGGAGTCGTACGGACTGGAACCTTTATAAAAAGTCCTATCCTCTACTCTCCTAAAGAACGATTCTCACGGTAGGCCGAGCCTAGCGCTAACAACTGATGAAGCTCCTCCTTTAGACACAACATTTGCTTCTCTCGGTGAGCTAGACTCATCGTCAAAAATAGAAGAAGCAGTAGATCTTATCACAAAATCTTGTAACTGCCTTCACAGTAGCCTGCCCGGAGATTAAGGTGAGAGGTAAAAAGAAACCCTATTGGTGGAACCAAGAAATATCCGAGCAGAGGAAAAACAGCAGAAAACTCTTTAACGAGGCTAAGCGTTAGCGAAGTTAATCCAGAAGGCCAAAAGGGATTCCTGGAAGAACTTCACCAATGACATCGAAGAAGTCTCAGAGGCCAATCGCCTACGAAAGGTCCTCAAAACCCCATACCTCCAAGCTGCATTCACACGACGAGCGGAGAATGGGCCACTTCTAGTACGGAAATTCTGGATACCCTGATCAGCCCTCACTCTCCATGCTGCAGATCTCAAACATACATCTTAAACACGCAATCTAACCCAGGGCCATTTCAACCCCTGGACCACATTGTAAGCGAAAAAGGAGTTATCTGGACAATCAAGTCCTTTAAACCCTTCAAATCTCCGGGAATGGATGGAATATTTCCCGCTGAATTGCAAGCTGCAAGCGATCTTATAAGCCCGCTGCTTGCTAAAATCTACAAGGCTTGCCTCAACCTGGCCTATATCCCCACGGAATGGACCAAGGCAAAGGTAGTCTACATACCCAAAGGAGGTAGGATATCGGGCAACAGTCCAAAGGATTTCAGACCAATAAGTCTGACCTCCTTCCTCCTAAAAGTTCTAGAAAGATTGCTGGACGCCTACATTAGACGATCGGCAAATAAGGCACTAATCTCCAACAACCAACACGCCTACTCTAAGGGCAAATCCGTAGAGACAGCTCTACATACTATCACTACTAAGATAGAGAAGGGTCTTGCATTTAAAGAATTTACGCTGTCACCGTATGGTGGACGGTACTCGATATCGAATCTAACAAAAGTAAAGTAACGAAAGTGCAGAGGATGGCGGCAAAGCTCACCAGCGGTGCCCTTCCCTCCACTCCCACCAAAGCTCTTGAAACCATATTATTCCTTCTCCCAACTGATCTTTATGGTAGATACTGTGCCTCCTGCAACGCGGCAAGGCTCAACGCTATCGAACCATGGAGGGACTGCAGGTTTAATCACACCCGGATCCTGAAGCAAGTCCCCGAAACCTTCTTGAAATTGGACCATACAACATCGACCCCTTGCTGGGACAACAAATTTTCCACAAGAATCCCAGAGAGGAACGAGTGGGCAAACGGCGTAGAGCCGGGATCACACGAAATCTCCGTTTTTACAGATGGCTCTAAACTAAACAACAGAGTCGGCAGCGGAATATTCTCGGAGAAGCTCAATCTAAGCGAGAGCTTTCGCCTACCCGATCACTGCAGTGTTTTTCAGGCTGAACTCGTAGCTATCTGGGAAGCAGCCCGCAATCTTGCTAACCTGCAGGTAACCAATTCTATTTCAATTTTCTCTGACAGCCAAGCTGCCATAAAATCCCTACAATGCAGTAACACCTCGTCACTAGCGGCATTGAAGTGCAGAGAAACCCTCAACAAACTAGCTGAAGATTGCAACCTAAGCATAATATGGGTTCCTGGCCACTGCGACATCACAGGAAACTGCGCCGCGGATGAGCTAGCTAGGGAAGGCACCAACTTGCAAACAATAACTTCCGCTGGTTGGGCCAGCCCTCCTCTAAACACTTGCAAATACCACCTGCGATCTCTTTTCCGGATCAGGCAAACGCTAGGTGGGCGAGGGAACCTACATGTAGTATATCCAAGCAAATCTGGCCTAAGCTGGATGAAAAGAGATCGCGATCGGTGATATTGTTAAACCGTATCTCTATAAGCCCACTAGAGGGCCTTCATACAGGTCACTGTCTCATGGGCACTCACGGTGCCTATATGGGCCTGCAGACAAATGACTTCTGTCGCAGCTGTAGGGACGGGGAGGAGATAGAAAGCGTTGAGCACTATCTGTGCCACTGTCCCGCACTGTCAAAAACCAGGTACCAATGCCTCCACAGACACTCTTTTGGGTGCCTAGCGGAGCTTGAATCTATAAATCAAAACGATATCTTGCATTTCATGAGGCAAACGCGCTGGTTTAGCCTCACTGGGGTCTAAATTTTCTTCTTCTTCGAAAGTAGGGTAACAGGAAATAGGGGCCCCGCGTGGTAGCACAACGGGCCACAACGGCCTACGTGAGTCTCCGCTCGGACAGCGGAGGCAGCCACTCTAACCTAACCTAACCTAGATGGCATAAATCTGTATGAATCCAAAAAATGAAGTTCGATAGAATCTTTCTCAGTTATATATATTCTCTTAGATATGGATATATATAACTCTTTATTTAAGGGAATAACTTTAATGTCGCCCTGTGTTATCGAAAGTTCTCTAACAAACAAATGACAGTCGTAGGACGAAATATTGTGAAATATTATTGGCACGAAGCGCGAAATTTAATATTCTAAATTGCATTTATTATGAGCAGGACCACTATATTCACCAGTTAAATAACAATGATCTGCAACTCTGCCACCTTCATTAAAATTTTCATTGCAAATATGACATTTTGGATATTCTTTATGAAATTGTTCTTGAGAGGGAGTTAAAGGGATCATCGGTATTTTTTTTACTTATAATACCATAGATTTTAAAAACATCTTCAATTAAATTTTTGAAAAAATGGTTTGTGCAATCCTCACCACTATATATTCTAAAACAATCTAAACTGTTGTCATAAGAACATTTGATATAGTAACTATAAGCGTAAGGAATATGTTTTTGAACTGATTTAACTTTGCTAAAATTGTTAATATCTATTGGTTCTAGAATACACTCAAAGTCTGCATAAATAACAAAGGCCACATGCAATTGTTTTTTTTAAATTAATAAAGTTTAATACTTTAACATTTTCGGAAAGCATCTCTGTTACTATTTTATTGCAATCATCCTTGTGGTATGCTAAAGCTTCGTTTGTATGGAAGTGGATTAAACATGTGTTGCATGCGAACAATTTCTTTGTAAATTTTGTTAATGGACTGCGTATTAATCTGAAAATATATAAAAATAAAAGTTGTTTTAACGAACTTTGTTTAATTTAAGAGTTTTTCTTAATGTCTTACCCCGAAATGTTCTTTACCCAAACGTAATGGAAGATGTTAATGCCCTCTAACAGCAATAAATTTATATGATGTTCTCGTTCCTCCTTTGTAGAATAATATGAGCCCACTATAGTGGTATTATCCAGACCGAAAATGTTGACACTAATGACAGGATTGTTTTCTTCAAATATTTTGATTTGTTTAACCGCAAGTGGAAAATTTAGATTATGGAAGTTGATTGTATATTTTTTCGCAGCTCTATCACACCTGCTTTTATATCATCAACTTCATATGATGAAGATCTATTTGTGTTACAACTTCTAGGATATAGAGCTGATATAACTGCCCATTTGAAACAGTATTCATCTGTGTTTTGAATATTTATCCACGAATGTTTGTTTTGAATTGTTGGTGGTAAAGGTATATATTTTGAGCCTTTAATAGGCTCATATTTATTTATATTCGCTTCTAGATGTGATATCTCAATTAGTGACCAACCACTATCTCTTTCTTGAAATTCGCTGATTTTTGAAGATAAAATGACACACCGGTCTTCGTAAAACAGATTAATATCATTTTCCGTAGAAGTTGATTCAAGCAAAATCATCTTTGTTTGATGTGATTTCAATTCCATCAAACACTCTACTCCTTTAATCAAAATATATTTACAAAACAGCTCGCAATTAAACTTAATGTTTTGATAATGAGTTAGTTTTTCTCTTAAAATTTTACAAAGTTCTTTTTTTATTGTTGCAAAAAAGTGTTCAACAATCAAATCCTCTTTTACATTATTTTCAAATACAAATGTTTCGATTCGCTTATTGAATACTGATTTAATGCTTTTAACATTGGAACTGCAGTTCTGCCTAGCCTTTTGTTTGTGTGTATTAGTCCGTATGTGATATGACCACTGTTTTTTTGCGATATTAATTGCACACAAATCACAATATATAGGTCATCCGCGTTAGTTGTATGTTATAACGTTTATGTGTAAAAAACATTTGAATGTTATTAAACTTTTGTTTGCATACATTGCAACTCACTTCTTTCACATGATAGTTTCTAATATGTCGTCTTAAACTACGATCATATTTAAATTCTTTGTTACAATACTCGCACACAAATGAAGGCATACCATTTTTATACTCAGTTGAGCAGAGCTCACAGAGTATATTAAGTTTGATTGGATAACGGTTGGTTGTACATATATAAAGGAATCGAGATAGATATAGACTTCCATATATCAAAATAATCAGGATCGGAAAAAAATTTGATTGAGCCATGTCCGTCCGTCCGTCCGTCCGTCCGTCCGTCCGTCCGTCCGTCCGTCCGTCCGTTAACACGATAACTTGAGTAAATTTTGAGGTATCTTGATGAAATTTGGTATGTAGGTTCCTCAGCACTCATCTCAGATCGCTATTTAAAATGAACGATATCGGACTATAACCACGCCCACTTTTTCGATATCGAAAATTTCGAAAAACCGAAAAAGTGCGATAACTCATTACAAAAGACAGATAAAGCGACGAAACTTGGTAGATGGGTTGAACTTATGACGCAGAATAGAAAATTAGTAAGATTTTGGACAATGGGCGTGGCACCGCCCACTTTTACAAGAAGGTAATTTAAAAGTTTTGCAAGCTGTAATTTGGCAGTCGTTGAAGATATCATGATGAAATTTGGCAGGAGCGTTACTACTACTACTATATATGTGCTGAATAAAAATTAGCAAAATTGGATGATGAGCACGCCCACTTTTTAAAAAAAATTTTTTTTAAATTCAAATTTTAACAAAAAATTTAATATCTTTAATGTATATAAGTAAATTAAGTCAAAATTCAACTCCAGTAATGATATGATGCAACAAAATACAAAAATAAAAGAAAATTTTAAAATGGGCGTGGCTCCGCCCATTTTCATTTAGTTTGTCTAGAATACTTTTATTGCCATAAGTCGAACAAAAATTTACCAATCCTTCTCAAATTTGGTAGGAGCATAGATTCTATAGCGGTAACTGTTCTCTGTGAAAATGGGCGAAATCGGTGGAAGCCACGCCCAGTTTTTATACACAGTCCACCGTCTGTCCTTCTGCTCGGCCATTAACACAATAACTTGAGCAAAATCCGATATATCTTTACTAAACTTAGCCCACGTACTTACTTGAGCTCACTTTTTCTTGGTATAAAAAATGGGCGAAATCTGACCATAACCACGCCCACTTTATCGATATCGAAAATTACGAAAAATGAAAAAAATGCCATAATTCTATACCAAACACGAAAAAAGGGATGAAACATGGTAACTGGATTGGTTTATTGACGCAAAATATAACTTTGGAAAAACCTTTGTAAAATGGGTGTGACACCTACCACATTAAGTAGAAGAAAATGAAAAAGTTCTACAAGGCGAAATCAACAGCCCTTGGAATCTTGGCAGGAATACTGTTAGTGGTATTGCATATATAAATAAATTAGCAGTACCCGACAGATGATTTTCTGGATCACCTGGTCCACATTTTGGTCGATATCGCGAGAACGCCTTCACATATACATCTAAGGGCCACTCGCTTTTAAAACCCTCATTAATACCTTTAATTTGATATCCATATCGTACAAAAACATACCAGAGTCACCCCTGTCCCACCCTAATGGCGATATCTCGAAAAGGCGTCCACCTATAGACCTAATGCCCCCTCCCTCTTAAAATGCTCAGTAACACCTTTCGTTTGATACCCATATCGTACAAACATTCTAGAGTCACCCCTGGCCCACCCTAATGGCGATATCTCGAAAAGGCGTCCACCTATAGACCAAGTGTCCACTCCCTCTTAAAATGCTCAGTAACACCTTTCGTTTGATACCCATATCGTACAAACATTCTAGAGTCACCCCTGGCCCACCCTAATGGCGATATCTCGAAAAGGCGTCCACCTATAGACCTAATGCCCACTCCCTCTTAAAATGCTCAGTAACAGCTTTCGTTTGATACCCATATCGTACAAACATTCTAGAGTCACACCTGGCCCACCCTAATGGCGATATTTCGAAAAGGCGTCCACCTATAGAACTAAGGATTACTCCCTTTTAAAATACTCATTACCACCTTTCATTTGATACCCATATCGTACAAACACATTCTAGAGTCACCCTGGCCCACCCTAATGGCGATATCTCGAAAAGGCGTCCACCTATAGACCTAATGTCAACTCCCTCTTAAAATGCTCAGTAACACCTTTCGTTTGATACCCATATCGTACAAACATTCTAGAGTCACCCCTGGCCCACCCTAATGGCGATATCTCGAAAAGGCGTCCACCTATAGACCTAATATCCACTCCCTCTTAAAATGCTCAGTAACACCTTTCGTTTGATGCCCATATCGTACAAACATTCTAGAGTCACCCCTGTCCCACCCTAATGGCGATATCTCGAAAAGGCGTCCACCTATAGACCTAATGCCCACTCCCTCTTAAAATGCTCAGTAACACCTTTCGTTTGATACCCATATCGTACAAACATTCTAGAGTCACACCTGGCCCACCCTAATGGCGATATCTCGAAAAGGCGTCCACCTATAGAACTAAGGATTACTCCCTTTTAAAATACTCATTACCACCTTTCATTTGATACCCATATCGTACAAACACATTCTAGAGTCACCCTGGCCCACCCTAATGGCGATATCTCGAAAAGGCGTCCACCTATAAACCTAATGCCCACTCCCTCTTAAAATGCTCAGTAACACCTTTCGTTTGATACCCATACCATACAAACATTCTAGAGTCACCCTTGGTCCAGCTTTATGGCGATATCTCGAAAAGGCGTCCACCTATAGAACTAAGGATTACTCCCTTTTAAAATACTCATTACCACCTTTCATTTGATACCCATATCGTACAAACACATTCTAGAGTCACCCCTGGCCCACCCTAATGGCGATATCTCGAAAAGGCATCCACCTATAGACCTAATGCCCACTCCCTCTTAAAATGCTCAGTAACACCTTTCGTTTGATACCCATATCGTACAAACATTCTAGAGTCACCCCTGGCCCACCCTAATGGCGATATCTCGAAAGGGCGTCCACCTATAGACCTAATGCACACTCCCTCTTAAAATGCTCAGTAACACCTTTCGTTTGATGCACATAGCGTACAGACACCCCTGGTCCACCTTTATGGCGATATCTCGAAACGGCGTCCACCTATGGAACTAAGGATCACTCCTTTTCAAAATACTCATTAACAGCTTTCATTTGATACCCATATCGTACAAACACATTATAGAATCACCCCTGGTCCACCTTAATGGGGACATCTCGAAAAGGCGTCCACCGATAGACCTAAGGCCCACTCCCTCTTAAAATGCTCAGTAACACCTTTCATTTGATACCCATATCGTACAAACAAATTCTAGAGTCAGCCCTGTCTACCTTTATGGCGATATCCCTAAATGGCGTTCATCCATAGAACTATGGCCTACTCTCTCTTAAAATACTCTTTAATACCTTTCATTTGATACACATGTTATACAACCACATTCCAGGGTTACCCCAGATTGATTTTCCTTATTTTGTCTCCATAGCTCTCAACTGAGTATGTTATGTTCGGTTACACCCGAACTTAGCCTTCCTTACTTGTTTTATACTCAGTTGAGCAGAGCTCACAGAGTATATTAAGTTTGATTGGATAACGGTTGGTTGTACATATATAAAGGAATCGAGATAGATATAGACTTCTATATATCAAAATAATCAGGATCGAAAAAAAATTTGATTGAGCCATGTCCGTCCGTCCGTCCGTCCGTGCGTCCGTCCGCCCGTTAACACGATAACTTGAGTAAATTTTGAGGTATCTTGATGAAATTTGGTATGCTGGTTCCTGAGTACACATCTCAGATCGCTATTTAAAATGAACGATATCGGACTATAACCACGCCCACTTTTTCGATATCGAAAATTTCGAAAAACCGAAAAAGTGCGATAATTCATTACAAAAGACAGCTAAAGCGACGAAACTTGGTAGATGAGTTGAACTTATGACGCAGAATGGAAAATTAGTAAAATTTTGGACAATGGGTGTGGCACCGCCCACTTTTAAAAGAAGGTAATTTAAAAGTTTTGCAAGCTGTAATTTGGCAGTCGTTGCAGATATCGTGATGAAATTTGGCAGGAACGTTACTTCTATTACTATATGTACGCCTAATAAAAATTAGCAAAATCGGAGAAGGACCACGCCCACTTTTAAAAAAAAATTTTTTTTAAAGTAAAATTTTAACAAAAAATTTAATATCTTTACAGTATATAAGTAAATTATGTCAACATTCAACTCCAGTAATGATATGGTGCAACAAAATACAAAAATAAAAGAAAATTTCAAAATGGGTGTGGCTCCGCCCTTTTTCATTTAATTTGTCTAGGATACTTTTAACGCCATAAGTCGAACAAAAATTAACCAATCCTTTTGAAATTTGGTAGGGGCATAGATTTTATGACATTAACTGTTTTCTGTGAAAATGGGCGAAATCGGTTGATGCCACGCCCAGTTTTTATACACAGGTGTCCGTCTGTCCTTCCGCATGGCCGTTAACACGATAACTTGGGCAAAAATCGACATATCTTTAATGAACTTAGTTCACGTGCTTACTTGAACTCACTTTATCTTGGTATGAAAAATGAACGAAATCCGACTATGACCACGCCCACTTTTTCGATATCGAAAATTACGAAAAATGAAAAAATGCCATAATTCTATACCAAATACGAAAAAAAGCATGAAACATTGTAAGGTAATTGGATTGTTTTATTGACGCGAAATATAACTATAGAAAAAACTTTATAAAATGGTTGTGACACCTACCATATTAAGTAGAAGAAAATGAAAAAGTTCTACAGGGCGAAATAAAAAACCCTTAAAATCTTGGCAGGTATTACATATATAAATAAATTAGCTGTATCCAACAGATGATGTTCTGGGTCACCCTGGTCCACATTTTGGTCGATATCTGGAAAACGCCTTCACACCACTCCCTTTTAAAACTCTCATTAATACCTTTAATTTGATACCCATATCGTACAAACTCATTCTGGAGTCACCCCTGGTCCACCTTTATGGCGATATCTCGAAAAGGCGTCCACCTATAGAACTAAGCCCCACGCCCTTTTAAAATACTCATTAACACCTTTCATTTGATACCCATATCGTAAAAACATATTCTAAAGTCACCCCTGGTCCACCTTTATGGCGATATCTCGAAAAGGCGAACACCTATAGAACGAAGGCCTACTCCCTTTTAAAATACTCATTAACACCTTTCTTTTGATACCCATATTGTACAAACAAATTCTAGGGTCACCCCTGCTCCACCTTTATGGCGATATCTCGAAACGGCGTCCACATATGGAACTAAGGATTACTCCTTTTTAAAATACTCATAAACACCCTTCTTTTGATACCCATATTGTACAAACAAATTCTAGGGTTACCCCTGGTCTACCTTTATGGCGATATACCGAAACCGCGTCCACCTATGAACTAAGGATTACTCCCTTTTAAAATACTCATTAGCACCTTTCATTTGATACCCATATCGTGCAAACGCGTTCTATAGTCACCCCTGGTCCACCTTTATGGCGATATCTCGAAAAGGCGACCACCTATACAACAACCACCACTCCCTTTTAAAACCCTTATTAATACCTTTAATTTGATACCCATATCGTACAAACATATTCTAGAGTCACCCCTGGTCCACCTTTAGGGCGATATTTCGAAACGGCGTCCACCTATAGAACTAAAGCCCACTCCCTTTTAAAATACTCATTAACACCTTTCGTTTGATGCCCATATTGTACAAACAAATTCTAGGGTCACCCCTGGTCCACCTTATGGCGATATCTCGAAACGGCGTCCACCTATGGAACTAAGGATTACTCCCTTTTAAAATACTCATTAACACCTTTTTTTGATACCCATATTGTACAAAAAAATTCTAGGGTCACCCCTGGTCCACCTTTGTGGCGATATCTCGAAATGGCGTCCACCTATGGAACTAAGGATTACTCCCTTTTAAAATACTCATTAACACCTTTCATTTGAAACCCATATCGTACAAACGCATTCTAGAGTCAACCCTGATCCACCTTTATGGCTATATCCCTAAATGGCATCCACCTATAGAACTATGACCCACTCCCTCATAAAATACTCTTTAACGCCTTTCATTTGATACACATTCCAGGGTTTCCCTCGGTTCATTTTCCTACATGGTTATTTTCCCTTATGTTGTCACCATAGCTCTCAACTGAGTATGTAATGTTCGGTTACACCCGAACTTAACCTTCCTTACTTGTTTATTTTATTTTTATACTCAGTTGAGCAGAGCTCACAGAGTATATTAACTTTGATTGGATAACGGTTGGTTGTACAGGTATAAAGGAATTGAATTAGATACATACTTCCATATATCAAAATCATCAGTATCGAAAAAAAATTAGATTGAGCCATGTCCGTTCGTCCGTCCGTCTGTCCGTTAACACGATAACTTGAGTAAATTTTGAGGTATCTTGATGAAATTTGGTATGTAGATTCCTGGGCACTCATCTCAGATCGCTATTTAAAATAAACGATATCGGACTATACCACGCCCACTTTTTCGATATCGAAAATTTCGAAAAACCGAAAAAATGCGATAATTCATTGCCAAAGGCGGTTAAAGCGATGAAACTTGGTAGATGGGTTGACGTTATGACGCAGAATAGAAAATTAGTAAGATTTTGGACAATGGGCGTGGCACCGCCCACTTTTACAAGAAGGTAATTTAAAAGTTTTGCAAGCTGCAATTTGGCAGTCGTTGAAGATATCATGATGAAATTTGGCAGGAACGTTACTGCTATTGCTATATATGCGCTAAGTAAAAATTAGCAAAATTGGATGAAGAACACGCCCACTTTTTAAAAAGAAATTTTTTTAAATTCAAATTTTAACAAAAAAATTAATATCTTTACTGTATATAAGTAAATTGAGTCAAAATTCAACTCCAGTAATGATATGATGCAACAAAATACAAAAATAAAAGAAAATTTCGGAGCCACGCCCATTTTCATTTAGTTTGTCTAGAATACTTTTAAAGCCATAAGTCGAACAAAAATTTACCAATCCTTCTCAAATTTGGTAGGGGCATAGATTCTATGACGGTAACTGTTCACTGTGAAAATGGGCGAAATCGGTGGAAGCCACGCCCAGTTTTTATACACAGTCCACCCTCTGTCCTTCCGCTCGGCCGTTAACACAATAACTTGAGCAAAAACCGATATATCTTTACTAAAGTTAGCCCACGTACTTATCTGAACTCACTTTATCTTGGTATAAAAAATGGCCGAAATCCGACCATAACCACGCCCACTTTATCGATATCGAAAATTACGAAAAATGAAAAAATTGCCATAATTCTATACCAAATACGAAAAAAGGGATGAAACATTGTAACTGGATTGGTTTATTGACGCAAAATATAACTTTGGAAAAAACTTTGTAAAACTGGGTGTGACACCTACCATATTAAGTAGAAGAAAATGAAAAAGTTCAACAAGGCGAAATCAACAGCCCTTGGAATCTTGGCAGGAATACTGTTAGTGGTATTGCATATATAAATAAAGTACCCGACAGATAATTTTCGGATCACCTGGTCCACATTTTAGTCGATATCGCAAGAACGCCTTCACATATACATCTAAGGGCCACTCGCTTTTAAAACCCTCATTAATACCTTTAATTTGATATCCATATCGTACAAACACATTCTAGAGTCACCCCTGGCCCACCCTAATGGCGATATCTCGAAAAGATGTCCACCTATAGACCTAATGCCCACTCCCTCTTAAAATACTCATTAACAGCTTTCGTTTGATACCCATATTGTACAAACGCAATCTAGAGTCACCCCTGGTCCACCTTTATGGCGATATCTCGAAAAGGCGTCCACCTATAGAACTAAGGCCCATTCCCTTTTAAAATAACAACTTTCATTTGATACCCATGTCGTACAAACAAATTCTAGAGTCACCCCTGGTCCACCTTTATGGCGATATCTCGAAAAGGCGTCCACCCATAGAACTAAGGCCCACTCCCTTTTAAAATACTCATTAACACCTTTCATTTGATACCCATATCGTACAAACAAATTCTAGAGTCACCTCTGGTCCACCTTTATGGCGACATCTCGAAAAGGCGTCCACCTATAGAACTAAAGCCCACTCCCTTTAAAAATACTCACTAGCACCTTTCATTTGATACCCATATCGTACAAACACATTCTAGAGTCACCCCTGGTCCACCTTTATGGCGATATCTCGAAAAGGCGTCTACTCATAGAACTAAGGCCCACTCCCTTTTAAAATACTCATTACCACCTTTCGTTTGATACCCATATTGTACAAACGCAATCTAGAGTCACCCCTGGTCCACCTTTATGGCGATATCTCGAAAAGGCGTCCACCTATAGAACTAAGGCCCATTCCCTTTTAAAATAACAACTTTCATTTGATACCCATGTCGTACAAACAAATTCTAGAGTCACCCCTGGTCCACCTTTATGGCGATATCTCGAAAAGTCGTCCACCCATAGAACTAAGGCCCACTCCCTTTTAAAATACTCATTAACACCTTTCGTTTGATACCCATATTGTACAAACACAATCTAGAGTCACCCCTGGTCCACCTTTATGGCGATATCACGAAAAGGCGTCCACCCATAGAACTAAGGCCCACTCCCTTTTAAAATACTCATTAACCCCTTTCGTTTGATACCCATATTGTACAAACGCATTCTAGAGTCACCCCTGGTCCACCTTTATGGCGATATCTCGAAAAGGCGTCCACCTATAGAACTAAGGCCCACTCCCTTTTAAAATACTCATTAACACCTTTCATTTGATACCCATATCGTACAAACAAATTCTAGAGTCACCCCTGGTCCACCTTTATGGCGACATCTCGAAAAAGCGTCCACCCATAGAACGAAGGCCCACTCCCTTTTAAAATACTCATTAACAGCTTTCGTTTGATACCCATATTGTACAAACGCATTCTAGAGTCACCCTGGTCCACCTTTATGGCGATATCTCGAAAAGGCGCCCACCTATAGAACTAAGGCACACTCCCTTTATAAATACTCACTAACACCTTTCATTTGATACCCATATCGTACAAACACATTCTAGAGTCACCCCTGGTCCACCTTTATGGCGATATCTCGAAAAGGCGTCCACTTATAGAACTAAGGCCCACTCCCGGTTAAAATACTCATTAACACCTTTCATTTGATATCCATATCGTACAAACAAATTCTAGAGTAACCCCTGGTCAACCTTTATGGCGATATCTCGAAAAGGCGTCCACCCATAGAACTAAGACCCACTCCCTTTTAAAATAATCATTAACACCATTCGTTTGATAGCCATATCGTACAAACAAATTCTAGAGTCACCCCTGGTCCACCTTTATGGCGACATCTCGAAAAGGCGTCCACCTATAGAACTATGGCCCACTCCCTTTAAAAATACTCACTAACACCTTTCATTTGATACCCATATCGTACAAACACATTCTAGAGTCACCCCTGGTCCACCTTTATGGCGATATCTCGAAAAGGCGTCCACTTATAGAACTAAGGCCCCCTCCCGGTTAAAATACTCATTAACACCTTTCATTTGATATCCATATCGTACAAACAAATTCTAGAGTAACCCCTGGTCCACCTTTATGGCGATATCTCGAAAAGGCGTCCACCCATAGAACTAAGGCCCACTCCCTTTTAAAATAATCATTACACCTTTCGTTTGATACCCATATTGTACAAACGCATTCTAGAGTCACCCCTGGTCCACCTTTATGGCGATATCTGGAAAAGGCGTCCACCCGTAGAACTAAGGCCCACTCCCTTTTAAAATAATCATTAACACCTTTCGTTTGATAGCCATATCGTACAAACAAATTCTAGAGTCACCCCTGGTCCACCTTTATGGCGACATCTCGAAAGGGCGTCCACCTATAGAACTAAGGCCCACTCCCTTTAAAAATACTCACTAACACCTTTCATTTGATACCCATATCGTACAAACAAATTCTAGAGTCACCCCTGGTCCACCTTTATGGCGATATCTCGAAAAGGCGTCCACCTATAGAACTAAGGCCCACTCCCTTTTAAAATAACACCTTTGATTTGATACCCATATCGTACAAACAAATTCTAGAGTCACCCCTGGTCCACCTTTATGGCGATATCTCGAAAAGGCGTCCACCCATAGAACTAAGGTCCACCCTCTATTAAAATACTCATTAACACCTTTCTTTTGATACCCATATTGTACAAACGCATTCTAGAGTCACCCTTGGTCCACATTTATTGCGATATCTCGAAAAGGCGTCCACCTATAGAAATTTGGCCCACTCCCTTTTAAAATACTCATTCTCACCTTTCATTTGATACCCATATCGTACAAACAAATTCTAGAGTCACCCCTGGTCCACCTTTATGGCGATATCTCGAAAAGGCGTCCACCTATAGAACTAAGCCCACGCATTTTAAAATTCTCATTAACATCTTTCATTTGATACCCATATCGTACAAACAAATTCTAGAGTCAGCCCTGGTCCGCCTTTATGGCGATATCCCTAAATGGCGTCCACCTACAGAACTATGGCCCACTCCCTCGTAAAATACTTTTTAATACCTGCCATTTGATACACATGTCATACAAACACATTCCAGGGTTACCCTAGGTTCATTTTACTACATGGTGATTTTCCCTTATTTTGTCTCCATAGCTCTTAGCTGAGTATGTAATGTTCGGTTACACCCGAACTTAGCCTTCCTTACTTGTTTATTTATTAGCTCTGTTTTTTTACATCTGTATACATATACACTTGAACTTTATATGGACTTCTAAGTGTTAAACTTTATGTACACTTCTGAACTTGCTGCGCAGAAAATTAGTACTCCTAAATTTCAATGCGCTTTATACTCATATGCAACTGAAATGTGTGCCATGTTTTACCTCTACACTATCTACATGTATTATCTCTAAAAATGGTGTGTGTCCACTATTCATCGCAACCGATTCAGCTATAAGTTATACCCTATGGCCTACAGAGGTGTGTGGCTCCGCTTTCGTTACAACCCGTTCTGTTGCTAGGTATTAACCACTGCCGCTAGATGGGTCTCCTAAAAATTATCTAAGTGAGGATAGGCGTTTTTTTATACCCGCAAACGTAGACGTATGCATACTCGTATATGTACGTGTAAAAAACACGGCTATTGTATAATTCAAGGATAGTGCTTGAGGAGGGAATTGTTAAACCATTTTTAGGGAGAACATTTTCCTGCAGCTTTGCAGGTTAGCCAGTAGTTATGAGATTTCTTTTGCTCGTTGTACCAGGGGTCACCTTGGGGCAAGCCCCGCCTATACACATTCTGTACCCTTTTAGCATTGACATGGATGTGGCGTTTCACAAACGTAACAAATTAAACACCATGCCTTGAAAAATATCCACTGTAAAGGCATGATAGGGGTATGCTAGAACAACAAGATTTTTCGGTTATTTTTTTTCTGTTTAGGGGTCAGGCTGCCATAAAAACTTCCAGTCAAAAAATGTCTCATAACCAAGAAAAATAATATACCGAATTGAAACAAAAAGTCACAGAAACTACCCCGTTAGGAGATTCTCTAGTTCAAATGAGTGAATTTATACTGCATTCTGAACTATTAATAGTTCGCCATCTATATCTTTTATATATTTTCAACTGGCGAATTTAACATGGCGATGTCCTAGGCGGTGGAAATTGTCCCCGCGGCTTTAACCTTTCACTATTTCCTAACTATGTATATACAAACTTTTTTTGGTACTTTTTCGATAGTTACATACTGCCGTTACCAATACTATCGCCACTGTCAATAGCACTCCTGCCGACACCAACATCGCCGCCGCTAACGACTCCGCTGCTGCCACTAGTCTCATAGCCACCGATATCAATACCACCGACAACACCGCCATGTGTAGTGCCGCCGCCGCCAAGAACGCCGAATTAGAGTCCGAAGTCATAGCTCTAAAAAAACGTTTGGAAATTTTATCATTGCAAAGACAAATTCAGGAAATGGAAAAACCTCCAAAGCATTTTTACCAAAACCGCCTGCACTTTGGCGAAATTGAACACGCTCTCCCCAAGTTCAATGGGGATGACGTCACCTATCCTGTACATAATCTCATTCGTGACGTCACTGCCGTTACCAATACTATCGCCGCTGTCAATAGCACTCCTGCCGACACCAACATCGCCGCCGCTAACGACTCCGCTGCTGCCACTAGTCTCATAGCCACCGATATCAATACCACCGACAACACCGCCATGTGTAGTGCCGCCGCCGCCAAGCATGCCGAATTAGAGTCCGAAGTCATAGCTCTAAAAAAAACGATTGGAAATTTTATCATTGCAAAGACAAATTCAGCAATGGAAAAACCTCCAAAGCATTTTACCAAAACCGCCTGCACTTTGGCGAAATTGAACACGCTCTCCCCAAGTTCAATGGGGATGACGTTACCTATCCTGTACATAATTTCATTCGTGACCTCCAGGAGATTATGGACTCCTCAGGTGCAGATGAGAATTTCCGCTTGCTCGCTCTACGCCGTTCACTTGGGGGCACAGCCCGGTGTAGCATTATGCGTCATACCCACCTATGCAATACACTTGCGGCATTACGCATCATGAACTTCTATGCCAAATACTTCTTAGTAACAATCATATTTCAATATTATACAACATAAATTATTGAACTAACACAGGGGTTAGCTAACATCAATGGAATGCCGAATATGGAACTCTTGTCCGTTCACAGCTAATAAATTCTGCTTATTACTTACATACAACCAATAATGTGAATTAACCAAATACTCACATTGATCTGCTGACTTTGCAAGCAGGCATACAAATCTACATGTATGCAAGCATGCATATCTACAGTATGCAAGCATGCATACAAATCTACATGTATGCAAGCATGCATACAAATCTACATGTATACAAACCTACATGTATGCATACCACGTTACCAATGTACATATTTTTAGTTTATTAGTACTAAGATAATTATGAATGTATAGGTTAAGTAAATAACTATAAAAGGGACAGAATTTATTTAATAAAAAGAATTAATGTTTGACTACCAAACCTTTCACATCTTTTTATTCTAAATCAAACATTTCATGGCGATCCTGCCAGCCTGATCTTATATTAGCTGAAAATTTGCTCTTAAGCAAAATTAGCTAGATCTTGCTGGAGGAAAAGATCCTGACAGATTTGGCTAAAAATCTGAAAGGTCCTGCCAAGTTCAAAACATAGAGCAAATTTTTTTTTTGAGATCATGTTGGATAAAAATCCTGCACAGAGGAAAAGGAGCAATAATTACATCGCAAGATAGATCAACCCAACGTAACTTGGTATGACAACTACTAACGGACTTTTGGCAAATTCGAATAAACTCATGGTGGTTATGTGGATCAATTAGTTATGAACGTTTGTTTGAAGCAAAATAATGGAAGCTCAATAATAAATTAAACGCATAAATGGAGTGGAATAATCATAATATGTGGCCGGACACTAAATAAATGCAGAGTAGCAAACCAACAGGACGTAATGGACAATACGACTGGCAGCGAATGTTATGTACATTAGGTATATTTAAATTATTTAAATTTTTAGAATCAATTGAGTACTGGTGGAATAGTGTTGAGAAAGAGGCATACTCATATGTAGCCGCAGCTCGTTAAAGCTGGTAGCAGTTTTTTTTGTCGATTTTATAACTGAAAATCTAGCTATTAACGAACTAATACTTATTTGGCACTCTAGGTATAGTTCGGAACCAGAATTTTGTATCACTAAATACTGACTTCCCTTGAGGGTAATTAACTAATATCATATGAAGTTAGAATAGTCTCCTCTTGTTTTGGTACAGTTTTGCTTACATTCTTTGGTCATATGCCCCATATATTGCAGCTCCGCGTACAATTATTTTTTTTTAGTTTTATTTATGAATCAGTTTTGATTACACATTTTTATCATACACAAATGCCCGAGCTTCATACGGGAGTGCTTTTTCTTAGCACTTTCATAAGAAATTCAAGCTGATTCGAAATTATATGTGAGGGCATATGGGAGTGCTATGAACATTTTTTGTATATTCAAAGTGTGAATTTGAATCTGTGCCTATGATTCAGGGCAAAACAAAAACAAAAGTGCTACACGTGTATAGGGGTTGAGGAGCTCTGTTTAAAATCAAGGCACATACGAGAAAGTACAAAATATAAATCTTTGCACAACCCATAATAGAGTTTATTTGAAATATACCAATCAAGTTTTTTATCCCAGCTAATTTGTCTGATTTTGATAATTTTACACATGTGCTTGATTAGCCTGTTCGGTCAGTAACCGATAAGTAAATCTCTGATTTAAATACAACAGTGGCTAAGACAGTTAAATTGTAACTTTTCTCAATATGGGGACTCATGTAACCTTATAAATGCCTTATAAAGTGTGTAAACGTATAAATTTATCTAGTGCGTAAACGAGCTGCCAAAATTTGTATGAAAAATCATTTACACAATTTGTATAAATTTACGCGCACATTTCATTGTGTAACCGCGGTAAACTCAAAGGAATTCAACCTTGCAGACATTACAGCAGACATTTTCATCAGAAATCTCCAATATCAGCAAGTCAATTACAAGTATATCTTAGTAAAGACGTTTTAGTTTTGATTTTTCACTTAATCTTGGCATTTTTTAATTTGTATAACAATCCAAAAATTTTGTTTGCCAATAATACAGCTGATAAACAACTAAGTTTATCAAGAATATTACTAGGTGCGTTCATATAAGTTTATATCCTTTCATGAGTCCCCCTAATATAAAATGGACGGTGTTCCTTCCAGCGCTCACCTTCAACAATCCATATCCATATAGTGTGGATCTCATGCTGATTCCGCAGACTACGATTGTAAATAATCAGATATACACACGCACCGTTTGCCTATATAAAATTGCCCTTGTCCTTGAGACGTACACTTTTAGTTTTTAAATTAGACATAAAACATTTTTAGATGGATTTTTCCTCGTACGTCTGCTTAACTTTTAACATTTGCGGAAACTTCAAAAGTTTCCTTCAAATAGTTTTTTTTCAATGATTAGTTTTTTTTTTGTTTCCCTTTTAGTGAAATTTCATTCTCTCAAAAGACTTTAAAAATAAAGAGCTGTAAACAGTGATCAATTTGATCCCTAGTGGCATGCGTTTGAGAGTCGTCAAGCTATGTCATGGCGACGTTGGTACCCCGGGAATTGATGCCACCATCAAGCGTATATCACAGCAGTTTTGGTTCCACGAAGCCGCAATTTTGTGAGAGGATATCTGAAAGGGTGTATAGAATGTTGTTTTACACGTGAGCCTGCGAAAAAAGAATGTCAATTGTATGGTATGGAGGTCCCCAAGCTGCCATTTGAGATATTACGCATGGACCACTAGGGGCCATTTATAAAGAGTTGACGATGTAATGAGCACATCCTTGTCATTATGGATGCATTGACCCGATATACGATAATTGTGGCGGTTAAATCCACAAAAACTAAGCCGGTCAGAGATGCGTTAAATCAATTGTCCATGTACTTCGGGTTGTCGAAGAAGATTATTACCCATAGAGGAACATTGTTTATATCCTCAATGTTTCATGATTTCTGAAAAAATAATGAGATTCAACACATCAAAGTGGCTGTTAGAACGCTTATATCAAATGGACTGGCTGAACGAGTTAATCAGTCGATACTGGCATTCCTCAAGAATACAACCGCAAATCCCAAGGATTGGGATGAGGATTTGCGCCGTCTTCAGTGTACTATCAACACCCACGTGAATACAACAACTAAATAGTCAGCAATTGATTTAGTCTTTGATTTCCCTCTGAGTGATATTAGTGGTAATAAAATCATTGATACTCTACACGACGATCATGTTAACCTGGATGAAATGACTATGCGCCAACGACGGTTTAACGCGAACCACAAAGAGCCTCATAAAAACCACGAGGGTGACCTGGTCCTGAAGTGGCTTTCCAAGTACAGGGAGTTCCAAAAACTAGAACACACATATCGAGGGATCTATGTTGTTGACAAAGTTCTACGATTTGCTCGCTATGTTATCAAGGATGTCGATGGTGCACAACTTAAATAATATCGATTTAGCACTGTCATGGGTAGTGATAAGCTCAAACCGTGGCGCGTACTTTTCCCTGAACTTGATGATATTCCAGATACCGAAGATCCTTTTAATTTTACTTTTGCACTGTGACATCTCTGAATATTTGACCTTAGTAGTCAGTATTGTGTAAACCCTGATGAAATAAAGACTGCATATTTTATCTTAAAATATTCGGAACATACTTACATATACAAACCCATGTTCCGAAGACAACAGACATACATGTAAATAGCCAGTGTAGTCACTCCACCACTATAGTGGTAGATTTAGGCTAAAATCCGGATCTACCACTCCTAGCACTTTTTTAAAAATCTACGACTTTTTTATTTGCCTGAATTTGACTATGTTTTTAAGTTGCTCACAATAACCTAAAATTAAGGTTTATAAGTATGTTGAAAATTAAACGTAAAGCACACTCTGTATAAGTTGAGCGACATCTGACAACGAAATGTGACAAATTTAAAATCAAAGAAATCTTATTGTGATCATCGTTGGAAAGAAGAAGCTAAAGAAAGAGGTAAAACAAGAAATCTTAATAAAATGAAAATATGTTACATATATTAAAAGGTCATTATGTTTATGTTATTGCGCATACACATTTCACATATTTATTTATGCGTAGATCGTCGCATGGTTTGTTAAAGTCCTTGGTCGGTAGTTCGCATTTGATTATAAATTGCAGCAGTTAAGGTTTTTGTAGTAAAAAAAATTTTCAAACTTTTAAGACTAGTTCTTTGATACTTATTCAAATAGTTTATTAAAAAAAAACGCCTAAAAACTACCGACTACTAACTTCAGAATTAAAAACTAGGTGAGAGTTCCAATATTATTTAATTATATTTTTATACTCAGTTGAGCAGAGCTCACAGAGTATATTAAGTTTGATTGGATAACGGTTGGTTGTACATATATAAAGGAATCGAGATAGATATAGACTTCTATATATCAAAATAATCAGGATCGAAAAAAAATTTGATTGAGCCATGTCCGTCCGTCCGTCCGTCCGTCCGTCCGTCCGTCCGTCCGTTAACACGATAACTTGAGTAAATTTTGAGGTATCTTGATGAAATTTGGTATGCAGGTTCCTGAGTACACATCTCAGATCGCTATTTAAAATGAACGATATCGGACTATAACCACGCCCACTTTTTCGATATCGAAAATTTCGAAAAACCGAAAAAGTGCGATAATTCATTACAAAAGACAGCTAAAGCGACGAAACTTGGTAGATGAGTTGAACTTATGACGCAGAATGGAAAATTAGTAAAATTTTGGACAATGGGTGTGGCACCGCCCACTTTTAAAAGAAGGTAATTTAAAAGTTTTGCAAGCTGTAATTTGGCAGTCGTTGAAGATATCTTGATGAAATTTGGCAGGAACGTTACTTCTATTACTATATGTACGCCTAATAAAAATTAGCAAAATCGGAGAAGGACCACGCCCACTTTTAAAAAAAAAATTTTTTTTTAAGTAAAATTTTAACAAAAAATTTAATATCTTTACAGTATATAAGTAAATTATGTCAACATTCAACTCCAGTAATGATATGGTGCAACAAAATACAAAAATAAAAGAAAATTTCAAAATGGGTGTGGCTCCGCCCTTTTTCATTTAATTTGTCTAGGATACTTTTAACGCCATAAGTCCAACAAAAATTAACCAATCCTTTTGAAATTTGGTAGGGGCATAGATTTTATGACATTAACTGTTTTCTGTGAAAATGGGCGAAATCGGTTGATGCCACGCCCAGTTTTTATACACAGGTGTCCGTCTGTCCTTCCGCATGGCCGTTAACACGATAACTTGGGCAAAAATCGACATATCTTTAATGAACTTAGTTCACGTGCTTACTTGAACTCACTTTATCTTGGTATGAAAAATGAACGAAATCCGACTATGACCAGGCCCACTTTTTCGATATCGAAAATTACGAAAAATGAAAAAATGCCATAATTCTATACCAAATACGAAAAAAAGCATGAAACATGGTAAGGTAATTGGACTGTTTTATTGACGCGAAATATAACTTTAGAAAAAACTTTATAAAATGGTTGTGACACCTACCATATTAAGTAGAAGAAAATGAAAAAGTTCTACAGGGCGAAATAAAAAACCCTTAAAATCTTGGCAGGTATTACATATATAAATAAATTAGCTGTATCCAACAGATGATGTTCTGGGTCACCCTGGTCCACATTTTGGTCGATATCTGGAAAACGCCTTCACACCACTCCCTTTTAAAACTCTCATTAATACCTTTAATTTGATACCCATATCGTACAAACTCATTCTAGAGTCACCCCTGGCCCACCTTTATGGCGATATCTCGAAAAGGCGTCCACCTATAGAACTAAGCCCCACGCCCTTTTAAAATACTCATTAACACCTTTCATTTGATACCCATATCGTAAAAACATATTCTAAAGTCACCCCTGGTCCACCTTTATGGCGATATCTCGAAAAGGCGAACACCTATAGAACGAAGGCCTACTCCCTTTTAAAATACTCATTAACACCTTTCTTTTGATACCCATATTGTACAAACAAATTCTAGGGTCACCCCTGCTCCACCTTTATGGCGATATCTCGAAACGGCGTCCACATATGGAACTAAGGATTACTCCCTTTTAAAATACTCATAAACACCTTTCTTTTGATACCCATATTGTACAAACAAATTCTAGGGTTACCCCTGGTCTACCTTTATGGCGATATATCGAAACCGCGTCCACCTATGGAACTAAGGATTACTCCCTTTTAAAATACTCATTAGCACCTTTCATTTGATACCCATATCGTGCAAACGCGTTCTATAGTCACCCCTGGTCCACCTTTATGGCGACATCTCGAAAAGGCGACCACCTATACAACAACCACCACTCCCTTTTAAAACCCTTATTAATACCTTTAATTTGATACCCATATCGTACAAACATGTTCTAGAGTCACCCCTGGTCCACCTTTAGGGCGATATTTCGAAACGGCGTCCACCTATAGAACTAAAGCCCACTCCCTTTTAAAATACTCATTAACACCTTTCGTTTGATGCCCATATTGTACAAACAAATTCTAGGGTCACCCCTGGTCCACCTTATGGCGATATCTCGAAACGGCGTCCACCTATGGAACTAAGGTTAACTCCCTTTTAAAATACTCATTAACACCTTTTTTTTGATAACCATATTGTACAAAAAAATTCTAGGGTCACCCCTGGTCCACCTTTGTGGCGATATCTCGAAATGGCGTCCACCTATGGAACTAAGGATTACTCCCTTTTAAAATACTCATTAACACCTTTCATTTGAAACCCATATCGTACAAACGCATTCTAGAGTCAACCCTGATCCACCTTTATGGCTATATCCCTAAATGGCATCCACCTATAGAACTATGGCCCACTCCCTCATAAAATACTCTTTAACGCCTTTCATTTGATACACATTCCAGGGTTTCCCTCGGTTCATTTTCCTACATGGTTATTTTCCCTTATGTTGTCACCATAGCTCTCAACTGAGTATGTAATGTTCGGTTACACCCGAACTTAACCTTCCTTACTTGTTTTATTTGATAAGGTTTAAAGCCTATACAGTATACACAATGTATATTATTATTATTATTCAACCATTAAAACGAACATAACAACATAACACATACATAACATAATACACCTACTCTTCATACAGATGTTTATATGTATGTTGTTAATGCACTTGAAGTTGTTATGTTCGTTTTAATGGTTGAATAATTATAATTTGAAAAAATTGGTTTTAATGTTTTTGAAAATTCTACCACTATTAGGAGATCTACCACCCTTTTTTTTAAATCTACCACTAAATAGATTTTAGAAGTGACAACACTGTAAACAGCAGCTAAGAGCGAACAAACAGAAACAGTCACACATACATGTTATCAGTAGCTAAGAGCGAAGACGGAATTACTTCCTCACATACACAGTAATAAATAGCGAAGATGACATTGCTGACGCATGCAACGTTGACAGATTGACGACGCCGTCGTCATTTTGACGATTTTCAAGAAGAATGACGCTTGGACGATTTTGTAATAAAAAATGACGATTTAAGCCTGCCTTCTATGTAAGATTTATTTTAAATATTCAAATACCAAGGAATATATCCAATAATGTTTATTTTAGATGGACACTACAGAAATAAATATTGAAGTGATCAACTTATCTCGGTGATGATATCATTGCCTCCGCTTTCCACTCATAAAATGCAACCGCTAGACAGAGCATTCATGAGCCCAATCAAGACTTATTACAGTAACGAATTAAAGCGTTTTATGAGGGAAAATGGACGAAAAGTTACTAAACTCAATTTAGTTTGTCTCTTTCCAAAGCGTATTATAAGGTTCAGAATGGCCAGGTTGAAGTTAACAGTTTCAGGTGTACATTAGATCGAAATATTTTTACAGATGCAGACTATATTGCTGCAAATGATACCTATGAGCACGTAACTGCCTAAAACTCTGAAGTTTCCGAGCAAAATAATGCAACTTTGGGGACTGGACGTGCTCTTACTTCACCGACATCTAATACAAATCGAGTGACTCCTCCAGAACCTGTGGCATCAACTAGTAAAGGAGTCGTTTCACCATGACAGATTTTACAATTGCCAAAGATTAGAAATCCAGTTGCTACTGGAAGATGAAGAAAGTCAAAAGCGACAGTATAAACAAAATTAAGTCAATAATTAAAAAAGAAAAGGAACCTTAAAAAAATCAGCAGCGAAAGCTAGAAAAACTGAATGTGAAGAATTAACCAGTGACTCCGAAGTAAGCGTCATCTACGCAGAATCGAACCAAAGGGATTTTGTTGAAATGCCTCCAGACGGAACAATTTGCTTCTTTTGCGAAAATTTATGGAAGGACGAAAGAAATATATCAGAATCGAGTGCTTGTTTACAGTGCGAGACGGTTTGGGCTCATAACGTCTGCATTCCCAAAAAAAAATTCAATTTTTATTTGCGAGTCTTGCACAAATTGAAGTTTTTAAGCAACTTTGATATTTCCAATAACACGACTCTACAAAAAAATTTAGTTCCTCGTCCTAAAGTTTATTTCAGGTTTTAATATAAACAAAAACGAAAAGAAAAGACCTTTTTTCGGTATAAAGTTTGTTTTCGTAA
The DNA here is from genome assembly GCF_040869045.1 of Eurosta solidaginis. Classification (NCBI taxonomy): domain Eukaryota; kingdom Metazoa; phylum Arthropoda; class Insecta; order Diptera; family Tephritidae; genus Eurosta; species Eurosta solidaginis. The sequence goes on along the minus strand of NC_090319.1, from coordinate 226,943,821 downwards.
TAATTATAGTAACAATACTCATGGCGCTAGAGTGATAACTAAACAACGATCAGGTGTTTTGTACAAATCTAGAATAACCTAAAATGCCGTCGCGAAAGTGTAAATATGAAGCTGTTGCTTTTTGCTATATATGTGGGCAATTTGTAAAAGTTCGAGATATAAAATATGAGTTAATTACATCTCTCATCCTCTGTGAAGCCTACGAAGCATATTTTGTCTGTCCTGTTTGGAATCAATACAAGACATGGGCTCCACATGTTGCTTGTAGTGTAGCATTATGCGTCATACCCACCTATGTAATACACTTGCGGCATTACGTATCATGAACTTCTATGCCAAATACATTTTAGTAATAGTCATATTACAATATTATACAACATAAATTATTGAACTAACCCAGCGGTTAGCTAACATCAATGGAATGCCGAATATGAAACACTTGTCCGTTCACAGCTAATAAATTCTGCTTATTATTTACATACAACCAATAATGGGAATTAACCAAATACTCACATTGATCTGCTGACTTTGCAAGCATGCATACAAACCTACATGTATGCATAGCATTAACCAAATTACTCGCATTGATCTGCTGAGGTTGCAAGCAGGCATACAAATCTACATGTATGCATACCCCATTACCAATGTACATATTTTTAGTTTATTAGTATTAATATAATTATGAATGTATAGGTTAAGTAAATAACTATAAAAGGGAAAGAATTTATTTAATAAAAAGAATTAATGTTTGACTACCAAACCTTTCACATCTTTTATTCCATATCAAACATTTCAGTAGTTATTGTAAAAGATGTTTGGAAGGTAAGCAAATTTTATTTAAGTAAAAAATAAATAAATGCAAGGCGCGATAACCTCCGGAGAGATCTAAGGCCGAGCTTCTCTTCCAATTTGCGTCGTGCTCCTCTTGATTTTCCCTACAAATTGGTCGGATGGGACCTACATGTGTTATGCCGACTCCGAACGGCATCTGCAAGGCAGATGAGTTTTCACTGAGACCTTTTCATGATAGAAATACACCCGGAGTGCTTGCCAAACACTGACGAGGGGCGACCCCGCTTAGAAAAATTTTCTTCTAATTTAAAAACCTTATTTCTAAAATTTTGATGTTGCTTTGCCCGGGGTGCGAACCCAGGGCATACGGTGTGGTAGGCGGAGCACGCTACCATCACACCACGGTGGCCGCCAATTTAAGTAGTAAATTAAATAAAGTTGACATATTGATTTCTCTTTCTATATTTTAATTTGGTATCGAGGTGAGAAAAGATCTAAGAAATTTGCAACACCAAGAATCTGGCGAGAACCAAAAGACCACGTTAAAGACTGCTACTTTTGCATTGTGAATCCGAGTAAAAGACTTAGAGGTAAAAATGAAAAAGCTATCGAATATCCTGATCTTGAATCTTCTTCTGCTCCAGTCGCACACGATCTGTCACGACCAGTACCAGAGCCACCGAAAAAATTATCGCAGAGAAGTGGATCATTTCTTAGTTCTTATAAAAGCAATGCCGATAAGGAGTTTTTACAGACACCAGAACAAGCAAAACATCATTTCATTACTACTGAAGATTTTAATGATTTGATTAGAGATTTAAATTTACCAAAATGTAAAGCAGGGCTTTTAGGCTCTTCTTCGAGCAACGTTATCAAGGCCAATATAATGAAAACATGATGGGAGACTATATTTGGGGTTTACTGAGGGATAGTACCTATGAACATAAAAGAAAAAGTAAAAGTGTACACTTTTAAATCATTTTCCTTTTTTTTTAAGTTATTTCGATATTAAAACTTAATAAAAATATTTATTGAATTGTTTTATTTTCAAGTAAAAATTAAAACCACAGATTTTGAAAAATTTCATTCAAGCGGTTTCCTAACAGGAAAGCAAACTTTTTTTTTTTTTCGTCAAATTACGACCTAAAGAATTGAAATATAATGCTTTGAAGTCAAAGTCAAATTTTGTGTTGACCCGTGTAACTTATTCTTTTTTAATATCAACGAGCCAAGGAAGCATTTTATTTTACCTTTTGAGAAGCTATTTATCTTTTATTAATAAAATGGGTATGTTTTAAAAGTTATTTAATATTTTCTTTACTAAAACTGATCTGGCTATTATTGGGGTTAAATGGTATATTATACCAAAATATCCTACATTTGCGTACCACATTACACGCCAATTTTTGGGGAAGCGGCATTTCGGGCTCACCCGAATTTCGTCTTATAAATTGTAAACTGTTGGTGGTATACAACTTTTGATAAAGTATGCTATAGATGATATTTCACAAAATAAAATGTGACGAAAAATAGGTGAATTGGACTTTTGGCTAGGCCAAAATTACCCAAAAAATAAACGCTATACCACAAATGGCGCAGTTCCTCTATTTTGAAGACATTTCTAAAGTTCCTCCAGAAGTTTTTTGGAAAACTACATCTACTATCAAAAGAACTGACTCAACATACGCTTTGTATAATTTATGTGCCTTCGTTGCAGATCCAATGTGCTTGCCACATTCTTCAGCGAATGTAGAACGATTTTTTTCTAAAATAAATTTAAACAAAAAAAAACAAAATCCGAAACATTCTGGAAACTGATACATTAAAAGGAATATTGCTAGCCTGAGATAATTTAAAATTGAATAACTTTTCCTGTCAAAATATTGAACCGCAAATAAAAAATAATAAAATGTTTAACTCAGAAACTAAAATGAAATAGGTGGTTCGATTCGAGCTCAAAGAAAACAAAAAAAAAAAAATTGTTAAAATGACTGAAAACAAGTACCTTTTGTATGTAATACAAAATTTATGTTTTAAGACGTTTTTGTTATTTATAAAATAAAACGAAATGAATTGAAGACGATTTTATATGTTGTATGTGGCAAAAAAAAAACAATCAAAGCCAATTTTCAGAAAAGCGCTTTAAAGTTAATATTGTTGAATGAAATCCGGCGATCTCATTTTGGTTTCCGGCGCATACAATCGTACGTCCCCTGGTAATAACCCAACTTCGTCCTAACTGAACTTTGGTTGTTATTGGTTGTTGCCATAGATATGACGATTTTTTTGGCGGCGTCTGACGACTTGAAAAACAAAATATGGCAACGCTGGACGCATGAGTTAAAGAAACGAGATATGGAGAAAAAGTTTGTAAATAGCAGGTACGTTATTATGTTTACACATCAGTTGAGTGCTGCCAACTCACAGAGAACTGTTAAGATTGTCCCAGTGAGATTTGATCGTAATCCAGAGCTAAATGACTCATTGGAACTTATTTATTATTTAAATTCCCTTCAAACGGAACACCATTATATCACATATAAACTGTAATTTTGGCCAAAAAATTCCAAATGCAACGCATTTCTTCATACAATCCTGATTTCTGAAATTACTCATTTGAGCGCATTTCATAGCATTTGTCCTGCAAATGGAACCCACACACGCTTTTAACAAATTTTTACCAAAATAAACCGGTCAAGAACACAATGGTGAAACGACGTATCATAATCTTAGTTTTGTACCGGAGTTATAAACAGCAGTTTCCACTAGTTTTTTAAAGCCAACCTCACAATTCTACCAGAAACTGCTTGTGTTTTTGGTATTTTTCCCTTTTTTGTCTTACTATAATTTCATGAATTACGTTAATGCAGGGAAGGTTAGGCGCAATGCGAATGAGGCCAATATAAACGCATTCAAATGACTCATTTGGGAGTGCGCATTTGCGGCCAGTGAAAAGTAATATTATTCACTTAAAAATGTCCCGTGTGTTTGCAATAAATCTCATTGTCGTCCACTTTGAGAGAAGCACCATATGCATAGTACTGCAAGTCACGCACAGCAATCATTCGCTCCTAACAGTGCTATTTCGTTATTCAACAGTTGAAGTTTTCGATAGTAGCAAATATTTAACACTATCGATACCGGTGTTTGGGAGCAGAGGAAGGAGAAGAATTCCACTGATTTGGGAGAGACAAGTTGATCTCCCTTGGCGTTCTCAACAGACATCAGCTATCCCAAAACGGGGACAGCTGTTCTGGATTGCTACGAAATGACCGGGTACGCCTAGGCAGTTAAGCGCCAATTAATGATAATGATGATCAGTGGAAGTCCCAAAAGTTGCACACGGATTGGTCACTTTCACTGTGAAAGAAGGTACGCACAAATTTTTAATAACTAACGAAACGAAATTTATTTTAATAAGATTGTTTTTCAATAAATTTAACGATATTTTGTTTTGTTTCCCAAATAATATGAAATCAAAATGAAAACCAATATGCATTTTTTTGGTTATTGACTAAATAAACGTTAACATGCTGCCAAGGCGAATTCATTTATAAGGTGATAGCAGGAGCACATAAACATATGTACATACACTTTATGTATTTTGTTGTTGCTATCAGATGGAGAAAATGTCAAGCAGACTCATATTAAAACGAAAGGCGAATTCAATTTGAAACGATGGAATGACATAGAAACATATAAGAAACTATGAAGGAAAGTAATGAGAAAGCCCACACTATACTTAACTCTGTAACATTAAGGTTGGTCACAAGAGAGTAGTGTTTGATGTGTGACGTAAACGTTTATATTCTGTGAATGGTGAAGAGGGTCAAAAAGACTAAGACCCTGTTTCCCTGGTCTTCTCGCGTGCTGGTGCTGGAAAGAGGAGGAGAATATGTGGGCAAGGTCTGGTAATGGGCATAGCTTCTGTCTTATTGCAGTGATGGGTTGGAGCGGCGTAAGACCTGCTGGGAGGACGCACCAATTTAAATGGAGTTACACTGAAATTACCGCCCTTTGTCGACAAAAATTCCGAGTCGGTCCGGTAATAAATAAATCAAATGATACGTTAATAAAAAATTAAGTTTAAATAAAGAACTTTCGTCATTATTTCTCATTTTTACAGCTGCTGCTAAATTCACTAGATGCATTTGCATTATTGTCTAAAACATCTTCCAGCTCGTATATAAAATCAGCCACATTTATACCCGCGGAAAATTCCTCCAATTCTTTTCCGATAGAAAGAACTAAATTAGGGAATAGGAATTTCGAATTTTCGAAGGTAGCTGTTTTGGCAAATGGCATTTTGTTGCGCATTTCCATGTTTGTATGAATAAAGTATAAACAATGCACAAATCACATGGTATTGGACGAAATGAGTAATAAACTGGTGCCACATCAAGAGAGGAGCATAAGAAAGCTGCGCGATAATACAAATCCGCTGGAGTTGCGTTCTTCCGTTCTGTCGTTTAGCAATGCAATCGTCACCGAGCCCCCAATTTTTTCTCCCAACTAAAGAAAATGCTGGATCAAGAGGACGATTGAAAGTTAGGCGTTGCTTGCTGACAAAAGAAAAATTGTTAGGTCGACAGCGGCTACCCAGTAGAAAATGTATTAGGCCACTGTCCTAAACAGCATCAAATTTACCAAGAGGCCTATCTGTTGCCTATTTATATACTTCCCGACTTAAAATAAATAGGATTATGGTAGAATCTTAATGTATTTTAGCGAAAATTTTTATAAATTAGTGTTTTTTCATTGAAAACGTCATTTACTGAAACTACTTTGCACCTTCAATTTAACAAATGAAAAAATGTCTTAAAAATGGCATCGAAGGAATTGGGATAAATATGTATCCCATGCATCCGATTATGCAGTTAAGAGGGTTGTCGCCATTTCTTCCTCATCTCATAGTTATGAGCTTGAAATTTCATTAAATGATCACGTACAAAGCATACAATGTTGTCTGAATAAACCTTCGAGATCGATCATGAGCATAATATGTATTCTATACAAACAATGGTTCAGACGAAAGGGTTTTCGCCATCTCCTCCTCATTTTGTTTGAAATTTTACTAAATGCTTACGTTCATGGCATACATAGATAGTCTGAAAAAAAAAAAATCGGTTTTACAAATAAAAAGCCGTTTACATTGATAAATTTTTCCAGGAAAATTTAATAATGTAAACGGGCGTACGATAAATGCAACAAGGTTGGTAAGCAGCCAACTTATGAATTCAATCAACTTTTGTTTCATGCCACCCTGCACTTGCTTACGTTTGTACATTCGTAAACACAGTCTTATTTTCCAAATTAAGTTCAAAAAAATTTCTTCAAAATCTTATTTGTATTTTGTAAAAAAAATTCTTTCATAGTAATACATCTTCAGTATTGTATTTTTTTCTTTAAGTTCTTGGTGGCTAAAGAATAATGCACAAATGGTGGCCCGTTGTATTACACAATTCCATTGGAGCACACCCACTCTTATCTAGTGTAGTTGTGTAAGCGGATTCGGTTTTCAAGATCGCAAGCATTGTAACTTTTCTCAACATAAAATGGACGGTGTTCCTTCCTGCGCGCACCTTCAACAATCCATATAGGGTGGATCTCATGCTGATTCCACAGACCACGATTGTAAATAATCAACTATACATACACACCGTTTGCCTATATAAAATTGGTCTTGTCCTTGAGACGCACACTTTTAGTTTTTAAATTAGCCATAAAGCATTTTTAGATGGGGTTTTCGTCGTACGTCTGCTTAACTTTTAACATTTGCGGAAACTTCAAAAGTTTCTTCAAATAGTTTTTTTCAATGATTATTATACTCAGTTGAGCAGAGCTCACAGAGTATATTAAGTTTGATTGGATAACGGTTGGTTGTACATATATAAAGGAATCGAGATAGATATAGACTTCCATATATCAAAATAATCAGGATCGAAAAAAAAATTTGATTGAGCCATGTCCGTCCGTCCGTTAACACGCTAACTTGAGTAAATTTTGAGGTATCTTGATGAAATTTGGTATGTAGGTTCCTGAGCACTCATCTCAGATCGCTATTTAAAATGAACGATATCGGACTATGACCACGCCCACTTTTTCGATATCGAAAATTTCGAAAAACCGTAAAAGTGCGATAATTCATTACAAAAGACCGATAAAGCGACGAAACTTGGTAGATGAGTTGAACTTATGACGCAAAATAGAAAATTAGTAAAATTTTGGACAATGGGTGTGGCACCGCCCACTTTTAAAAGAAGGTAATTTAAAACTTTTGCAAGCTGTAATTTGGCAGTCGTTGAAGATATCATGATGAAATTTGGCAGGAACGTTACTCTTATTACTATATGTACGCTTAATAAAAATTAGCAAAATCGGAGAAGGACCACGCCCACTTTTAAAAAAAAATTTTTTTTAAAGTAAAATTTTAACAACAAATTTAATATCTTTACAGTATATAAGTAAATTATGTCAAGATTCAACTCCAGTAATGATATGGTGCAACAAAATACAAAAATAAAAGAAAATTTAAAAAATGGGCGTGGCTCCGCCCTTTTTCATTTAATTTGTCTAGGATACTTTTAACGCCATAAGTCGAACAAAAATTAACCAATCCTTTTGAAATTTGGTAGCGGCATATATTTTATGGCGTTAACTGTTTTCTGTGAAAATGGGCGAAATCGGTTGATGTCACGCCCAGTTTTTATACACAGTCGTCCGTCTGTCCTTCCGCATGGCCGTTAACACGATAACTTGAGCAAAAATCGATATATCTTTACTAAAGTTCACGTACTTATCTGAACTCACTTTATCTTGGTATGAAAAATGAACGAAATCCGACTATGATCACGCCCACTTTTTCGATATCGAAAATAACGAAAAATGAAAAAAATGCCATAATTCTATACCAAATACGAAAAAAGGGATGAAATATGTTAAGGTAATTGGATTGTTTTATTGACGCGAAATATAACTTTAGAAAAAACTTTATAAAATGGTTGTGACACCTACCATATTAAGTAGAAGAAAGTGAAAAAGTTCTGCAGGGCGAAATAAACAACCCTTAAAATCTTGGCAGGTATTACATATATAAATAAATTAGCGGTATCCAACAGATGATGTTCTGGGTCACCCTGGTCCACATTTTGGCCAATATCTGGAAAACGCCTTCACATATACAACTACCACCACTCCCTTTTAAAACTCTCATTAATAACTTTAATTTGATACCCATATCGTACAAACTCATTCTAGAGTCACCCCTGGTCCACCTTTATGGCGATATTTCGAAAAGGCGAACACCTATAGAACGAAGGCCCACTCCCTTTTAAAAATACTCATTAACACCTTTCATTTGATACCCATATCGTACAAACAAAGTCTAGAGTCACCCCTGGTCCAGAAAGGCCCACTCCCTCTTAAAATACTCATTAACTCCTTTCGTTTGATACCCATATTGCACAAACGAATTCTAGAGTCACCCCTGGCCCACCTTTATGGCGATATCTCGAAACGGCGTCCACCTATGGAACTAAGGATTACTCCCTTTTAAAATACTCATTAACACCTTTCATTTGATACCCATATCGTACAAACGCATTCTAGAGTCACACCTTGTCCATCTTTATGGCGATATCTCGAAAAGGCGTCCACCTATAGAACTAAGGCCCACTCCCTCTTAAAATACTCATTAACTCCTTTCGTTTGATACCCATATTGCACAAACGAATTCTAGAGTCACTTCTGGTCCACCTTTATGGCGATATCTCGAAAAGGGGTCCACCTATAGAACTAAGCCCCACGCCCTTTTAAAATAATCATTAACACCTTTCATTTGATACCCATATCATACAAACAAATTGGAAAGTCACCCCTGGTCCACCTTTATGGCGATATCTCGAAAAGGCGAACACCTATAAAACGAAGGCCCACTCCCTTTTAAAAATACTCATTAACACCTTTCATTTGATACCCATATCGTACAAACAAAGTCTAGAGTCACCCCTGGTCCACCTTTATTGCGATACCTCGAAAATGCGTCCACCTATAGAACTAAGGCCCACTCCCTCTTAAAATACTCATTAACTCCTTTCGTTTGATACCCATATTGCACAAACGAATTCTAGAGTCACCCCTGGCCCACCTTTATGGCGATATCTCGAAACGGCGTCCACCTGTAGAACTAAGGCTCACTCCCTTTTAAAATACTCATTAACACCTTTCGTTTGATGCCCATATTGTGCAAACAAATTCTAGGGTCACCCCTGGTCCACCTTTATGGCGATATCTCGAAACGGCGTCCACCTATGGAACTAAGGATTACTCCCTTTTAAAATGCTCATTAACACAATTCATTTGATACCCATATCGTACAAACGCATTCTAGAGTCACCCCTGGTCCATCTTTACGGCGATATCTCGAAAAGGCGTCCATCTATAGAACTTAGGTCCACGCCCTTTTAAAATACTCATTAATACCTTTCATTTGATACCCATATCGTACAAACGCATTCTAGAGTCAACCCTGATCCACCTTTATGGCTATATCCCTAAATGGCGTCCACCTATAGAACTATGGCCCACTCCCTCATAAAATACTCTATACACATGTCATACAAACACATACCAGGGTTTCCCTCGGTTCATTTTCCTACATGGTTATTTTCCCTTATGTTGTCACCATAGCTCTCAACTGAGTATGTAATGTTCGGTTACACCCGAACTTAACCTTCCTTACTTGTTTTTTTTTTGTTTTCCTTTTAGTGACATTTCATTCTCTCAAATAACTTTAAAAATAAAGAGCTGTAAACATTGATCAATTTGAGTGGATTGGAAGCCGATTCAAATACTGATTTTAAAAAGTTAACTCACCCGTTTACATTTATCAATTTAAAAAAAAAAAAAACAAATTTATTGAGCCGAATGTGGTTATCTAAATAGAATATCGTTATTTTTGCTTCCAATATTGCATTGAAAATATTCAAAATAATTTACTTGTATCAAATGTTAACAAATACAGGGATGCATGATAAAAGCTTCAAAAAAAAAAAAAAAAAAAAAAACGTTCACGATAGTAAATAGCTAAGATCACCTGCAAATCACTGTTCGCTGACTTCAATCTTTTGCCTCGATATAGTTATTCAAACAGTTTACTAAGTACATGTATATTGCCTTATTTATATATTTTACTGTTTGATTAATTGATAGATTATTTTTTCACTGTTTACTGGTTTTTGTTAATTAACAATAAGAAGTATTCTGATTCTCTATAGACTCATTTAAAAGATAAGTTTGTTCGAGATCGTATTAAGGTGGCAGACACACTATATAAAACAACAGCAATATATTTTAAATAATTTATACCTCATTTATTGGCATTTCGGTAATTCTAGGCAATTAAATTCATCTACCGCGAGCAAAAAAAACTTTTATAAAGTGTGTAAACGTATACGTTTATCTTGTGGGTACATGAACTGTAAACTTTTTTATGAAAAATCATTCACACTATTTGTATATATTTACGCGCACATTTCATCGAGTAAGGTGGTTAACTCAAAGGAATTCAACTTTGCAGACATAACAGCCGTAATTTTCATCAGAATCTCCAGCATCAGCAAGACATTTTAGTTCTGATTTTTCACTTTACCTTGGCATATTTTAATTTGTATGATAATCGCAAATTTTTTTGACAGTAAATCAGCTGATCGATAGTTTAGTTTATCAGGAATATTACTAGGTACATTCATATAACAGTGTATGTCAACTGATATAATTTTACACCTAATAAAGCCCTAATATATTATACAACTGATTATGCAGAAATGAAATTTTATCAGATTATTGTTTAGCTCAATTAATTGCAGCTATTCTGACTTGTTATTATTGCAACAACGTTACAAACAAATATTTTTTGCTATGGAAAGATTTCAACAATAATATTTATTAGTTAATTAAATACGAGCATTTTATTGGAAATGCTTATTTATACACGCTTTTGCCTACTTTGACAAATAAATAAGCTTTTTTATTTGAATGCATTTAACAACCAACGCTAACAATTTCTTTTCATATATTTACACCTCCTTACAAATTTCTTACTATAAATTGTTATCCAACGTCATATCTATGTGTATGTACAATATTTATGATATGTAGAAATATGTAAGGTGAATTTAGTGAAAATGAATTACTTAAGCAACTGGTGAGCTCTTTGATTGGCCACAGCTATTCGCGCTTCATTTGATTCCCCCTGAAAAGAAAGAGATAATTATTAAAAAAAAATCTTTCCAGGTAATAAAATGTGAGCCCATTATACTAATACTACTTAATAAAAGCCCTCCCCATTAATGAAACGGATATAGAAAATCGAAAAAATATAGCAGTTCTACAGACTACAATAATCATAGCTTCGTTTAATACTGCGAAGTACAACAATCTTCGATATTATTCTTATTGACATACATACATAGTCTTTCGTAAAAAGGAATTCTTTTATTCAATAAATGATGGGTGTCACAAAGAAAGAGTTCTAAGTCTCGAGTGTACTTCTAAATCAAGATATAGACCAACGTCAACTGAATAGCCACATATCACGCCATGATCACTCAAAATGTAAAGTTATCAAAACAGTTGAGCATTCACAAAGTAATGTCTAGTAATGTATTTTTTCGAAAAAATATCTAGAACTTGGTCCCAAGTCAATGGAATATACCGATGAATATTAAGTAACGCTAGCCAATTGAGTCGTTCCTCTCCAGTCTTGTTATGCAAATATGTCTTCAATCTGCGCAGAGTTGAAAATGACCGTTCAATTGAAGCTACTGTGACTGGAAGTGTAGCACTGATTTGAAGGAGCCGGTAAATGTGTTTGTAGAAATGCACACCACACAGATCGAGAGCTTTTAAAAATGTTTTTGGTTGCTCCCTTAAAGGAATTTTCATGTAAAATCTGTAACAATACACATATTAATTAATAATACATATAATATATACTGTATAATTTTCAACTACTAAATGGAAGCTGCATAGATTCCGTCTCCACATTTTAAAATGAGATTTTGTTTTATTTCAGAAATTCCAGTAAATTCCCTCGGCCATACTTCCTTACATATAAGCAGTGATGGTCCTGTCTATTTCAGCTTCATCGATCTCTACACATTTTTCTAGGATAACATTTTGTATTTTGGAAAGAAGATGTCGTTGTTTTAAAAATCTCGATTCGAGCTCGTCAGGGTACTTGTCCAAGAATAATGGGATGTAGACTGATCGTATATAGTACTCTGCAGCACCTCCACCAAAATTGTTTAGATTTTTCTGAAGTCTGCTCGTAGAGGTACCAATCGATTGAGCAATGTGTGTCGCACTCCATAAGATTTTCCTTTCAGTTCGTCTATAGCGGATTCGATGAATTCAATGCTATCGTAAAACAGGTGGAGTTATGCAAGGTGTTCGATCCAACGCGTTTCGCAAACTCTGAAAAGACAAGTCTGCTTGGCACCAGTTTCCTATTCGAATATGTGTTGCTTTAATTTCCAGCTTTGTTGCAATTTCCAACTGTTTTGACCGCCCCCAAGCAGTTGCGAATCAGTGCAATGTCACATGCGTGATAACTAGCCAGATTCTAATTGTGTTTGCGTAAGAAAATTGTTAGTGATTTATTTCGCAATTCCTCAACTTACAAATATAAGATCCTAGTATACTAAACTACTAGCTCACCTTGCCTTTTCATGCACTGAATCTCGGTACCAAGTTTTTTCAAAGTTTGTTACAGAGCATTGGCCAGCCCTGCACCTGTTACATCCTCTACGGGTACAAAACACAGGAAATCTTCTCGTAAGACGTGTTTTCCTGCAACTTTTTGGGCATACCGAACTCCAATAGAAAATTGTTCTATCCCACTTCTATCAGTCGTTTCGTCAGCTCTGACTGCAAAACACCTCGTCTCATTTACACAATTAACTAAACCATTTGTAGTTATGTCCCGCCTAGCATCAATGATTTCATTATGTGTCTACAAGATTATATATGCCGCATTAGCTTCAGCTGTTAGCAAGTGGTTTCGAAAAAAATCATCCCCGTACTCTAACGTAGAAGAGCTCTAAAATTTCCGTCATTCTCTTCCGGCATCTCCATGGATACAAGACCATCACCGACGACCTTAAGGCGCTTTTCTTTGTCGACAACAAAATAAGACTGCAAGAATAATCGAAACCAATTTCTTCCTGTTTTCGATCTGCAACGTCTTGTGGCTTAAATCAAACTCACTAATGACGTCGTCCTTTTTGCTTTCACTGAAAGTTGCTCACATCGATATGGGCGTCGTCGAGATACTGTAGTATCGCGTGGAATTCACGCCATTTCAAACACGCTTAACATTACAAACGCTCGTTCATTGACCCAGGTAACTACCATAAGTTCATTCCCTTCCACTAAGTCAACTAATGCATTAATGCGTGTGGAGATTGAAACCACGTTTTAAACTTTAAACTATATTTTATTAATACGCCTAAATGTATGCGTCTATTTTATTTTTTATTTTTCACAATAATCAAAATGTTTTTAAAATTGAAAAATCAATATTGAAAATTAAAATATTGATAATACATTTGAAAATTGCAAAGTTCAAAGTAACTAAAATACAAAGTTAAATAAAAATAATAAGAACCCTACATTACTCCCCCTTCAAGAAAATGTATCATTAAACAAATTGAACGTAACTCTCTTTTTATGTAAATTCTTGGTGTTATATGTGTCTGTTGTTTCAATTATTTCAGGTTTTAATCTATCAATAGAAATAGTTTTAATATAATTATCTATTTCAAGTTTAAAACATTTTTGGCCTTTTTCCAGAATTTTGTAATGTCCTTCATATGGTTGTTGTAATGAATGCTTATTAATGACTCGAACAAATGCAAATTTACAAGTTTTCGGAACGTAAATTCCAGTGTCAGAATCTTTATGATGACTTAAATTTGATCTAACATTTCGAAAATGTTCACGTAAATTACTTAAAATTTCAGATGTTGAGAAATTTTTAGCTGATGACAAAACAAGTTTCCCTGGTAAACGTAAATTCTGACCGAACACCATTTCCGCTGGTGTAGCCGAAATATCTTCTTTGTAAATAGATCGCAAACCGGTAACTCGTCATACCAATTATTTGTGTCCTCTCTAGCTATTATAGTAGTCTTTAATTGTCTATGAATCCTTTCAACCATACCATTTCCTTGAGTGTGATATGCGGATGTTGTAATTTGGTGACTATCAAGTAATTTAGTTAACTCTGAAAACAATTTCGATGTAAATTGGCTACCTTGATCAGTTGTTATCTTTAACGGAACTCCAAACCGAGAAATATATTCTCTAAAAAACTTATTTGCAATTGTAGTTGCTGAAATATCTTTTAATGCATATGCCTCAGGCCAACGGGTAAATCTTTCAATAATCGTTAAAATATAGCGATGTCCTTTTGAAATAGGTAATGGTCCAACTATATCTAAATGGATGTGTTCAAATCTATTCTTAGGAATTTGAATTTTGACAACAGGGGATTTTGTATGACGATAAACCTTAGATTTTTGACAATTAAGACACTCTATTGACCAAATATTAATATCCTTATTCATATTAGGCCAATAATATTTTCTAACTATGCCGTCGTGTAGCTCTTGTACCCGGATGTGCTATTCCATGTAAAATATCAAATACTGTCTTTCGCAAATTACTCGGTACAAATGGCCTAGGAGTTTCTCCTGAAATTTCACACCAAATATTAAAATTTAAAATGGGAATACTAATTAGTTTTAAATTTAGATATTGAGAATCAGATACAAGTTGATTTAAGTCATCATCTTTTTGTTGTTCAGTTTGTAAAATTTTAAAATTCAGTTCTGCATTATTTATTGCATTAACCTCAAAAGCTCAAGATAGCGTATCTGCTACAACATTGGATTCTCCTTTAATGTATTGTATGTCATCAGTAAATTGTGCTATAAATTCCAAGTGTCTCGTTTGTCTAGGACTTCGTTCTGTTTTTGAATTTAAAGCAGTGGTCAAAGGTTTATGGTCCGTATAAACTGTAAATTGTCGTCCTTCCAAAAGATATCTAAAATGTTTTATATTTAAGTAAATCGCCAATAACTCCCTATCAAAATCACTATATTTAATTTCAGTTGGAGAAAGTTTTTTAGAAAAGAATGCAATGGGTTAAATTTTACTATTGTAATTTTGTTGTATAATCGCTGTGTTAGATGCATCTACTGCTAAAGATAATTTAGCATCTTTGTTAAAATGATTTAACAATATCGTAGATGCAAATTTATCTTTAATGCATTCAAAAGCTTCATTCGAAGTCTCGTCCCATACGAAAGTTTTATCACGTTTCTTACTTACTTTGTTAATTAGATCATAAATTTTGTTTGTAAATTCTGCTAGTTTTGGAATGTATCTATGATAATAATTTACCATACCAATAAATTTCTGTGCCTGCTTAACTGATTTTGAACGTCCGAAATTGCGAATAGCTGATACCTTTTCAGTGGAAGGTCGATTACCTGTTCCAGAAATGTTATGTCCTAAAAAATCTATATTTGTTACACCAAAAGTACATTTACTTGGTTTAATGTTTAAACCGTACTCTGTAAGGCGTTGAAAAAGGATACGTAAATCTTTCAAATGTTGTTCTTCGTCTTTACTTGCAATAAGTAAGTCGTCGATGTAAGCATATACAAAATCTAAGTCATCTACTACCTCATTTATGAATCTTTGAAAGGTTTGTGCAGAATTTCTAAGTCCGAAAGACATTCTCATGAATTCAAACATACCGAAAGGAGTTGTAATAGCAGTTTTATAAATATCTTCTTCAGCCATAGGAATTTGGTGATATGCCCTAACTAAATCTAATTTTGAAAATATATTTTTATTATGAAGGTTCATATTAAAATCCTGAATGTGAGGTAAGGGATAACGATCGGGAACAGGTACAATATTTAATCTTCTAAAATCACCACATGGACGCCAATCATTCAACTCTTTTTTAGGTACAAGGTGAAGTGGTGATGCTACTGAAGAATTTGAAGGCCGACAAATGCCTGTTTTAACTAAGAAATCAAACTCCGTTTTCGCGACTTTGTATTTTACCGGATCTAAACGTCTGGGCTTAGAAAATGGAAGACTACCTTCTGTTACAAGTCGATGTATTGTTGTATGTTTAACAGGTTTAGTATAATCTGGCTCTGAAATAAGTGACGGAAACTCTTTTAATAATTTTGTAAATTTATTGTCAACTACAAATAATTTCGGCAATGGAATATCACAAAAGTAGGATACCGTATTAACTGAGATATTGGTTAATAAATCTACTAAACGTTTATGTTTAATGTATATAATAATACCATATTTACAAAGAAAATCAGCGCCAATTATTGGCTTGGCTATATCTGCAATCAAAAATGTAAAGGGAAATTCACGTCACGTCTTAAACCAAAATTTACGTATAAAAGCCTTTTCCCGTAAGTGGCAATTGTTGAGCCATTAGCTGCAGTGAGAATTATGTCTAAACGTTTCGTATGAGGAAATTTAGACGCGGTAATACCGAAAGTTCTGCTCCACTCTCAATTAAAAAAATTTGTTTGTTTAAGCGACGCGTCGAAAATTCTAAATTTCCGCTGTTCGTCGCTGCAACAACGGAAGAATTTAGTTTGTTGAATCTTTGTTTTTGTTATAAGAACAAGGTTGTTCACAACTTCTAGCATTATTTCCAAATTTGTAGTGAAATCTACACAACCAATTTGGATTATTACGCGAGTTAGAACGATGCCTAAAAGGTTTTCTAAAATTATTCCTAGAATTAGAACGCGACCTAGATTTATTCCGATACACTTCTGTTTTAATTTCTGCTAACTCCAAAGAAAGTTTCTGAAAACTTTCACACATTAAAGAAGTGGTTTTAACTAGATTTTCAATAACTGAATTTTGAGCTTTTGTATCTGATATTGTATTTACTGAGAAAACTTCTTTTTTATTCATAACTTCAAAAATGTTATCCGCTAATTTTACTAATTCATTAATATTATTAGAACTTGAGCTAGCCAAAATTGCATTTAGATTTTTGGGAAGTTTTCTCAACCAAATTCTCTTTAAAATATTTTCACTAAAATTTGAACCGGCTAACAAAATTAATGACCGATAAAATTCAGAGGGCTTGCGATCACCCAGTTCAGAATCATTTAAGATTTTGTCAAGCTTTGAATGTGTCTTTCTATTAAAACTTCACTAACTCTTTTTTGATTAGTATTATACTCCACGTTAAGCAGTACAAACGTGTAAATAAATGTATGTACATATATGAATAAATTTGTTGTAGGGATAATTATTTATTATATTAATGCTTTATGTTGTTATTAGTTTGTCCTGAAGACGATTACCGACGGTAATTTGAAATATATTGGCAGAACGAAAAACTTGTGTTTTATTAGTTTTTGCAAGAAAAACATAGACCTCGAGCCAGCAAACTGGAAAGTTAAGAAGAAAAGGTCGATAAATCAGAAAATTAAAATATTGATAATGCATTTGAAAATTAAAGAGTTCAAAGTAACTAAAATACAAAGTTAAATAAAAATAATAAGAACCCTACAATGCGTCATACCGAACTGCTCATGCGGGAATCATATTGACAATATGTAGGTCAATAATTTGCTGACAAGCATTCCTCACTATTGAGTCATGCACCTTTAGTATGTAAATATTAATGTAAGTATGTATATATGCATAGGTTAAGAACTTCTGTATAAATAGTAATGAATTTCTTTAATAAAATGAATACTGATCAGACTTCCAAAGTCAAAACATTCTTCTATTAATTTGTTACATTACATGGCGATTCTGCCAGTTCAAATCAAATCAGCACAACTGCTAAAAACGATCTGAATGGAAAGATCCTGCCAGTTTAGGTAAAATCAGCACAACTGCTAAAAACGATCTGACTGAAAAAGATCCTGCCAGCCTTAAAAGTTAGTAAAGTACTTAAATAATCCTAAAAAGGATTATTAAACAATAAAAATCCTATAAGGATTACTAACAAGACCGAGGATTAAAGACAAAAAAGGAAAATTTTGTCACAAGGCATTATTTGATCATTTGGCGATAATTAAATATTTTATGGCGATAGTTAAACACACAAGGCATTATTTGATCATTTGGCGATAATTAAATATTTCATGGCAATAGTTAAAAACACAAGGCAATGTTAGCCTGGATAAAGACCGACAACAGACGTAAAACATCCTGACTAGCAGCGGTTTACTAGCAATTATTTCAATAAACGCATAAGGAAGTGGAATAAGCGGATTTAAATGACAGCATTTAAAATAACAGCATAGAAAAATAACAAAGCATAAAATTCAATTTTAAACAATACTTTGTAAAGTAAATTCAACAAAAAAAATAAAAAAATTTATAAATTTCAATTTTAAGAAAAATGTCAAAAATATTAAATCTAAAAACTTTTTTTAAGAAAATCAAAAATTTTAGAAACAAATTTTCTATAATGTTAATTAAATAAAGAAAAATAGCAAAATGGCATAAAAATAAATTTTTAAAATAATTTGTAAATTGAAAAAAAAACTACTATTTCTAAAATTTAAGGAAAAATGTTAATTATTTTGTAAAATTAAGTAAACAAAAAGAAAAAAATAACATATCAATAAGTTTTTTTAAATACTTTGTAAAATTAATATTTTGAAAATTATATAAGAAAATTTTAAATATCTGAATTAGAAATGTAAAAGGTTTTTTTTCTAAATAATAACAAGCCTAATTAAATAAGAAAATGAAAAAAAAAATGATAAAGAATAAAACCAAAATTTTTTTTTCACACAGAAGCAGGAAACATAATTATAGGAAAAATTCAACATGGCTTGATGTACAAAGATTGCCCACGGCATCCTGATAGCGATAGCCGGATATGAATTAGGGAAAGAAAATTCTGAAGTACCAGAGAATAGACTAATAAAGTATGAACCACCAGCTGAACCAGAGACAGGAATTACACCAAACATTCCAAATATTTGGCTAGCCGTTTTGCTTTGTATAATCGAGCTATTGATCATTACAATAGCCACAATACTAAAGAAATATATGAAGCATAAGTACAGACATCTAAAACCCGTTCAAGACCGTATCTAAAATTTTTTTCCACCCAATTTACAAACATCCACTTTAGCACTTTTTACTCAAAATCAAACTCAAAGCTGAGGAAGAGCAACAAATAGTTAAAAATAAATAAATAAACCTTTAAGGAGTAACCCTCAAAATGTTGCAAACGACATTAAAGGCAGCTTCATTAGACCTGCCCAAAGTTAATGCAAATCAATAATTTGCATACCTCACAGTAGTAGTTTCCATGGAAGTTATCAAAATAACATCATTGAAGGCTGTCAAAGGAAAAGATTTATAAAACAGCCCTAGTAAAATTTGCGTCAGTGGACATATAAAAAAAAAAATTTTTTTTTCACAACCAGCCAATATTAACAACAAAAATGAAGAAAAGTCACAAAGAGAACCTATATATATATGAAGCGCTATATAAATTTGCAATAAAATACTAGTCGCGCTCATTTTCATCTTGGGATAGAAAAATGTTAGCGTAGAAAAATTTTCAAGCGACCAGATTGTTGAGGGAGTTATTGACTTAGGACAATATTCGACCAGGCACAGAAGAAATGCCGGCAATGCAGGACTTGAAATTTATAAGAAAAAACACAGTTGTCCTGAGGGACAAATTGATGATTAAGAATTGAATATTTACTGCAGTAGGCGAATTTATAAAATAATAATTGGTACCCAAGTTCTCTAAGATCAAATAATTGCACTAACCAAAGAGGTTGTGCATGTGACAATCCCGGAAATATAAAAATAATTATTCATAATTTCATGACGTTTCTGTCTTGGTGGCCGCCGCAGAAATCGCATAACAAATAAGATCAAATAAATCGCTGGAAAAATATGAAAAATAAATTAAAAGATCGAATAAATTTTGCATCCACTGTACCCCCTTCCGCTAACCAGCTAAACTACTACCACTAATATAAACTACCTTGCTCTTCCGTCAATCACAGCTACTAAATTACTGCATTATTAATTAGTGACATATTTCATATTATAGAATTCCGTATAATTAGCAACAGATTTTTTTTTACCAAGTTTAATGTAACCCTAATGAAATGAAATAACAACGAAAAGATGTTATTTAATAGAAATTATTAAAGAAATAGATATAAATATGAGATGCTTCAGTTAGGAAACCCAGTTTTGGAGAGGTCATAATTTTAAGAAAATTATTTTTACTAATAGAAACATATATTTCATTCTAAATAGATTAGAAAATAGAAATAGGAAACATTTCTACTTTTAACCTACCTACAAAATAAGGAAATAATAGTCCATAAGAATAGGCTTACCCAATATAAAATATGCCAATGACTCACGTTAATTTAACAACAAAAAAAAAAAAAAAGCAGTTTCAACAATAGTATTCCAATTTACTCGTCAATAAACAAAAGCAAACAATTCATATTGGTATCCAGTTACCATTAATTCACAGAAAAAAATAGAAAAAGTCAGCTTATTATGAAAAAGCTAGCATGAGCGTACGGGCATGGGATGGAAAGCAAATGCAAACGAATAAAAGCAAAAAGAAAACATATAAACTTATAATATCAAGTTACCACTATGACATAAATTGCAACTGAATGCAAGAAATTATTTGGTAACAAACTAAGTTGACTGGGTCATTCAACGAAAAATGAAACAACACGGCACACTTATCACAGTGACATTGGAATGACCGTCTATAATTAAGCATAAAATTATATACGCTCACTTAAAAGGCCGATGGTGTAGTATCGCGTGGAATTCACCCCATTTCAAACACGCTTAACATTACAAACGCTCGTTCCTTGACCCAGGTAACTACCATAAGTTCATTCGCTTTCGCTAAGTCACCTAATGCATTAATGCGTCACACCGAACTGCTCATGCGGGAATCATATTGACAATATGTAGGTCAATAATTTGCTGACAAGCATTCCTCACTATTGAGTCATGCACCTTTAGTATGTAAATATTAATGTATGTATGTATATATGCATAGGTTAAGAACTTCTGTATAAATAGTAATAAATTTCTTTAATAAAATGAATACTGATCAGACTTCCAAAGTCAAAACATTCTTTTATTAATTTGTTACATTAAAATACCAACGAGGATAAATTATGATAAGAGACGTCACTCGTTACTCGCAGCCATTTGCTCGATGTTTTCTAGGAGGTAGTCGCTGGTTTTTTTGGGCGAGATGTGCATAACATGTCTTCTATACATTTTCGTTGAGTATTTGTGTTTATTTTTCCGACTGTATTTATTTATATTTATATTTATTCAATACTTTCTATGAAAGAACATTTCTTACAGACTAATAACAATGGTGTAGGTTACAAAATGAAACATACCTACTTAAAATAATAGAGTAAAATATTCAAAAAAAAGCTTGTTTACCCAAGGAAAAATCAAGGGAAATACTCTGAGATAGAATATTAAATTCGCGCATAGATCTTGCAAGAGGAGCATTACGGGCAAATTTAGTTTTGACTTTTTTCCAGTGTTTAGGCAGGATGCCTAACTTTTCGGTATCTGATTGCGA
This sequence comes from Eurosta solidaginis, assembly GCF_040869045.1. NCBI lineage: Eukaryota > Metazoa > Arthropoda > Insecta > Diptera > Tephritidae > Eurosta > Eurosta solidaginis. The sequence continues at coordinate 226,922,331 of NC_090319.1, read as the reverse complement.
TCCCCCCAATGCAACTCTGCAAATCGATACTCGATACTCGTTTTAATTTATAACCACCCACACCATCACCGCCACATGCATGTGGATGCATGTACATGCACGTGTATGTGTGCTTTTTGTCAGCACTCATGCATATGCATGTCGGGGTTGATGTGTGGGTGCCTTTCCCCTCCAAAATGGAGGATTTTGCGGGTCAACGGATGTAGCTTTCAATACAACCGGCCTCTTTGATTTCAACAGCCGTACCAAACGCATCTGCCGCCAACGATCTCTGCCGTTTTATATTCAGGTAATATTGTACCCTAGCTATTTATCTCTACTGAATAAAGATCATCCTTTATAACGAGAAATTCTCGTCTTCTCTTGTCTTTTTGCACATACTCCCGCTTATTGAGATCGACCCCGGTGCGCCCACCTACTCAGGATTAGACGCACCCCGGCCGAACATTTGGTCCCCGAAAAAGGAACCACAGCGATATAAATTACAGTCCACAAGAAAAGATCATAGCTGACCGCACAAATCAAAGAAATTGTCACAAAAATTTATCCGGAAAAGGATTTGCCACAACCAACAAAAAGTCTATTATTTAACACCAGCGTGCAAAAGACTGAGCAAGCGAAAGCCACTGCAACACATCAAGTCATCTTGCCACATCAGCGCCAGTATAAGAATCACCAAAAAATTTCAAAGTAAGTGCAATATTTCTTGCCACATTTTTTTTGGTTAAAAAATAATAAATAAAAAGTGCGAAAGATCAATTTAAAGTGCCATACGTGATTGTAATTAACCGCGAAAAGTGTGAAAAAACTGTGTAGTGCCAAAAAGAAAATACGTGCAAACGCGGATAATTAATGTGGTTAAGATTCCTTGTGACTATCTGGCCTGTCCCCCCACCGGCGGTAAGGCTCTCCGGACACAGCACAAGGAAGAGATGCACATAACCTCACTTTCACTAAAATTTCACGCCATTCGATTGTCGCAATTTTAAAATTTCTTTTTGCATCACGTTAAGTTCACTAGTTTCCTAAAAAAATTTTGTTACACAGTTTCCTCGTTTTTCGCACACGATTTATTACACATTTTTACACTTTTCGTCGAGTTTTTATATCAACGCGCGCACTTATTTTTTATACAAAAATTGACGATTGAAGTGGCGAGTGACCCCTTTACTTCGCACAATACACATTGGTGTCGATTCCCCCTGCTCCTTGTTTTAAGGCACAAATTATCTGCAAAGTCAGACAAAAATAAACAAACTAAAAGTAAGAAATCAATTTTGCGTAATTTTAATAGTTGTTGGTTGGGTGATTCGCTCAGGTTTTCAAGTTTTATATCCCTTGGTTAATTCGCTCTTCACTTTTCAACCATGAACATGGACTCCTACATTAGACTGGCCGATCGAATAATCGAATTCGAGGCCGATTTTAATGATATCAATGCGGCTCTGCACACAGTACACACTCTTGCAATACAGCAAAAAGAGTTGCAAGCTAAGTGGGAAAAAGCAGAAAACGCCCTAGAGGAGTTGCTTGGCTCTGACACGCTCGACGCAAAGAAAATTGCAGCGGTCAAGATCAAGCATAAAGCGGTATATGCCGTATTCTTGCGTTGCATGTCGAACATGGCTGAACTTCAAGCCAAATTGAAGCAGGAAAGAGATAGTCAGGTTCGACCTGAAGGAGATACTGCCAGCTTGCGATACTGAGGTGTTCATAGCCATCTACAAAAACAACAGTCGCCTAAGCTCAGTAGAAAAGCTGTTCCACCTCAATCAAAAAACTCAAGGTGAGGCAAAGGACATCGTCAAGAAATGTCCCTTGACAAATGAAGGCTTCGAAACAGCCTGGAAAAACCTATGTGAGAGATACGAGGATAAGCGGATTCTCGTGAACTCACAACTAAAAATTTTGTTTAATCTAAAAAAGATAGATAGCGAGTGCGGCAGCTCAATCAAAAGCTTACAGAGCGACATAAATAATTGTTTAGCATCCTTAAAAACCCATCAGATTGATGTTTCAAATTGGGATGCGATCATCACATATTTATGCTCGACAAAATTACCCGAAAATACGTTGGCTCTATGGGAGCAGAGCATTGACCACAAAACGGATATATCCAAGTGGGAGGATATGGACAAATTATTGTCAAATCGTTTTCAGACACTTGAAACAGTGTCTGGTTTTACAGGGAATGCCACTTCTAAAGTGCAAAAATCAAACGCGTCGCGCCAGTCGACAGAAACCCCTACAAAAAGACTTGGTGCTTTTCAAACAAAAGTAACCAAGCAAACAACAAAATCAATGTGTAAAATGTGCAAATCTACGGAGTACAGATTACGCAACTGTTCACGTTTTTGCGATTTAAACCCAGTAGAAAGGATTAAATTCATCAAATCCACAAATGGCTGCCTGAATTGTTTATCCCCAGGACACACAGTGACGAGGTGCACCAGTTCGTACAACTGTTCCAAATGCCACTCTCGTCACCACACGCTCCTGCATGCGGACACACTTCAGCAACCGGCGGTGCGCAACCCTTTCAAAGATGCGGATAATACCCCATCAACTTCGGTACAGGCACGGAAAAGACAGGAATCGGGACAACCACCTTCCTCTACGAACCAGAATGTCAAATCCTGCCGTGCCAATTCCAGCACAGGTGTGCTATTAGGAACTGCTCGCGTACACATTCACCATAATGGTACCGACTTCTCCGCGCGGACATTAATTGATTCTGGGTCTGAATGTTCCTTTATAACTGAAAGACTGAAACGCAGAATCAATTTTCCAGCGAGGAAAATGCATGCCCATGTTTCAGGCATCACAAATGCGGTGTCAGCTCAGGTGAAAGAAGCATCCAACATCGAATTACGTTCACCAGTGGATCCCTGCTTCACATTATATGAAGAGGAAGGGTACTACGAACAATTATTTAAGGAATCAACGAAACGTGATGAAGATGGAAGATACACCGTATCACTACCATTCAGGTAGGATTACCCTAATAACATTAATTTAGGACCGTCCCTGAAACGCGCATGCTCTCAATTCTTCCGGAATGAGGGGCGGCTAATAAAAAACCCAGATTTAGATAAAGAATATGTTCGAGTGTTGTCAGAATATGAAACGCTCGGACATATGAGAAAATTGAAAAATAATATACCATCAGACGATTCGGATCATTACTTCCTGCCTCACCACGCCGTTGTAAAAGCAGAAAGTACAACCACCAAGGTACGCGTAGTATTTAACGCTTCGAGCCCTACTGCCAACGGTAACAGCTTAAACGATATTCTCCTCCCAGGCCCAGTTCTACAAGCCGATCTACCCATCCTTATATTACGATGGAGACTATACCGTTTCGTATTCAATAGCGATATCGAAAAGATGTATTGACAAATTTGGTTGAACGAAAATCACACCAAATTTCAACGCATTGTGTATCGAACTTCCCCGAATGACCCTATTAGTCTTTACGAATTAAAAACGGTTACCTTCGGAGTGAATTGCGCTCCATATCTCGCGATAAGAACGCTCCTACAACTGGCAGACGACGTATCAAATTCACACCACACAGCGGCTAGCATACTGCGAGAATACATGTATGTAGGTGACGTCTTAGCGGGTGGACATACGATCACATCGACCATTAAAGCCAGAGATGAAATTCGTCAAGTCCTAAATTCAGCGGGCTTTCCACTTCGCAACTGGACATCCAATTCAGAGGACATTCTAAGGGACATCCCCAAAGCAGACCTGCTCAGTGAAAACTTCCTGGCATTCGAAGATACCAGTTCAGTTAAAGCATTAGGAATTCGATGGAATGCCCTCTCCGATTTATTTTATTTTAAAGCAGGGACGCTGGACAACCCGGAAAACATTACGAAGAGAGCGATACTATCAGCAATCGCCAAACTTTTCGATCCCTTGGGATGGCTGGCACCAATGGTCATTGTGGCAAAAATACTCATGCAGAGTATTTGGTTGGAAGGCACCGCTTGGGACGAACTAGTATCTACCAGTACGCTGGAACGATGGAAAACCTTCACCTTCCAATACCATGAAATCGATAAAATCGGGATACCTAGATGGGTCAACTTTTCACCAGGAACCGACATCGAGATCCATGGATTTTGTGACACATCCGAGAAGGCTTATGCAGCAGCCGTTTAGATGCGCGTGAAAACGGATAATGACATCTGGACAAACCTGCTTCTAGCCAAAACCCGAGTAGCCCCAGTGAAAACTCTTTCTCTTCCACGATTGGAACTTTGCGGAGCCGTGCTGTTAGCGGAAATCACCGAATCAATTTTCAGGAACCTCAAGTTGGGACCAGTGAAAGTGCACCTTTGGACGGATTCAACTATCGTCCTCGCATGGATAAGGAAACCGCCTTGTTCCTTGTCCACTTTCGTCGCACATCGGATCACCAAGATCATCGACATGGTCGGAAATAAGGACTGGTTGCACGTAAATTCAGAATCAAACCCAGCAGATTTAGGTAGCAGAGGATCACCTGCGTCTGAATAGGTCAACAATTCGTTGTGGTGGCAGGGACCTTCATGGCTGCAAGAAGACACTTCCCAATGGCCAGCACAAGAAAGTGACTACATCACCTCCGTAGAGGAAAAGAGGGCGAAGACCTGCTCAACAACAACAGTAAATACTACCTATGTTCTCCAACGCTTTTCAGACCTACCTAGGGCTTTACGGGTGCTCTCCTACGTTATGAGGTTCTACCGAAGAACTCACCCCAAAACAAAAAAATCATATCAGGTCGAGTCACCTTTAATCTCTCCAGATGAGATCAAATCAGTAACCCAACTCTTAATTAAAATCTATCAGAAACAACACTATAGTTCCGAATATAATGATCTACAGGCCGGAAAACCAATTGCAGGGAAAAGTGCAATACTCTCACTTAATCCCTATCTAGACCAACATGGCATCATTCGGGTAGGAGGGCGACTCGAGGCGTCAAAGGACTTAGTTTTAATGAACGCCACCCAATCCTCCTCCCATACAACTGCCGGTTATCCCGTTTGAAAGTCCTAATGTTTCATCAACAAAGTCTGCATGGGGAAAACCAACTCATGTTAAGTCTGATACGCACCCAATATTGGATACCTAACATCAAAACCATGATTAGGGCAACAATTCACAATTGCAAAGTTTGCACTATACACCGAAAGCGTGCTCAGACCCAACTTATGGGTATTCTCCCTCGCGAACGCACGACCTTCAGCCGTGCATTCACGAATACTGGAGTCGACTTGGCTGGACCCTTCGACATCAAAAGTTACCGCGGTAGAGGGTGTCGACTATCCAAAGGCTATGTCTGCCTTTTCGTGTGTTTTTCCACACGAGCGATTCATCTGGAAGCCACTAGTAACCTCAGCACTGCCGCATTCCTGGCAGCTTTCGATAGGTTTGTTGCTCGGCGAAGATGTCCAAAGAACATCTACTCCGACAACGGAACCAAGTTTGTCGGAGCCTCCAGAGCTCTCCGCTCGGAACTCAAAGCTTTCCTGGCGGACGCACGCAACCAAACTCTATCCAAGTACAGTCACCAAAATTTGACATTGCATTTCATACCACCAGGAGCTCCTCACATGGGTGGGCTATGGGAGGCAGGGGTCAAAAGCTTCAAGAACCACTTCAAAAAGATAGCTTTGGATCACAAATTTACCCTTGAAGAGTTCAGCACCCTGCTTTGTCGAATCGAGTCCTGTCTCAATTCTCGACCGTTAAGCCCCTCCTCCAACGAGCCGTCTAACTTGGAGCCACTTACGCCAGGACATTTCCTCGTTGGAGGGCATCTATTAGCACCACCCGAGATCGACGTCAGCGAGAATCACGCTTCACTCGCCAATCGATGGGAGAAACTTAAGGCGCTGCATCAAACCTTCTGCAAACGGTGGAAGACTGAGTATCTCACCGAATTGCAGAAGCGCGTTAAGTGGAAGCATCCACAATCAAATCTCAAACCGGGGGACCTAGACGTCATTAAGGAGGATAATGTACCCCCCAACGAATGGAGACATGGAGACTAGGTAGGGTAGCCAATCTTCACTATGGCCCCGATAACCGAGTTCGAGTCGTCGAACTAGATACGGCAAGGGGACAAACCACCAGACCAATTACGAAATTGGTACTCCTTCCGTCCCACGACAAGGATTAAATGTAAGGGGCCAAATCCCGCCTTCCACAACCCCAAACACCAAAATCCTATTTCCCTCGACTACCTAAAATCAGAGGCCCACGGTTGGTAATAGCATAGAAAGCCTATTAAGGAACCCGCGTCTTCGTGTCTCTCTATCCCTAAGCCTGCGTTTCTCCCGAGCCATATATTATAATCAACCCCCCGGTCTCGTGATGGTGCGAGTCTACCGGAGGGGAATCCTAAAACGTACTACGCGATGGCAATGGGGAAAGGGAGAGCGGGACACAAAGACGCGTTCAACCACGCGCCGTGATGCCACGCTATCCCTAAGCTTGTGTCTCTCCCGAGGCCCTAATTACAATCAACCCCCTGGTCTCGTGAAGGTGCGAGTCTACCGGAGGGCGATCCTACATCTTATTTCTTTTATTCTTTACCCCCGGTCTCGTGCCGTGTCTACCGGGGGGAATCCTAAACCTGACTACTGGTGGGCAATGGGGAAAGGGAGCGAGACACACGAGGACGCGGGAGAGCTTACCAAAAGCTCGCAGACAAAAAAAACATTTTTTTCTATGTGCTTTAACAATACTAACCGAGGGGCCCCTGAACAGAAAACCCCACAAGTCACTCGCACACCCAGAGCGAGGACACCAGAAAATCCCCGAATTCACTCGCTCGCCCCGAGCGAGGACACAAGAAACCATCCCATTCACTCGTTATCCCGTAACGAGGAAATCATAAAGGCCTACCGCAGAACGGCGAACCGATCTGCCCCAGAACCTAAGGGCTTTCAGCCCATTATCCTTCTTAATTCCCAGCAAATCAACCCAAGTTCACTCGCTCACCCAGAGCGAGGATCACAGAACGTAAACGCCCTCGGCCAACATAATTAGTATACAAATCATTCAGTTTACGAATTGCTGATAAGTACGGAACTGTGTCATCGCTTAGAACATTTCTTGCTTTTATGATGAATTTACTGTGGATGGATATAAGTAATTTTATGAAAAGTACAGACACCTATACCATCCGACACCTAAGTTAACATTCATTACTCCACGTCAACAATTCGCCTAGTCAGTCGATTCTCGTAAAAATGACATTAGTAAATAACGTCTATGCCATAACGAAATGCACTCATTGAGCACGTTCGGACTTCGCGAGGTAGTATCAGACGAACCTATTCCGAATATTCTACAGTCACGTTTATCTGCAACACTTCGATGAATACTTAAACGGCAAAGAGCTTTCCGAAATATCAGAATAAAAGTCAAGGCCGGAATATGCGATTTAAGACAATGTAAAGTTGGACTCGGCCACAATCGAAAAAATAAGGCACCAACTGAAACAATCGTGGCCTACCGACATTATATATTTGCGCAGAATAGGAGTATGAATAAACATACTATCCACCCTTGTCCAAGCGACCCTTTTCTAGCGCCTTCGAAAACAAAAGCAAGCTATTTTTTATGACAAAATAAGGTGGAACCTTTAATCTGAGCATAAGGGCGTAAGTATCAAGGGCACTGTAACCGGATAAGCTTGCGGTCACAATGGGAAAGATATTCAAGGGAAATCGACATTGCGGTTAACAATAACGGTTAAAAAAAAAAATTACCAAAATTATTCTTACCCCTGAGGTTCGATATTTTAGTCCCGTTACACCTTTTCCGGTTTCCTCAAGGGTGAATGAAAGTCCATTTGAGTTTGTTCGGAGATCCTTTAAGAAGCTGTAATCGAAAACAGTTAACTTTAAAACGTCATTCCTCAAGACTTCATTTCCATAACTACCTTTAGTTGATGTTCCATTGGATCTTTAACGTCGTCCTCCAAGGGGGCGTCGACAGCAGGTAGACATGGACTGACAAACGTGTACATGGCACATTAATACCAATCGCTCCATCAACATATTTCATAGGGGCACCAACGGCGGTTCCTAATTGTATCACCATTACGCCATTTTCCATTGTTTTTTGTTTACAATGATTCCCATGTTGAGTGTGCGTGCGCGGAGTACACGCTCAATAGCATTCAAATTCCCCCAAATATTATTGGTATGGAAAAATTTGAATTTTTTTTTTTTCACCGATTTGAATTCAGCAACATGTTCTTCTGGCAATTGTGCAATCCCAGTAAATGTAGTTTATTTTCGACGCTAATGAGAGTACCACCCTTAACATCAGCACGTGTTTTGTCTGTAACTTCCTTCACAAATTCAATGGGATCTGCAGAACGTTCCTCACCCACCAATTTATTGAGGATAGCTAAAACCACAGTAGCACCCAGACTATCAATATTTGAAAGGAAGCAATATTCACGTCCTTCATCAGTGACTTTCTTTAATAAACCAGTGTAACAAATTTGATGCAAACCCTCTTATTTGCCCTTCTACTAAGTTCGAACCACTAAACTGTTGAATAAATAACTCCAATATGTAATAATGCAAAATGGCCTTTATTCAAGTATTTCACAATAACACTCAAACTGTGCAACGAATAGCTTGCTCAATAACCAAACTGATTGACTTTCAAAATAATACTTCTATTGCTCGCTAGATATCGTCTTAATCAAAACTGCTTGACAGCTCAAATCAAACTCAAACTATTCGCCTTTACTGTCGCGCCTTTTATACTTTTTGATTTCTAATTGCATACTTCTAGGCTTTTCCATTCCAGAACTTACTAGTTAGTTTCGGCTACAAAATCCCCAGCCACAACTACGTGCACAAATTATTGCCCTTTCTTGTGACAGCTCAGATAAGATATATGCATGTGTTTGTGCATTGCCGCTCCGCTGCTCGTATACGTACATATGTTTAGACGCAATTATTTATTCGTTTATGTAGATACATAATGATTGAATTATTGATGTGAATGTTTGTAGTTTACAGTCTCTCGAGTACACATAGGCGTATAAGTAAATGCATCTGTGTGTGACATCTCTCTCGCCTGCCTTATATATGTGTATACTTGATTTGATTATTGACGTAAATACTGCTTAGCATGGCCTTAGTGATGGTATAGTTTAGTGATGCTAATATCCGTTACACTGCCCTCCACCTAAGTCTGATTGTCCCGATCAGACAAATCTCTTGATCTAAACGCTGCTAATCTTTCCAAATGAACCACTTTCATTTTGGTTCGTGGTTTGGTAGTGGTTTGTATGCGGTACACTACATCGTTGATCCGTTTTACAACTTTGTATGGGCCTTCACAGTTACATTGCAATTTCAGGGACACACCTTTTTTTCGTTGTGGGTTGTATAGCAGGACCAAATCTCCTTCCTGAAACCCTTCCGAATTAATTGCTTTATCGTACCTCGCTTTCATCTTGTCACTCATAATTTTTGCTCGTTGCCTTACCAGATCGTGTATCTCTCTCAGCTCTTCTTCCAAGACATCAGTGGATTTCTTGACATTCCTCTCCGCATCGGCATCTATCCCATACTTCAAATCAGCTGGCAGTCGAAGGTCATTGCCAAAAATTAACTTTGCGGGAGTTTGGCCAGTTGTGCCATGTACTGCCGATCGGTAGGCCATCAAGAATAATGATATGTGTGTATCCCAGTCCTTATGGTACTTGTCTACTACTTTCCTTAAATGCTCCTGCAATGTTCTATTGAAACGTTCCACCATACCATCGGACTGAGGATGCAATGCAGTTGTCCGTGTTTTTCGAATGCCCAACTTCTTGCATATTTCTTGGAACACAGCTGATTCAAAATTCCTGCCTTGGTCAGAATGTAACTCCATTGGTACACCATACCTTGCAACCCATTCGTTTTTAACCACTTCTGCTACTTTTTCTGCTTCTTGGTTTGGGATTGGGTATACCTCTGGCCATTTACTGAAATAATCCATAACCACCAGTACGTATTTGTTTCCGCGGTTGTTAGTAGGAAATGGACCAGCGACATTCATGGCGATCCTTTCAAAGGGTGCACCTGAAATATACTGCTTCATCTGGCCCTGACTTCGGGTTTTGGGCCCTTTCGCTCTGTTGAATACCTCGCAATCGGCAATCCACTCGGTGACCGACTGACGGCAACCAACCCAATAGAATCTCTGATTAATTTTCTCGAGTGTCTTCGTGATTCCAAGATGACCTCCATTTGGACCATTGTGCAGCTCGCTGAGCACGTCAGGAATCCTCTTCCTGGGAACAACTATCAGTTTCTTCTTGCATTGACCATCCTCACTCTCCCATACTTGATGCAAGCAACCGGATATCAATTCTAAACTGTTCCACTGTGCCCAATATGACTTCGCAATGGGACTCTATGCTGACATCTCCTCTCTGCTTGGTCTTTCGTTTCGTTCTAGCCCTTGCATAACATGTGACAGATCTGTATCTTCTAGCTGACACTTCCTTAGTTGTTCCTTGTCCCATTCATCCGTACACGTTATAGTCATTAGCCGGACATCTATAATGTCTTCTTTAGCCTCGGCCTTTGAACAGTGCTTGCATTCCAAACTACATGGTCTTCGTGACATTGCATCAGCATTTCCATGGGTACTACCTTTTCGATGCTCAATGGAAAATTCATAGCTTTGTAGTAGCTCGATCCACCGTGCCAATTGTCCTTCCGGATTACGGAACTTCAGAAGCCATTTCAACGCTGCGTGATCTGTCCTGACACGGAATCGCTGGCCGTAGAGGTATTTGTGAAAATGTTTAATGCACTCTACCAATGCCAACAGCTCTCTCCGCGTAACGCAGTAGTTCCTCTCTGGTTTTCCAATCGAACGGCTGTAATATGCAACTACCTTTTCCTGTCCATCGACCAGTTGTGATAAAGCGCCTCCTATAGCATATCCACTCGCATCTGTATCTAGAATAAATGTTGCTCCTGGAATCGGATATGCTAAGATTAGGGCAGTGCACAAACGCTTTATTTTTTCTTGTAAGCTCATGGAGGTTATGTGCTACGCTGGAAAAATTTGGTACAAATCTGCGGTAATATGTACACAGCCCAAGAAAATTTCTCAATTCATGTAGGTTCTGTGGTATTGGCCAATCCTTTACAGCCTCTATCTTTTCGTTCGCAGTGCAGATGCCCTCTGTCGTTACCTTGTGACCCAAATAATTTACTTCCTTTTTAAACAGCGCACACTTTTTGGGACTTAACTTCAGACCAGCGCCAGCTATTCTCTGGAAAACTTCCTCCAAGTTCTTAAGATGTTCATCAAAATTCTTGCCCAATACCATGATGTCGTCCAGGTACACCAAGCATGTTTTCCAATGTAGTCCTTTCAGTACCTGGTCCATGAGTCTCTCAAAAGTAGCTGGTGCATTACAAAGTCCAAAAGGCATCACTGTAAATTGCCAAAGACCATCACCCATACTGAAGGCTGTTTTCTCTTTATCTTCCTCCTTCACTTCAACTTGCCAGTAGCCGCTTTTCAAGTCCAGTGTGGAAAACCATTTCGTACCAGATAGCGAGTCGAGAGTGTCGTCAATTCTTGGCAATGGGTAGCTATCCTTTTTCGTAACGTCATTCAACTCTCGGTAGTCCACGCAAAACCTCATTTTTCCATCCTTCTTCTTTACAAGTACTACCGGTGAGCTCCATGGACTAGCTGATGGTTCGATGATGCCGCTGTCGCTCATTTCTTGTATGATTTGACTCACAACTTCCCGCTTCGCCAGTGGAACACTACGTGGAGCTTGACGGATCGGCCTCGCATCTACCGTGTCAATTTGATGTTTCACAACATTGGTGCGGCCTGGTTTGGAACCATCCTGGTCAAATATGTTCGCGTACTTTAGGAGCAGTTGTTTTGCCTTACTCTGATAGGCTTCCTCTAGCGTCCATGCCGTGATGTTATTTGAAAGATCAGCATTACTAGATGAAACGTGTTCCTGGAGCTGTTCACAGTTAATAACTACTTCGGCCTCTTCGCATCTTCCCAAAATAGCTCCTTTGGTCAAATTGAATGGTGACTTGAACTCTGTCTAAGCCGCCTTCACAAATATTTAGACGCCGTCAAAATATACGTATGCGCAGCCGTGCGCGGCGAAGTGGAAGACACCAACGAGCGACCACTGCCATCATCGTCAACGATATTTGGTCAAACCAGTCAAGCATTATTACTCGGCAACCGCGGACGCGCTCTTGTATCTATTTTTTTTTTTTCTATTTTTAAATAGTTAAAGTCAAAAGCTAAAGTTTTAAGCAAATTATCTTCTTTCCATATCGTGGACAATTTAAAGGATACTCTGTGAAGTTGAAGTTTGTGAAGAGTTGAAACGAATTTGCAATTGTTAATTATTAGATAATTAAAAACTGAATTATAACGTTTTATGAAAAAAAACATTATTCTTTTATTTTCGGATTTGAGTGTAGCGAAGAGAGACCCAAGTTTGTTCATGGTCCTTCGCAGCCATCTTTGGCCCACCCTAAAATTTTAAAACAAAAACATTTTAATTAACTTTTAATCGAATTTTTTCGTCCGCAAAAAAAAAAAAAAAAAAACAAAACAAACAAGTAAAAAATCCCAAATAAATCAGTGCAGTGAGTGCATACAAAAACACACGAGTTAAATAAAACTTAACAAAAGAATGATAGTGTGTGTTCAAAAATAGAGATACGACAAAAGAAAAAAACATATGACAAATATAAATTGAGAAAAACAAACATATACGAGTATACATAATTCAATATACATATATACATATCTATATACTGGAAAAAAAATCATCAAAAAATATAATTGTAAAAAAAAACCAAAAAGTGCTGGTGCTGGTTAAAAAACAAATATATACATATATACAATCGTATTTAAAAACACAAAAAAATTGCGGAAAAAATTTAAAATTTCAAAAAAAAAGTTAGAAAAAATTTTTTTTTAAATTGTGGGCGCACTCATCAAAAGTGCGAAAACACTTATCTACATTTACTCACAAAATTTGCGAAAATATTTTGTGGTACACAAAAAAAAACAAAGAAATATGGATAAAAAAAATTTTAAAATCATCATTTTTACAAAGCCAAGCAGTAGCACCAACAGCCAGCTAAGCAGCATCCAACAACATCAAGCGACCAGGCAGTAACAACACAATAAGAAGCAGGATATTTAAAAATTGGTGAGTAGGCAGTTTTTTTATTTTCCATAAAAAAAAATACCAGAAAATAATACAGCTTTTCTCCGCAAAGTTATATTATTTTTGTAAACTGCAAAAACATATATATACATCCACATATATACATGAATATTGCGGAAATTTTCTTACCGTTGGTTTTACTGCAACTTTTTGCAACCAAAAATTGGTAGAAAATATTCCGCTATACCAATAGGCAAAATCCGCCAATTATATATATGTATATATGTATACATATTTCTAGTGGTATTTAACCAACAAAAAATTGCAGTTTACTTGCCTACTCAAACCCACTGTGCAAGAACAACATCGGCAAAAACTTCTTCTACAGCTGAGTTTACCCCGTTGTTCGCACAGAGCGTTGAACTTGTTGATACAGTTCAACTTCTTCCAAGTGATTTTTTCTTGCTTGCCAGCATATATAAAAAGTATAATATTCATACGTATGTACATACTTACATACATGTACAAATAATTTCAAGTTGCTTTTCCAGCAATCATACTTCTCTACTCAGAGAACATCATACGTGTTTACTCACACGTTCAAGTCGCTCTTCCAGCGACATTTTCCCAGCACATAGAGCTACATTAGCAACGAGAGTTGTGTACTGCTGATCAAATTTCTCAACCTCTCTCATATTTGCAATTTTTTCATCTTTCTTTGCTGCACTCTCCCAACAGTGCAATCAAGCGCACTCAGCTTCACAAAGAAGCGCGACATTAAAGCGACGAAGAAGCGAATCAAAACAAACTCTTCTGTTTGTAAACATAAACAGAGAAGCTCATCTGATTCTCGTGCATACGTTCGCACAAATATATACATACATACGTTTGTATACTGCGCACGTACATTTGTACTTATTCTGGCGTACAAAACTAAGTTTGAGATATTTTCGTCCCTATAGGAACTTTTTAAAAAATATCCCTACAAACCTCAAGTATTATTATTTTCTAATATATACATACCTATATATACCAGTAATTTACAAATACACGTTTATTTCCACACGTATATTTACACGTATATATTAGTGAAAAATGTTTGTGATTTTTTTTTTTTTAATTTTATACATTTTGTTTTTACAAAACATTATACATACTACTAAATTCCGAATTTCGCGGATTTAAATCATTTAAGGAACGTCCCGTTGTCCGTGCTTGACTCTATTGTTCCAAAAAAAAAAAAAAAAAACACAAACACCGCCACCAATTTAAATTCCATTTTTTAAATTTCTGTGGCAAGAAGAGTTTTCCATCTTCGAATTTTGCGAACGTTCTCTGAGCGGACAAATATTTTATTCGGTTTTTTTTTGGTGAAAACCCAAAAGTTTGTATAAAATGCCTCTCAGTCCCCCAAAAACGTCCGAAACCGGAAAAAAACCAAAAGGTGGCCCAAAGGAAGAAACGGCCAAGGAAAGCTCAACATCCCCCCGCCAGAAATCCAAATCAGTTGACCCATCCGCGCAAAAGTTCATCGCGGAAAGTGACAATCTGATGAGATACTGTGCAAAATTCAACGAAGCACCGATTCAGGATCACACTGAATCGTATCTCATGATAAAGGACAAGTCACTAGATGATTATTGGGCACGACTTCAATCGGTTTACGACCTGGTATTTTCCAAACCAGACGAAAGTTTCCCTGAAGACTTCAAGAGTTCAGTACAAGGCAAACAATGCGCCTGCCTTGATACGTATGAAGTGACAAAAGCAAAGATTGCCGATCAACTTTCCTTGATCAAAATGATGGCAACGCCGAGTCCACCACCCCACGTGGACCAACCCCCGGCTGAGGCAAATATTTACCTCAAAGTCCCAGCATGCGACACGGAGACCTTTTATGGTGGCTATGAAGAATGGCCCGCTTTTCGTGACATGTTCACAGCGGTGTACATTAACCACCCAAGGCTCTCCCGTGCTCAGAAATTGTACCATCTCCGGTACAAAACACAAGGTAAAGCCGGCTCCATCGTCAAGCAATATGCGTTGAGCGAGTATAACTTTGACCTTGCCTGGGAAGCTTTACGGTCACGATACGAAAACAAGCGTATCTTGGTTGACAACCAGATAAAATCCTTACTGACTCTTGCCACTATTCAATCCGAAAACAGTGAGCAACTTCATTGCAAAATACAATCAACAACTGCCTATCCGTCCTTCACTCGCAAGGAGTTACGATAGACAGTTGGGATCCGATTCTGGTGTACATTTGTTCATCAAAGCTCTCCGAAACAACACTGTCACTTTGGGAACAATCTCTCTCTTCTCGAAGAGATCTACCCTCATGGTCACAAAGGAACGACTTTCTCACCTCGAGATACGAAGTCGTTGAAAGGGTCAATAGGCTTCAACCAAGCAAACAAAAGCCAGTCGCTCATCAAAATTCTGCGCAAAACAGGTCCTTCAACAGGACGCAAACCCTTGTGGCAGGATCTAAAAAGGAAACTTGCCAATGTTGCAAATCCCCGCACCTTATTAGATTCTGTCCACGTTTCAAGCGAATGTCTGTGCAAAACCGGACAAAATTCGTAAACCAAGCTAAGCTGTATACAAACTGCCTTAGCAGCACTCATATCATCAATGAGTGCACGAGCAAGTGGTCATGTTCAACATGTCATCAACGGCATCACACGCTGTTGCATGCGAGCCCACAAGCTCCACGTTCCACCCCGCGAACGAATGCACCAAACGTGCAGCACACAACTGCTGAGTCAACATCTCCCGTTCGACAAACGCAGAATAGCTCCGATTCTAGCGAGCTACCGTGTTGTTCAAAACACGCACCGGCTCAATCATTGCATGCAGCCAATGATAACCAAATTCTTCTTCCTACTGCTATGGTCGCAGTCGAACACGAAGGGGAATTATTTCAACTAAGAGCCCTTATTGATCAGGGCTCGGAAAGAACTTTCATTTCCTCGAAAGTTCAAAAACGGTTGAAACTTCCATTCGAACATTCAAAGTTCGAAATCTCTGGCATGGGTGAACAAGTCGTACAAAAGTCCTCCAAGCTTTGTCCTTTGACAATGGTTGCATCCAAGGCCATGAAAAGGATATAGGCTCATGCCATTGTGTTGCCGCAATTGACAAAAAATCTGCCAACATCCACCATTGGTCGCAAAATCTGGCAGCAGTTCAAACTCCTTGAGCTCGCTGATCCCAGTTGCCACATACCAGGTCAGACTGACATGGTCATTGGCAGCGACATACTTCCACAAATTCTGCTGGAAGGTATAAAAAAGGTGTGCGGTAGCATACTTGCGCAACAAACCATTTTTGGTTGGATTCTCAGTGGTCCAATAACTGAAAATGTTGTGTCATTCTCGACGCAAGTCCAAGCGTCAAACGAGACACTCAGTTCTCAAATGAGAAAATTTTGGGAAGAGGAGGAAATTCCACAACCTCCACAGATATCCCCCGAGGATCAAGCGTGTGAGCAGATATATGCAACAACCACGACACGTGCACCAAACGGTCGATACATTGTGCGACTTCCATTCAAGGAAGAGTTTCCTGAAAAACTCTCCCTCGGCAAATCCCGCCCGGCTGCTCTGCAGCAGTTTTTCAGCATGGAGCAATCGCTTCAGAAAAAGGGGGAGTTAGGTACAATGTACAACAATGTGTTGCAAGAATATCTCGACCTTGATCACATGGAATCTGCCGACCCATGCGAAATAACTTCGAATGGCAAGGTCTTCTCATTTTACTTGCCACATCATGCGGTAGTCAAACCAGATAAGGTCACCACCAAAGTTCGTGTGGTTTTCAACGCCTCTAAAAAATCTGGGTCAGGAAGATCCCTGAATGACGTGCTATAGACTGGTCCAACTCTCCAACCAGATCTCATGCTACTAATTCTACAGTGGCGCATGCATAAGTATGTGTTCAATGGAGATATTGAAAAAATGTACCGTCAGATCCTTATACACGAGGACGACAAAGATTTTCAGCGAATCCTATTTCGCAAATCGGCCAACTCCAATGTTAGCGATTTCAATCTAAAAACGGTTACATTCGGCGTCAATTGTGCACCATATCTCGCTATTCGAACGTTGCATCAACTATCCGATGACACGAAAGCGACATTCCCGTTGGCTGCAACAATTCTCAAGACGCAAACGTATGTCGACGACATCCTATCCGGAAGTCATACCATCGATAACGCCACTGAATCACTCGGTCAAGTGATAAACGCCCTAAAATCAGCTGGTTTCATACTAAAGAAACTAACGGCTATTCACCCGGCCATATTAGAACAGTTTCCGAAGGAGGATCTTCTAGACTCCAACTTCTTAAAATTTGAGAGCACTTCCAATACCAAAACTCTTGGCATTCGATGGAACGCGCTCACGGACAAATTTTCATACACCATTCTGCCGGAACACACGCAAAATGCGGTCACAAAGCGACAAATTTTATCTTTTGTTGCAAAACTTTTTGACCCGGCAGGATGGCTGTCGCCAGTTATGATCCAGGCCAAGATGCTTCTCCAAGAAATCTGGCTGGATGGCAGCGATTGGGATGAAAGCGCCAAGCCCGCAACATTATCAAAATGGCAACATTTCGCAGAAAATCTGCCAGATATTTGCCATATCGAAATCCATCGATGGGTTAATGTCGTTCCAGGGCAAGACACTCAAATCCACGGGTTCTGTGATGCCTCGGAAAATGCATATTGCGCAGCGATTTACATGCGCACACATGTGGGCAACCAAATAAAATCTTCTCTTTTGGTTGCGAAAGGCAAAGTTGCCCGCATAAAAACTGTAAGCTTATCCCGCTTAGAGCTATGTGGTGCAGTCCTACTCGCAAAACTGGCTTCAACTGTTCGAAAACAGCTCGACTTACAAGCATGCAACATATTCTTATGGTCAGATTCTGAGATTGTACTAGCTTGGCTAGAGAAATCTCCATCGACCTGGAAAACTTATGTGGCCAACCGTACCTCTCAAATTCGAGAATATCTTCCTAGCGGCACCTGGCGCCACGTATCTAGCCAAGACAACCCTGCTGATCTTGGCACACGTGGTTGCAAGCCGCATGATCTGATAGGCTCTTCACTTTGGTGGCACGGACCACAATGGCTTTCTTGCCACATTTCGGCATGGCCAAAGCCGAAAGCAGGTAGCGCTTCTCCACCCGAGAAACGCAAGGTCGAAGCATATCACGCACTCGAGGAAGAGGACGACATTCTTCAACGTTTCTCCTCATACTCTCGAGCCCTCCGTGTGATTGCATACGTGTTCCGCTTTGCGAACAATGCCTGCAACAAATCCAAATCGGTGGCAACAACACATAATCCCCATCTGACGTACAAAGAGTTGCAACATGTGAAAACGCGGCTTGTGGCAATGGCACAATCTCGCCATTAAGCAAAAAGAGTTCCCTTCTGGCTCTTGACCCATTTCTGGATGGATACGGGCTCCTACGTATCGGTGGAAGATTGGAACATTCTACAATGCAATACAACGAGAAGCATCCAGTAATCCTTCCTCCGGATTCAAGGCTCTGCCAGTTGTATCTGGAGTTTTTACACCGCCTGCTTCTTCATGCAGAAATGCGGTTAATGCTCCAAATGGTGAGGCAAGAGTACTACGTACCAAAACTAAAGCCTCTTATAAAGAAATGCATTTTTCAATGCAAATCTTGCACGCTTTTCAAACAGAAAACGCGCACGCAAATAATGGCAGCTCTACCACCTGAGCGCTGCAATTTCTCACTCACCTTTTCCACAACAGGAGTAGACTTTGCACGTCCATTCCAAATAAAAGCATCGGTTCTGAGGTCGACCACTATCATAAAAGGGTACGTGGCTGTATTCGTCTGTT
This sequence comes from Eurosta solidaginis, assembly GCF_040869045.1. NCBI lineage: Eukaryota > Metazoa > Arthropoda > Insecta > Diptera > Tephritidae > Eurosta > Eurosta solidaginis. The sequence continues at coordinate 226,903,242 of NC_090319.1, read as the reverse complement.
TTTCCACAAAGGCAGTACACCTCGAGCTATGCTCGGACCTTACTACTGAAGCCTTTCGCGCAGCATTCGCCCGATTCGTTGGCAGACGAGGTTATCCCTCAAAAATGATGAGCGACAATGGTAAAACGTTCATTGGCGCTCAGCGCGCACTCGAACGCGACTTTGTTAAATTTCTTAACGAATGCTCTGCGGACATTGTACAGAAATATGCACGTCAGGGAATAAACTGGCAGTATATTCCACCCAGCGCCCCTCATATGGGCGGCTTGTGGGAATCCGCAGTAAAAAGTTTTAAAACCCACCTCAAAAAAACCGCTGCACCCCACAAGTTTACTTTCGAAGAATTCACGACGCTGTTGGTGCGTATTGAAGCAGTTCTCAATTCGAGGCCTCTCACCTCACTATCCCAGGACCCAGCTGACTTCACAGCGCTCACTCCGGGTCACTTCCTTCGAGGTGCACCGCTATTAGCCATTCCTGAGCCAAACGCGGAAGACCTCTCCTGGATAAATCGACGGGAAAAGCTCAAATCGCTTCATCACCAATTCAGTCGACGCTGGAAAGAGGATTATTTGAAGGACCTTCAGAAACGCTATAAATGGCAAACGCCACAGCGAAATCCTCAACCAGGCGACCTCGTCGTAATTAAAGAAGATTCACTCCCACCCAAAGAGTGGCGTCTGGGACGAATCGAGAACGTTCGCCTCGGATCTGACAACCATGTTCTGGTTGTAGAGGTTCGCACCCAAAGTGGGCTTGTCATGCGCCCCTTAGTTAAACTGTGCTTTCTTCCAATGGAGCACTCTTCGAGCACAGCGCTCTAACTTATATACGTTTCCCCTGTATAATTAAATTTCCGTATCATCCGCTGTATCCAACTACTTCTCGTTTCTCTCTCTGCTCTTATTCTTTCAGGACGACACCATCATGGCATCTCGACCAGCATGTCCACTGGCTCCCACAGCAGAGACCGATAACTGCCTCCAGTGTCGGCTCTGCCACCGCTACCACGCGCTGCGGACCTGCCCGGCTTTTAAGGCGATGCGGCCACCGCAGCGTGCTACCGTGGCCAGGGCACAGGGCTATTGCTATAATTGCTTAGCCCTCACACATACAACGGGTGAATGCGACTCCCGAGGGTCGTGCAAAATGTGCGGTCTGGCGCATCACACCCTCCTGCACAATGGACCAAAAAGTCAACGTGGTCAAGGAAAGGTCCCAACACAGCAAGCATCCCGGAAGCCGAAACCCAGGCCGAAAAAGAAGAATGAAGAGAGAAAGTCCACCTGCGCCTGTAGGGCACAAAAGGCGCACCCTGCGACCAAACCCGCAGCAACCCCAAAACCAAAACGGACGGTCAAGCGCACGATCGCGCGCACCCCAGACGGCCTGCAAACGGCGCAAGGCCAACGGCGCAATACCAGTGGCGCTTTGGATACCACCATCCGTGCCTTGCAGGAGCTGCAGAAGGTGCTTACAAGCACCTCCCTGCAGGGCGGGCAGGATGTCTAAGCCGCCTTCACAAATATTTAGACGGCGTCAAAATATACGTATGCGCAGCCGTGCGCGGCGAAGTGGAAGACACCAACGAGCGACCACTGCCATCGTCGTCAACGATATTTGGTCAAACCAGTCAAGCATTATTACTCGGCAACCGCGGACGCGCTCTTGTATCTATATTTTTTTCTATTTTTAAATAGTTAAAGTCAAAAGCTAAAGTTTTAAGCAAATTATCTTCTTTCCATATCGTGGACAATTTAAAGGATACTCTGTGAAGTTGAAGTTTGCGAAGAGTTGAAACTAATTTGCAATTGTTAATTATTAGATAATTAAAAACTGAATTATAACGTTTTATGAAAAAAAAACATTATTCTTTTATTTTCGGATTTGAGTGCAGCGAAAAGAGGCCCAAGTTTGTTCAAACTCATTGAGTACTCTTACCGGAATACGTCCATCTTGTTTTGTCATAGCCAGGGTTTTTGCTACAAGTATGTTCAGTGCTGATTTATTTGCTGCTTCGACAACCCACAATTTGTTTTTCCCACAATCTCCATCAACCTTTGCCCAGATGACTGCTTCTGATTTTGGTGGTATTTGCTGATTCTCTTCCACCAGCACTCGTTTACTGCTGTAGCCTCTCTCGTAGCCGAAATTAAGTGGCACATCCATGTTCTTATATCGCATAGTTTTGCTTTGCATATCGATCTTGATGCCTTGGTTGATTTAGAAGTTCACTCCAATTATGATTTCATCAGCAATACCTGCCACTATAAAATTGTGAAGTACCGTGACGTTCCCAATTGCTACTTCACATTCTACTTCTCCAATTACCTGGGTGTCCTCTCCCGTGGCTGTACGTAATCTTGCTCCAAGCAATGGTCTTATCTTCTTGTTGACTAAATCTGATCGAATGATGGAATGGGATGCACCCGTATCTACAGTCAGTAACCGTTCCTTTCCATCCACATGTCCTCCGACAGTAAGATTGCTCGACTTTCTTCCAATTTGTGAGATAGAGATTATGGGGCATTCAAATGAGGGAGTCAGCTGTCGTCCCTTGCTGCTGACTCGCTTTATTTTAACGATTGATTTGTCTTGGAGATTTGCTCATCTCCTTCTGCTCTGCGTTTACGACCACCCACATTGTTGGAACTGTTCGGGTTGGTGTTGCAATAACGCGCAATATGCCATGGCTTTCCACACTTAAAGCATTTGACTGCATCATTATTCTTCTGCTCCGTACCCTTCAATGCTTCCAAAATGGCGTCTACCCAGTCTGGCTTTTCCACTTCCACGCGATGAGCTTTGTACGCTGGCTTACTCAAAAGTGAGGCTGTTTCCTGAGTCAGCGCATGCGATACCGTTTCAGCAAATGTTAGTTTTGCATTCGCATATGTAGCCCGCTTCGTTTCCACATCTCGTATGCCATTTATGAAACTCTGGATTTTTACCCTTTCAGTGTATTCCACGGGTGCGTCCGCATTTGCGAGATGAGCCAATCTTTCAACATCCGAGGCAAACTCCTGCAAAGTCTCATTCGCTCTTTGGTGACGGTTTTGCAACTCGAATTGGAATATCTGTTCCTATGCTCGCTTCCATAACGTCTCTCAACAGCGGCCATTAATGCTTCATAGTTGTTCTGCTCTCCTTCGGGAATCATCTGCAGGATTTCGGCTGCTGGCCCTTTCAATGCCACGAATAGAGCTACGACTTTATCTTCAGCATTCCAGTTGTTCACTGCTGCGGTCTTCTCAAACTGTAGTTTAAAGACCTGGAAAGGAACAGAACCGTCAAAGGATGGTGTTTTTACCTTTGGATTGCTTGCTGAAACAGCTGGGCGGTTTAATTGCAACTCTTGTATACGACCTCTCAAAGCATCCACCTCGGCTTCGATTTTTTCCTCAAACTGCGTTATTTTCTCGTCCATACGCTCTTCGAGTTTTGATGATATACGCGCCTCTTGCGCTTCGAGTTGTACTGTTATGCGTGCCTCTTGTTCCTTCAGTTGTGTCTCCATCTTTGATGTAATCTGTGTCGACATTTCCGACATACGCATTTCTTGTGCTTCAATCTTCGATGTAATCTGTGTCGACATTTCTGACATACGCGTTTCTTGTGCTTCAATCTTCGATGTAATCTGTGTCGACATTTCTGACATACGCGTTTCTTGTGCTTCCAATTGTGATGCCATATATGTCTTCTGTTCTGCCAGTTGAGATGTTATATCTGTCTTTTGGGATTCCAGTTGGGATGACACTGTCGATGTTTGAGCAGATATTGCAGCCAAAATCGTGTTCAAGTCTGTGCTGGTAACTGCCTGCGATATTTCGTTTTTCTCTTCAATTTTTGTTGTTGTCTCGTCCCCATCAGGATAAAAGACATACTCGTCCACATCAATTCCTTCTGCTTCCATTGCCTCTCGTAGCCGTGCCTGAAGTTCGAGTTTAACGCCGCTTGTATTCAATCCACGGCTCTCCAACTCCTTCTTTAGTTGCTGGATCTCCAATTCACCGAACTTTGCCATGTCCTTGTTGTCCTCTGGAATATATTCAACAATTCCTCTTCTGACACCAATTGTAACGAATTTGATGCAAATCCTCTTATTTGCCCTTCTACTAAGTTCGAACCACTAAACGGTTGAATAAATAACTCCAATATGTAATAATGCAAAATGGCCTTTATTCAAGTATTTCACAATAACACTCAAACTGTGCAACGAATAGCTTGCTCAATAACCAAACTGATTGACTTTCAAAATAATACTTCTATTGCTCGCTAGATATCGTCTTAATCAAAACTGCTTGACAGCTCAAATCAAACTCAAACTATTCGCCTTTACTGTCGCGCCTTTTATACTTTTTGATTTCTAATTGCATACCTCTAGGCTTTTCCATTCCAGAACTTACTAGTTAGTTTCGGCTACAAAATCCCCAGCCACAACTACGTGCACAAATTATTGCCCTCTCTTGTGACAACTTAGATAAGATATATGCATGTGTTTGTGCATTGCCGCTCCGCTGCTCGTATACGTACATATGTGTAGACGCAATTATTTATTCGTTTATGTAGATACATAATGGTTGAATTTTTGATGTGAATGTTTGTAGTTTACAGTCTCTCGAGTACACATAGGCGTATAAGTAAATGCATCTGTGTGTGACATCTCTCCCGGCTGCCTTATATATGTGTATACTTGATTTGATTATTGACGTAAATACTGCTTAGCATGGCCTTAGTGATGGTATAGCTTAGTGATGCTAATATCCGTGACACCAGAATTGCGAAACGTATCATAAAAGACGCCGTGACCAGGTGGACACCAAGCATCAATATCGTTCTCAACAGTGAAATCTTTGGCAACTGGAAAAATGATTCACGGCTTATGCGCGGAAAGCAACTCTTATTGCATGTAAGACTTTGAACCCGAAAGCCGGTGTATTCTTAAGATCTTTTTGTGTAAAAAAAAAAAATACGGTAAATAATATGGTTTATTAGTTTTGAAAAAAAAAAAAAAAAAACATCTCACAAGACGATTTATGTTACATACTAGAAAATAAAAGCACTTGCATAGGTACATACTAAGTAATTATTGGTTATTAATAGTAACTGCAGCTGTTGCTGTCAATGGTCGCTGATGCATATTAATAGGCATTTCATTATTGATAAGCACTGTCGTTGCTATCGGATGAGTTAGCTCTATATAATAATCGGGTATAAATGAATGCTCACTTTGCCTTTTATACATTCATATGTAATTGTACCACGACTAGTTTAAAGTAAAACTCAAAAACGGTGTAAGGACAATTTAAGTCAGCCACTAAAGAATGTACGCGTACCAAAATGTCAATTAGAAATGTCGCACAAACATTAGGAGTCCAACAATTCATCCCTTGTTTTGGCAGTGAGCGAACCTCAGTATGTTCGATGCGATCAACCATTCCTTGGTCATTTTTCATTCCTATATAAATATCTTTATTCCAACCAAAAACGATTGACACCACCGATTACGCGTTTGGTGTATCATGTTTATGCATATAGAATGTGCCATTGAAATGTGTTACCACAATAGACCAATCATCACGCATCTCATATAGCGTACACATTAGCGAACGTAACAGCCCACGCCAGCATACAAATTCAGCGTTGACACCGTTGGGATAGAACTACAACCGATGATGACTGTAAGTCGTTCAATGTTATCAAAAACGAATTTAAATAATTGCTCCAATCCTTCGTCGGGAGCAGATTCAGGTTTTCTAATAACTTTTTGCATACCCTCATTGAGATCAAGTGGAAATTTCTTGGCTGGCGGTGATTTGTAGTAGCGTAAGTGCGAGGCAGATGGTTCATATTCACGAAAAATACCACCAACTACACTAAAATACCCTAGTGGTCGGGGTTTTTCGAAAGGTGGAAATGGCAAAACCTCGCCACGATCAGGACGAACATGTAAGCCGGTATTCAATTTTGAAACATTTTCTATAGCTAAACGGAAAAAACGCTTTTTATATAATGTAAAGTCTCTACAACAATGAATTAAATTGCAGAAACATTACTAATGGTGTTCCACCTTTAATTTAACATTTTAAACCTTAAACGTTTTACTTTTTGTTGCAAAGAATTCATCACGTTTATGATATGGAGCATAAGGATCATCTATGTAGAATTTCGGACGACGCAAAAAACTAGTTACCATTTTGTCTAACAAATAACTTTGCGTCGAGTTTGTAAAGATATGTTGACGTAGTCATCTGCGTAATGCCGGCGACTTATTGGAATATCTTTTGTTACGTCCTGAATGTGTTCGTATCCAAATGCCACAGTCCAGGCGTTTGAAACGTTTTAGCGCGGCCTTTACAGACTTACCTTTTCCTTTATTAAGTGGGAAGCTGGTTAATGAACGAACTGGTTGCTGTTGAAACGAAGTGAATGCCGGGATGATACTAATTTTCATAGGTTGTATATTAGTTTTTTAAAACATTTTGAGAAAAGTTGTATGGTACGTTGTTGTTGGTTGAAATGTTCGGTTAGACAGCGCTCGCTTTGCTGGTTCTACTAAATACCTTCTTGCACTATTTACGTGTGCGAGTGTGTAGTGCACTGGAAATTAATGCACGTAGCATGAATTCAATTATATTATTTATTTTTTTTGGTCAATAGAAAATTATTTAAATTTGGTTCATTGCCAATCCCACTTGCCGTGTGTATTAATTTCGGCAACAATATATTCTTTGGCATCCTGTGGCACTGCGGCAATGATGTCAACCAAACGTGACGAACTTTCCAAGTCGTATTTTGAGGAAATACGTGCCTTAAGGCGGTTGAGACCGACATCCTTTTTGTTCTGAAAAGAAAAATTAATTAATAAAAAGAAATCAAATATGACAATGAAATTAAATATAAAATTTAACCTACGACATACTTACCGCGTGCGTTTTTTCAATGGAAATGTCATATTTTTTTTCACGTCACGTACCGGTTTGCTATTCCACCACAGCAATCACTACACACAATGAAACAAGAAACGGCAGAGTTGCCACGTTACCTAGCGCGACCACCAAATTGTCCGTTTCTCGACGCCTCTGTCAATGTCCAAGCAGTCCTTTTCTTTTATATAGGACGACCACGATGGTCCACACCACACCTTAAACCAGCACACACCCCCCCCCCCCCCCTTAATAAATAAAATAAAGTATTTAAAGGTCAATTCATTTTTTAATATTTAATCTGAGAAAAGGAACACAAACAAGGTATACTCTTGTCTCCTCATCTCACTCACACTATTGGTGATGAATCCGCTTTCTGTGTAGGGAGAGCGACGGTGATGAAGTGTACTTCTTCGGGCACTCCCAGCACCGATAGGGATAAAATCTCATATGCCCATTCATGTGGGCCACTAGGCATGCAAACGACGATAGCGCTCGGTTGCACACGTGGCAGTTGAACATACCACGCGGAGGTGAACCGTGGGGTGGCCGCCGGAACCACAATACGCCCTCATAGCTGGCGTAAAACTGGCCATACCAATGGTGTTCCCGCGCATTTTTACTGCTATCGGCGTCAGCAGAGCACGGAGGATACAAGGGTTCACGCGCCGCAACCCCTCTGCCACCGCCTTCTGCACAAGCTCCTCCGGCGCGTGACAAATGAAGGACCCCCTCCGCCGCTCCGGATATTGCACATCCGCCACCACCTGGATGGGCTCCTCGTCCTCAGCCTCCATCGCCACTAAAATAAACTGCATTGGCTCGATTTGACACTGAAAAGAACGAAAAAAAAGGAAAAGAACCATTAGGGCAAATACTCAAATGCCTTATAAGTATCTCATACTTACGTCGTTCGACGGTGGTTGTTGCTTAAATATTGACAACGAAGTAGAAGGCATGTACTCACCACAACCTTCCAGTAACGGGTCCTTAAAGTCCCGGTTACGCGGCTATAGCGTCTAGGAACCAGGGCTGCCATAAAGCCTTATAAGTACACATCTCCCATACCTTTTGCGTGTATAATCCATAAACACCATAATTTTCCACGAGATGGCAACCCACGGCACAACACCGACAGTTTCATTAGTGCTGTCATATTAAGAAAGAAAAAAAGCGGATACCGATAACTACACCAAAGCAGTACCGAAAACCGAAAAACATCAGAATCGGTACTGACGTGTTTTTGTCGAATATGGGCATCTAATGCAGTACCAACCAGTCATACACAACAAAGTAATTCGAAAAAAAGGAAAACAAAACAAAAACAAACCTCTCCTTGCACAAAAAATTTAACATTTTTTTTTACAAAGAAGTTTTTTTTGTTGTTTTTTACCCTTTCCGTTTTTTGGGCCCTGTTTTCTGGCTGGGGGGCAGGGCTTGTTGTTTTTCAACAACAAACATCACAAACAGTCATTATAAGGGCTCGGTACAAAAACAATCCGAGTCCCGAAATAAAAGAATCCCGACATGACAAAGTCCCGAAATTAGAAAATGTCAAATGTTTCTACTGGCTTAGTGTGCTACTGCCCCAGTGACCTAGTTTTTTTTCAGGGGCAAGCAAATACATATATGTATATATATATTCGCACGCCACAAACTCACCATACCAGCTATCAGCTGACCAATAAATACACGACAGGGTTGCATGGTACATTTAGCATAATGGTACGTGCAAATAGAACGCGTCGCGGAGAACGCATCGCCAATCTGCAAATTTATGTCAGGTGAACGTAAATAACGCATCTCTGCTTGGTAAGAATTGTATTTAATAATATGCTTCGCATATTCACTTAATTCATCTATTTTACCATACGTTTTGTAATAAAACACCTCCGCTTCACCCAACCAACCTCACGGTCACTCGCCCTGGCACCTCAAAAGATGCCACACCTCCTCCAACAAAAAAGGCAGTCGCCCCGAGAGCGACACGATACATTAGACGCTGGAACGGAGACCTCGGCCTCTTCGTCCAGCCTAGAAAAACCTAAACAAAAATAATGCGAGTCTGGAACGGAGACTTCGGCCTCTTCGTCCAACCAAACAAAAATAATGCAAGTCTGGAACGGAGACCGCGCCCTCTCCGTCCAACAAAAAAAAATTTTTTTGCCAGTCTGGAACGGAGACCTCGGCCTCTTCGTCCAGCCTAGAAAAACCTAAACAAAAATAATGCGAGTCTGGAACGGAGACTTCGGCCTCTTCGTCCAACCAAACAAAAATAATGCAAGTCTGGAACGGAGACCGCGGCCTCTCCGTCCAACAAAAAAAAAATGTTTTGCCAGTCTGGAACGGAGACCTCAGCCTCTTCGTCCAACACGATTGACCTTCTACGTCATATCACTTCATGGATTCTATATATATCTAAGAATTATGTATAACCAAAGGCAAGAAATATTCACTTTCCTCCACTTCTAATGTTTATTTTTCATCCGAACTTAGGTGGCATGCTGCGCAAGTCGGGCAGGACTCCCGGTCACCCGCGACGCTGGCGAAATACGCGATTTAGGTTAAGTTTAGTTCTAATGCAAACGTTTTTCTCGTTGCTTTTCAGCGGTCGGAGATCGGTGGGGGTAAAACGATGTTGCGTATCGCAAGGGGGGCCGGCATGTTTAGGCAGGATGCCTAACTTTTCGGTATCTGATTGCGATCCCCCCAATGCAACTCTGCAAATCGATACTCGATACTCGTTTTAATTTATAACCACCCACACTATCACCGCCACATGCATGTGCATGTATGTACATGCACGTGTATGTGTGCTTTTTGTCAGCACTCATGTATATGCATGTCGGGGTTGATGTGTGGGTGCCTTTCCCCTCCAAAACGGAGGATTTTGCGGGTCAACGATTGTAGCTTTCAATACAACCGGCCTTTTTGATTTCAGCAGCCGTACCAAACGCATCTGCCGCCAACGATCTCTGCCGTTTTATATTCAGGTAATATTGTACCCTAGCTATTTATCTTTACTGAATAAAGATCATCCTTTATAACGAGAAATTCTCGTCTTCTCCTGTCTTTTTGCACATACTCCCGCTTATTGAGATCGACCCCGGTGCGCCCACCTACTCAGGATCAGACGCACCCCGGCCGAAAATCCAGTAAAAAGGATAGGTGACGCGAAGATTTCGCCTTGGAATGTTAAAAGTAATCCTTTCCAGAAGATAAGGACAATCTATCGTACCATGAATAACATTAAACATGAAAGTCAAAGATAAGATTGACTTACGGGTTTCGAGAGATTGTAGGTCAAGTAGCATAATACGGGATGCATAGGGTGGAATGGGAGTATCAAATTTGAGGGACCGTAAAGCGAAATTAATGAACACCTTTTGAATACGTTCTATCCTTTTTATTGATATCTGGTTATACGGCCTCCAGACAAAAACTGCATATTCAAGGTTTGAGCGAACAAAAGTTATATGCAACATTTTAAGAGTATAAGGGTCTGAAAACTTGGTGCAGTTCCGACGAATAAAGCCTAGAACAGAGTAGGCCTTCGCAATGATGAAATCAACATGTTTGTTAAAAGACAGTTTCGGGTCAAAAAAAACTCCTAGGTCCTTTACTTCGACAACATTCTGAAGGACAGTATTAGAAATGTGGTAGGACGTACTTCAAAAATGCAAAATTTTAGCAAATGTCATTTTAAAACATTTCTTTATGTTTAAAGGGAGACGAAAACGAAGACACCATGAATGAGCAGCGTTGATATCGCATTGAAGCTTTGCTTCATCAGAGGCATCTTGGACTTTGGCGAATATTTTGAGGTCATCGGCATAAAGTAAAAAAATTTGCGAAGGAAAAGCAGCTACTAATGTCATTGATGAACAGAACAAATAGTAGAGAGCCTAAGACGCTCCCTTGCGGTACCCCAGAAGAGGCAATGAAAGGTTGTGAGAACACACCATCAATGGTAACAACACAACGTCTATCAGTGAGATACTATTTTATCCACTCCAAAAAGCTGGAGTGGAAGCCCATAAATGCTAGTTTTTTAAGTAGTACTATATGAGAAACTTTATCAAAAGGCTTTTGAAAAGTCTGTATATACACAGTCAACCTGGAATCCAGCCGAAAAGGCAGTATTGCAGTAGTCGGTGAACACAGCTAAGTTCGTGGCTGTGGACCGCCCTGGTACAAAGCCATGCTGATTATGACAAATAAGCGACTTGTTTGCAAAGAACAATTTGTCTTTTACGATGCACTCAAAAAGTTTTGAAACGGAAGAGAGCTTCGAGATGGGTCTATAGTTCCGAACATCATTCTTTTTACCAGATTTCAAAATCCGAACTATGTGTGCTACTTTCCAATCATTAATCAAAGTACCTGATGAAAGAGATAACTTAAACATTATTTTAAGAGGTTCGTTGAGAGCTGGGCATTTCTTTAGCAAAATCGCCGATAGGCCATCAAGGTCGGTCTCAGACGAAGGCTTCAGTGAAGTCAGACCCATCTCTATGTCCTCAACAGACAATACAAGAGAACCAAAATTTAGGTAAGGGCTAAAGTTCGAAGAAAAGTTTGCAGAAGAGGAATTCTCATCAGTAGAAAAGTTTGACTTAAAAAATCAGCAAACAGATTAGCTACCTCATTGGGCCCTTCAGCAGATTTATCGTCGAGAAAAACTGACGTGGGAATAAAATAACGAGACCGTCTGGATTTGATAAAGGTCCAGAAATAGTTCGGATTACTTTTATTGCTGCGCTCAGCACAGTGAACGTAATTCTTGTATAGAAACTTATCTAACCGGTTAAATTTGCCAACAAAGTACTTATATTTATTATAAAAATAAATATTCCTTGTTGTCTGAAATTTTTTGTGAAACTTATTTCTCAGATTTTTAAGCTTTTTTAAATCTTTAGTGTACCACGGAATTTTATGTGGCCGTTTTTTTTTAACTCCTATATTTTCTAAACAAAAGCCATGCAAAAAATTTTTAAAATTAGAAAAGCAATTACTAACATTTGAATATGAAAAAAGAGCAGTCCAATTGACTTCTTGTAATAAATTATTTAAAACAGTAAAATCACAATTATTGTATTGGAAAGCGATCACATCACTAGTATTTTGACTAGTAGAAATGTATTCATAACAATCAATACTTATATTTAAACGGACATGATGCTTGTCACATTGACTTAAAGGCAGCAAGCATTCCGAAATATTGAAATTAATATTATCGCTGACAAAAATGAGATCTAAGATTTTGTTTAGTTTGTTAAAAAACAGATTGATTTGCTTAAGATTAAGACTTAGCATACAATCAATAAAGTATGTCTCGTGAGAGGCAGTTACATTGGACGGCGAAAGAAATGAAAGACAAGAACTTTCAGACCAGTGGGCATTACTTAAATTGAAGTCTCCTAAAATGCACAAATTATCATCCATTACATTGTTTTCTGCCAGAGATATAATGTTATCTGCATGCATTTTGTAAAGTTCATGATTACAATTCGGAGGGATGTAAGAGGCCACAATATAGAAGGATCTGGAAGAGTCTTTCAGACAGACACATACCTGATCAAGTAGAGAGTCGTCATTATTAAGCGTAGTTAAATTACTGCGATACTTTCGTTGCGAGAGCCAGTTTTGGAAGGATCTCTGTCCTTGCGAAAGACATCGTATATGTTGAGGTCGAAAAATTCGCCATCAAATTAATAATTTACTAATTAGTTCTCTTTCAACAAATCATAGTTGCACAACGTGCCTGCACCGCATGGATAAATGCGAGACTATTAAAAAATGTCCCTATTACATTCTTCATACATTTTTTGATTTCTAGCGAGTTACTCGCCACTCGTAGCAAACTGGTGGCTCTTATTATATTTATCCTCTTTGGTGATACCTTGTTGCCGCATGGTTTTTAGACATGTCTAGCCCTTTTCTCCACTTTTTCAAACCGATTTTGATGAGCGCGTTTGACTTTACCTTTCTCAAACTTCCTCTTAGAAATATGATACACCATTTAAAATACGCTGCATCTTTGACTGCTGAGTATGACAGCCACGGATATGTTTGCATCCAGGACAGCTGAAATTTACGATCTGACATCTAGTGCCCATACATTTGCTAGAAGCTAATACTTCATTATCTCCATCTGGCAACAAATTGGGGAAAAAAATATTTTAATGATTCCAATTTTTATCACTTGCTTTTCATGAATATGCAAAATGCATTAAAGTATCGACTAAATATCATAAGGTTAAAAATAGATCTTATATGCTAAAAGATTTTTCAAATGTTTTTGTCCTATGAAAGTTTACATCCATTGTGAATGTAAGACGACTAGCTAAGTTAATAATAAGAATTGAAGCTCATGACATTCTGCACTGTTTACAATTTCGAAGTAGTTACAAAACCGTCCTATTACGGATAATCACTTTGCACTATTTAGTAAGCGTTCATGTTTTACAACGTTACTAAGTTTAGAGCCAAGGCCGTTGTGAATTTCTGCCCATAACATTTACATCTGTAATTTAACTACTCGTATTTTGAACTCTGTCACAAAAATCAATACTAACTTCGAACTCTACTTCATCTGTCTCGTCTCATTTTGATCGTTTTGCTGGCGTTGACTCATCAGGTTGCGCAACAGGCAGTTCCAAACTCTCCGATTTTTTGTCAAAGTTTTTCGGCTTGAAAACTGCAGTTATTTTCACGGAAGGCATTTTCCAGTAAGAGGAGTCACTGCAATTGCACGACTTCTACTAAAACTCACACTTAGCACAAACGGAATTGACAATTTTCACTAAACAACCATGGCAACCCAGATTTTCCAGTTATGCTAAATTAACCGAGTGCCTGTCATAAATAAATCAACACCCTTTTAATAATACACAACGCAAATGAAAACAGACACAATATTCTATGCCAATAAAACTGTAAACGACTACGTTAGGTTAGGTTAGGTTGAACTGGGCGGTCCACGAGGACCTCACATAGACGAAATGAGTCCGTAGTGTTACCACAAATTTATTTTAATGACCAAACTGAAAAACCCTACAAAAACCATGACATACGTTATAAAATAACTCCATCCTCTTGGCAAATACTAGGAATTAAGCCACTTGCAGCTTCTAATAGCTGGAGTCTTAGCCTGGAAAGCGAAGGGCACGAGCACAAAACGGGCTCGATCGTTTCCTCCTCCAACCTGCGCTTCCTACATCTGATATCACTGACCAAGCCTCATTTAAAGGCATATGACGCCAGAAGGCAGTGTCCAGTCAGAATACCCGTCATGAGTCTACAGTCCCCTCTTTTTAGTGATAGAAGCAAGTATAAAGTTGTAAGACCTCCACATAATCTTCGACACATTCCCCGCTTGGTCGATCATGTGCACCTCTAGCCTTCTCTCCATATCGCCCAATCTAATTAGGACGTCTACGGAGCAGTTTTGGGACGTCCATGTTGTAAATAAGGTCGCGGAAGATTTAGTCGGTGATAATGCCAGGTTTCGCGAGGCGAAAAAACTGGAGAGATCAGGGAGGTAGCCGTTTATTTTATTGCATAGCTCATCGATCTGTGGGCCTGGGCCTGTGGCCATTACTGTGCAGTCATCGGCGTAGGAAACGATTGTGACTCCTTCCGGTGGTGAAGGTAGCTTAGATATGTAGAAATTAAACAAAAGTGGGGATAGGACACCACCCTGTGGCACCCCTTGTTTAATTCTCCTTGGCTTTGATGTTTCGTTTCTAAATAGCACCGATGCCTGCCGACCACCCAGATAATTTGCGGTCCACCTTTTAAGACATGGGGGAAGGGTAGACCCTTCCAGGTCTTGCAGTAACGAGCCATGGTTGACCGTATCAAAAGCTTTTGATAGGTCTAGCGCTACGAGTACTGTTCTATGGTGGGGGTTTTGATTTAAACCGCAATTTATCTGGGTGCTGATGGCATTTAGCGCGGAGGTAGTGCTATGGAGTTTTCTGAAGCCATGCTGATGGGAGGCTAGTTGCAAATTTGCTTGGAAATAAGGGAGCAAAATGGCTTCGAGCGTCTTTGCTACTGGCGATAGGAGAGATATCGGACGATACGACTCTCCTATGTTAGCTGGTTTACCAGGCTTTAGTAGCGGGACCACCTTGGCCATTCTCCATTTCTCGGGTATGACAAAGGTGGAAAGAGACAGGTTGAAGACCTGCGCTAAATATTTGAAACCCTCTTTCCCTAGGCTTTTAAGCATCGGCATGGCTATGCCGTCTGGGCCCACTGCTTTGGATGGTTTAGCGCGACCAATGGCGTCCTCAACCTCTTTAGCGGTGATGGTGATTGGTGACGCGCTGAATTTGTGTTTATGTGCGTGTCTGTTGGCCCTCCGTTTAACTTTGTCGACCGTAGAATGCATTATATATTGTCGGCAGAAAGCGCTCGCGCATTTTTTCGCATCCGACAGCACTTTGTCGCCAAAGGCGATGGAAACTTTGTCTTTGTGCTTAGTCGGATTCGATAGGGACTTTACGGTGGACCAAAGTTTACCCACACCAGTAGAGAGGTTACAACCTCTTAGGTGCTCCTCCCATTTCGCCCGCTTGTGTTCATCCACAAGCAATCTGATGCGTTGGTTTATATCCCTTATTTGGGGGTCGCCTGGATCAAGCTGCCTTATAAGGTCACGTTCTCTCGCTAAGTTTGCGGCCTCCGCCGGGAAGTGGGGCCGGATTTCGGGAATTCTCCCGGCGGGAATGAAACGTGCCGAGGCGGATTCAATGACCTTGCGGAAGGCACGCTCCCCTTGGCGGGCATCAGTCGGGATAGGGAGGGCAGCAAAGAGGTTGTCTGTAAAGGATTTATATTCTTCCCACTTTCCTTTTTTAAAGTTTATGAAAGTGCGTTTTTCGGTGACGATGAAGTCGGCGGTGCGCTCGAGCGAAACAAGTATAGGCAGGTGGTCGGATGCCAATGATACCATCGGCTGCCAGTTGACGCAGTTTACGAGTTCTGCGCTCACGATTGAGATATCTGGCGAACTGTGACAGCTTCCTACCATACGTGTGGGGGCGTCTCCGTTTATTGTGCAGAACGTCGTTTCTTCTATTTGATCCGCCAACATCTCGCCCTATTGTCCGCCCGCAAATTTGAATGTCATAGATCATGATGGGCATTGAAGTCGCCTAAAATAATGCGATTGTTTCCAGTGAGTAAGGCTCTGATATTAGGGCGGTATCCACCGGGGCAACAGGTGGCAGGGGAGATGTAGATGTTGATGATTTCTAGGTTTGCATCGCCTGACCGGACAGATAGGCCTTGACGTTCTAAGACGTTGTCCCTGCGGTCGATGCCAGGATCAAATATGTGATAATGCACAGAGTGGTGTATTATAAACGCGAGGCCGCCTCCATTTCCGCTCTCGCGATCTTTTCTGTGGACATTATACCCAGAGCAGGTCTGCAATGCAGATCGTGCTGTGAGTTTAGTCTCTTGAATCGCAGCAATGCGGATATTGTGCCGCTTCATGAAATTGACTATCTCCGTAATCTTCCCAGTTAGTCCATTACAGTTTAACTGCAGAATTCTGAAGTGCATGAGGGGAGACGTCGCCACTCTGGGGGTAAGTGACGGGTGACTACGCCTGGGTTGAGGAAGGCCAGGACGCAATTGCTGTTGTGGCCCTGGGACTGGGTGTCCTTGGGCAAGCATTGGGGTACCCGGATGATTTGGGTTTGCGACCTGGCAACATGGCGCGATGAAACCCGTCGAGGGGTTGCCGTCGCGGAGACCAGAACATCTAGGAAAGTGGCACCACCCAAGGCAGGAGCTGCATTGGACGGATGTCGCAAACATATATATTCTGTGCTGGCAAACGGTGCAAACGGAGGTAGGGACTAAGAGTCTGGTTCCCTGACCTACACGATTGCTGCCGGAAAAGAGGGGGGGAGAAGACGGGGGCAGGGGCTGTTGCTCAGCATTGCTTCCGACTCTACTACGAAGATTGTAGTTATGAGTGGTAGCAGCTGTTTCAGTTGTTGGCGCCGTAAGGCGCGAGCAGCAGCGGGTACTTGTTGTGGCTTGCTGAGCAGCGGGGTTGCTGGAAGGTAATGGGGGGGGGGGGGGGGGGCGCTTAGACGTAGACTACGAGGCGCCCTTGGGCGTGAACAGCAAGGAGCCACAAAAGATTTATAAAAGTTACGTGGACGTCGGGTTTTGGGAACAAGCCCAGAACAACCTGTCCGATGCAACCATCCCTTACACGAGACACACTGAACAGAGTATGACCGTCCTAAAAAGATTCTTTTCCGGCAGATGCAGCAAAACCATTTCTCAGGACCGGGGTCAGGAGACGGACCCGGATTGGATTCGATACCTTCCCGGAGCAAGAGAATATGGAGCAGTCCTGCTGCAAGGAGCTGCTGGGAGGATGACAATTTGTGGGAGGGACGAAACAAATTAAATGGGGTTACACTGAAATGACAGTCCTTGGTCGGGAAAAATCCCGAGTCGCTCCGGTACATAGAACCGACTGCCTTGGGAAGCGCTGTTCGTCCTGTAATTGATGACCCTATATTATTATGGCCGTACGGTCAGCGCTCAAGCCGCCCCGAGCCACTGAGCCTGGTTGCAATAGTTTAAGCTATGTTCTTTGCTACCAGGTCTACAGGTGAAATATGCAATGGTCACCCCTCGTAACTTAGGCCTGGTCCAATTTTGGATATTGTACCTTTTTGTAAACATGATCATATCCATCTTCTCCGTATTGACTTTTAACCCGAAATTAGATGCCCAGGTATGAATATCCCGAAGCGCCCGATCCATCAAGGAGCTACTCGTTGAAAATCACTTTCCACTTATGACAATTGCAACGTTATCTGCGTAAGGGTGCCTCATCAAAACGCCTGAGCAGTTGGTTGATGATCAGCGTCCACAGCAGAGGTGATAGCTCCCCTCCCTGTGGCGTGCCCCTGTCCACTGATTTCGTGGCCTCCTACAATATCCATTGTGAGGTAATCTTCCTTCAATTTAAAGTGCAGCCGATCCATCTGGTTAAGGCTGGAAGTACTTTAATACAATATTAAGACCATCCATGATCGCCCATTTAGAAACACTGTTGACTTTCTCTATGCGTATTTCCACCCTATGAAATGCGGTGTCAACCGACTTGCCTTTGGTGTACGCACGTTGTGTTGTGAAGAGCAGCTTTTCATCCACGTTGGACTTTATGTACACATCTATCAGCCTCTCAAAAGTTTTGAGCAGAAATGATGTTAAGTTAATGGTTCTATAGTCTTTGGGATACACGTGACCGACCTTCCCCGCCATTGGTAGGAAAGTTGTCGGAGCATTTCTCCAACATTGCGGTACATGAGTCTGTCTTATGCACCAATCGAATATTATTTTAAGCCATTCCACGACCGCTCTACTTGAAACTTGTAGCATGGCCGGGAATATACCATGTGCGGCGTCGATTTAAACTTAGAAAACGTCTTCGCTGCCCATTCTTGGTATCTTGGCATCGGTCGACAAGCCCGGAACTACCCGCTTCGTGACCCAAATGTGAGTACTGTCTGCTGGCTTTTCTAAATCATCTAAATAAATAAAAAAAATTTAGGCCGAGCTTCTCTTCAGTTCTAAATCATCTCCCGATCGAAAAGCACCTCTTCACTATTATGTGACCATTCCCCGTTCTATTCCTTTATTAGTCCGTGGCCTATGTTTCCCTTTGCTAGGACTTTTTGCAACCGTGCTGTTTCGCTGCAGCACTCTATGTCACAGGCTTCACTTTACGCGGTCTCTGCTAGCCTAAACATTTGTTTTACCCGTCTTCTTAGAAGACACAGCTCATTGCTCCACCATGGCGGCTTTGGTTTTCCTCTTCATCTTCTTAGAGGGCAAGCTCTGTTATACGCAGTCATAAGCGTCCTTGTTAGCAATTCATTTGACTCCTTCAGTTCATCCATATTGGAAACCTCTTTGGGTTGTCCCAGTTTTGTTTCTATATGTATCTGGAAATTCGTCCAGTTCGTTGACCTAGGGTCTCTAAAGGTCGTGTATCTGGAATTACGTCCAGTTCGTTGACCTAGGGTTTCTAAAGGTTCCTCCCTTCTCTACCCTCTTTAGTGGGATGCTGGAGCGATCTACGCATGGTAGGAGAATGACTGTCTATTAAAAACCATCCAGTCATACCTTGATATATAACGTTAGGAGCGCAATGTAATATCAAGAACATTGCCGGATGTTGGACCTAGGGACGCTTCCCCTGTCGGTCATCTGCAAATTTGTTTGCAGGATGTAACAAAATAAAGATTTGTCTCATTCGTATCTCCCCACGCAATGTGGGGCGCGTTTGCATCCGCGCCAATGACCAACCGCCCTTCGTCCTGTACTAGCCTCTTGCACTGCATCGGTGGAACATCCGCAGTATGGGCCATGTAGCAAGATGCCAGGATAATTGCCTGCTTATTTTTCTGCTCAACGGCCACCACTGCAAAGTCCTCAGTAGTGTAATTAGGCAGCATATATGAATACATCTGCTCCCTTACTATGACTGCAGCTGCCACCCTTCTTCCGTTGGCGTGTAGTAAACGCAAAATCCGCGCGCTCTGAGTCCAAAAACCTTTCCTCCGATGAGGGCCACGTCAAACAAACCCTCCTCAAGGGTTAGGAGGAGTTCGCTCGACGCCACTTTATTGCGATGAAACAGCACCATTGGGCTGTTTGTCCCCCTTAAGCTTCTTCGTGGTGACGTCTTCTTCCCCCCTTGCCCTTTTGGTTTAGAGCTTTCGAGGGCCTCTTCAGCCTCTCCCACTTCCTGCAAATTACGATTGGTCGGGGCCGGGTCGTAAATGCTGGGGACCGGGTGTTCTTTTGTGCGAGTGGCAGCACCACTTGGCTGTTGGTCCTCTTCTAACCCCTTCGTGGTGACGTCGTTTACCTCCACCTGTCCTTTTCCTCGTAGCCTTTTGAGGTCCTTTTCGACTTCGCCCACAACTACTACGTAATTTCACGTAATTTTATGTAACCGCAGCCCTTCTATTTTTCTGCTTTTTGTTACATAGTGTACTTGAGTATTAAGCCCATCAAAGGATGACACAAATACCTACAGATATCTGTAATGCCAGAAAAGAGTGTGAATGCGTGAGTGATGTGCGACCCATTTCGTATCAAATTACCCGAGTTGGTTTATACCAAATACTCGGTGTTGATCGCGGGCAAGCTGACGGTCGCTAGTTGGGTCGCGGGCAGTCTGCGAAAGCAGAAAAGTTCAGTTGAAAAACTATTGCTAGTGAGTGAAGTGGTGACCAAGTTTATTTATTTAAGTGCGGGTGTATGTAAAAGCGAGTGCGGAGTTCGCCAAAATAATTGTAATCCTCTTTAATATCTGCTTTAATGAAAAATTATACGCGCCGGGTGTAAACCGACTAAACGCCGCAAACCCAGGTACATATCGAGTTTCGTACGAAGTAGAAGATCGAATTCCCGCCATATCTGAGGTAAGTCCGTGCTTTTATTATATCTATAAAGCCCTTAAGATATATGTATGTGAGTATGTATGCTTATAGCTATATATATACTCATGTACATACTTGGGCATAGCAAATTACTTGTAAATTAAACAAGATGTAGAAAGAAAAGAAATGTGTAAAAGAATATTTTTGAGTGTACGCAGGAAGTGATGTGCATGGGTATATACATATGTGCTATACCCAAGAAGTTATTGTGGCCCATAAGTACATGTGGGTATACAATTCTGTTGGGTATGGCTATATGCCTACGGATATATGCATATCCCTGTGCAACGAGGTACATACAAAACAAAGAAAAATGCTACATATACATATGTATGCATTTACACTAGGTTTAAAAATAAAATATATATATGTATATATATTGAAAACCCTACTTTCTTTGGCCTTTTTTTTACCTCATATACCCATGTGTAATATATATATGCATGTAGGTATATATGTGTATAAAAGAAAAAAATGTATGCCCAATATACAAAAAAAAATATATATATATACATATATAATTATATACATATACCTATATGTGTTCTAATTCCCAAATTCGATTTCCAGGTCTTCGCCCGCGGGAGGCTCCATACGAAGGCCTCAAAATTTCATGTAGTGTACCGCTTAACACAGCACTTATACATATGCATATGCATTTTGGTGCTTAAGAACCAACGGCAAAAAATATTTGCAACGGTCCCACCCCTAACCACATATAGTAAAACAGCTGGACTATCGGCTAATTGGATGTAGGTCAACGTCCTACCAAGTCCAGTTGCAGCTTTTGCAGCATACACAAGTATTGCTACAAAGGAAATTTGCTCGCCGCAACTGAAAGCAGAACGATCAAGCGAAGGGAGAGCAAGATCGACGTCATTGTGCAGTTGGCCCTCACGCATCATCGCAAACAGCGCAGCGCACCAATAGTGGGAGAAGGAACGTCGCAGTGAACAGCAGCAGCAACACTAGCAAGAGGATAGGGCAGCAGATTTCTCATTTTTTTTTTTCTTCTTTTCTCTATAATTTTTACCTCTCAAGTTTTTTTGTTTGCGAGTTTTAACACATCATAGGCAACATCGTGTTGATTATAAATAGGTTTTATACCCACCTGTTAAATCGGTATTAAGTTTTTGAATATGCAAATGCACATGATACCTTTTTTTACGATGAATTCGTTATCGCAGCATCAATATTTGAATTTGTTTTTATTGATAACCTTTAGCATGCAAGGTGTTACTCATTTACCGGTCTTACATATTTTGCTTTTACTTTAATTTGAATTGTTGAAATTCGGAATTTATGATTGTTTAAAAGGAAATCGCAGTCCTCGGTTACGTTGCCATAATAACTAGGGTTGCTTTATTAATATCTTTTTTTTATTCACACCAACAATGGTTCAGGTTTCCTTTTTACGTGCACCTGAGTATAACTTCAAATAGTAAAAAAAAAAAAAAAATTTTTTCTCCTTAGCGCCTCTCTTTCTTCGCAATTGGTACCAGCTGCTGGAGGGACAAGGTAAGTGGAAAGTTTTGTTTGTAACTTCTTAGATCTAATTACATACACATGTAACTACATACCTTTTGGTAGATGTTGATGACGTATGCACATGCATATGCATTATTGGTATTTAACCTTATGCCTTTTTGTTGATAACATTTTTTTTTCCTTGCAATGTTTTTTTGCTTTGATCGTCAACAATAACAAAGATGAGCAACTCGTAGGAGTGCGGTTAGCCAAACTCAAACGCACATATTTGTGTACATCATATCATTTTTCTTATTAACGAGATAGTTTTAGCTATATTAGCAAAGATACGTTAGGGTGTTTCGAAATTTTACGACTTTGAAATTTTGTTCGGTAGAGTTATGATATTACTTTGATTAGTGTATTAAGCATTTTAATAATTGATTAAATTGTAAATGAATGTTAGTTGGGTCGATTTATTTCTTATGGTGGGTTGAAGATGGGAACTTGGCTAACCAAAGTCATGGCTGAGTAGATTCCATTAGAGTTGGTGGTGGGTATTGGCTTTGGAGGATGAGGTGGCGGTGAGGACTGTGATTACGCTTTGACGGACGCTTGACATGATAGGGAGTGCTACCTAAATTACCGGAGCCTAGTAGCACTCATGGATTCGTGGCGGTTTGCAAGAAATGGGGTGGGCGGCTCTACCCGACAGGACGGTCCTCTCCCGCTGTAGCTATAATTCTTTACCTCTTCGATTGTAGGCATGATTTTCTCCTTCCTTTTTGTTGCGTGGTAGTCATGACCCCCCCATCCGACGAGCTAGCTGGGGCCAGCAAGCATGCCTCCCCGTTCTGTCCCTAAACTCAAAGCTACATAACAAAAATGGTGCCCAACGGAATAGCCCAGTTACTTCTTTATTTTAACATTATTCATCTGTCTTCCTTTCTTTTAGCTGTACCTATTCCTTTTGAATTTCTTTGCATTTCTTACCAACCTTTTGGTAATATTCATCCTATGAAGTGTTCTGTTTTTTTTCTGTCTTTTTTTTTTAATTTTTCATGATCTGATATTTCCTTCTTCGGACGTTAAGGATTTGCTGAGCTACTTTGCACTTGTTTAGACTTGAGGCAAATGTGGTCAGTGAATGAGTTAGGGGGGGGGGGGGGGGGGGATACGGGGCTTGTATTGGGAGTGCCTTTCACAGATTCTCGAATATGTGGAAAGTGGGATCTCAGTACAGAGCCGTATATATTTAGAAACGCAGCCAGAATGGCCTAATGGAGTCTATCCAGGTTAGCTACCAGTTGCGGGTTTTCGCAATCTGCACATGTGAGGTTAGCGGGAGGATTTCAATGAATAGATGCTTTTGTATACAACGGATGTGCGTCCAGCTACTAATATTAAGATAGGGTAGGCTGAAGTCGTGCATCAAACCAAATAGGGGATTAGCAAACGTTGACTTAGACAAGGGCAGCCGGACGGACGACGCTTGATCAACTCTCACGCTGCTAAACATCGGATCCAACTCCAATACCACACCAACAACAATATTGTCATCTTGATAAAGAAGAGTTTTTGATAATATTCATATAATTTGTATATTCAATAACCCTTATCACATCATTTTTTTTTTATAATAATTTTTTCCATTTTATTTTCCTTTTTTTTATTCTTTAGAAGTTGAAAAAAAAGGAATTGAAAAAAAAAGTCAGGACTCAGAACCCTTTTTTTTTTTTTTGAAACGAGTTTTTTGAAAACAATTAAAAAAAAAAAAAACAAAGAAAGAAATAATATATCGGATTGCTTTCATGTTTTTTTGTTCATATTTTGAATTCTTTTCTCGATTTCGTTCGGTTGCTTATCGAAGACAGTCGGGTTCTATTTTATTATTCAATTTTGTTGCTATCATTTTATATTTTATTATTTTTTTATATTTTATGAATTCTTTTATGGAATCTAGAATTCTTCTTACTACTGAAATTTAGGCAAGGTAAATTCATTAAGTACAACAAGTTTTTTTTACCTTGGTATTATTATTATTATTTTTATTTGCGGAATTTTCGTTTGGTGCAAAATATTGAAATTGGAAAAACGCAACTGGTACATACACATGAATTTTTTTTACCGAAGTATATATTCTGTACGTAGGTGTGGATAGTTATAAAACTGCAGCATTTTCTCCGTAGAAAATCTAAGGAATACTTACACTGAATTAACCCTATATTGCTTTTAAATTTTCTAAACCTATATATATATAAGAATTTGAATTTTATTATTTATTAATATATACAGTTTAATAAACCTATAAGGAATTCCATATTTTGCAAACAACAAACGTTTTTCAATTTTGAAATTTGTTTTTGGATTTTTTTTGTTGCAAAGTTTACGATTTTCGTTGCGGTCGTGTATGGATGCACAGGAAGGTGGCGAGGAAGAATTGAGGTTCGGATTAGGAATTATTTCCGGGGATAGAAGAGTTACCAGGAGTAGAGCCAGAGCACTCGAAAATCAAGTAGTAGGGTCAATACTCACCCAAATAGATACCGGGATTAGGTATCCGGTAGATTTTGTTCCTACCAATTATTTCAGTCGTTGTGCGAATAGAGTTTTTGGTGTAGCCGAGACAGCAGCAGATCCTCCCTTAGGTTTTAATATAACGAACCAGTTGGTCATTAACACCTCTGATAGCACATTAAGTTTTTCAAAAAAACTAGATAGGGCTTTAGAAATGTCAACTGACGCGCATACAGAGGAGTTAGGAGGGGCTACGGGTAGCACTCCGCCAGTAAACAATCAAGAGACCGCACGGCCACCCGCAGTACCGGCCTCCCAATCCGAGCGCATAGAGCAGTTGACGCGAATGATGCAAACTATGATCCAGCATAACAATGTGATGGCGGAAGGAATGGAGGAGCTAAGGAAGATGAGGGTGGATATGTCACATCTGAGCAACAGAGTTGCTGATATGTAACAATCCATGCGTTTACCCGCAGCTCCAGCAGCACCACCCTCAACGTCAACGCCCGGTCATCACAACCAGCATACAAACGAGGATAATCATAGGGACCAGTCAAATAGATCGGGCGGTTTTAGTTACAGGAAAAAAATTTATTTAGATAAATGGCATCTAAAATTCGATGGCACTAACAAAACCATGACGGTCGAAAGTTTTATTTTCCGCGTTGAAAGGATGCGAGCCCAATACCAGCTGTCATACGAGCAGTTGTTAGCTGATTTCCATTGCTTGGTAAGCGGGGTAGCACTAAAATGGTATTAGCAAATATTAGAAGATAATGCAGATAATGTGCATTTCGGATATGAAAATTTGAAGGCAGAACTTTTGACGCAGTTCAAATCTGCAGAAACGGATTACGAGGTAATAAAGAAATCATGGAAAGAAAACAGGCGCACCAAGAAACCTTTGAAGATTTTTATGCAGATGTTCACGATCTGACTTTCAGATTAAAGAAGAAACTCCCGGAAGATGAGCTAGTAAAAATCATCAAGGGAAATATAAAACCTTACTTGGCCAATTTGACATTTTCTTCTAGGATAAAGACCTTAGCCGAGCTCAAATCCGAATGTAAGCGCGCGGAAAAGCTAGTAAAGGAAAATCGGGCTAGAAGTAAAATAGTTAGTGAGGTAGAAGTTTACGGGACCAGCGATGATATCGTTCAAAACTTAGAAGTAGAGGCTTTAGGCAGAGAGAATAGGAACAAGCCAGTCGCCTCCGCATCAGTGCCTGGTGCCGGAGCTCAATATGTGTCACCTAAACCTCGTCCCACTTCTGTTAACCCCAACCCTCAAATGTCTCACTCCCCTAGTGATAGTAACAGTCGAATGTTTTGTCCGTCCCCCTTCCACCTGATGTTGTATATTGTTTGCGGAATGCCGGTGGATTTCTTTGTAAAAAATCCGGCAGAAGCGGCAAAAGACACTAGATGTAAGTCCTCATTTCATAATATGAAATGCTTTGTTTGTGGTCGTGACGAGTCCTTTTGTGTTTTTAAACCTGAGACGGGAAACCAGGCGCTGGCAGGGAGAACCGGGAACCCTGGCCAGGAGCAAAAGTACCCGGAAATGCGAATAGTGTAAAGGAAAATATTACCGGGGTGAAGATTTTGAAGCGGGTAGCATATAAAGAAGATATAATTGAAAGGGCGAAACCAAGCAGAAGTACAGGGAGAAGTTTACATGAACGAAAACGAATGTATGAAGAAGCAAGAAAACGGATTTTTTTGGAAGAAATAGAAACTAAGAGAAAGAATAGGAATTTTAGAAAAATAAAGAAAATGCGAGAAAAACAACGTACGTTGAGAAGAATACGTAAAAAGATCATTGCAACCATAGTCACATTGAAAGGCGACAACCGATTTTTTGCTAGAGCGGTTATCGGAAGTCAGGAAGCACTAGCTCTATTAGACTCAGGGGCCTGCGCGAGCTGTCTTGGGAAAGGCGGGATGAAATTTCTGGAAGGAAAAGTAAGTGATGTTGTTCCTTTATCCGGTCAGAATGTTCGTACAGCTAATGGTGATGTAACGGAGGTAGTGGGCGCAATCATCCTGCCAGTAACGTGGGATGGCACGACGGAAAACTTAGAGTTTCTTATAGTACCAGAGTTGACCCAAGAAGTTTACCTAGGAATTGATTTCTGCACGCATTCCGAATGAATGTAGTTAGCAGAGGATTAAATGACAGAATGGTTGATAGGTCGGTTTCAGAGCTCGTACCCGCCGAAGGTGACCTCTCCTTTGATGCAGTACAACATGACCTCAACACTGAGCAAAATTTCGTATTAGATAGGATAAAAGCGCAATTCCCCTCATTTGCCTTATTAGGTTTAGGAAAAACAAATATTTAAGAGCATACTATAGAAGTGGTGAATGAGAACATACCAATAAAACAAAGGCATTACCCGATCTCGCCTGCAATCCAGAAGCTAGTCTACGCCGAGTTGGACAGGATGTTGTCTCTAGGGGTAATCGAAGAAAGCAACAGCAGCTGGAGCTCACTGGTTTCGCTCGTTGTCAAAGGCACTAAAAATCGATTATGCTTAGACGCCAGGAAGGTAAACGAACGCACGGTTAAGGATGCATATCCGCTTCCTCACATCGATGGTATATTAAGTAGGCTCCAGAATACGCATTTCATCTCAGCCATTGACTTGAAAGATGCATTCTGGCAGATACCATTGGAGCAAAAATCCAGGGAGAAAACCGCGTTCACCGTTCCTGGCAGGCCTCTGTATCATTTTACTGTTATGCCGTTTGGTTTGTGTAACGCTGCTCAGCGTATGTGTCGTCTTATGGACAAGGTCATTCCGGCCGCTTTACGTGACTCTGTGTTTGTATACCTTGATGATCTGTTAGTCTGTTCTGTAGATTTTGAGTCAAACATATCTTTATTGGAACAGGTCGCTAAGTGTCTGCGCGACGCGAAATTCACAATTAATGTGGAGAAGAGCAAGTTTTGCTTCAAAGAAGTTCGGTATTTGGGATTTGTAGTTGGTGATGGTTGCATAAAAACAGACGCAAACAAAATTGCTGCAGTTAGAGATTTCCCACAGCCAAAGAGCCCGAAGCAGCTCCGACGGTTCTTGGGCATGTCAGACTGGTACCGCAGATTCATTAAAAACTACGCGACTATTGCAGCGCCTCTGCACGACTGTCTCTCAAAAGAAAACATAAAGAAATTTACAATGACTGACGAAGCGAGTAAGGCTTTTAAACAGCTTAAAGAAAGCCTCATCTCTGCACCAGTTTTGACACACCCGGACTTCCACAGACGTTTCTATATACAGTGTGACGCTTCGACTGACGGGGTGGGTGGAGTTTTGTTCCAATTAGACGAGGACGGAAACGAGCGACCAATCGCTTATATGTCGGCAAAATTAAACAAAGCACAACGAAATTACAGTGTAACAGAATTGGAATGCTACGCCGCAGTGCTCAGCGTCAGGCGATTTCGCCCTTATGTTGAAGGTTTGCCTTTTACCATCATCACCGATCACGCTAGCTTAAAATGGTTGATGGGCCAAAAAGATCTTAGCGGCAGACTAGCTAGGTGGAGTCTGAAATTACAGGCTTTCGATTTCAACATCGAACATCGCAAGGGATCGCAAAATGTTGTTCCAGATACACTGTCGAGGATGGATATGGAAGAGCTGATGCATGTAAACAGGGTATTGGATGTCAGCTTGGAGTCACCATATTTTGAAACTGGCGAGTACGTTGCACTGAAAGACGCGATTATAAAAGACCAAGACAGACTACCTGACCTGTGCGTATCTGACGGCTACATATATAAACGGACCCAATTCAACCGGGGGAGTGACTTTCAAGAGGACCAGACCTGGAAGCTTTGGGTGCCGTCAGAGCTGCGTCAAGGTTTGGTGGTAGCCGCCCATTACTCGCCATCGGCTGGTCATGGGGGCGTTCACAAAACTATTGCACGTATAAGGGAAAAGTATTTGTGGCCGGGAATGGCGTCAGACGTGTAGAAATGCGTTAAGGAATGTAGCGTGTGTAAAACCACCAAAACACAAAACAATTTTCGTAAGCCACCTATGGGGAGGCAACAGATAACTGAGCGACCTTTCCAACGTCTATATGTCGATTTTGTGGGACCATATCCTCGTACAAAGGATGGAAACGTGTTTGTTTTTGTATGTTTGGATCACTTTAGTAAATTTGTGTTCCTTAAACCCATGCAACGTGCCACTGCTGCCAAGGTAGTGCAGTATCTTGAAAGGGAGGTGTTCCACATATTCGGAGTACCCGAATTTGTACACTCCGATAATGGGAAACAATTTGTGTCCGAGATTTTCACCACTTTCCTTGAAAAATACGGCACAAAGCACATACGTACCGCGTTCTACGCCCCTAAAGCGAATGCAGCAGTGCGCGTGAACCGATCGGTGCTACAGATGATTAGGGCTTACATCGGGGAAAATCAGAAAAACTGGGATCAGCATGTAAGTGACGCGGCTTTTGCACTAAGAAGTGTGAAACATGCAGCCATAGATGAATCTCCGTATTATGCAGTGTTTGGGATGCCAATGATGCAGCATGCGGCATCTTATGACGTTCTTCGCAGAATAGGGCCGCTAAAGGACATAGAATGCGAGGTCAAAATAGGACCAGACAGAAACCAACTTATAAGAGATAAGGTGTTTAATGAACTAAAGAGAACACACCAGGGCGGTGAAAAGGTCTACAACACTCGTGCGAAAGATGTTAAATTCAATGTCGGACAAGTGGTATACAGACGCAACTTCAAACAGAGCTGTCAAGCTGATAACTATAACGCTAAGTTAGCACCAAAGCACGTACAGTGCGTCGTCCTGCGAATAATCGGAAATTCGTTATACGAATTAGGAGACCGCTCTGGCAAGAAGTTGGGGGTATACAATGCGAAGGATATATTTGTAGCTTAGTTTTCTTTTAGAACGTTTTTAGCAATTGTCTGGCCTGTTGCAAATAGACTAGTTGGATACATGATATTATACTTGGCAACTATTACTAGTTTATTATTGTGGTTGTTGTTTGTGTTATATGTGGGTGTGTTTAGTATTAGAGCAAACCCAGTGATAGTCTAAGAAACGTATACCAAGAGAGAGGTTCAGTCAGAGAGTAGAATAAACAAGTATCCAGATTTTTTTTTGATGCCCGGCTTGGGTTCGTGGGACGAAGCCACACGTTAGGCAAGGTATTTTCAATTAAGAGGCTGCTAATCCTTTTCGCAAACGCTCCATGGGACGAGCGCCATCGGCGGTTGCGAGCCTGTAACCGCAGCCCTTCTATTTTCTGCTTTTTGTTACATAGTGTACTTGAGTATTAAGCCCATCAAAGGATGACACAAATACCTACAGATATCTGTAATGCCAGAAAAGAGTGTGAATGTGTGAGTGATGTTCGACCCATTTCGTATCAAATTACCCGAGTTGGTTTAGACCAAATACTCGGTGTTGATCGCGGGCAAGCTGACGGTCGCTAGTTGGGTCGCGGGCAGTCTGCGAAAGCAGAAAAGTTCAGTTGAAAAACTATTGCTAGTGAGTGAAGTGGTGACCAAGTTTATTTATTTAAGTGCGGGTGTATGTAAAAGCGAGTGCGGAGTTCGCCAAAATAATTGTAATCCTCTTTAATATCTGCTTTAATGAAAAATTATACGCGCCGGGTGTAAACCGACTAAACGTCGCAAACCCAGGTACATATCGAGTTTCGAAGGAAGTAGAAGATCGAATTCCCGCCATATCTGAGGTAAGTCCGTGCTTTTATTATATCTATAAAGCCCTTAAGATATATGTATGTGAGTATGTATGCTTATAGATATATATATACTCATGTACATACTTGGGCATAGCAAATTACTTGTAAATTAAACAAGATGTAGAAAGAAAAGAAATGTGTAAAAGAATATTTTTGAGTGTACGCAGGCAGTGATGTGCATGGCTATATACATATGTGCTATACCCAAGAAGTTATTGTGGCCCATAAGTACATGTGGGTATACAATTCTATTGGGTATGGCTATAGGCCTGCGGATATATGCATATCCCTGTGCAACGAGGTACATACAAAACAAAGAAAAATGCTACATATACATATGTATGCACTTACACTAGGTTTAAAAATAAAATATATATATATATATATATATATATATTGAAAACCCTATTTCCTTTGTCCTTTTTTTTACCTCATATACCCATGTGTAATATATATATGCATGTAGGTATATATGTGTATAAAAGAAAAAAATGTATCGCGGGTTCGAATCGAGCTCAAGGCCTAACAATAATTTTTTATCATTATTATTGTTATGCTAAATTTTTTCTTAATTGAGGCGGTAGCCCCTTTAGCCGACGAATCGCTCTTCTGCCGGAGCCAGGACTGAGTGGAATGGGTCGGATGGCCGTACCGGGGCGAGCCCTCTTCTCTTAGCTTGGGCACGGACGTGATAGCCTTAGGGGCGTGGTCCATTGCCCCGGCAAGCGAAGGCTGATCAGTGCCATGATGGCACCCACTTCCACTCCTGAAGTGGGATTGGCTCGCTCGCACATCGACCCTCCCGTGTGCGCACACTAAAGCAGGATTCCGGGGAGCTGTGCACCAGCTCTGCACTTGCCGGTTCGTAGGCTGCGAGGAGAATCTGGGCCCGAAGGCACCAACGCTATGCAGCTGTAGTGCCGGGTCGGCTGGAGCCATGGCTCAGGGGAAAGGGGTTGGGTAGCAATGAAGCGACGAGCCCCCCTCACTTACCTTATACACGGGCGATATAACTTTAAAGGCGTTGTTCTCTCAAGCAAAGGGTGGTCCGTGCTAAGGCAGCACCTCTTTCACTCAGGTAGTCAGGATAAGAGATCGGGCTGCCTTTAATAAGGCAACCACCTCCTCTGACTAACCTGCAAGGACTGAAGTGGTAACAGCAAATTCATTTTTTACACCCTTTCTGTTATGATGCGTTTAAAAAATAAATCGCTAATTTGGCATTTGGTAGTTGTCACCCTCCCACATCGGTTGACGGAAAGCTGCTGGGAGGGACTAAAAGGGTTTCACGCCAGGCCTGACCTAGCTGTTATATGTATGCCTTTATGTCGGCTTTGCCGGTGTCTATGCATACATCGTTTTATTTATATTTTTTTTTACGAATTTATGTAAATAAGTTTGTAATACAAAAGAAAAAAAACCTATTTCATAATATTATATTTCACCTTAATTACTAATTGTCCAATATGCAATGCTCTTCTTTCTTCCATGGCTGCTGATCTCCGATCTAATCAGTGTATTTCACTTATTTCTTAATCCCCGCTATGGTCACCAGCGCGTGATCTCCTGCTTTTGCCTTTACCCTAACCGGTTGGCCCTTCCACCAGAATGTCAAAATTTTCTTATTAAGGTTTTGGCGGAGGGTTAGTTTAAGTTCTTTGAAGAAGGTCTCCGGATCGCTCCCCTTCCCCTCTTCTGCCGTGGTGGGGGCCCCGATCTCTTCGGTGCGTTCACTTCTTATTTCTGGCGCTGTCTGCGCTTCGCCCTCTGGTTCCTTAAGGCCATTAACGAGTCGAAAAGCGGTGGCCCGTAGAAAATATGCACCCCTTGTATCTTGGCTTTGTTGGCTGGCCATGTGGTCGCTTCGAATGGCGGGTGCCATGGGTGGATCGGTGGGGCTGGTTGGCGAGTACTTCGGCTCATGCTGTTTCTATTGTTCTGTGGAAGGAAAAAAAACACGAGTGATATATTTGGAAGTCGCACGGCTTGAGGTCTTGTAAGTGCGCGTGCACAGGTTATTTGTATTGTTCGGCGTGGGCCAGTTTCACGGTGTTTGTCGAGATATATTCCACCACGAGGTATGGGCAAGAAAATTTCGGTGCAAGTTGGCCAAAATTGCCTGCCGCGGAGGAGAATGGGTGATCCCGTTTCATCACCCTGTTTCCTATGTTTGGCTTCCACTTCCTTCTACGTAAATCATAATATTTCTCTTGTTGATTTGAAGCTTCTTCTAGGTGGATCTTATTTTTTCCCATAGCTTGGTGATGGATGGTGGCACGATTGCCACTTAAACCATTTGGACCAAAAATGGTCGGGGTTGGACCCCATTTGGGTCACTGGTCCCTTTTTTAAATTTTGTCCGTTTTAGGCTGTAACCAAAATTTTGATACTCTTATTTTTTTCTCACTAAGGTAAAAATGTAAAACACTGTCCACAAAATTTTAAATTTACCTCAATGGATTTATAACGAAAATAATTGCTGTCGTAGAAATGTAGCATAAAAATGGCACTTCACATAGCAGATACAGTGATACGTATTCGTTTAAACGCACTCTTAATTTTAACTTTACCACTTTGGCTTTCTTTTGTTTATTCATTCATAACAACAAATTCTAGCCCATATTCTTTGTTAATCTAACGGAAATTTGACTATCCCAAAAATCCTGTTTTCTTTGTTGTTGTTGTACTCTTATCATCACTGTTTGTTCAGAAATATTTGCTGACCTGCAAATATTGTGGGAGGTGAAACCGTTTAAAATTAAAACACCCGTGATGTCTGCTATCGGGCTTTGAACTGGTTTATTAGTCAAACAATTAAATTCATGAAGCTATGACAAATATAGCACAAAGCATAATATGAAATATAACAATAGAGAGAATGGTTCTAGCTGTAATGATACATACATACATGTGTGTATAAGAGTAATTTAGTTACTTAATGCTTACAATTTAAAGAACTCCAAAGTTATGATATTTTAAATATGAGTAAATACAGTTGTGTATATATACGTATATGTATGTAATATATGCAACCCAGCATCAAGTTCAATATGACCAATGACCCAACCTTACATCTTCTGTGACACGATGAAGGTTTATATTTATGTATATGCCTGACCCAACATCCCGGCCCCGTTGAAAGTATTTTTCAACTTTCAAGAGACTGGCAACAAAGCTAATTTATGTATAGGGCGGCGAATTGTTCCCCTTGCAGTACGAACGTCGGCAACCCGCACACGACCATCCTTACCAGCCACCACTGATTCAATACGACCCAACACCCAACATTTAGGGGGCGTGTTATCATCATGCACGATAACCATTTGCCCTACGGTTAGGTTTCTTGATGGCTTGTTCCAGGCATTACGCACCTGGGCTCGTTGATATATTCTTGTGACCAGCGACGCCACAGATGTTGTTTGATTGAGCTTTCTTGTCGCCAGTGTTCCGAATGATCCAACTCTATAACTGGATTTTCTGGCAATGCGCGCATTGCACCACCGATGAGAAAATGGCCTGGTGTGAGTGCATCCAAGTCATTCGGATCCGAAGAAAGCGGAGACAAAGGGCGGGAGTTTAAAATCGCTTCTACTTCTGCTGCAACAGTGGTTAGCTCTTCGTATGTGAGCCGTGTGTTCATTAAAGTTCGGTTGAGTAACCCTTTGACGCTTTTTACAGCTGACTCCCACAATCCGCCGAAATGGAGGGCCCTGGGAGGAATAAAATGAAAGTTGATGAATTCATTTACACAAAATTTGTTGATCGAATGAATTGTTTCGTCCTTGAATAAAAAGTTCTTGAGTGCCTCCAATTTGTTGCTGGCACCTGTGAAGTTGGTTGTGTTATCGCAAAATATGTCAGAGGGAAGACCGCGCCGGCCACCAAGCGCTTCAATGCTGCGATGAATGCATTAGTCGACAAATCAGATACCACTTCAACATGCACGGCCTTCGTGGCAAAACATATAAAAATGGTGATGTAGGTCTTGTAGGGAACCTTTCCTCTTATACGCAGGTACGTGTTTGCCGGACCGCAAAAGTCCACACCACATCTCGAAAATGGTATCGATGGCGTTAGTCGTTCTACGGGTAGGTTACCCATTATTTGCCTTTCCAGGGTTGGTCGATAGCGAACACAGTGTACACATGAGCGAACGACGCGGCGTGCTACTTCTCGTACATTAACAATCCAGAATCGTAGGCGTATTAGGCCAACTAGGGCCTTTGGGCCGGCATGATAGTTTTGATGGTGAACAAATTCAATATATCGCCGGACATAGTCGTCTTTACCTGGAAGTAATATCGGATGTTTCTGGGTGTATTCAACGTTTGCCAACTCCAAGCGGCCTCCAACCTTAAGCAGTGCAAGCCATCAGTCTCCTGCAAGAAGGGATTTAAAAACTTAAGTTGGCTACTGACCTCTCTTCCCTTGCGGAGTTCTTGTATCTCAGCGGAGAAATATTTGGTCTGCAAGTTCCAAATAATACAATGCATTGCACGTAGTAATTCTTGTGGCGACGGATAAGGTGTGTCAAAAGTACGCAGTTTTCTGCTGGTATAGTAAAATCGAAGCATCCAGGCTACAATGCGCAAACAACGGTTATGCGAACTGATGTTGTAGATAACTTCGAGTAAATGGTTTGAAATGTTAGTGACAACGAAGACCGATTTGCGCCTTTCCGAGTCAACGATGTTTTGATCAATGTCCCCCAGCTTGTGCGTTGGCCACTCGTCTTGGTTTTGCATTAAATAGGCAGGGCCATAGAACCACATCGACTTCTTAAGATTATCCACAGTACAACCTCTTGATATTAGATTGGCGGGGTTAAAATGGGATGGAACATATTTCCAATGGCAGTTGGAGTTATGCTCCTGTATTTCAGATATTCGATTACCAACGAACGTGGACAGTGTGGCGGAGTGTTGCTGAATCCAATATAGCACGATTTGTGAGTCACACCACAAGAACGTTAAATACTTGCTTTCATCAAAGTTCGTCTTAATCCTGGCGAAAAGTTGCGCCAACAAATGGGCGCCACACAATTCCAATTTTGGAAGCGATAGCTTTCGCGTTGGTGCAACACGTGATTTCGACGTAACAAGCTTCACCTCAACTTCGCCATTAGGGCGAATCATACAGGCGTAGATGCAACATCCATAGGCTCTGATTGATGCATCGCAGAAACCGTGCAACTGAAGACTCTCAGAGTGTGGTTGTAGACAAAATCGTGGTATTGTAAGCGACTCCAACGACGAAAGTGATAAGAGAAACGATGTCCATGCAGTGTGGACATTGTGTGGGACTGATTCATCCCACTGCAGCCTAAGTAGCCACAGTTCTTGTAAAATAATTTTTGCCACTATTATGATAGGTGACACTAATCCCAATGGATCGAATAGTGATGAAGCCACTGACAGTATTGAGCGTTTAGAGATAACGTTGAATGACTGCTTTGGCACCAGTGAGAACATAAACACGTCTTCTTGTTGATTCCATCTTAAACCCAAAGTACTAGTTATGGTGTTGTCCAGATTCAGCTCCTTGATAGTGCAATCATTGACAAATTCACTGTAGTTTGAATGCAATTTTGAAATTTCAAATCTGCCACGACGAAGTACTTCGGTAACTTCTGTTTTGATTGCGCGAAGAGTATCAATAGTGTTTGCTCCACATATAAAATCATCTACATAAAACGACGATTTTATGGCGGCAGCACCAATTTTAAACTTGTCCGCATAGGTGTCGGCCAAATACGTCATGCTGCGTATGGCAAGATATGGAGCGGTGGCGGTACCGTAAGTGACTGTATTGAGTTTATATGTGCAAATCGATTCATTCGAACTATTTCGCCAGAGTATATATTGGAACTTGCGATCCTCCTCATCCACGAGAACCTGTCTGAACATTTTTACGATATCGGCAGTAATTACATAGCGATACAACCTAAAACGTAGGAGAAGTGTGTATAGGTCGGGCTGTATGGTTGGTCCGACCATCAACAAGTCGTTTAGTGACCTTTGTGACGTAGTCTGACAGGAGGCATCAAAGACGACCCGTAGCTTAGTTGACGTACTGTTCGGCTTAAGTACACAGTGGTGGGGAATATAGTAATGCGGGACATTTAGATTCGAAGTACTCACCAAGCTCATGTGACCCAAACGTTCGAACTCTAACATAAAATCTGTATATTGTTGCTTAACATCTGGTGTACGGATTAAGCGACGTTCAAGAGCTTCAAAGCGTCTGCGCGCAGTTTCATATGAATGACCTAGCGAGCTGGGGTCATCCTTGAATGGAAGACGAACCACGATTCTGCCATCACTTTCTCGACGAATGGTGTTTTTAAAGAACTCCTCACATCTGCGCTGTTCAGGAGTGTAGGTATCATCAGGTCTGCTAACATCTTCGATACGCCACAGTCGCTCGACGTTTTGGTTTATGGAGTTGTCCAGGGATAGTGCATAGCTATGGAGGGTTGTGGGTTTAGTATCACAACGACCGGAAACCACCCATCCCAAGAGGGTCTTTTGCAAAACAGGCAAGTTTGGACCAAGTTTCACCTGTCCAATCGATAGAATCTCGAAAAAGGCTTCAGTGCCAAGGAGCAAGTCAATGCGTCGCGACTTGTTAAACCCTTCATCAGCCAACTGCGCATCTTTGGGCAGATCCCATGATGAAATGTCGATTTCTGACTCGGGGTGGTAGGCAATATGGGATGTAACACAAAAATCAAGAGGTAACTCTAGTTCTGTGAAGCGTGATTTTATTGTTGTGGCCGTACGATGCTTAACTTGTGTTTGCGAATCTCCAATGCTGCGAATTTCCAAGTTGCTTCTCTTACGGGGCAAACGAAGTGTTTGTGCGAACTCGTCAGATACAAAGTTTACCTGCGAGCAGGAATCTAGTAATGCGCGTCCAATTTTATAACGACCGGTTGCATCTTTAACCAGAATCAAAGCTGTAGCTAATATGACTCGATTCAAACAAGAGTCTGTATGTGTGTGTACTACTGCATCTGAACTCTGCTGTACAGTCGTTATAGGTTGAGATGCCACTTGTGCAGGCAATGAAGTAGTGTTACTAACATCGCGATGCAGCAGCGTGTGATGTGGACGAGAGCACGTTCGGCATCTTTTCACTGATTGACATTTGGCAGACTGATGACCTTTACCAAGACAGTTAATACAAAGGCTCAATCTTTTTGTTGTATCATAGCGTTGATTTAATGCAGTTGCAATAAATTGTGGACATTTGAAGATTCTGTGTTCCGTATTTGAGCAGACAAGGCAGGCTTGGGATGTGCAGTTGAATGTCAACCCTTGTCGGTGCGGTTTTTGGTTGCGTGGTTTACTCACCACTGGTTGACTTGAATGCATATCTACACCGGCCTTACCTATAGATTCTAAATATTGGCAACGCCGTTCCACCACCCCAACGCATGATACCCATGTCGGGAGATCTCGAAAGTCTAAAAACTCATTCCATTTCTTCTTCGTGTCCTGATCGACCTTGTCCATAACAATCGATATGAGCATTGCCTGAGCAATTTGTGACTCAGAACCAAGTGACAGTAATGAATTATATAGGGCGGAAGCGTTGTCTATGAGACTCCGAAATTGTTGCGCATTAGATTTGGAAACGTTTGGCAGGTTAAAAAGTGAATTTATGTTGTCCAAAAAGACAAGGGTAGGGTTGTCATAGCGATCCTTGAGACGTTCAAGCGCCTTCGGATAATTTTCAGACGAGATTTGAAATGCCTTTACAGTTTCTAAGGCCGCTCCCTTTAAGCAATTAATCAGTTGGTTAAAATTTTCGATAGCCGATAAACTAGGCTGATTGTCAACGACTGTCTTAAACGACGTTATGAAGTTTTTGTATTCTGAATACTTGCCATCGAATGTTGGTAATGATAGCCGGGGTAGCTTCATTGAAGTTGAATGAGAGACACATGTCGAAGTGTCAGCAATGGCTGAGTTGTGACCCTCAGCCCCCAATTGATCCTTGATACAAACCTTAATAGCGATATACGTGTCTTCAATCTCGCTTCTGGTGTCGCGCTGCGCTTCGTCTGGATCTAAGTTTTCAATTTCTGTTTGGACTGTCATTACCTGCTTAAAATATGCTTCCAAAATCGCTAAGCGACAATTCAATTCAGCTGGCGAGATTGAAAGTTTAGTATCAACTGTATTACGAATACGCGATATATTCCGACGGAGATTAGTGCGTTGCTGCTTGAGAGCTTCGAGATTTCCCATTTTTGTGGTATCAAGAATAAATGTTTAATGACTTGTTTTATTAAATAAATCCAAAATAAAATCCAAAAAATGTATACGTTGTTGTGTAGAAGGGCTAACAACGTATAAATGTCAGTATGTATGTAAGGCACTACAATATTTTTATACTCCTGTACAGGTATTAAAGGCAGGCAAGTTGATTTAGGCGATGGCCAAGATTATTAAAAATAAGATGCCGATGACGAGAATATTCGAAGCGAGGAAGTACTTATGTAGGTACAAATGTTTGTACGACGATATATAGAATATATAAAGCTGATTAGCATATGGTGGCATGATTGCAACCACCGTTATCGGCAATGATTTAGAAAAGTGGTGCGATACTAACTTACAGCTAACAACAACAACGCCCCTGTGGCGTAATATGTATCAACGACAGCGCTCCTATAGCGATGACATGATGACTTGCGGCAATAGCAAAAAAATAGCGGCGTCGATGGAGTACGTACCAGGAATGTTATGTACTACATCCGTTGTAAATCCAGCCGATGTCCGTATTTGCATGCAATGAAGGGACCGAAACTTCACGGGATTTAATTCCAAAGCCAATAACAGGTCCCACGTTGGGCGCCAAAATCTTTGTTCAGAAATATTTGCTGACCTGCAAATATTGTGGGGGGTGAAACCGTTTAAAATTAAAACACCCGTGATGTCTGCTGTCGGACTTCGAACTGGTTTATTAGTCAAGCAATTAAATTCATGAAGCTATGACAAATATAGCACAAAGCATAATATGAAATATAACAATAGAGAGAATGGTTCTAGCTGTAAAGATACATACATACATGTGTGTATAAGAGTAATTCAGTTACTTAATGCTTACAATTTAAAGAACTCCAAAGTTATGATATTTTAAATATGAGTAAATACAGTTGTGTATATATACATATATGTATGTAATATATGCAACCCAGCATCAAGTTCAATATGACCAATGACCCAACATTACATCTTCTGTGACACGATGAAGGTTTATATTTATGTATATGCCTGACCCAACAATCACATATTCAAAAATACTACTACGAACAGGGCATATTCCTTTAAACGAAACAACTTTATTTTGAAATATTTATTCATTTATTAAATTTTTACCAATTAATTGGTCCTCTATTTTTATTAATGGCTTTATATATTCGATTGAATATCGACTTGGCTAAATTTTGCAGGAGCATATTGCTTTGATCTTCTAAAGCTTCTTTAATATCCAACTTCAACTCTAATGGAGTCCTGCAGAGGTGTCCTTGAACCTTTTGTCCATAAATTTTGCTCTGCAAAGTTCTCCTACCGGCTGCGAATCCGCACTGCATGCAGGCCACTTCATAAGTGGAATGTTGTGTTCTGCAAGCCATTTCAAAGACCCCTTAGAAACATGAATGGCAGTGTTATCCTGTTGAAAAATGCTGTCTTCATCCATTTTGTCATCTGAAAATCAAACGAGAGCATCGTCCAAATATTTTTTATAAACTTTAGGACTCATTTTGGGGGGTGCGATGCAAATTTTTGGTTTTCCTCTCGATGAAAATGCCGCCCACACCATAACGCTGTCACCGCCATAGTGTTTTATTAACAAACGGACGTCATTGTTACGCACAATGGTGGAGGCGGTATTTTCATCTAGAAGAAATTCAAAAACTTGCCGCGCACCCCCCAAAATGAGTTCTAAAGTTTTTAAAGAATATTTGGACGATGCCCTCGTTTGATTTTCAGATGACAAAATGGATGAAGACAGCATTTTTCAACAGGATAACGCTGCCATTCATGTTTTTAAGGGGTGTTTGAAATGGCTTGCAGAACACACCGTTCCACTTAGGAAGTGGCTTGCATGCAGTCCGGACTCGCAGCCGGTAGGAGAACTTTATAGAGAACAATTTATAGACTAAAGGTTCAAGGACACCTCTGCAAGACTCCATTAGAGTTAAAGTGGATATTAAAGGAGCTTGGGAATATTTAAGCAATATGCTCCTGCAAAATTTAGCCAAGTCGATACCCAATCGAATATATGAAGCCATTAATAAAAATAGAGGACCCATTAATTGGTAAAAATTTTATAAATGAATAAATATTTCAAAATAAAGTTGCGGCGTTTAAACGCATATGAAGCTGTTCGTAGTAGTATTTTTGAATATGTGATGATAAGAGTACAACAACAACAACGAAAACAGGATTTTTGGACTAATCAAATTTCAGTTAGGTTAACAAAGAATATGGGCAAGGATTGGTAAAGTTAAAATTAAGAGTGGTAAAGTTAAAATTAAGAGTGCGTTTAAACGAATATGTATCATTGTAGTTTAGAAAAGTGTTCGATCTTGAAGCAAACCAATTTTCATTAATTGTTGATGAAAAAACGGCAAATCAGAAAATCTTGTTTCGGTGGCTAGATACTTCGATAAACTATCCAACACTCTTTGGAGTTTGCCACTGATGAAGCCATCCTTGAACTGAAACTATATCAAAACAAAGACTAATTTGTTTATATTAAGTGCACTTGCCACTCCCTAAATTTATCTTCAAGTTATGCGTGTAAGCATACCGATAAGAATTGAGAGTTTGTAAAAATTTTGAAAGTGTTACTTTTTATTTGGGATGACGATATTCAAATTTTCCTCTCACATAATGAATATGAAGCACCTTTTGAGTAATTTTAGGTTCAGTGATTATATCAAAACATTGGATATATAAAAAATGTCAGTGTACATAATTAGAATACTAAGTATCTTAACTTGGAAGTAACTTTACAAATGCTCAAAGTAGATCTAATATAAACGCTTTGTTCCAAATTATTCCCGTAGGAGAACAGAACCCCAGAAACTTTAATAATAACATTGTTATCTAATTTCTCGTACCTCGTAAAATGTGATCAAAAATCCATTACTACACAGTTTAAACTTTTAAGGCTTTTCAATGGTTAATTTGGGGACTGTATCATAAAAAAATGGATCTCCAAGCTATTATTAATTAAAGAATACAAAAATTTTATACATTTCCTTGAGTTTTGTTCCCTTTTTTCGATGAATTTAGGTCCCAAATGAAATATGGTGTGGCGTTGGTGACTCCACTGGTACTGATCCCTCCTGACGTACTTGCTGGGGTGCTGCTAGGTCACGGCCGAAGTTCATTTCCGCCGCGGATGCTTGCGTGGACTCCTGGCTGGCTGTATTCATGGCAAACGTAATTTGGGTAATCTCTTGGTCCGATATGCAGTGGTCTTCCTAGGAACGCTGTGCTATCATGGTTTTGATGACCCGGGTAATTCACTATGTCGGATTCCCGTGGTGTGTGTATACTGCGGTGAATTTATATTTGATGCATTGAACGCTCAGGATTGATGTCAACGCTTTCCCCACGAACTGCTTCCCGTTTTCGGTGAGAACTAATTCGGTATATTATCCTTCCATGTAGCGCTGTTATAACACTAACTTGGCGTACTGATACCATCCCACCCACTGGGAAAACTTGTCCACCATGACGAGCAGGACGTATTTCCTATCTTGGAACGTGAACATTGCATGTTCGCCATGTATCCCGCTGGACATTTCTGTTCTACTTCGTTTTCGGCGCACCCGATGCATTTACGTACGTGCTTGAGTACGTCATGGAACATTCCAAGCCAGTAGTAATTTTGTTGGGTTCTTCCTATAGTTTTCTTTACACCGCTCGCGTCTTCTTGTAAGTAAAATGGTTTGCCAAAGTCGGGCCAGCAGAGTACTGGTGCACTGGTGAGCTTGTCCTTGATCGTCTGCAATGCATTTACTTGCAGCGTATCCCATGTCCAAACTTGTCCCGTCTTCAAAGCTGGTTTAGCGGTACGGCGAGGGTGGAGAGATCAGCGACGAAACGACGGTACCTTGAAGCGAGTCCAAGAAATCGACGGAGCTCTTTGATGGTTCGCTATGCTGGCATCTCCTGTACTGCTGATGTTTTCCCGGGATTGGTGTGAATTCCTTGGGCGCTGATGATATGTCCGAGGTAATGCAGTTGTTGCTGGACAAAACTGCATTTGGCGAAATTCACCAGCATTTTGTGCATCTGGAGTAGCTCGAAAACTTCGCTTAAATTAGTCAATTGCTCTTCGAAGGTGTCTCCCGAGACTATGATATCATCCAAGTAGGCGAATACTTTAGGTTGGAGTTCTGGCCCCAGTATTGAATCCAGAGCGCGTTGAAAGGAGGCCGGAGCGGAGTGTGGGCCAAATAGCATAACTTTCCACTAGAACAACCCCATACCAGGAACCTCGAATGCGGTGTATGGTCGAGATTTTCTGGCGGCGTCGAGCTAATTGTAGTCTACACACATTATCCAGGTTCCTTGCTTCTTGCGAAACAGGACGATTGGCGAGCTGTATGCGCTTCTTAATGGATCGATTATCCCTCCTGCTAACAAACTAGTAAAGTTGCTTGAGGACGATCATATGTTTTGCGACTGTGCTTGTGACGGTGATTTCGCCCAAGCGCTCCTGGTGATGCGCGAGAAAATTTCCAGCTGCTCATTTTGATCGTCGCTTAAGTGTTCCCTGCTGATAATAGCACATACCCTACCCAGGTCGTCTGACTGGAACTGTACACACATGCTTGTTCTGCAAACTAAACGCTGGTTGAGTCTGGGCTGGATGTAGTTCTTCTCCAGATGTTTCCTTATAGAGTTATCCACATATGAGAGGGGTGGGCCAGTGTCCACTAGTGCTTGGACGATGATCACCTGGATGTAAAATCGGCCATCTACCTGCGCCCTAACGGGTAGGATGGCGTCCAGAGCTGATGTTTTCATGGGTATCTTGGGCTGTGCTGGTGATCCTTGGCGGACTCGCTTTCTGCCCTTTATCGGCCTCGTAGTTGCGGTACTGGTGCTGGCTGGGTTGGCCCGCGGGCATAGGGAATCTCTCTGGGATTTCCTGCACCGGTGTCCGCGTTCTTTACAGCGCCAACAGCATTCTTTACTATTGCCGACTGCTTTTGACTCTCCTTCTTCGACTCTCTCGTTCTTTTTTGTGTTGAGTTGATGTCGTATTTATATATTACCGCTATTTAACGGTAGTGCCTGCTAAAGGCGTCACAGGTGGTTGTGTTTAGCGTCTCACCGTTATGGCATGGGATGTACAGTAGTTTCAAAAGTTAAATTTTGTTTTCATATATGTACGCATGTATGTATTACTGTATCACCATATTTTTCCTCATCACTTTTTTCTTTAAAAAAATTTTGATTACGGCAATCAAAAAAGGTTAAATAATGTATGTTTAATAAAAATTGTTGTTATAAATTTCTGTTTTTTAAATTTTATTTCATGTTATATTAATTTCTAAATGTTTTACTATACCTTAAGACGTACTGTTCATTTTTGTTTGTTCATTTACTTTATTTTCTAAGGAATTGTAAGTTCACTGGTAGGTACACATGTACATACAAAAATGTTCTTCAGCCATTTTTCTTTGTAGCTTCTATTTTTTGCAATTGTATGGTTTTGTAATTTTTGGATTTTAAATACTTTTAAAAATTTGTTTGCATTTTTTGAAATTTTATACATATTTTTTTGTATTTTTTGAAATTTTATAATTTTTTTATATTTCTGTAGAATTTTGTTTTTTTTTGAAATTTTATATTATTTTACGTATTTTTTACATATTTTTTTTTTATTTTTGCCACAACCACCAAGCACATAGTTTTCATATTAAAAATTCATTTATGTATTTTGTGCTGCGGGGGATTTTTCTTTTT
Source organism: Eurosta solidaginis (assembly GCF_040869045.1). Lineage (NCBI taxonomy): Eukaryota > Metazoa > Arthropoda > Insecta > Diptera > Tephritidae > Eurosta > Eurosta solidaginis. Next base: position 226,859,074 of record NC_090319.1, on the reverse strand, counting down.
CCCCCGGAGCCGCCATTTTGATGCAGGCGGAGTCACGGTCGCCATGTAGCTTCTCCAATGTTGTAACTGCTCTAATAGATTTTTGCTGTAGCAATCGAAGTTTTCCTCGGCGTCGTTTCTTGCGATAATGAGCACGGTAGCCGCTTTAATGCCGCTTGTTAAAAACGCACAATAATGTTTTTACTAACAAAAGGTGGTCCGATACCGATTTAAATAGAAAGAACTTATACACTTTTATTTATAAGTATTTTTATTAAAAAGAAACTCTATGCCAAAAATAATATGTCGGTGCAGTGTTGTTGACAGTGCATTGAGTTTGACAGCTCTTAAGCTGCCCTATTACTGCGAATTAAAGCTGTGTTTAATAAGCACTGATTGACTTTTCTTAGAGTCAAACAAATCTTAACCCATAAGGGTTACCTTACAGCTTCGACGGATGCACTCTTCTGAGCTAACTCACCCCACTTTTTAATTTCAATCTATTTACATTTGCCAGGGAACAATATTTAGATGTGTGTTTCTCCATTTCTCGTTTCAGTTGTGGTATACTGTCATTACTTTAATTGCTGCTTTGCTATCTATATAACAGCTCACGCGGCTGCTGGTTGAGCTACTTTCCTCCAGTGTGTCTACTACTTTTGGTCACGGCCACTACGGCCGCGTGGAAGACACTACAACCGTATAGCCTACCATTTACGATCCCTGGCGCCAACTTTCCACCTTGGCTCTTAGATCCCCATGCTCGTGCCATGTTTGATGGTTGTATGATCTCCAGCCACCAAGCTGGCTACGAAACTTTGAGTCTCGTTGCAGTTGTTAACATACTCATAAACTGTAATCAATATCCTCTAACGGAAGACAAATGAAACTTGCAGTTTCATCAGGGGCGTTGGTGCAACATTGCAATTAAAGAAATGGTTGGTCTCATGTAGGAACACATTGCGAGCATACATAATGTATGTCGGACTTGATTCTGGATAGGTAAGAGTTTAACCAGATCGAAGTTGAGCTATACTAACGTGCGTCTCCTTAGGGAGAATACTTTCCTCTTCTTCGAGCTCAGAGTATTTACTTTTAAGAACTGCCTTCGTCGGACAAACGCTTGCATAGATCCGACGCATTTTTGTAGATATCACTGAGGATCTGTTTGTGTTTTTCTTCTACATACGGCTGTGTTCTCAGGTGCAGTATTTCTTCAAAACGCTTGCGGAGATGACTTCTTTTTTTTTTCAAAAAACTGTTGTAAAAACGTTGGCGATAACAGTTTTTTGAAAAAAAAAAAATATATTTTTTTTGGGTTTTGGGGATTGCATTGGTCGAAAAATTGACCCTTTCGCCATATTTTTTCGCAGGCCCAAAAATTATTTTTTTGGGTATGCGTAATGGAACTTTTTTTTCGGAGCCCAAATCCTATCGAAAAATCGATGGTTATGCTATCGGCTTCCTGACCAGACTTAAATTTGCGGTCCACCTTTTAAGACTTGCAGGGAAGACTCTTCCAAGTCTTGCAGTAACGTGTCGATGTTGATTGTATCGAAAGCTTTTGATAAGTCTAACGCTTCGAGTAATGTTCTGTGGCGGGGTTTTTGATTCCATCCGCAATTTATTTGAGTGTTGATGGCGTTTAGGGCGCTGGTAGTGCTATATTGTTTTCGAAAGCCATGCTGATGAAATAAGGTAGCAGAATGGCTTCATGTGTATTAGCTACTGGCGATAGGCTTTAGTAGCGGTATCACTCTGCAATTTTCCATTTTTCGGGGATGACGAAAGTATGCAAGGACAGTTTGAAGACATGCGCTAAGTATTTAAATCCCTATTTGCCAAGTTTTTTAAGCACCGGCATGGCTATGCCGTCTGGCCTACTACTTTAGATGGTTTAGCATGAATGATGGCATTTTAAAATTGTTTGGTGGTGATGATAATAGGTAACGGCCTATGTTTATGCTGGTGTGCGCATCTGTTGGGCCGCCGTATAGCTTTGTCAACCGCAGAATGCATTACATATTTTCTACAGAAAACTCTCGCATATTTTTACGCATCCGACAGCACTTTATCGCCAAAGGCGTTGTATATTTTGTCATTGTGCTTAGTCGGATTCGATAGCGGCTTTACGGCAGACCAAAGCCAACTGATTTCTTTACTATTGTACCCTTCTTAGAGGTGGGAAAGAGAGTGAATCATCGTCTTCCCTAGCTTGGCTTCCTCCCATTTCAGTAGCTCGTATTCCTGAAATCGGTCCAGGAGCTCCTCGATCGTTCTAAACTCTCTGCGATTCACAAAAAGGCGATATTCACGGCGTAGGCCATCGTAAATCCTTTCGAGGTGGCTAGAAAGGATTCTGCACTTCCGATCGAAACTCGCTCCATTTGTTTATTTCTTGCTTCCCGACGCAGTATCATTGAAGTTATTTGCCATGTAGGACTTCCGGCAGGGTTGGGAGGGATCGATCTGCAGGGATGTGAAAGCGCTCGGCCAGCTCCCCAATCCTTTTTAGAAACTCGTGTAGCGAACCCTTTCCTGAGAAGTGCAAATCCCCGCGGCGGACCGTGTTTACTAGCTCACCGTTGCTCATCTCTTCTCGTCTTGGTGGTGCGCGTTCACTCTCTCTTGCGTGCGATGTGGGACACTGCACCTTGATTGTTGGGATTGGTCTGGTCGGGTGGGTGTGACGTTTTATCCACGGTGTTTGGTATTGGTAATTTAGCGGGTCTACTTTCGTCCTCGTTTACTTCCCTCTCCAACCCCCACTTTATAAGAACACAATATTTATGTGCTAATGGCGAATGCACACACAAACACACGGCTTGAAGGATAGGGAGGGTAGCAGCTTTCCTTACCGAGACAGTGGTTGAAGAGAAATGGCCTGACGTAGCAGTTTCGACGGACGGAGTAGGTGAGGATGGACTGGGTAGAACGTTTTCCCCGGTGGGTAGATGATAGGGGATCAGCACAACAACAGTCGAACGGCGAGGTGATAGCAACGGCGGGTGTGCGACGGCAACAGTTCGACAATAGGGCGACGGAGCACGTACCAGTGGCGTAGCCAGCGAGGAGTGTTGGTTCTAAGGTTGGACTTTATTATCTTCAAAAAGGACTACCAGTGTCGGCTTCTCGGGGGGCGGATGCTGTAGGAAATGGCGGCTTTTCATGGACGCATGCTATCCGCGATGAATCTCAATGGCGGCTACGAGGGAGACCTGCGAGGAATGAAATATAGTTAGTGCTGGGTCTGCCTGCCTGATGGCTGGTGAATTGCTATTTACTCTGTTATATATACCTTGTTGTTGTCACCAAATGCCACTCGACTACATCGGTATGTGATTGTTGCTGTTGGCTGCCTGTTAATATACTATGTGTTGTTTAATTCCAGGCGCAGGCGTACAAAAGTTACAGTGGGGGTCGTACAAAGCTACGTATACAAAATTAAATGTACACTGAAACTTTTTTAAATAAAAAAATTAATAAATAAATTATTTTAAATGTTCAAAGAATTTTGATGGGAGTGCCACGAAATCCCCAAAAAAACAATACCCAAACACATAATCCCCAAATTCAAAATCCCCAAAATCAAAATCCCCAAATATAAAATCCCAGTGCTATGATTAACATCATGACCGTGTAAAAAATAGCAATATCTCTTTCCTCTTTCATTCATATTTATGTATGTATAACTATATATTCACGTTTTGGCAATACATATTTTTTACTTATCCGTATATAGAACTGCTAGTCGCTCTAATTCGAACAAGCTAACACAAGTGTGTACTACGCAGAAGGACATCACCGTGGCGGTAGCCACGGCTATACCACACACCCGGACTTGGCATGGCATAGCCCAGGGTTATTTTTTATAAGCGCGGCCGAAGGCCGCCTATGCAGACAGTTGGTATGGTTTATTATTGGTTGGATTATTAGCCTTTTTTGGTCGCGCCGATTTTAAACTTAATTTGAATTTATTTCACACATAAAATGGGGATTTTGTGTTGGGGATTATGAGTTTGGGGATTTTGATTTTGGGGATTTTGATTTTGGGGATTTTGGTTTGGGGATTTTGGTTTGGGGATTTTGATTTTGGGGATAACGTGGTAGACCCAATTTTGATCACCCCTTTGGAATAAAATTTTTTTTAGTGCTACAATATTTTTGCAAAATTTTTTGTTGTCAATTTGCTAGCGTAAATATGAATATCATATGAGGCATATGGGAGTGCTATGAGAATCTCTTTTTTATTCAAAGTGTGAATTTGTATCTGTACCTATTCTTCAGGGCAAATCAAAAACAAAAGTACTACAAGTGTATAGGGTTTGAGCGTTGAACTCTATTAATAACAACACGAACCATATGTGTGATACTTCTATATTGCTAACAGAAAATGCTCGCAATGTGTTTGGAATTCGAAATCGAAATAAGGCAGCCTATACAATTTTTGTGATTGAAGCAGCATAAGTGTGATAAGAAAAAATTTAAATTTAGGTACATGTGATTATTGAATACCAAAAAAAAAAAACGTTTAAACAGCAATATATCGGCACTCTGATGTTTGGGAATGTACCTAGTCTCTTGTAGCAATAGTATTACATATATAACAAGAACTATAATTAAATTTGAGATTTCTTTCTTACTCAAGATTGAACGAGATTGTTCAGAGCATCTGAAAAGTTTTAGAGATACTAAAATATGAAACTTGTAAACCTCTTCTTTCGTTTTTATCGATAAAGTGTGTGCACTTGTACATAGCGTAATACACTCGATATTTTCGTGCAAAATTTCGGCGGGGTAAGTGTCCAATAAAAAATATAATTAAATGCCAGGTAGTTTTGGGCCGAGCTTCTCTCCCGCCGGCCGTTAAGTGGGCGATACCGCTAAGAACAAATTTTTCTTAGTTGAAAAAAACTTTTTTCTAAATTTTCGATGTTGCTTTGCCTGGAGCGTGAGTACGTAACACAATCTTAACCTTCTACAAAACTCATTTATGCATCAGAGACTATTTAAATAGTCAGTAAGTAATTGGACATTGAAATTAAACGAGGTAACGGGTTCGTGTAAACTTGTAGAGTGTAATCGCGATGTCCAACGAAACGTAGTATCAACCGAGAAAAAAGTTCATGTTAGCATTACTCATCCATTTATCGGCCTATTTGTCCGATTATATATCATAACACTTTTTTTGCAATAACTTTTATTTAAAAAAATGTATTGTAATGAAATCCAAATCGCGATTTTTATTCAAGTTTTGCGTACAATAAAGTGAATTTGGCACTATGGTGAGTCATCTTTTCTAACATTAATTTGTTAGAACGGGAAAGTAGGTGTACTCCTTCACCTTAGGTAAGGTTGAACTAGCCGGTCCCTAAGGATCTCACATAACAGGAATGTGTGCACAGTATTACAAAAAGTTATTTTGACGACCAAACTGAAAGATCCTAGACATTAAAAGCATAGGCCCTATACTACTTCTTGCTTCTAGGTCTAATAGATGAAGTTTTAATATGAAGAGCGCAGGGCACGAGCACACAACCTGACACTGACAACGCCTAATTTAAAAGCAAAAGACCACAGAAAGCCGTACACAAAAATACGCATCATCAGCCTACAGTCCTCCCTTTATAATGAAAAGAGTAGCTTTTTTGGTCTAAGGTCCTGAGAACTGCACATGATTTTCGACACAGCACGTGCCCGATTTAACCCCTTCCCGCTTGGTCAGCCATGTACAACTATTTTCTTATTATTGTCCAGCCCATTATGATTGGGAATCTTCGAGGGATGCACTCTGATCTAACTCACCCCACTTTTTATAATCCATCTATTTACATTTGCCAGGGATCGATATATAGATGTGTGTTACCTTTAAGAACTGCCTTCGTCGGACAAACGCTTGCATAGATCCGACGCATTTTTGTAGATATCACTGAGGATCTGTTTGTGTTTTTCTTCTACATACGGCTGTGTTCTCAGGTGTAGTATTTCTTCAAAATGCTTGTGGAGATGACTTCTTTTTTTTCAAAAAACTGTTGTAAAAACGTTGGCGATAACAGTTTTTTGAAAAAAAAAAAAATATATATATTTTTTGGGTTTTGGGGATTGCATTGGTCGAAAAATTGACCCTTTCGCCATATTTTTTCGCAGGCCCAAAAATTATTTTTTTGGGTATGCGTAATGGAACTTTTTTTCCGGAGCCCAAATCCTATCGAAAAATCGATGGTTATGCTATCGGCTTCCTGACCAGACTTAAATTTGCGGTCCACCTTTTAAGACTTGCAGGGAAGACTCTTCCAAGTCTTGCAGTAACGTGCCGATGTTGATTGTATCGAAAGCTTTTGATAAGTCTAACGCTACGAGTAATGTTCTGTGGCGGGGTTTTTATTCCATCCGCAATTTATTTGAGTGTTGATGGCGTTTAGGGCGCTGGTAGTGCTATATTGTTTTCGAAAGCCATGCTGATGAAATAAGGTAGCAGAATGGCTTCATGTGTATTAGCTACTGGCGATAGGCTTTAGTAGCGGTATCACTCTGGCAATTTTCCATTTTTCGGGGATGACGTAGGTAGGCAAGGACAGTTTGAAGACATGCGTTAAGTATTTAAATCCCTATTTGCCAAGTTTTTTAAGCACCGGCATGGCTATGCCGTCTGGCCTACTACTTTAGATGGTTTAGCATGAATGATGGCATTTTAAAATTGTTTGGCGGTGATGATAATAGGTAACGGCCTATGTTTATGCTGGTGTGCGCATCTGTTGGGCCGCCGTATAGCTTTGTCAACCGCAGAATGCATTACATATTTTCTACAAAAAACTCTCGCATATTTTTACGCATCCGAGAGCACTTTATCGCCAAAGGCGTTGGATATTTTGTCATTGTGCTTAGTCGGATTCGATAGCGGCTTTACGGCAGACCAAAGCCAACTGATTTCTTTACTATTGTACCATTCTTAGAGGTGGGAAAGACAGTGAATCATCGTCTTCCCTAGCTTGGCTTCCTCCCATTTCAGTAGCTCGTATTCCTAAAATCGGTCCAGGAGCTCCTCGATCGTCCTAAACTCTCTGCGATTCACAAAAAGGCGATATTCACGGCGTAGGCCATCGTAAATCCTTTCGAGGTGGCTAGAAAGAATTCTGCACTTCCGATCGAAGCTCGCTCCATTTGTTTATTTCTTGCTTCCCGACGCAGTATCATTGAAGTTATTTGCCATGTAGGACTTCCGGCAGGGTTAGGAGGGATCGATCTGCAGGGATGTGAAAGCGCTCGGCCAGCTCCCCAATCCTTTTTAGAAACTCGTGTAGCGAACCCTTTCCTGAGAAGTGCAAATCCCCGCGGCGGACCGTGTTTACTAGCTCACCGTTGCTCATCTCTTCTCGTCTTGGTGGTGCGCGTTCACTCTCTCTTGCGTGCGATGTGGGACACTGCACCTTGATTGTTGGGATTGGTCTGGTCGGGTGGGTGTGACGTTTTATCCACGGTGTTTGGTATTGGTAATTTAGCGGGTCTACTTTCGCCTCGTTTACTTCCCTCTCCAATCCCCACTTTATAAGAACACAATATCTATGTGCTAATGGCGAATGCACACACAAACACACGGCTTGAAGGATAGGGAGGGTAGCAGCTTTCCTTACCGAGACAGTGGTTGAAGAGAAATGGCCTGACGTAGCAGTTTCGACGGACGGAGTAGGTGAGGATGGACTGGGTAGAACGTTTTCCCCGGTGGGTAGATGATAGGGGATCAGCACAACAACAGTCGAACGGCGAGGTGATAGCAACGGCGGGTGTGGCGACGGCAACAGTTCGACAATAGGGCGACGGAGCACGTGCCAGTGGCGTAGCCAGCGAGGAGTGTTGGTTCCAGGGTTGGACTTTATTATCTTCATAAAGGACTACCAGTGTCGGCTTCTCGGGGGCGGATGCTGTTGCAAATGGCGGCTTTTCATGCACGCATGCTATCCGCGAGGAATCTCAATGGCGGCTACGAGGGAGACCTGCGAGGAATGAAATATAGTTAGTGCTGGGTCTGCCTGCCTGATGGCTGGTGAATTGCTATTTACTCTGTTATATATACCTTGTTGTTGTCACCAAATGCCACTCGACTATATCGGTATGTGATTGTTGCTGATGGCTGCCTGTTAATATACTATGTGTTGTTTAATTCCAGGCGCAGGCGTACAAAAGTTACAGTGGGGGTCGTACAAAGCTACGTATACAAAATTAAATGTACACTGAAACTTTTTTAAATAAAAAAATAAATAAATAAATTATTTTAAATGTTCAAAGAATTTTGATGGAAGTGCCACGAAATCCCCAAAAAAAATACCCAAACACATAATCCCCAAATTCAAAATCCCCAAACATAAAATCCCAGTGCTATGATTAACATCATGACCGTGTAAAAAATAGCAATATCTCTTTCCTCTTTCATTCATATTTATGTATGTATAACTATAAATTCACGTTTTGGCAATACATATTTTTACTTATCCGTATATAGAACTGCTAGTCGCTCTAATTCGAACAAGCTAACACAAGTGTGTACTACGCAGAAGGACATCACCGTGGCGGTAGCCACGGCTATACCACACACCCGGACTTGGCATGGCATAGCCCAGGGTTATTTTTTATAAGCGCGGCCGAAGGCCGCCTATGCAGAAAGTTGGTATGGTTTATTATTGGTTGGATTATTAGCCTTTTTGGTCGCGCCGATTTTAAACCTAATTTGAATTTATTTCACACATAAAATGGGGATTTTGTGTTGGGGATTATGAGTTTGGGGATTTTGATTTTGGGGATTTTGGTTTGGGGATTTTGATTTTGGGGATAACGTGGTAGACCTAATTTTGATGACCCCTTTTGATAAAAAATTTTTTTTAGTGCTACAATATTTTTGCAAAATTTTTTGTTGTCAATTTGCTAGCGTAAATATGAATATCATATGAGGGCATATGGGAGTGCTATGAGAATCTCTTTTTTATTCAAAGTGTGAATTTGTATCTGTACCTATTCTTCAGGGCAAATCAAAAACAAAAGTACTACAAGTGTATAGGGTTTGAGCGTTGAGCTCTATTAATAACAACACGAACCATATATGTGATACTTCTATATTGCTAACAGAAAATGCTCGCAATATGTTTGGAATTCGAAATCGAAATAAGACAGCCTACAAAATTTTTGTGATTGTGGCAGCATAAGTGTGACAAGAAAAAATTTAAATTTAGGTACATTCGATTATTGAATACCAAAACAAAAACGTTTAAACAGCAATATATCGGCACTCTGATGTTTGGGAATGTACCTAGTCTCTTGTAGCAATAGTATTACATATATGACAAGAACTATAATTAAATTTGAGATTTCTTTCTTACTCAAGATTGAGGTTGTTCAGAGCATCTGAAAAGTTTTAGAGATACTAAAATATGAAACTTTTAAACCTCTTCTTTCGTTTTTATCGATAAAGTGTGTGCACTTGTACATAGAGTAATACACTCGAGATTTTGGTGCAAAATTTCGGCGGGGTAAGTGTCCAATAAAAAATATAATTAAATGCAAGGTGGTTTTGGGCCGAGCTTCTCTCCCGCCGGCCGTTAAGTGGGCGATACCGCTAAGAACAAATTTTTCTTAGTTGAAAAAAACCTTTTTCTAAATTTTCGATGTTGCTTTGCCTGGAGCGTGAGTACGTAACACAATGTTAACCTTCTACAAAACTCATTTATGCATCAGAGACTATTTAAATAGTCAGTTAGTAATTGGACATTGAAATTAAACGAGGTAACGGGTTCGTGTAAACTTGTAGAGTGTAATCGCGATGTCCAACGAAACGTAGTCTCAACCGAGAAAAAAGTTCATGTTAGCATTACTCATCCATTTATCGGCCTATTTGTCCGATTATATATCATAACACTTTTTTTGCAATAACTTTTATTTAAAAAAATGTATTGTAATGAAATTCAGTTCGCGCTTTTTATGCGAGTTTTGCGTACAATAAAGTGAATTTGGCACTATGGTGAGTCATCTTTTCTAACATTAATTTGTTAGAACGGGAAAGTAGGTGTACTCCTTCACCTTAGGTAAGGTTGAACTAGCCGGTCCCTAAGGACCTCACATAACACGAATGTGTGCAAAGTAAAAAGTTATTTTGACGACCAAACTGAAAGATCCTAGACATTAAAAGCATAGGCCCTATACTACTTCTTGCTTCTAGGTCTAATAGATGATGTTTTAATATGACGAGCGCAGGGCACGAGCACACAACCTGACACTGAAAACACCTAATTTAAAAGCAAAAGACCACAGAAAGCCGTACACAAAAATACGCATCATGAGCCTACAGTCCTCCTTTTATAATCAAAAGAGTAGCTTTTTTGGTCTAAGGTCCTGAGAACTGCACATGATTTTCGACACAGCACGTACCCGATTTAACCCCTTCCCGCTTGGTCAGCCATGTACAACTATTTTCTTATTATTGTCCAGCCCATTCTGATTGGGAATATTCGAGGGATGCACTCTTCTGATCTAACTCACCCCACTTTCTATAATCCTTCTATTTACATTTGCCAGGGATCGATATATAGATGTGTGTTTCTCCATTTCCTGATTCAGTATGCTGTCATTTCCTTAATTGATGCTTGGCTGTCAATATAAAAGCTCACGTTGCTGGTGGTTAAGCAGCTTTCCTCCAGTCTGTCATCAATATCCTCTAAAGGAAGTCAAATGAAACATGTAGTTTCAACAGGGGTGGACCAAAGTGAGGCGTTGGTTCCACATTGCAATTAAAGAGATGGTTGGTGTCATGTGGGAACATATTGCAAGCAGAACATACATTATGTATGTCGGATTTGATTCTCTGTATCGGTTCGTGTTTTTTTCTACATACGGTTCTGAGGTGCAGTATTTCCTCATAACGCTTGCGGAGATAACTTCTTAAGCCCTTCGAAGGTGAGGCCTCCTCAATCGGATGTCCAGGTTTCTGGGTAATCAACAGAAACTGTTTGTTCAGCTTTTCATTTCTCTCCTGTCGAGCCAATTGCTTTGTCAGTGGCAATGATTGTATCTTTGTCTTTACCCCAAGTGCTGCCGCCAGAATATTTGAGGATTTTATTACGGCTCTGGATTTTAGATACACCTGCGGTTGCATGCTCGCCAAAATGTAGATCCTGATCAAACGTCAATCACAGTATTTTTGGGTGTAATACAGTCGGTAAAGTAATGCGATTGACGTGGATGTCCAATGTGGTTAACATTTTCCATGCCACGTTGTAAATAAGGTTGATGACAATGTCAGGTTTCGCGAGGCGAAAAAACTGGAGAGATCAATCCTTCTGGTGGCGTAAGGAGCTTTGATATATAGTAGCTAAGGGAAAGCGGGGATAGATAGTACTACTCTGTGATAGTCCTTGTTTAATGGTTTTTGGATTAGATATTACACTCCTGAACTGCACCGATGCTTGCCGGCAAGACGTAAAATTTGCAGTCCACCTTTTAGGACTTGCAGGAAGGACTCTTCCCAGTTTTGCAGTAACGTGTCGAGGTTGATTGTATCAAAAGCTTTTGATAAGTCTAGCGCTACGATTAATATTCTGTGATGGGGTTTTTGATTCAATCCGCAATTTATTTGCGTGTCGATGGCGTTTAGGGCAGTGGTAGTGATATCTATATTGTTTTCGAGAGCCATGCTGATGAAATAGGGTAGCAGAATGGCTTCAAGTGTATTGGCTACTGGCGATAGGAGAGATATCCGATAATCTTATATATCCTATGTTGGCTGGTTTCCTTGAATTTAATAGCGGTATTACTCTGGCATTTTCTTTTATTTATTTTTTTTTTATTTTTTTTATTACTCTGGCAATTTTCCATTTTTCGGTTATGACGAAGGTAGGAAGATATGCGCTAAGTATTTAAATCCCTCTTTGGAAAGTTTGCATGGCTATACCGTCTGAACCTATTGCTTTAGATAGTTTAGCATGAACGATAGCATTTTCAACTTCTTTGGCAGTGATGATAATAGACGATGGCCTGTGTTTATGCTTGTGTGCGCGTCTGTTGGTCCGCCATCTGGCTTTTTCAACCGTAGAATGCATTACATATTGTCTACAGAAAGCTCTCGCGCATTTTTACGCATCTGACAGCACATTATCGCTAAAAGCGTTGGATATTTTGTCGTTGTGCTTAGTCGGATTCGAAAGCGGCTTTACGGTAGACCATAGCTTAACGACACCGGCAGAGAGCTCAAGTTTTCTCGTTAAAGCTGCGGCCTCCGCTGGAAATATTGGCGGGATTTCCGGCATTCTTCCGGCGGAAATAAAACGAGCCGACGCGCATTCAATGACCTTGCGGAAAGCACGCTCTCCTTGATGGGTATCAGTCGGGATTGGGGGGGGCAGCAAAGCGAATATCTGTATACGCTTTGTAGTCTTTGCACTTTCCTTTCTTGAAGTTTATGAAAGAGGATTTTTCAGTAGTGATAAATTCGGCTGATCACTCGGGCAAAAGGAGTATAGGTAGGTGATCGGATGCCAATATTACTTTCGGCTGCCAGTTGACGCAGTTAAAAGTCCTGCACTCACGATGGAAATGTCTTCAGAACTATGACCGCTTCCTACTATACATGTGAGCGTGTCCCCGTTTACCGTACAGAACGTCGTTTCTTCAATTCTGTCCGCCAGCATATCACCCCTGCTGTCTGCATGTAGATCAGAAAGTCACAGAACGTAATGGACATTGAAATCGCCTAGAGTAATGCGACTTTAACCAGTGCGTAGTGCCCTGGTGTCGGATCAGTATCCACTGGGGCAGCAATTTGGATACTACTAAATTTGCATCTTCCGACCAGACAAATATGCCTTGACGTTCCAGGGCACTATCCCTACGGCCGATATTGGGATCAAATAGGTTATATTACACTGAGTGGTGGGTGATAAATGCGAGTCCGCCTCCATTTCCGCTCTCGCGATCTTTTCTGTGGACGTTGTACCCAGAGCAGGCCTGTAAAGCAGATCTTACCGTGAGTGTAGTAAATTGGATCGCAGCAATGCGGGTGTTGTGCCGCTTCATAAAATCTTCTATCTGCGTGATCTTCCCAGTTGACCCATATTCGATAAGGACACCCCACCTCCCGACCTCAAACTTACACAAACAAAGTTACAAAATTGTCATAGGCTGCGATGCCAATTCCAGACATAAGATTTGGAGAAGTAGCACTACAAATGCTAGTTGTGAGTCCATTCTCAAATATACACTAAATTAAAGTTTAAGTATTTGCAATAATGATAAGCTTACCTTTTTATTTTCCAGTTCGATAAAGTGTAATGGTTGGGAGGAAGTGCATGATCTCACGTTAGTCTAAAACGTTGGTTGATAAATGGCGGGTGCCAGATAAGCCTTCACTTTTCGACCACCGCTGGATATCCTTAGACATAAAGTTCAGATATAATCCTACTCTCCGCTACAAAAACCCCAAAAGGACAAAATAGGATTAATTCATTAGTCTAACCTCAAAACCTCTCGAATGCGCTAGTTCCAACCGACCTATCACCAAATCGCCAGAGATGGACGAGCGCGCTATTGCAATATACTACAAAAAATCAATAAGGCGAAGCCTTTCCAAGTATTCTGCTCGTCGATTAACAACAACCGTGAGTCGTGCAGACCCAGCAAGATTCTGTCCAAGGAACATCACAACGATTACTTCGTGAGAGGGAGGATGGGGTGTGAACGGAATCTGCTGAGGAATCACTAAACATCCTCTTGAACACTAATTTCCCTTACTACGGTGGCACCTTCACTGACCGAGTTACACGGAGCCCGCTGCTTTCCTCGAACAGATATCTGTACTCGGTTTTTAACAGGGAAAAAATCAGATTCGCTATTAACAGTTTCTATCCTTTCAAACTCCGGCCTACGATGGTATCATTCCGGTGATGCTCCAGAAACTCTTTGGCTGGAAAGAATGTATAAAACGAGAATCGCTGTAGTCTATATTCCTCAAATCTTGAGAAGGGTTAAAGTCAATTTTTACACAAAGCAGGAGAAGATCTCATGAATACGTTAAATAATACAAAACAACTAGCCTTGCCTCTTTCATTCTGAAGCTTCTGGAAAGGCTTTTAGATATCCTCATTAGGTTGGTCCTAGATGGACCCAAACTTTCTACGGCACAACATGAAGTCTACAGAAATCACCCCTTGTGAGCCCAAACGTACCGCTTGGCCTGTATACTGAAATAATGGGGATCCCTTTTAACAGCATTTGCATATTGGCATTTGCATTAGGCATATTGCCCGTTCAATTTTCGTATTTGTCACCAATCCTGATACCTCTCGCTCCGTATTAGGATTGTAGACGTGGTTACATAGTCTTCCGCATTATACCGTAATGGTAAGTGTGTATTAGGTAGTGCCTCAACGGACTCTTCACTACTGTGTGGCCATTCACCGTCTTCCTTTTTTATCATTCCTTGGACTACATCTCTCTAGAAATAATAGTTATACCATTATACGTAGGTCTTACGACCTTAGACTAACAAAGTAACTCTTATCATTAAATTATTGGGTATTCTCACTGCACACTGCCTTCTGGAGTCAACTGTTTTAAATTAGGCGTCGTCAGTACAGTAGATGTAGGAAGTGTCGATTAGACGAGAAAACAATTGAGCACTTTTTTTGTGTGTACCCTACCAGGCTATGTCTCCAGCTATTAGGAGTGGCACAATTATCACATTTAGAAGCAGCAAGTATCATATGCACTCATTTAAATTTACGAATGTATAGGAGCTATAGGTAAATAAATTATTATTCCATAGAGATTTAAGTGAAACAAATTTCTCATAGAAATCCGTGAATCAGACCTAAAATATTAAAGAAAAAATTATTTAAATTGGTCATGCCGGTACTGAGTTTTGAACGTATTTCATTTCATTTCATTTCATTTATTTGCAGTCAATGGAATAAATCCTTACAGACTAAATATATTAAATAGTTCTTAAATTAAATGTAGAGCTTAAAGTATGAAACTTATATATATATATGGACCGGAGAACTTAAAATGCAGTCTAAAATAATTAAAAAATTAAAATTTGGTAGTGAAAAATCCAAGGAAACCGTAACACTCAGTGAGTTAAACTCACGTATAGCACGGGCAATAGGACCATTACAGGCATAATTAGTTCTAAGATTATCACCAATAAAGGGGCAGAAATTTCGGAGAGAACGTCGAGGAACATTAAATCGAAACCGCTCCAGCAAATACGGGCAGTCATTAAACCCATTAATAATGTTATAAGCGAAATTTAAGCAGATAATAGATCTATGATCCAACAACGACTTAATGTTTAATAGCAAGAGACGAGAAGAATAAGGAGGCATAGGTTCAGAGAAGTTTAAATGTCGAAGAGCATATTTAAGAAAGATCTTCTGTATACGCTCTATTCTATTTAGAGCTGTCTGCTGGCTTGGCTTCCAAATAAAACTGCATATTCCAAACGCGACCTAACAAAGGCCGTGAGTAATAACTTGATCGTATACGGATCTGAGAATTTTATAGTATTACTTTTAAAGAAACCAAGCATTGAATATGATTTAGCAGTTATATAGTTTACGTGGTTGTTAAACGAGAACTTACTATGAAAGATAATATCAAGATCTTTAATCTCATTAACACACTGAAGCTCACAATTTGAAATTCTGTAAATCGTATGTAGTGTACTAGTTGTTTTCGCATAAGTTATGTTATGGCGAGGTTCAAGGGAAGATGTGATTCCTCGCACCAGCGATAGAGTTTGTTAATGTGATTTTGTAATCTTGAGGTATCATCTGGCCCCTTAATTGCGGAGAATAGCTTCAAGTCATCAGCGTAAAGCAAACACTTTGCGAACGAGAAGCAACTGATAATGTCGTTGATAAAAAGAATAAAAAATAACGGTCCCAATAGACTACCCTGGGGTACACCGGAAGTGGCAACAAAGAGTAACAACTGTCGTTCAGCCCGGACGTGTTTTTATTTGCTCTTTTACACCTGTGATTTTACAAACAGTTTTTATTTCAATTTTTTGCCTACATGTGTTCTAATGAGATAGTGACTCTATAAATTCTTATATTAAAAATATATGATAATTATTAATGGGATAGTGATTATATAAGTTTAGTAATTAATAATTAAAAAATTAAATAAATACTCCCAACCAACAATGCCATGTTTTTGTGCGAATAAGGTTGAGAGAACGCATTCGAAAGTGCAGTGTTTGATTATCTACTCAAGAGCGGTCAAGATTTCATTTATAGTGGCTGTGTTAATGCCCGTCGAAATTCTCTCCGCTCACCACCACTCACCATCAATTTGGATGATTCTAACTTTAATAGTGCTGCCGTTGCGGTTGTTCCTACTAACAACAACAACACTTGTGTTCAACCATCAATAGGCAATGCCGACATTAATAGAGATGTTATTGATGAAATCGCTGCTCTTAAAGAGGAAAACAACAAAATTGTTGTTGTCATTAATTTTCTTCGCGCCGACATATACTCACTTACTGTCCAATTAGAGTCGATTCTTGCTGAAGTTCGCTCCATGCATAGTAAGCTTTGCAGTGATGATTTACGTTTAGCTGTCTCCTCGCTTTGCAAACAAATAGAGGTAATTCGCAAATACAAAAATTGTTCTTGTACCAATGTACTCCCATATGCCAATACATCTATTAGTGCTACAAATTCTCTTGGCTCGACTGATGCCACTGCCAGGGATTTGTCTATATCAGCCGTACCTATGCACATATCATCATCTAAGAGTGATAAACAAGCTCCCGCCTCTGTAGATGTCAATGCAACTGATAAAACATCAACTAATTTCTTGCCATCGTTGCTCACCTCGCCTATTGGCCCTCTTTCATTTGCTGTCGTTGCCGTTGCCACGGACTCTGTCAACACCTCTGCTGCGACTGTATTAGCTGTCGCTTTACCTGTGAACTCTACTGAATTAGCTGCATCTAACCCTCTTACCGACACAGCTAACGTCAATAATAGCTGTTCCGCACAGTGTACTAATGTACGTAGAAACAAGCACAATAACCGGAAAAATTGTAAAAGTCCGGTTAATACTGGGAATAACCCGTCTGCAACGGTGAAAACTACTCTTTCAACTAATATTCGCCAATCGTCCAATTCTGTGTCTGCCGCGGTTGATAATGTCTCTGATGCATCTCTAAATCCAAAACCCGCCCCTAATGGCAGGCCGAAAAACCGCATGGGTACCATTGGCGTTATAATTGGTGAGAACTACAATACTGAACTTGCGGTAGTAACTGCGAAGAAATGGATCCATCTCTCATCCTTTAAGCCGTCAGTCTCTGCTGATTCTATAATTGCTTACGTAGCTAATAATACTAAAATTGACAACAGTCAAATTGCTTGTTTCCGTATGATTAAAAAGGATGCCGAAATTGACAAGCTCAGGAAAATTAACTTTAAACTTGGAGTCCCGCCCTCCCTTTTGAACAGCGTTCTAAATCCAGCGCTTTGGCCGGCTGACGTTAGAGTCAAAGCCTTTCGCAATCGTCGAAGATCAGTTCCTGTAACCAAGGAGGTTTATCAATTAGCTGACCATCACGTCCATAAGGATTTAAAAATTTATTTTCAAAATATGGGCGGTATGCGCTCTAATGCAGCAGCAGTCCGAATTTTTTGACTCTAAATTATTCAACGTTTTTCGCAAGGACCGGGATGCTGATAAAACAGGTCATTCTTTGGGTGGCGGTATACTAATTGCTGTGCATCGTAGCTTGAGATCCTTTGAAATCAATCTAAATAATCCTGATACTATCCTGGATCAAATGTGTATATGCATCAACGGTTCTTCAACCTACGGATCGTTATATATAGTATGGGATCTTTTATACCCCCTGGCAGTACTTCTGATATTTATAAAGCACATACTGATAACATTGTAAATATTGTGCATAATAAGTTAGCGGGAAATCACCTATGCGTTCTTGGCGACTTCTATCTTCCCAATGTAGCATGGTGTGGAAGCTACTCTAAACTTGACTTGATACCAACTAATATTACTTCGGCGACTGAATCTTATTGTATCGACAATATCTTAAATCTTGATCTTGGTCAAATTAATAGTTTTACTAACAAGCTTAATAGAATTCTTGATCTCGCCTTCGTTAGTACAAATATCAATACAACAATATCCGAATGTTCTTTTCCTATTTCACCTGCTGATCGACATCATGTTCCCTTGTGTCTGAAGATCGAATTTTACGAGTTTGTTGAGTTTAAATTAGACAACAAAATATCCTTGTTTTACCAAACTATGTTTGTCATTCTGACCATGAATCAGCCTTGAATTTCAATGATCTACGGCTTACCACAATCGACGTTATTAACGGTATCAATAGTCTGAAAAACTCGACTCAGACTGATCGTGATGGTCTTAGTACCGCCCTCTTCAAAAATTATCCTGCTATTGTAGCCCCACTATTGGCCATGCTTGACCAATCTCTAAGTTCTGGTATCTTTGCAGATGCCTGGAAACTTGCATACATTTCCCCAATTTTCAAAAATGGCAAAAAGAATGATGCTTCTAACTATAGGCCAATATCTAAGCTATCCATCATTTCTAAACTTTTCGAAGGGATTGTTAAGGATAAAATGTATTTTGCCGCAAAAAATTTGTTACTACCAAACCAGCATGGCTTTGTTGTAGGAAGGTCTACCGTCACAAACTTAGCCTTGTTTAGTGAATATTGCATTGATGCGTTCTCTTCAAGCCATAAAGTCGATTACATTTATACCGACTTCTCTAAACCTTTTGACAAGGTATCTCACAATATGCTACTACGTAAACTGGCTTCCCTCGGTTTTCACTCTGTATTTCTCCAGTGGTTGTATTCCTACCTAAGTAACAGACGCTGCATGGTCTCTATTGAGGGTGTATCTTCCAACTCTTTTA
This sequence comes from Eurosta solidaginis, assembly GCF_040869045.1. Lineage (NCBI taxonomy): Eukaryota > Metazoa > Arthropoda > Insecta > Diptera > Tephritidae > Eurosta > Eurosta solidaginis. The sequence goes on along the minus strand of NC_090319.1, from coordinate 226,840,147 downwards.
CTGCCTCTCTTTGGTACCCCCAAGGGAGCATCTTATGTCCTCTTCTTTTCATTTTATTATATGTTTTGTGTCATCGGAGTTCTTACTTTACGCTGATGACCTAAAAGTTTTCTCCAGTATTAAAAATAGTGATGACGCTCAGCGTCTCCAAGAAGACTTAGATACATTAGCAATTAGGTGCCGTAATTCGCGTCTATCTCTCAATCTCAAAAAGTGCTTTCATGTCACATTTTCCAAAATTCGCAATGTTTTACCAAATATATATACTATACAAGGAAGTGAAGGGGAGTACCCGAGCTCCCCTTCACTTCCTTGATGAGATTAAAGACTTAGGGGTTATCTTTGACTCCTCGTTCCCCTTAAATAACCATATTAACTATGTAATTACAAGCTCTTATGCTTCCTTAGATTTCGTGAGGCGTAATGGCACCAACTTCTCAGATCCCTATAGCTTGAAATTGCTATACTCATCGTTTGTTCGTTCCAAACTGGAATATGCTGCATTTATTTGGAGACCTTATCACAAAAGATATTCTTAAAATTTTGCCTAAGATCCTTACATTTCTCAGACCCAGTCTCTTCTTATCATTCCCGCTTGCTGCTAATTAATTTGAAACCATTAGAGCTCAGAAGGTCAACCCTTTCCTTGTCTTTAATTTTCGGAGTTGTTAATGGAGATATTGATTGCTCCTCTTTACTGCACGCGATTCATTTTCTTATTCCAACGAGGTCTCTTCATTCTCATAACCCCTTTTACATTAAACATAAGTCTACTAACTATGCGATAAATGCTCCACTGTCGCGCTCTCTACGTGAACTTAATGAGATCTCGAATTCTATTATGTTTGATTTTTCTTATCCAAAGTCTATTTTTCTTAATTCACTTAACTCTGTTTTGTAGCTAGGCTTTTTTATTCGTTTTAGTCAGTAAGAACCATTGTTGTTTTTGACTTTTCGAAAAATAAATTAAATTAAATTAAATTAAAAAGGCCTGGAAGATACACAATATTAACAACACATTGCCTGTTAAATAAATAAGAGGCAATCCATCGCAGAAACGAGGAATGAAAGCCAAGAAAAGCTAATTTTCCTAGTAAAACTCTATGAGAAACTCTATCAAAACCTTTAGAGAAATCTGTGTAGATGCAATCCACTTGACACCCAGCAGAAAATGACTCTATACAATATTCACTAAAGACAGCAAGATAAGAAACAGTTGATCTGCCAGCGACAAATCCATGTTGATAGGGAGAAATGAGAAATTTAACAGCAAAACTTAGCTTTGCATTGACGGCATGCTCAAAAATCTTGGAAATAGTAAACAGCTTGGATATGGGCCTGTAGTTGCGGACATCGTTCTTGTTACCACTTTTAAAGACCGGGGTAATGGAAGTTATTTTCAAATCATTAATGAACGTCCCAGAAGACAAGGATTTATTGAAGATCAGTCTTACCGGATATATTAAAGCTGGACAGCGCTTTAGCACTATAGGGCACAAGCCATCAGCATCAGACCGATAGGAGGATTTTAATTTAATAATGGCTTTACTAATATCCTCAGAAGAGAGACATAGCAATCTAAAGTTAACAGCACAGTCCTGACTCTTCGGAAATTCAAATATTTGATTACTATTATCTTCTGGTTCAAAATTCGATTTGAAAAACTCTGCAAATAAATTGGCTATTTCAGTTGGAGAACTCGCAGAATTTTCATCGAGAAAAACACCTGTTGGGACACTGGCGCAGCATTTTTTTTACTTTATATAATTCCAGAAGGATTTCGGGTTCGATTTAATGTTCGATTCAATGTTACGAATGTAATTGGTGTATAGATACTTATCCAAATTGTTTAAACTCCTAAGATAAAACTTGTATTAAGTAAAAAACAAATGATTCTTCGTGTTTTTGAATTTTTTAAAGTATTTGTTCCTACGATTCTTCAATTTCTTTAAGTCCCTTGAACACCATGGCAATTTATATGGTATTTTTCTTTTAACCGGAATCCAGTCCAAGCAGTGGTTGTATAAAATAATTTTGAAAGTGCGGAAGCTATTAGCGGTATCAAGTCCTTCAAGTAGCTCCTCCCAGTTTATTTGAAATAAGCAATCATTAAAACCGGAGAAATTTAATGAATTAAAATTTAAAGAAACACTGCTTTCAAAATTCTCCGAAGCAAAACAATAAAAATTAACTGTAGTAATCAGAGGCAAAAATGCCTGTCACTAGGCGTAATAGGGTTCATGCACTCCCTTACTTCACAATTAATATTATCACTTATAAATACAATATCCAAAAGTCTGTTTAGAGAATTAACATTACTGTTAATTTGAAATAATTTTAGGCTCAATAAATTATCAATGAGGTACAATTCTTGATTTCCAGAAAGATTAGAAAGCTCAAGGCCGTTATTCGATAAACTGGGTGACCAATTGACATTACATAGGTTAAAATCACCTATCACACAGAGATGGTTAACACTTAAATCACTTAAAGCTAAAGAAACAATATTGCCTACGTGAGCCTTGTATAACTCAAGTGCGCTCGAAGGTGGTACATATGATGCCATAACATACAGAGAACCTTGCGAGGTGGTGCCAGTTAAGCAAACGCGGATCTGGTCGAGCAAAGAACCATCAATTTTTAGTTTAACTAAAAAAGTTCGTAGTTCACGTTTGACGGCAATTAAAACACCACCGCCTCGATTGAGGCCAGTTTTTTCTGCATCAGATCCGTGCGAAATACATTAAAAAGGTTGGAGTCAAAAAACTCAGAATCAAAAAATTTTTCATTAAGCCATGTTTCCACTAATACGAAGATGTCATAATCTAACTGCGCACTAAACTTTTACACCAGGTTAACTTTGGTCCTCATGCAAGACAGATTTTGATAATAAATTTTCAGTAGGGGGGAAGTCACGGCTTACTACCCCCATAGCGGCTTCCCATGAGCCCTTCGAGAAAACGGAAAAGACCATACAACGACGTTCATCGGCCAAAGATTTGAGCATAACAACTTCTCATACGACGACTCAGGAACACCCAACTTGAAATTAACTCGAGTCAGAGTAGACAGCGAAACATCTTTTTAATCAGATTGGCACATGATAGAAATTTCGCCTCTATCTTTGTTTGCCTAGCACCATAATCTATAATATTAACCTCTGACACAGATGGTGAAAAAGAGGAAATATGAAGCCCTTTATAGCGATCGGCAACATCAAGGTCAGTGCAAACACTAGTACCAATAATGCGAGCCTGATTATTATTATTATTCCTGCGCCCCCTACGCATCACGTCAGTCAACTGCCCATTTTCATTATCAACAATTTCGACACCATCAACAATAGGCTCGTGGGGTGAAGTATTGTTATTGGATGGCTGGACGGGTCTAATGTTGTCATTCACCGTGACTGCATTATTACTGCTATTAACAGCTTCAGGCATTGATTCATTTTGAATTTTATGTTCATTTTTATCTTTATTTAAATTTTTATTTCTTCAATTCCTTTGAGTTACCGGATTTGTCAGCAGTAACCGGAGTTGGCGAAGTAAGTTGTGTAGCAGCCGCATTAACAATAGGCACCGTACTTGAAGAGGTAGCAACAACAGCAGCATTATTAGCCGGGGTGGGCGTGAGCTTAGCACCTGCTAAGCGACCATATATGTATACGATAAGCGAGAGCACAACGGCCACTTCGTCAAAATCAACGACAGCTCTTTTAGTTTGATTTCGATGGTCCAACAGTAAGGAAGTATAGCACGCGCGCTTAAAACAGAGTACCAAAGAGTGTGTGTGACACATGTTCACCGTTCAAGCATTGAAATCAAACTAAATAAATAATTGATTTTGCTTTCGTGCTCGCTACGCGTTCGTGTTTACTAAGACATTCTCAATTTGGTAACCGTGTAAATGTAGTGGTGCCCACCGCTGATTATTGGGCATCAGTGTCGACGGTGGATGAACAGCACTGTCGACAGAGCCACTAGCGACTGTTGGCACGCAAGAAGAAGCGGACTGCTTTGATGTAGACGAGTTGCTGTTTACACAGCACAATTTCTCAAATTTCGTGAGCAAATGTGACAAAATAGAATTTTTCTCGGTGAGCTTACAATGCAAGACACTGCAATGCAATAAGCGCTCATTGTCTCTATGCAAAACAGTCATAGCACAAAGCAATTGAGAGCTAAAAATTTTCAATTCAGCAAAATTATCATTAGCAGTTAGCGGATTCGGCATTTGCACTAGAGTAGCTTGCTGTTGTTGTAACGAAGGGCTATGTGAAGTAATAGACTCATCTTGTTGAGATGGAGCACACAAATCACAAATGTAAATATTGTCAGCACTGTTTAGATGGTTCAGGTCGGCAGGCAAGCTACAAACAACACAACTCATATGGTAAATTTCTCTGCAATTTTCACATTGCACCGAAGTTTGGGCGCGATCCACTCTATGGCCATAAAAACAAGGCATAATATTGCAATTAGTAAACCATGATAAACATATAAAAACTAAGAGAGTAAATGTCTCTATCACAATTTTAAATTGTAATTTTAATTTTTAAGCGACACTTGACAAAAGCACAAGTTTAAAGAAAACATTAGAGCGCAGCAAAAACACGCCTGTTTGCGTCAATCACTTAGACACACTCGAACATTACATACAATTATAATTTTTATTATTTTAGTATTGATTAACTTTAACAAAATAAAAATTATTCGAGAATTTCCTTTGATATAAATAGTTTTTTCCTTTTTTACATCCTTTATTTTAGTTTAACTTGATGTTATCTGCCAATTTCCATACCAAATTGCAGACTCTTGCAATCCATTTTGGAGTAATTTCCCGGAAAGCAAGAATCTTTAAAAATACATCGGAACCCGGCGACAGTTTATAGTGGGGAAAAAACTTTGCTAAAAGGTCTAATGATCGTGAAAATTCTAAAAAAACATCCGAACTTGGAAATTTTGCTTTCGAGTTTTAACCGATAGTTTAGCGACCTGAACCTTTGAATATAGCATTGCGCTTTACTACTTTGTAATATTGAGGATCAAAACATTATTAAAAAGTCCATTTTCAAAATGTGTAATCTTCAGATCGCTATTTGAGTAACTTCCCGTAGAGCTAGATTCTTCAAACAGAGAACATATTTCATTACTCCATGACAATGCAGGATGAGGGAAAAAAATTCCGCTATGTGGTCCAGTGATCATGATAATACAAAAAATCTTTCGAGCTTGAAAATTTTGCTTTCGAGTATGACGGAACTTCCCGATAACCCAGTGAACTGGAACTTTGAACATAGCTTTGAGATCTCATGGCTTGTAAAATTTAGGAAAAACGAGTTTTCTAGATGAGAAAGGGATCGAGATATTTAGAAAGTCCATATACAACATGTGGAATCTTGCGACCGCTATTTGAGTAGCTTCCCGCAAAGCTATATTCTTGAAACTCAGAAAATAATTCAGAGCCCCACAACAAGTGCCTTCTAACGATTAGATATTTGATCGATCGGGCGCTTTGGGACATTCATACCTGTTCATCTAATGTCGGGTTGACAGCCAACGCAGAGAATACGGATATGGTATTGTTTACAAGGTCCCAAATTGGACTAGGCCCAAGTAAGGAGGGGTGACCCAACACGAGAAACCTTGCACAAAATTTCTAGGAACCCTCCCCGACAGTAAGTTGTAAAGGAATCTCAACGTGGTACAGAGAGTGAAGAAGGCCTCTAAGGCACTTTATGCAGGTAAAAAATGCTGGTGTGTACGTGGGGTTCATCGCCCCCTTTTTCTCATTGGGTATTTATAGCGATTGTAAAGCCTACCCTGATACTATGGAAACCTGGTTTGGTGGACGGCCACACAAAAAAGAACCTAACTCAAAAATTTAGGTAGGCAGGCTACCAATGCTTAGCATTACGGGAACCCTGAAAACAACCCCGACGGCTGCACTGTACGCACATAATGGACAATGCTGAAAAGGCGTGGTTCAAAGCGTGGCGCTGCAAAGTGTCGAAAATTATGTGTAGGTCTTAAAACCTTAGACTAAGAATATTTCTTCTATCATTCAATAGCGAGGACTGTAGACCCATGACGGGTATTCTGACTGTGCACTGCCTTCTGGTGTCACATGTCTTTAAATTAGCCTTGGTCAGTGATAGCTGATGTAGGAAGTGCGGGTTGGATGGAGCACTTATAAGAGGGCTAGCTATATTCTTAGGATCACGAACCATTGGTCGGAATTGAGTATGTAAGAATTGAAGACGAAGGTACAACCACTTAATACTCTCAATGGAGCGTCCACATTTCCGCAACTAATGTATAGGTACTAAGTATATGTAAAAGATGCTGTATGTATATTGGAACGATTTTACGTCATCCCTTGCCAAATTTGGTTTCGAGACAAATCGGTTTCGGCGATGGCACAACGTCAGTGTCGATTTTCGTTCTGAACGAATTTATCCACCCCGTCGGAAAATCAACAAAACAAAAAAATGATAAGCAAAGATCTTCGGCGTTGTGAGAGAAGCACTCCATATGTCAAACATCTCAACTTATCCGTCATCATCTGCATTCATTATTAATTGGAGATTAACGGCCTAAGCGATTTAGGCCGTTTCCTGACAAGTCACACCAGCTTTCGCCGTTTCGCGATAACTGACGCCGCCTGCCTCTCCCAACTATGTGGAGGTCTCTCCCTTTCACTGCTTCCAAACTGCGCTGTCGACTGAAGTACTTTCTTCGCCGGAGCGTCCTCATGCAAGAGTTATTCTCCTTTTGATTTCTAAGATCAGGGTACACACCTTGTGATACAGTATTTCCAAGCCATCATTTTGGTAGAATTTTCAAAAAAGCGTCCACATTTCCAGAAGTTACATACAAGTATAACACATTTACATAGAACGCTATGCCATAATTTGTGCGCTATATGTTAAGAATGTCTCAACTTGTCGTTACATTCCTCAAACTCTGTACCGCAACCTATGAATACATTGAACTCACCTGGTCCAATATTTGACGAACCTTTTCGTCAAAAGTATTATTAAATGATTTAGGGCAGTTGCAAGCAAACAGGAAAAATGAATTGAATTTACTTTTGAAAAAGATCATCCTACCCAAAAATTTCTGAACTTGAATTGTAATTTTCGGAACATGAAATTTAATTTTATGAACTTGAATTGTAATTTTCTGAACTTGAAATGAAAATTCTGATCTTGAATTATAATTTTTTGAACTTGAGTTTTAATTTTCTGAATTTTAATTCGAATTGCTGCATTTGAATTGTAATTTTCTGAACTTGAATTGTATATTCTAATTTTCAATTTTTATTATTTTTCTGAACTTGAACCTGCATTGTAATTCTCTGAGCTTGAATTGTTAATTTCTGAATTTAAATTTGAACTTTAATTGAAAAAGGTGACGAAAGCTGTTTTATTGCAAATATTACAACCTAGTTGTGTTCAAACCTATGTTTGAAGTTCCAGGTCACTGGGTTATCGGGAAGTTCCGTGAAAGCAAAAATTTCAAGCTCGAGTTTTTTTTTTTTTTTTCATGATCCCTGTGCCACATATTGAAAATCTCCCTCATCTGAATTGTCTTGGAGTAATGAAATATGTTCTTAGTTTCAAGAATCAAGCTCAACGGAAAGTTGCTCAAATAGCGGTCGAAAGATTCCAAATGTTGTAAATGGACTTTTTAATATCTCGATCGCCGTCCATTCGATAAAACTTTTCGACAATAAATATTACAAAGTAGTAAAGCATGTTCAAAGTCTCATGTCACTGGGTTGTTGCGAAATTCCTTAAAACTCGCAAGCAAAATTTCCAAGTTTTTACAAAATTTCACGATCCCTGGACCACCTAGCAAACAATTTTTTTCCTCATGTGGCATCGTCATCGGGCTCTGAAGTATGTTTTTGATTCAAAAGTCAATCTCAACGGGAAGTTACTCAAATAGCGGTGGAAAAATTGCAAATGTTGTAAGTCGACTTTTCTATACCTCGACCTCTGTCCCATCTATAAAACTCTTTTATCCTAAATATTACAACCTAATAGAGCCCAAACCTTCATTTAAAGTTTCAGGTCCCAGAATTTGCACGATCGCTGCACCATCTAGCAAAGTTTATTCCCCTCGCGATAAATTGTCGCCGGGTTCCGATGTGTGTCCCAAGTTTCAAGACTCTTGTGTTCCATGGATTGAAAGAGTTTACAATTTTGAGTGTACAGTTGTCATAAAGTCAACACACATATCCAGTATACCCAATTTCGGAAATAAATGTAAAGTGTTGCTCCAGCTATCGCGTTAACCGTCATACGGACGGACATGGCTCAGCCAAATTCGTTTGCTATGCTGTTAGTTTTGATGTAAGGAAGTCTATAATTATCGCGATTTTTATGCCATTACATGCAACCGTTATCCTATCAATATTAAAATATCCATGTGTACGTTCTTATTGGGGATAAAAAGAACCCAGGTCAAAATGTTATTATGAACTCAAAAATGGCGAGCGCTTTTCCACATTTCATAAGAACATTCTACTTCTTTTACTATGGCTACCGGTACTGCGACACTCAGCAACCACAAAATGTTGCAAGCATATTGCATCGCTAATTATTGACTCAATTGAAGTGAATTATTATTGTGCAATTTGGAGCAGCATCACACTGGCACGCAAATTATAACTTCTCATGTTTAACATTATTTTCGCCTTTTATTTGTAAATATTGCAAGTGTTCTCGTTGTGGCAGGCATGGGTTTTGCTGTTGATGTTGTGGCTTTGATTACGAGGGAATTCAGTTATGTTCCTTGGGCGGTTCAGGATAAATCCGATACGTCAATTAAGTGTGTATGGGACACCTCCCGCTCTTATTAACTAACTTATTTAATTGGAACTTAACCGTTTAAACGATTATGACCATTCAACAAAGCGCCCCAGTCGTTCTTTTTAGGGTTAACTGACCCCAATTGGTCACACCAAGGGAGTTTAAATCGTTTTCCACTTGGTCCTTCCAGAGGAGTGGGCCTGCCTCTTCCTCAGCTTCCATAGGCAGGTTTCGATAAAAATACATTCTTAGCCGGAGCGTTATCTTTCATTAGCATAATATGGAATAGCCAGCATAGCCGCTGTGTTTTAATTCGCTGGACTATGTTGGTGTATGCATAAAGCTCGAGGTCGCAAACACGTAGAAGTCTCTATTTCATTCGAAAAATTTTCCTCTGCCATCCCCTGCTGTTTATAATAACTACTATTAATGTCATAAAAAGGGAAAACGTTTCTCAAAAAGAGCAGCACAATCTGTATCACCATAGATGATGCAAAATAAAAAAGTCAAAAAAATAATATACTTTCTCGCTTCTTAGGGCTTAGGTTTAAAAGAAGTAAACGTGCATTATATGTAGGAAGAGGGCAAGTAAACCTAAGTGACCTCAAACAGTACTTAAGAAATACCTTTAACGACAGCCGATGTGTCCGTACAAACGTGTATATCAGGGGTGGGCATGAGCTTAGCACATGCTGAGGGGCCATATACGTATACAACGAGGAAAAGAAAAATGACTACTTATACCTCAATTACCCACGAACGTTCGTACAAAAAACGTGTCAGCTGACACGACCTATCTTATGAGTGTGCAATGTAAACGAAAACTCACCAACGTTCAACGTACGTACGTACGTAGCCCGGAACGTAGAAATCAAACCAATTTTGATTTTTTCCGTAAGAACGTGTCAGCTGATCGCTCTCTCACAAGACAGAGTTGCCTATTAAATATTTTGTGTGCTATGTTTGGACCAATTGCAATTATTACACAAAAAGGCCTAATGATTGTTTAAAAATCCTAAAATTATTATATAAAATTGGAGGTTACAAATAAATGAACTAGAAATTCTTATTCAGTATTTGTTTCTGCCATTTGCACCATGAAAAATTGTAATTCCAAAAGTTGATGTTTGCATAAGCATGCGTGGAAACTGCTCAATGGCAGCAGTGCTTTGCTGTAAAAAATACACACACAAATATGTTATGTACATGTAAACAGACGCACACATTAAGTCCTACGGGCTTGAGGGTAAGAGGATTTACGCTCCTGTTGAGTGAAATAAAATGTCGACTTAGGTTTTGCATGCAAATTTAATTTATAATTTTTCCCGCATATTAAGTCATGTGGCATATTGGCACTATTTAAAATAAAAAGAACTATACTTCCCATTCAACCTGAAAAATTTTGCATTCATAAGTAAGTACACACATCTGTGTGGTACGATTAAACACTGTACCAAGGGTACGTGTGATATGTGCTTACACTACAAGCGCTGAAATCAAACTAAATAAATATTTGATTCAGCATTCGTGCTCGCCACTCGTTCGTGTATATTAACACATTCTCAATTTGGTAATCATGTATATGTAGTGGTGCCCACCGCTGGTGTATAGGACGGACTTAAAGGGTGATTTAAACTTGACGTATCCATATCCATATAAAACAGCTGATCCAACTAACCTTATGGAAATAAATATATTTGGTCAATAGTGTCATGCCATAATGCCCTAGCCATAAAACATACCATAGCCAACCAATTGGTTTGTGGTTTTTCGTCCTATCCAGAACATAAAAATATTTGTGCTGGAGAGTTTATTAACTTTTTAAAGATTTTATTCGTTGTTTTGGATACGTTTTGACTAAAAGGCTTATTTGTAGTGGTATATGTTTGTAATTGTTGCGTTTTCTTCATTTTTATGAAAAAATCACGATTTTTAGGTTAAGGCAGCAATAACTGATGCCAATTGATATGGATAAGTAAAAATATGGTTATGGCTATGGCGTTTTGACAAAGTCAACTTTGCCAGACCCTTAAGAAACGTATAGTACCAAATATTTCGCTCATACAGGCTACACGGCCAAAGGATAGAGTTGTGAACAAAAAAAGTGCCGGTTATAACGCAAAAAGCTCCGGGTGCCACTATAAAGGGACCCGCACTCACGTCATTTGGGCAGGTTTGCGAATTCGCGGATATGATCGAATGTGGTGAGAAAAAAAAGGGATTAATAAAGTTACGCGTAAAAATGTATATGTTTAACAGGGATATCAGTTAAAAAAAGGAAAAACCGTATCATGAAACGGTAGTGAAGTAATGTTGAGTGAGTAAGGAATGGTTGTGTGGTGCTCTCAAGTTTTTTTCGCTTATCTACTTATAAATAATATAAATATTTCCTAAAAATTTGTGCTACACCTGCATATTTATGTATTTATACCTGAATTAATTCGTGCTTTTGTTTCGAGAGATTCCAGCTGATACATGCAAATTTTAATAAAATGTTTAATGCTCGCAGAAATCTTAATCGCAATCTTTCGAACCCCCCCGCCCCCCCCCCCCCCCCCACCTGAAGCTTCCGAAAAGAAAGTTATGCTTAAAATGGGCGAGTTGACACTGATACTCCAAACGTAAAGCAATGCATTGCAATAATCCTCGAAAGGGTCCCTGAAACATCTGCAAGTCAGATTGCTGCTTTGCGCAGTGATATTGTTGCTGTTTGAAGTCACTCCTCATAAAGACGGCAAAATGCAAAATATCAATAACATCATGCCTGTTGTGTGAAGCTCTCTCCCCGCGCGAACGAAGGCTTCTGTTCAAATCTATTGCTGCATTTTGCAAGGCGAAGAAGATATTACGCTGTGTGATGTGGATGAACCTGGCTACGGTCAGTGCACGGATTTTACCATTTTATTGGCAGATCTACCAACTATTTAACCCATTTTCATTTTCTACCACTTCTACCACCAAAGCCCAAAAATCTACCAACATTTGCCTTTGTAAGGAAATTAAGAAACGATTCAATTTGGAAGACGAAAAATTACACCTTTTGGAATATTCTGATGCAAAAAATATTCAATCTAGTCAACTGACAACGATTGTCCTCTCACTTAAACTTTTCCATTTCACAAGACTTCCATGGAAATTCTTAACAACGAATGGCGATCACTAATGTTATATGATAAGGAAAAAAGAGAAAAGATATTTTTCGACGATATTCTTAAAGGATGGATAAATTGGGAACTGAAATAAGTCTTCTAGAAGAAAACTTTTTTGAAAATTTTAGTGAATAAATGTGCTCCTTGGCAATATTACCCCACAGTTATACAGCCGCAGAAAGGTCGTTCTCTATATTGAACGACAAAAAAACCGCCAAGCGTAATGGATTAAAAATTTCAAGCATTTCCAATAAAATATTAATAAAAGAGTATTGTATCGGACGGACTTTATTTCAGCCTCCAATTGAATTAATAAGATTTTATAAAAAATATTAATTTGTAGAAGGTGGTTTTGTTCCTTGTATTTAATAACACCCATATGGCACTAGATTTTTTGTTTTGTTTTTTTTGTGAAAATTTGTTGTTGTTGAAAATTTGGTTTTTATTTTGAAAAATTTGTGCATAACTTCAATGCAAGAAATAAATTTGTTTATGAAAGAAAGTAGTAGTCATCTACTCGAAAATATTTTCTTGCGCTATTTTCAACAGTTTTTTATGAATAATTTTGAACGAAAATAAAAAAGTTTTAAGTTAACGATAACATTCCAGTGTGGCAGAAAAATACTGGTACATTGGAAAATTGTTGTTGTAATTAGACGTATCGGTAAAGTTTCCACAGTATTTCAAGCAAAATACAGAAAAAAGGAAGTATCATATAGGCATAAGCTATGTATATATACACAAATTTACATACATTTTTTTGCTTTGTTTACATTTTTTGTTTTTAAAGTGTTATTTCCGTGAAAAGTTTTACAATAAAATATGAATTGTTTTGTACAGATATAAAGTGTAGCTATTGTTTTCTTGGAAAAAAATCTACCAACTTCTACCACTATTTTAATTTTTCGTCTATCAACATTCTCTTTTTTAAGGTCCGTGCACTGCCTACGGTTCAATTTACGTGAATGAAAGTTTGCCGAAAAGCTAAAGGGCCAATTGCTGATACTTAGCATAGACTTGACTTGACTTGGCGTAAACTTGGCAACTTAGCCACGATTATGCTCCACTTAGCGCATACAATCTGGCATCATAATCAGCATTGAAATTTATTATACTCAGTTGAGCAGAGCTCACAGAGTATATTAAGTTTGATTGGATAACGGTTGGTTGTACATATATAAAGGAATCGAGATAGATATAGACTTCCATATATCAAAATCATCAGGATCGAAAAAAAAATTTGATTAAGCCATGTCCGTCCGTCCGTCCGTCCGTCCGTTAACACGATAACTTGAGTCAATTTTGAGGTATCTTGATGAAATTTGGTATGTAGGTTCCTGAGCACTCATCTCAGATCGCTATTTAAAATGAACGATATCGGACTATAACCACGCCCACTTTTTCGATATCGAAAATTTCGAAAAACAGTAAAAGTGCGATAATTCATTACAAAAGACCGATAAAGCGACGAAACTTGGTAGATGGGTTGAACTTATGACGCAAAATAGAAAATTAGTAAAATTTTGGACAATGGGGGTGGCACCGCCCACTTTTAAAAGAAGGTAATTTAAAACTTTTGCAAGCTGTAATTTGGCAGTTGTTGAAGATATCATGATGAAATTTGGCAGGAACGTTACCCTTATTACTATATGTACGCTTAATAAAAATTAGCAAAATCGGAGAAGGACCACGCCCACTTTAAAAAAAAAATTTTTTTTGAGTAAAATTTTAACAACAAATTTAATATCTTTACAGTATATAAGTAAATTATGTCAAGATTCAACTCCAGTAATGATATGGTGCAACAAAATACAAAAATAAAAGAAAATTTAAAAATGGGCGTGGCTCCGCCCTTTTTCATTTAATTTGTCTAGGATACTTTTAACACCATAAGTCGAACAAAAATTAACCAATCCTTTTGAAATTTGGTAGCGGCATATATTTTATGGCGTTAACTGTTTTCTGTGAAAATGGGCGAAATCGGTTGATGTCACCCCCAGTTTTTATACACAGTCGTCCGTCTGTCCTTCCGCATGGCCGTTAACACGATAACTTGAGCAAAAATCGATATATCTTTACTAAACTCAGTTCACGTACTTACCTGAACTCACTTTATCTTGGTATGAAAAATGAACGAAATCCGACTATGACCACGCCCACTTTTTCGATATCGAAAATTACGAAAAATTAAAAAAATGCCATAATTCTATACCAAATACGAAAAAAGGGATGAAATATGTTAAGGTAATTGGATTGTTTTATTGACGAGAAATATAACTTTAGAAAAAACTTTATAAAATGGTTGTGACAGCTACCATATTAAGTAGAAGAAAGTGAAACAGTTCTGCAGGGCGAAATAAAAAACCCTTAAAATCTTGGCAGGTATTACATATATAAATAAATTAGCTGTATCCAACAGATGATGTTCTGGGTCACCCTGGTCCACATTTTGCTCGATATCTGGAAAACGCCTTCACATATACAACTACCACCACTCCCTTTTATAACTCTCATTAATACCTTTAATTTGATACCCATATCGTACAAACTCATTATAGAGTCACCCCTGGTCCACCTTTATGGCGATATTTCGAAAAGGCGAACACCTCTAGAACGAAGGCCCACTCCCTTTTAAAAATACTCATTAACACCTTTCATTTGATACCCATATCGTACAAACAAAGTCTAGAGTCACCCCTGGTCCAGAAAGGCTCACTCCCTCTTAAAATACTCATTAATTCCTTTCGTTTGATACCCATATTGCACAAACGAATTCTAGAGTCACCCCTGGCCCACCTTTATGGCGATATCTCGAAACGGCGTCCACCTATGGAACTAAGGATTACTCCCTTTTAAAATACTCATTAACACCTTTCATTTGATACCCATATCGTACAAACGCATTCTAGAGTCACACCTGGTCCATCTTTATGGCGATATCTCGAAAAGGCGTCCACCTATAGAACTAAGACCCACTACCTCTTAAAATACGCATTAACTCCTTTCGTTTGATACCCATATTGCACAAACGAATTCTAGAGTCACTTCTGGTCCACCTTTATGGCGATATCTCGAAAAGGGGTCCACCTATAGAACTAAGCCCCACGCCCTTTTAAAATAATCATTAGCACCTTTCATTTGATACCCATATCATACAAACAAATTCGAAAGTCACCCCTGGTCCACCTTTATGGCGATATCTCGAAAAGGCGAACACCTATAAAACGAAGGCCCACTCCCTTTTAAAAATACTCATTAACACCTTTCATTTGATACCCATATCGTACAAACAAAGTCTAGAGTCACCCCTGGTCCACCTTTATGGCGATATCTCGAAACGGCGCCCACCTATGGAACTAAGGATTACTCCCTTTTAAAATGCTCATTAACACCTTTCATTTGATACCCATATCGTACAAACACATTCTAGAGTCACCCCTGGTCCATCTTTACGGCGATATCTCGAAAAGGCGTCCATCTATAGAACTTAGGTCCACGCCCTTTTAAAATACTCATTAATACCTTTCATTTGATACCCATATCGTACAAACAAAGTCTAGAGTCACCCTTGGTCCAGAAAGGCTCACTCCCTCTTAAAATACTCATTAATTCCTTTCGTTTGATACCCATATTGCACAAACGAATTCTAGAGTCACCCCTGGCCCACCTTTATGGCGATATCTCGAAACGGCGTCCACCTATGGAACTAAGGATTACTCCCTTTTAAAATACTCATTAACACCTTTCATTTGATACCCATATCGTACAAACGCATTCTAGAGTCACACCTGGTCCATCTTTATGGCGATATCTCGAAAATGCGTCCACCTATAGAACTAAGGCCCACTCCCTCTTAAAATACTCATTAACTCCTTTCGTTTGATACCCATATTGCACAAACGAATTCTAGAGTCACCCCTGGCCCACCTTTATGGCGATATCTCGAAACGGCGTCCACCTGTAGAACTAAGGCTCACTCCCTTTTATAATACTCATTAACACCTTTCGTTTGATGCCCATATTGTGCAAACAAATTCTAGGGTCACCCCTGGTCCACCTTTATGGCGATATCTCGAAACGGCGTCCACCTATGGAACTAAGGAT
The DNA here is from genome assembly GCF_040869045.1 of Eurosta solidaginis. Taxonomy (NCBI): domain Eukaryota; kingdom Metazoa; phylum Arthropoda; class Insecta; order Diptera; family Tephritidae; genus Eurosta; species Eurosta solidaginis. The sequence goes on along the minus strand of NC_090319.1, from coordinate 226,824,073 downwards.
TACTCCCTTTTAAAATGCTCATTAACACCTTTCATTTGATACCCATATCGTACAAACGCATTCTAGAGTCACCCCTGGTCCATCTTTACGGCGATATCTCGAAAAGGCGTCCATCTATAGAACTTAGGTCCACGCCCTTTTAAAATACTCATTAATACCTTTCATTTGATACCCATATCGTACAAACGCATTCTAGAGGCAACCCTGATCCACCTTTATGGCTATATCCCTAAATGGCGTCCACCTATAGAACTATGGCCCACTCCCTCATAAAATACTCTTTAATGCCTTTCATTTGATACACATGTCATACAAACACATTCCAGGGTTTCCCTCGGTTCATTTTCCTACATGGTTATTTTCCCTTATGTTGTCACCATAGCTCTCAACTGAGTATGTAATGTTCGGTTACACCCGAACTTAACCTTCCTTACTTGTTTTTAAATAAATGTCAATTTGTATGACAAAATGTCAAAATGAAAAGGAAACAAACAAATGCCATCTCAAACTGTAAACGTTACTTAGAACTTACATAGAAAATCAAAATTCAACAGACTTCTAAGTCAAGTTAAGTGTTGCCAAGTATTGAGTAATCAGTAACATGCAATGTTCATTTAACAGAACTGTAAGTGACAGTTCTCAAATCTATGCTAAGTATCAGTAATGGGCCCTTAAGAGTAGTATCGTATGCAAAGGAAAACAAGTAAGCACGGGACTGTCTTCGGCTGTGCCGAAGACTTCATCCCTTTCGTGAATGGGGCTGAACAATAATCTTATCCCGTTCGTAATCTCCAAATAATCGGATGTATAAGATAAGAAATATATAGTGAAGAGATGTACATACCTAAATGATTTTTAAGATAAATATAAAATAAAAAATGGCAAAAAACCCCCTTATCTGAACGATCGGTTGTATGGGGTATATATTATATATAGCTCCGATCGAAATGATTTTTACAGGAAATCTTCTATGATATATTAGAATATATATCACCAAGTTTCACGTTTGTATATTGGAAACTAAGGGAGAAATGGCTAAAAATCTTTTTATCTGAACGATCGGTTGTATGGGATAGGTATATACTATATACATATAGTACCGATCAAAGTGATTTTTTCAGGAAATCTTCTATGATATATTAGAATAAATATCACCAAGTTTAACGTTTTTATATTGGAAATTAAGGGAGAAATTGCCAAAAATCTTTCTATCTGAACGATCGGTTGTATGGGATATATCCTATATATAGCTCCGATCAAAGTGATTTTTTCAGGAAATCTTCTATGATATATTAACATATATATCACCGAGTTTCACGTATATACTTAGGAAATCAAGGGAGAAATGGCTAAAAATCTTTCTATCTGAACGATCGATTGAATGGGATATATATTATATATAGCTCCGATCGAAATGATTTTTATATTGGAAATTAAGGGAAAAATTGCCAAAAATCTTTCTATCTGAACGATCGGTTGTATGGGATATATCTACGAGGCATGGAGTCCACTAAGCGCTTACATCGGTCCACTGGTATATTAGCCCAAGCTGATTGCACTACTTCGCACAATAACTTTGCATTGGGCGGTTTTTTTCATCAACGGCTTTCTTTATATCCCCCCATAAATTTTCATTGCGGTTCTAGTCCGGGGATTGAGCTGGCCACTCCATTACTGCAATTTTGTTCTCCCCAAAGAAATCCTTTGCTCGCTTGCTTGTATGTTTTGGGTCGTTATCCTGTTGTAAAACCCATTTTAGGATAATTTCGTCTTCTACATACGGCAGCATAACATCTTGAAGGATTTACACATATTTGTGCTTATCCATGATACCATCAATTTTATATATTAGACCCACACCATGGTATGAAAAATAGCCCCAAACCATTATTTTTGCTCCTCCATATTTGACTGTTTTTATTGAAAACTGAGGCCGATTACCTATATTTTGTGGGCTTCTTAGATACTGCCGCCGACATTTGGAACTAAAAGTACCACCTAACTTTCATCTGTCCATAAAATATTTTGCCATTTTGAAACCGGCCAGCTTACATATGGTTTATAGCAAATTGTAGTCTGTTTTGCAAGTGGCTTTTTGTCAAAAGTGGTACCTTCCTAGGGCTGCGGGTCCATAATTTCGCTTCCAATAACCGTCTGCGTCTGCCGCATGTAGAAGAGGAGATCCTAAAATAGGCTTTCCAACAGGATAACGACCCAAAAAATACGAGCAAGCGAGCAAAGGATTTCTTTCGGGAGAACAAAATTGCAGTAATGGAGTGGCCAGCTCAATCCCCGGACTTGAACCGCATTGAAAACTTATGGGGGGATATAAAGAACGCCGTTGATGAAAAAAAAACCGTCCAATGCAAAGTTATTGTGCGAAGTAGTGCAATCAGCTTGGGCTAATATACCAGTGGACCGATGTAAGCGCTTAGTGGACTCCATGCCTCGTAGATGTGCCGCCGTCATCCGAAATGGAGGTTATACAACGAAATAATAGTAAACTATTTGTGTTTTTTGAGTTAATATCTTTAGTTATAGTGACTTTTTAATAAAAATCTTTTCAAACTGCTATTTTTATGAACATTCTTTTCTGACACTTGTGTAATCTTTTTCAAATTTACAACAACTTGGCGTGATGTAGAAAAAATATTTTTTGCTCTTAATACAATTAGCCTTATTGCGTTATTACATAACTCAAACGTTTTTAAATTTGGTTTGATTTACTTTAGATAAATCCACTTTATTGGGGTTCTAAGAAAGCACTGCTATTAATATGAACATAACTGTATATAGCTGTGATCAAAGTGATTTTTTCAGGATATCTTCTATGATATATTAGAATATAATTCACCGAGTTTCACGTTTATACTTCCTAAATTGTGGCAGGAATGACCAATATCGTCTTATCTGAACGATCGGTTGTATGGGAGATATATGTTATAGTGGTCCGATCCTACCGGATCCAACAAATGTCTAATATAATACAAAAATACATCCTTGTGCCAAATTTCATTGAGATATCTCAAATTTTGAGGGACTAGCTTGCGTTCAAACAGACAGACGGACATGGCTATATAAACTCAGTTCGTCGCCCTCATCAATTCGGTATACTTAATGGTGAGTCTATCTTCTATATTTCTCAACGTTACAAACATCGGACCAAAGTTAATATACCATTTCATGTTCATGAAAGGTATAAAAAGCACGCCTAGTACAAATTAATATAGAGACAGAACGTCTGAAATTGTGCGAGAGCGTGAAAATGGGATTAAACTGAAATAAGCCAGAAAAAAAAAAAACAACACAATAGCCCAATGGTTAGGCGATTGTGATTTCAGTAGTTTGACCGCGGTTCGACTCCCGGTAAAACCTGTTGAAATAAATAAAGGCATGACGTGGCGGTTTTCGAAATGGTACCATCGCAATATGCCAGTAAATGTTTCCTTCTATTCAGTTTTTCCCAATAAAACCGAAAATAATAATTGAATAACAATTGAGGGGATGTGTGGAACAACGGTATAACTCAAGCATCAACCTTTTGAGAAAAGTGAAAAAACTTAACAATGCAGGTAAAAATAAATGTATAATGATCCTACTTGGTAGGATTTTAGATAGTATGATTCGTTGATAAGAAAAAGTAACACATTTTATATATACATAATTTTATTAGAAAATGGATGATTTCTTTTTTTTTAGTTATACCGTTATTCCATAGACCGAATATCAAATATTTTGATTGAGAAACTTTATTAAACAAAATAGTAGATACATTACTAACCATTGTTAAATACATTATATTCTATTATTTAGATGTGCTTATAACTATTTGTTATTTCCGTTTGTTATTTTTAGCAATTTTTTTTTATCATTTTTAAACTTTTCTATTTTTAACAATGGAGTTCTCTGTCTGCTTAGTCGTTTTTAAAACCATTTCAATTATTTTATTTTTCAGTTCTTTCTGGTCTACGACATTGAATATATTTTCATACCATTTCGATGCTTCACTACTGCAAAATTTTATTAGACAGTTATACCGTTTTTCCATAAATGAAGCTAATATCTTTGTTAAATATATCACTATTATTTTCTAAGATTAATATGGTATGTGTATGTAATCGTGCTCTTTTTATTTAGTTGATTTATGGAAAAACGATGTAAGTCGACTTATACCATTATTCCACACATCCCCTCAATTATCATTTATCGGTAGTAAGCTCATTAATTCCTAAAAATCTTAAGTAAAATCGAACACACTATTAAACATACAAACATATAAAAATAATGCAGTGTAAAAGTAATTATGTGGAAACCTAGAAGACGGTGAAGTTCACCGTAACGTAATATAGCGGCAGATCATTAAATATTACGGCCGTCATGACGGTAGAAACTCGTTCATCACCGTTTTTTCCCACCGCTATTAGTAAAGCGGTGAACATTTTGGCAAATAAAATAAACAATATTTATGAATTTAAATTTTTTTGATCATGTTTAATTTTTATTTGTAATTAAAAAACAACTAAAAAAACGTGCAAAAATGCAAAATAAAATTTTGTGCATCGTCTTCCGTAAGTGTTCATAGTTTCCAACAAAGCGGTGCCGCTAAAAACGGTGAGTATACTGGGCGTTCTTTAACGGCCGTAGTAAAGCGGCACCGCTTTTGGAGGAAACTAAGCCATTAGCCTAGTTAGATGACAATTGATTCATTTGTCATGTGTTGCTTTGTTGCTTTATAAATAAGCTCAAACATTATTTTTATTTATTTAGATTTTTAAGATATTTTCTTATATTCTCTTCTGATACTTTTTATACTTTTTCCCTTTCATACGTTTTGTTGTGCTAGAATTTTGAAGTGCAAACTCATGGATACATTTATGGACCTAAATAGTTCATCTGTCAGCTCTAACAAAAGTATCTAATATTAAAACAGTACTTAAGCTTTCGAGTAAGTTTCACCCTGGGTTTGTCATTTAACTCGCGAAGCTTAAATCAAACCAAACTTGATTATTTAAACTTTGCATTTAGCTCAGTTTGTACCGATGTTGTGTGTATCAGTAAAACTTGGTTTGGAAGACGATCTCTAACGAAAAGAAAATTGGCAAGCATACAAATTGTTGCGAAACAGAACCACTAGAAACAAAACGGAAGTCGAAATGTGGCAAACTTAATGCGGGTCTGCCAGCAAAGGTTTTTTGGAATAATATAAACCAACTTGGTAAGCCCAAGTATGACTGAATCTAAAGTTGTACAAGTAATATTTTCAGTTTTATCAAATGCTACACGAGAATATAAAATAAGTTTACGATTTTACCAACTCATTTTGCCATATGTTATTGCACCCTTGACGTTTTTTTTTAATTTTGCATTAACATCTCTAAAATTTCCTGATGCTTGAAAGGTGACTAATTTTATACCAGTTCTTAAAAGGTAACGCTTCCGATGCAAGTCATTTTCGGCATATTAGTATTCTTCCGTACCTATCAAAGGTGTTGGAAACGCGTTTTTTGTATCAGTTTATAAAGTATCTGACTGAAGAAAAGCTGCTATCTTATAACCAATGAGGTCATCGTAGAAGACGTAGCTGTTCAGCCGCTATGCTCAAAGTCGTTGAAGACATACGACCATGTTTTGATAACGGCGACTTGACAATTTTAATACTGTTGGATTTTTTCAAATCTGTCGATACGGCTAGCTATAGAATTCTCCTGCATACGTTAAAAACTTATTTTCGATTCAGCAGGAATTATGCCTAGCTCATAAGTATCTACTTTAAAAACAGGCACCAAAGGGTGGTATGTGTTATACCATATATTGAGAAAACGGCTTATTTTATTCAAGATGATGCCAAACTTAAACTTGTCAAAGCTTTACTAATTCCTATAATATCGTACCATTAACTAGTATATAGTTGTCTTGATAAAATCTCCATGAAAAATTATCAGCTAATAATCAATAATTAAGCCCGATAAGTTTACCTTACTTCTCAAGAACTATTTTTGATTGTAGTTATCTCCATTCTTCGATCATCGTTTACTGCTTTTCATACATACGTAAAATTATCTACACCCGTTCTCCGGAGTGTTTATATTTAAAGCTTTCGTTCACGCAACACGCAACGTTCAACACGTACTTTCAGCCTTATTGTACCGTATTTGAAGTACTCAGCTACATCGAAAATGTTTTTTGTTAGAGTTGTACAATTGTAGAATGCTTTTCCCAACAAAATAAAGCAAGAATCATATTCTAAGCGCTTCATATTTGCTATATACCAGACTTTTCTTACTGAAATTATGAAATATGTAAAATGTTTATCTCAATTCTACTTTTAGCTAATTTTTTTCTGTATAACAATTAAGTAGTTTGGACTTGGATTATTTATTTAACAACAAACAGCGGTTGTAAATGTAAGACAACAGTCTTTTAAAAGTACATCAACTAACATTAATTAACATAGTAAAATTAAATAAAATGCATTAAACTTGAATTTAATTGAACTTATATCTAAGTAGAAAAATCAATGGGAAAAGAGAAGAGAAAAAAAGATGAAAAGGACAGAGAGTGTAGACCGACAGTAGGAAGCCGTTATATACAATCGCACTCGATACGATCGAACGATCAGCTGTCGCCTTTTCCGTCCTGATGTCACGTTTTTTAAATTTTTCCCAAATTATTAAATAAATTATAAATTAAAAAATTGCTTCAAATAAAATTTTTTCATGCATTTCAAGCAATACGAGTAATCCCCCCTTAAAAAAAAATTCGTACAAATATCCAACATTGGTTATCGTTGTAGTTCTATAAATAGAACAAAAACAACACCAAGTTTCTTTGCAAACCGTTTTACCAACGCATAACTTTACTATATGATGCCATACGAAGTATGGACTATGAATAAAGAATAAAAAGATGATAAACAAATTTTAAGGACTACCTTTATATACATAAATGGACCAAAAAATAGAAGGCAATTTTTCCTTTAATACAGACATAGTCTTGTTGAATTTTGACTAAAAAACTTTAACAATAGCTCTTGGAAAAGAATTTTGGGATTTAAAACTATAAAGGTGGAGCGCAATCTTTCAATTTAAGGCAAACCATGTACTTGGGATTAACTAATTGATTATTTAAAATTTAAGCACACATTCTACCTTTATAGTTTTAAAATCCCAAAATTCTTTTACAAGAGCTCTTGTGAAAGTTTTTTAGTCAAATTTCAACAAGACTATGTCTGTATTAAAGGAAATATTGCCTTCTATTTTTTGGTCCATTTATATAAAGCAGTCCTTAAAATTTTTTTATCATCTTTTTATTTTAAATTTTTTGGTACTGCCTAAAAAAGGCAATTGCAACTTTGATTAGTAATTTAAGTAATTCCTAAGTGAAAATTCTTATCTTTATTTATTTGTTCAAAATAGCAAGATTTAATAGAGTTAGTGGAATTTTGGCTGACAACACTGGCGAAAACAACAGAATTTCACCTCGCATCATAACAAAAGAATTCCACCTCGTTTGGCAGCTACTTAATTTGCACAGCTAAAAATCGTGGTGAAATTCGTATACGCCTAAAATTCTAAAAGAATCGTGGTGAAAGTCGCGTACACCTAAAAGTATGCAAGGACGTGCATTGAGTTGGGCCTTCAATGACCTGGAATTCTACAACGCCTGAGTTATGAGTCCGTGTTGGAAGTTGAAATAAAAATATAGCAGAAGCTTCTTTCAATCTTCGTTTATTTCAGAACTACCTACATTTTTGTGTTTACTTCTATTTATACTAATTCTAAATATTGTTTGTTTATTGACAAGGTTGTTATTTGAAAGATGTTTACATGTTAAGTATAATGTTATCAAAATGCTTTGTTACTTATGAGACAAACAAAATTATGTTTCTTTGTTTGTTCTTCATTATCTCTTGAAGGGAAAAAGGTTATTGTTATTGTTATTGCTTACAGATATTTTAATTCGTAAACAATAATTATGTGTGTGTTTGGTATGTATATATGTATATATGTATATATGTTTATATCTATCTTCTTAGGGTCTAAAGGTGTTAACTCTCCCCTGTGTTGAAAATTAAATGTCCTCATTTCAACAGCTTAGGTTTTGTATTCGTTGTAATTCGGTTAGATAAGCTAATTCGAAGTTTCTTTGGCGGTTAATATTTAATTGCAATTGCCGATAAGCATAAAATTTTATAATTGAGTACGTAATTAAAATTAATATAAATATTGCTATAGTCATATATAAAGTAAATTTCCAAGGATGTTCCTCAATTGGCATTAATAATTTATACATTTTTTGTATGTTAGTAAACTTATAATCTGTTTCGGAGTTTAGAATTCTTAGTACATTGACCATTTCATTCTGGTGAGCATGTATTGCATTTTTTATTTCTCGTTTGTGGTTAACATAAGTTTTATTATCAATTGTTGTATTAAAATTAAATTGGATTAAATGTGGACCATTTATTTTAAGTCCGTTCCATGTGTGTTCATAGTCGATAATAATGTTACCGTCGTCTATTACTTGTAAGGGAATATTATTTTCTTGAATTATATTACAATGTGCGTTTTGTTTTAATAATAAAGGAATGGTACAATTATCATTTGGTTCTTTTTTACAAATATAAGTCCCTATATAATTTTTACATTTTGATAAGTTGGTGAATCTATTATTACATAAAGCAATTCTATTATAAAGCTGATATTTTCCATATTTAAAACTAATGGAGTAAGATTATACATTTTACATTTTTCGGTTATTACAGGATATTTGTAAATTGTAATAATAGCATCATTAAAGGCACATACTTGTATGTCGGAATATTCTAGTACATTTATTATGGGAATATCATATATTTCGTTTTTTATTACTTGCTTTATATCTCTAAAATTAAGTGTACCAGAGAAGAAATTTCCTGTTTTCGCAAAGTTAATGGTATTTGTAATAGTTAATAATTCGTTATATATTTCTGTAAGTACTGACTGATCAAAAATTAATTCTGGATTTTTTCAAACCTGGAATTTATTTTCCTTTGCTGATTATTATTTTCAATAAGCTGGTTAAGTCCTGTTTTAATTTCTACAAGATCATCGTGATCTGGTATTCCTGTTACAAATTTTGATACTGATCCTAAAAAATTTATGGCACGTTTGGCACGATACTCGGATGGTTTTAACCGTGACTTCAAAGCTTCTATTTTTCCAATTAATATATTTTTTTCTTCGTTTTGAGTTGAGTCATAACTAGTTAGCACAATTTTTTCATTCGGTTCTAATATTATAGAAAAGTTCGATATATGGTAAAGGTAGGATGAACTCTCGTAGGTATATACACTATCTAACTCTGTAAGAACATATTTCTTACCAGACAAGTCTGTGATCTTATCGCAATATCCGTAGGTAGCTATTATTAAAATTAGGAAGCCTATTCGTTGCATGGTGTGCTAGTTTTCCTTATACTGTCCTTGTGAATGATTTTTCCCCTCGCTGTTAGGATTGTGTCCCCACGATCTTCTTTTACTTTGTGTTTATTGTACTTTGTTGCAAGTTTATTACGCCGATATGTTCGGCTATAAATTGTATCACCTGGTTTATATATAATTGTTTTCCTTTTTTTATTATGGTGCTTGAGGAGTTTCTCTTGTTTATCAACAAGTATGTCCTTGATATTAGGATATTTGTCTCGGTTGTAAAAAACCTCTTCGGGTTTATATCCTGTTGTGGAGTGTATCGTCCTATTGTATTGGCGAACTGCGTTGAATAATTCGTCACCGGGGGCAGTATTATTTTCTGCAGATAAACTTTGGCAAAGTTCAATTAGAGTGCTATGTATCCGTTCAACTTGAGCGTTGGATGTTGAATGATGTACAGGCGTAACTGAGTGTGTTATTTGTAGCCGGCTGTACACGAATTTCGTTATGTTGCTCTTAAATATACTTTCGTTATCAGTCATGAGGTACTTGGCATTTGGGTAGACTTGTGTGAGTACTTCTTCTATGTATTCGTGGCAGTTTGTCTTTGTGTCCAATTTTCGTAAGAAGCAGTATTTGGAATATCTATCTGTAGAACTAAGGTATTGTTTGTTGTTGATATGGAAAATATCCATCTGTATATACTCTCCTACTTGTGTTGGTATTGGACTTTTTCCAATAGGTTGTTTATTTGGCTGTCTTTCGTATTTATGCTGTAGACATATTTCACAGTCTACGGCTAGTTTACGGCACATTTCTTTAATATTGGGCCAGTATTGAGTCAACAATATTTCTTGGGTGTTATTTTTGCAGTTCCTATGCGCACGCTTATGTGTTTTTGTGATGATTTCTCTTTGTTCGTTTGGAGAAGTTACGTCGTTTAACTTATTTTGGGCTAGCACTAGGTTATAATTAGGGAAGGCGGAGACAATTTCTTGTTTTAGGTGAAACAGTATTTCCTCATCTATCTTTAACTTTTGGATTTAACTTTTCGGTTAAGTACATCTTTAAGTTTAGATAGTAAGTCCGGGGTTTCTCTATAAAATATTGTATGTCTAAACCGACCAGGAAATATTGTTTGACTGAGGACTTCATTCCTTTCATTATCTTGTAACACAATTATTTGATTTCTGAAAGCGTTAAGTGGTTGTTTAACTTTCTTCATAATCTCTACAGGAGAACTTTGTTGCGAGTGGTCGGAACAATTCGTTGAAGTATTTATTTGTTGTCGCGAAAGCGCATCTGCAACGACATTCTGGTGTCCAGGTTTATATACAAGTTTGGCACTGTATTCTTCAATTAGGTTTTTCCAACGCTTTAATTTCGCATTCGGATTTTTTTCGGAAATTGAAAATATTAGCGATTGGTGGTCCGTGTAAATTGTCAAGTTTGCCACACCATACAAATAATTTCTAAGTTTTTGCAAGAACCAAACGATTGCTAGTAGTTCTTTTTCATTGGTACTATAGTTTTGTTCTGTTACTTTCTAGTCTGGGCCGTGTCTCGAATTCCGCATTCTCATTGTCGTGAAAAATGGTAGAAGCTATCGCATATGCCGATTCCAAATTTTCTGGGTTATGGCTGTACAATGTACCGCTTGTATATTTGGAGTTTAACCCAAGAATAAACGTCCTTATTGCCTCCTGATTAGCGTATGCTATCATTCCCTTGTGATCATTGGACATCTCAATTTTTGATAGGGCTAAATTAAGTGCCTTAGAAACATCGCTGTGAAATTCTGCAAGGGTTTTTCTACCCTGTGTGATTCCCTTCATTTCATCCAGAAGCACATATAGTGGGCGTTGGTCTGCATATGTATAATCCAATCTATTAATGATTGAATAAAAATTCAATTGGGTGTTGTGGTTCGTCAGAACGTTAGCAGCGGGTCCAGTAATTATTGTGCGTATTATTCCCAGAGCACTGTAATATTTGGGGTGGTCTTGGAAGGTCTTTATAGCTTCCATGAATGTCCACACTTGCGATCTCCATGATCGGTATTGCTCCATATCCCCGTCAAATTTTGGTAGGGATTTGAAAAGCTCAAGGTCGATATCCTTGGCGTCAGTAATATTTAGTTTTACCTCCTCGTACAAAACGAATGCTTCCGGAGCGTTTCGTTGTTCTAGTGAGGCAATTTTCTCCATGAATTCCGTTTTTTGTTGCTGCATCTGGTTCGTCAGTACGGTGAACTGGGCATTTAGTTGGGCCAGTTGTTGTTCCATTGTACACTTATTTATGTTTCTGTGTTCGTCGTAGGCTTTTTGCTTTTTTCCGCTCCGAAGTCTCCGTAAAGTATCCAGATTTTCACTTCACTTTTTTGTCTCAATTTTTCAGAAATTTTTTTTTTTTTTATTATTATTTATCCACTTTTTTCAATAAACGAGTGTTGGAAGTCTTTCTTCCCGTGGATTGATTTTTTCAATAGAAAAAAGGCTTAAGGTTCGGTTGAGCCCCCAGTTATGAGTCCGTGTTGGAAGTTGAAATAAAAATATAGCAGAAGCTTCTTTCAATCTTCGTTTATTTTCAGAACTGCCTACATTTTTGTGTTTACTTCTATTTATACTAATTCTAAATATTGTTTGTTTATTGACAAGGTTGTTATTTTAAATATGTTTACATGTTAAGTATAATGTTATCAAAATGCTTTGTTACTTATGAGACAAACAAGATTATGTTTCTTTGTTTGTTCTTCATTATCTCTTGAAGGGAAAAAGGTTATTGTTATTGTTATTGCTTACAGATATTTTAATTCGTAAACAATAATTATGTGTGTGTTTGGTATGTATATATGTATATATCTATCTACTTAGGGTCTAAAGGTGTTAACTCCTGCCACACTCAGTAGGCTAGCCATTAAGTTATGGCCTAATCTTCTAAATAATTCGACTTGTGCGTTACGTAGCTAAAATTTTTTGATCAAACATTGCACTGTCACCGAGTTTTAAACTATATTTCAGGTTTCAAGTCTCTAGATATCCAGGAAGTTAGTTAAAAGTAGATTGCAAAATTCCCAGTTTAAAACTAGTTTTCTCAATATCTCGATCCATGCGCCAAGTTTCACGCCTCTAGCTCATCGGGAAGTTACTCGAAAATCGATCGCAAGATTCCCCCCGTTTTTAAAGGATTTGCAGTTATTTTGACTAGCTCGCCACCTAGCGGAACTTTGTTTTCTATAAGTTGTATTGTCGCCAGGCCTTTAACAAAGTGCCAAGTTTCAAGTCTCTAGGTAACCGGGAAGTTAGTTAAAAATGGATTGAAAGATTCCCAAATTATAATTGGTTTTCTTACTATCTCGATCCACGTTCCACCTAGCAATTTTTTTTTTTTGTGATCAAATGTTGCATTGTCACCGGGTTCTGACCCACGGCCCAAGTTGAAAGTCTCTAGCTCACTTTGTAATGTATTGAAAGATTCCCAAATTAAAATTAATTTTCCTAATATCTCGATCCATGCGCCACCTAGGATAATTTTTTTTATAGAATGTTGCATTGTCACCGGGTTCTGACCCACAGCCCTAGTTTCAAGTCTCTAGCACATCGGCAAGTTACTCAAAAATCGATCGCAAGATCTCCCTCTTTTTTCAAGGATTTTTAGTTATCTCAATTAGCACGCCACCTAGCGGAACTTTGTTTTCCATAAATTATATTGTCACCGGGTCTCGAACTATGTGCTAAGTTACAATACTCTAGGTAACCAGGAAGTTAGTTAAAAATGGATTGAAAGATTCCCACATTAAAATTAATTTTCCTAATATCTCGATCCATGCGCCACCTAGGGGAATTGTTTTGATAAAGTATTGCATTGTCAGCGGGTTCTGACCCACAGCCCTAGTTTCAAGTTTCTAGCTCACCGGAAAGTTACTCAAAAATCGATCGCAAAATTCCCCTCGTTTTTCACGGATTTGTAGTTATCTCAATTAGCATGCCACCTAGCGGAACTTTGTTTTCTATCAATAGTATTGTCACCGGGTCTCGAACTGTGTGCTGCGTTACAAGTCTCTAGGTAATCGGGAAGTTAGTTAAAAATGGGTTGAAAGATTCCCACATTAAAATAAATTTTCCTAATATCTCGATCCATGCGCCGCCTAGGGCAATTTTTTTGATAAAATATTGCATTGTCACCGGGTTCTGACCCACAGCCCTAGTTTTAATTCTCTAGTTCATCGGCAAGTTACTCAAAAATCGATCGCAAGATTCCCCTCATTTTTCAAGGATTTTTAGTTATCTCAATTAGCACGCCACCTAGGGGAACTTTGTTTTCCATAAATTGTATTGTCACCGGGTCTCGAACTATGCGCTAAGTTACAATACTCTGGGTAACCAGGAAGTTAGTTAAAAATGGATTGAAAAATTCCCAAATTAAAATAAATTTTCCTAATATCTCGATCCATGCGCCACCTAGGGGAATATTTTTGATAAAATATTGCATTGTCACCGGGTTCTGATTTACGGCTCAAGTTTCATATCTCCAGCTCACCGGGAAGTTACACAAAAATCGATTGCAAGATTCCCTGCGTTTTTTCAGGGTTTTTCAGGGATTTTCGTTTATCTCGATTCGTCTACTGCCTGGCAGCATTTTGTTTTCCACGAATTGCAGTGCCATCGACTCGCAAACTATGTGCTAAGTTTCAAATCTCTGGATCACCGAGAAGTTAGTTAAAAGTCGACCGCAAAATTTCCATTTTAAAATTAATTTTGGGTATATATCGATCCATGGGCCACCTAGCGGATTTTTTTCACTTGCATTGTAATGTCTCTCAGGTCTGAAGATATTCTAAGTATCAAGTGTCTAGCTCAACGGGAAGTTACCGAAAAAGACTTTTCCGTGGGTCAAAAATTCGTATGGAAATGAGGGGACAAACATGAAAGCGACTTAATATAAAGGTAAAAAATATGCAAAGAAGGCAATTGGGATAAGGTTTACAACAACTTAGGCATGCCGTGGCTGAATGCGTTTGTAACACTTCAACCATCGTAGGAGTGCGGGTTCAAATCCCACTCCCGGGAGAAATCGCTTTGAAGAGATTTACAAGGTATAATCGAAACAGCTGTCGCCTTGTCCGTCCTGTTGTCACGTTGTTTAAAATTTTCCCAAATTATTAAATAAATTATAAATTAAAAAATTGCTTTAAATAAAATGCTTTCATACATTTAAAGCAATAAGGGTAATCCCCACTTAAAAAAAATTCAAACAAATAGACAACATTGGTTATCGTTGTAGTTTTATAAATAGAACAAAAACAACACCAAGTTTCTTTGAAAACCGCCTTACCAACGCATAACTTTACCATATGATGCCATACGAAGTATGCACTATGAATAAAGCAAAATATGCAAAGAAGGCAATTGGGATAAGGTTTGCAACAACTAAGGCATGACGTGGCTGAATGCGTTTGTAACACTTCAACCATCGTAGGAGTGCGGGTTCAAATCCCACTCCCGGGAGAAAGGGCTTTGAAGAGATTGACAAGGTGTAATCGAAACAGCTGTTGCCTTGTCCGTCCTGATGTCACGTTGGTTAAATTTTTCCCAAATTATTAAATAAATTATAAATTAAAAAATTGCTTCAAATAAAATGTTTTCATACATTTAAAGCAATAAGGGTAATCCCGCTTAAAAAAAAAAAAGAATTTATTTTTATTTTGAAAGATTTTTTGTAATCACATTTACGTCCGTAAAATTCATTAGATTTTATCTAGACTATCCGATTTTTTCTCCGGGTCCAGATGGTGTTCCTAGTTGTGTACTCAAATACTGTGCAGTTAACTTATCTGAGCCGATACATAAATTATTCCAATTATCTGTGGAATCTGCCACTTTTCCATTGATTTGGAAGGAATCATTTATTATACCTTTACACAAAAAAGGTAGTAGGTCTAGTATCGAGAACTATAGAGGTATAGCTAAGCATTCAGCTATTCCCAAAACATTTGGGCGAATAATTCAACTTCAACACATGTGTAGCTCCATATTATCGCCCTGCCAGCATGGGTTTGTGCCGCGTAGATCAACTACTACCAACTTGCTAGAGTTTACTGCTTTTGTAATAGATGGATTTTTAAACAATAGGCAAACGGATGTGATCTATACCGACTTCAGTAAAGCGTTTGACTCTGTCAATCATGAGCTTTTAGTTTACAAACTTGATTTACTTGGATTTCCGAAGCATTTACTTGCATGGCTCGAAAGCTATCTCGCGAATCGGACTCAACAAGTTTTGTTTAAAAACAGCCTTTCTAGGTTGTTTGATGTAACGTCTGGTGTGCCTCGGGGTAGTCATTTGGGTCCGTTACTTTTTACCTTGTTTATAAATGACTTACCACAAACTCTCATACATTCCCGAACTCTTATGTATGCGGATGATGTTAAACTTTGTTACTCATACTTGCCTTCGGAGTCTTCCCGTGTGGAGTTTCTTCAGGCAGACTTGGACTCATTTCAATGTTGGTGTACTGCAAATTTACTAGTTTTGAATTGCTCGAAGTGCAAACTTATGACATTTCACCGAGTGAAGCCAAGTTTGACATCGTATACGTTAAACAGCACGCCTTTGAAGCGTATATCTGTCGTAAGTGATCTAGGCGTTCTTTTTGATCCTAAACTGACTTTTAATACGCATATTTCATCAATGGTAAGCAAAGCAACGGGTATACTCGGTTTTGTGAAGCGATGGGCTAAGGAGTTTAATGATCCGTATCTGACTAATACCCTCTACACATCGTTGGTACGACCAATCTTAGAGTATTGTTCGTGTGTCTGGTGCCCAGGGTATCAAAACTTTATAAAGCGTATTGAGTCAGTACAGAAGCAATTAATTATATTTGCACTACGTGGTCTTAACTGGGTTTCTAGTGTGCATTTGCCACCATATAAAAATAGGCTTCTCCTTATAAATCTGGCAACTTTAGAAAATCGAAGAACTTTACTCGGGGTAATGTTCATTCACAAGCTCATTATGGGCGAGATCCACTCATCTGATCTTGTTATTCGACTAAATTTTGCTGTTCCTGGAAGAACGTCCAGGCACTTTGTGCCTTTTTATTTACCACTTTGCCGGCAAAATTTTGCCAAAAATAATCCACTGCGAAGTTGGTGTTCGCACTACAACAACTTGTATAACTGCATCAGTTTTGAATGTTCGTTTTCCGAGTTGCATAATTCAATACTGTCACGTCTGGCCTGATATTTTGTACTTTCTTTCCTATGTATGGTTGAATTAAAATATTTTTAATTCTAACATTAATTTTATCTTTTATATATCTTAGTAGTCGACCGCATTGTGTCTGTGTCGACTTTAAACCAAATAAATTAAATATGTGTAGCTTTCGAAATTGTTTTTTTTTTGCGAAATTTTGGATTTTTTATTAAACGCATTTTGCGATACATACAGGCAGTTTGGTGTTTTAAGCGGAAATAATAATAATATACAAACAGAGAGTGCAATAACTTTTATTACATTTCAATTTAGCTGTAGAGGTCAAATATGCCTAGGTGGGATTGTTATTTTGATTTATATTTCTTTGTACCTTACTTTTGGATAATAGCATTAGAGAATGAGCAGCGAGGTGAGTTTCTCCAGATGACCTATGTAATACGTACCTATGTAATACGTATGTAGTAGCTTCAAGAAAAATGGACGTTATTTTTTTTTCAGTGCAGTTTAATTGTGATAAGTATTTAATACTGGCGGCACTTAAAGGGCAATAACGTGCCAAATCGTAAAGAGCAGCAAAAAGTGGAGTGCTAGACTTAAAAGTGGCCTTTTTATTTTAAAGCTTTTGCCAATTTAAAATAAACATAAGAAAAAATACAAATACATATATTTTGCTTGTGCAGTTCTGTGCAACTGTAAAAGCAAAACAAAGTGAAAATAGAATAATATGACAGATGTCACAAAAAAAAAAAAAACAAAAAAAAAAAAAAACAAATGCGAGAGTGGCGTGTGATGGATGTGTTACCTATTTTTCGAGTGTTGATCAAGCTCTAAGAGAAACACTTTCAATATCCGAAATAAATAAGATAAAATTGAGAGAACAAAAATCTGAAATTTAAAAAATTTTGAGTGATCGTAAATAAAATAAATGTGATATTTATAGCATTCGTGGTGTGCAGACTTGTTTTTGACTTGGTCGCTTTGCTTTCGTTTTCGTTTTTAATTTGTATTTTGTTCTCGAATTTTGTTCTCAACTTAATTATGTATGACTTTTGCGGAAAATGTGATAAGAGTTTTGATCGTACTTACAATACAAGTGTGCCGTGTAGTGGCTTCTGTGCGTGCTGTGCGGGCGTCATCACTGAATATGACGTCAAACTGATAAAAACAAATTATCACATACGTTACATGTGTGCGCAGTGTGTAAATGCGCCTGTTAAAATCTCGAAGGCATTTGACTCCGTCCTTGCCTCGCAAAAACTGGGGTTGGAAGCCATAATGGCTGCCTTTGAAGTAAAATTAAGGGATTTGTCTACCCATATAGATGGTATAAAAAACTTAATTTGTTGTAACCAAACTGTTAACATACAGGAAAAAAATAGCAACAAAGACAAAGCGAAGGAAGAAGCAAGTTCAAATAAGCGCAGTGCTAAAAATAAAAACAATAAGAACAATCGAAGTAGCATTGGTGTGTTGGCTGCCGAAATTGGTGCGCTCAGAGCTGCAGTGAGTTCGTGTACTTTGCCCCAAAACACAACAACGATGCTAAGTTTTCATCTGCACTGGATCTATGCACTTTCTCGCCGTTTCCATCTGGCTCGCATTCGCAGTGTACGGTTCCCCTTTTCAACTCTCCTTCACAAGGTCCACAGCTACATATAGCTGATAACGTATCGCCTATCCTAACACCTACACCCCTCTCTTTGCCTATCCCACCTTCTTTTTCGTCAATTGTTTTGTCACCGTCCGCTGTCTTCAGTGATTCCAGGCTGTCTTTTGTTGAAAATTCTGGCGCCGCTAGTTCAAACAATTTCACCGCCGCCGATAATGTACATACTGTCGCCCCAAATGTTAATAATGATGCCGTCGCCACTTCAAGTACCTCTTATGCTGTAAATACCAATGATAAGCCTCATTACGCTAATACTGAGTCTGCTCATAACGCTGATAATATTATGTTAATACTTGAGTGCAACCTGAGGCCCCCAGAGAGGTGACTGCTGTTCCGCCTCGTAAGACGATCTTTGTATCACGGCTTCACGCATCGTTGACGGAAGATGACATAATTAATTATATTGTATCTAAGTTTAGTTCTAGACCTATTAAATTAAGTGTTTACAAATTTAAATTTAACTATGAAAGGGACATCTCGTCTTTCAAAATATCAGCGCCTGATGCATACTTTGATAAAATTCTTGAACAGTCTTTTTGGCCGAAACATTCGGTGGTACATTTGTTCACAAAAAAGGCATATGTAAGAAAATCAAAAAACTTACCGGACTCGGCAATAATACCACAGACGTAAATATCGGGTTGTCTTATATATCTATTCATTATCAGAATGTTTGTGGCTTACGAACTAAATTGAGTTCGTTATTTCTAAACAGTTTTTCGTTCACAGCGCAAGTGATAGCCTTTGCTGAGACCTGGTTTAAGGAAGACAATTATAATGCAGAAGTTTTCTCGTATAACTATGTCGTGTATAGGCGCGATCGTGTATCTAGAGAGGGTGGTGTTCTTATAGCCGTAGACTCAAGCCTACAGTCGGAATTACTGTCGTTGGACAACGGCTCCAACATTGAATTTATCGCAGTAAAGATCTCATTACGTAGTGCTAGTCTATTTATTTGCTGCTGCTATATACCGCCACGTTCGGATATGTATGTTTATACTCAACATAGTTGTCTATACGAACTGCTTACTCTCAGTTGCAAGATAGAGGCCGTCAGGCGGTGCTTAGTGACTTCAATTTGCCTACAGTAAATTGGATTAGTAACAGCGAATTAAACTTTTTTACGTCCACAACTCAGCACGATTTTTGTAAAAAGTAAAAAAAGTACAATTAAACTATATATTTAATTGAAAAAATTAATGCTGGACTTCGTATTTTCGGATAACCCTGTGGGTATTGCCCTCAAGCGAATTCCTCCATTATCACTTCCAGAGGATCCACTACATCCTCCAATTGAGATAATGCTTGATTATGCTCAGCCTGTGTGGTTTGATGCAACAAAAGTAAAGTATAGTTTTCGATCAAGATGTTTTTATAAGGCAAATTTTAATAAGCTGAATTATCTTATTTCTACCCACGACTGGCCGGATCTATATGCTTGTAATGATGTCGAGTCAGCAACTTCTATTTTTTACATTTCTCTCGATGGCTTCTTTGAATGCTGTGTGCCTTTTCGTCATAGCAATGCTAGAACGGGCAAACACCCGTGGCTCTGAAGATAGCTCTTACGACTATATAATACACTGACCTTGATCAGGTGTGTTGCACGAACATAAATTCCCCAATAAATTTTGAATCGCTAACCCTAACGCTCGCTGATATAGAAGAAGGAATCCGAAAACTGAAGACGTCTACTAAAACCGATGTAGATGGGTTGTCTTCATACCTATTAAAAAAATGTTCTGCCCTTGCTTCCCCATTGTTGGTTCTGTTCAATAAATCACTTGAACGAGGAAAGTCAGTTCTATCACTCCAGTGTTTATAAGTGGTAAGAACAATATTGCGAATTATCGGCCAAATTTAAAGATATCCCCAGTCTCATAACTAATTGAGGCTACAGTGAAAAATAAAATTAATTTTGCAGTAAATGCTGGATCTCCGCTCAACAACACGGTTTTGTTAAACGTCGCTCGACAGTTTCAAACCTCGCCATATTTTCGGAATACTGTATTTCTGCATTTCAAAATCGCCTTCAAGTTGATTCAGTTTATACAGACTTTTCAAAAGCTTTTGACAAGGTGAATCACACAATTTTATTATTGAAACTAAGGGCTCTAGGTTTTCATTCCACTCTTTTACAATGGCTTGAATCCTATCTATCCTCTAGTAAATGTGTGGTAACTGTTGATGGGGCATCATCTGATCCTTTCATTGCGGCTTCCAGGGTTCCACAGGGTAGCATATTGGGCCCGCTTCTCTTCGTAATTTTCATGAATGATATAACCAGCTGTTTCAATTACGCAAATTTTCTGTTGTATGCTGATGATCTTAAGATTTTTTCGTCAATTACGAGCAATGAAGACATGGTAAGCCTACAATCTGATATAGATAATGTTGCCGACTGGTGTAAACGTAAAAAGTTGAATCTTAATATAAAAAAGTGCTCACATGTTTGCTACTCAAAGTCTCGCTGTCCGCTATCCACATCGTACAAAATCGATGGTCTTCGATTATCCACTTTAAGTGAAATTACTGATGTAATTGATTGTAAATTTTTGTTTGAAACCCATATGAATTACATAATTGCGAATGCATATTCAACACATGCTTTCATTAAACGTTTTTGCTCTGATTTTACTGATCCTTACATATTAAAATTGCTATACACCTCTCTTGTGCGGTTTAAATTAGAATACGCTATTTTTATCTGGAGACCATACTATAATTGTCACATTACCAGGCTTGAACGTGTGCAAAAGGGTTTTGTTCGCTTTGCCCTACGGTCGTTGCTCTTCAATGACCCGATTCCTTCTTACAGTAGTCGCTGTTTGCTTATAAGCCTAAAACAGCAGACGTTCTATTCTGTCTCTCACTTTTGTTTTCGACTTGATAAGTGAAGCGATTGACTGCCCATTTCTGCTAGCCAGAATTTGTTTCAACATCCCACAGAGGAGTCTACGCAATCACGATACTTTCTGGCTCGACACGGTTAGAACGAAATACGCGTCTAATGCTCCGATTTTAAGAGCTTTAAAAGAGTGCAATATGCTCTCAAATCCTGCGGGTCTGGACTTTTCCTCCACAAAATACATGTTTAAATCGATATTAAATGACTTATATACGTAAACTTTTATTTAATTTTTAGTTTTTACGATTAAATACTTGTATGTCTATTTTTTTCTTGTAATCTGTATGAAAATGTTTACATTTTCTAGATTAATACGAGATAAATAAATAATATAAACAAATCTAGGCTATACAAACGATTTAAAATATCAGGATCATGTTCCGATTTTTCTAAACATTTAGTTGCTAGATCAAACTTTCATCGTCTTAGTCAACAGTGCTATAAATGTTACTTAAACTGGTGTAAGCTTAAATTTTTTAACAACCCGAAACAATTCTATAGTTTTGTTAATTCCAAGAGAAAAACCACAGGATTTCCGTATGCTTTGGCCTATGGATGTAAGGACGCAAGCTCTGATGGTGATATTGCCAACTTACTTGCTGAATATTTTAATTCGACCTATTCATCTGACCTTTTTCAATCAGATCTCTCCGTACACCTTAGACAGTTCTAGTTGTATTCTAGGTCCTGTCATAGATATAGATATTGTTCCGAAGAGTCTTCTGGAGTTGAAACCGATTTCTTCTCCGGGTCCAGATGGTGTTCCTAGTTGTGTGCTAAATTCCTGCGCTGTCAATTTATCCAAGCCGATCCTTAAATTATTTACACTATCTCTTGAATCTTCTGTATTCCCTTCAATATGCAAGAAATCATTTATTATTCCCTTATATAAGAAAGGTAGTAGGTCCAATGTTGGGAACTACAGGGGCATAGTTAAACTTTCGGCTATTCCAAAAATGTTTGAAAATATCACCTGCCAAATTCAGTATATATGTAGTTCTTTATTATCACCCAACCAACACGGTATTGTGCGTAGAAGATCAACCACAACCAACTTGTTTGAGTTCACTTCTCTAGTTATGGATGGATTTTTATCCAATAAGCAAACCAATGTTATTTATACCGATTTCAGCAAAGCATTTGATTCAGTTAATCACGAGCTTTTAACTCATAAACTTGACTTACTGGGTTTTCCGAAGAATTTATTACTTTGGCTTCGCAGCTATCTCTTAAATAGAACTCAGCGAGTTATGTCCAAAAACAGTCTCTCTGAGTTGATAGAAGTAACTTCTGGTCTGCACCAGGGTAGCCATTTGCGTCCATTAATTTTTACCTTCTTTATAAATGACTTACCTGAGGTTATTTCGTATTCCCGTGCTCTAATGTATGCAGATGATGTAAAATTATGCTTCTGACTCTTTCCGTTTGGATCTACCTTAGGCCGATTTGGACTCATTTCAATTATGGTGTACAGTAAAACTACTAGTTTTGATCTGCTGCAAATGTAAACTAATGACATTTCACAGAGTCAATGCAGTTTTAAAATCCTATATGCTAGATGGTGCTCCCTTGGAGCGTATATCTGTAGTATGTGACATAGGTGTTCTTTTTGATGCGAAACTGAGCTTTAACATGCATATTTCATCTATCGTAGACAAAGCATCGGGTGTACTCGGATTTATTTAAAGATGGGCTAAAAAATTTGATGATCTTTATTTAACCAAGACCCTTTACACATCATTGGTACGCCCAATAATTCAGTATTGTTTATGTATTTGGTCTCCGGGATATAAAAATCATATAGATCGAATTTAATCGATACAGAAGCAGTTTCTAATCTTCGCATTACGTGGTCTTAACGGGGAATCAAATCACCAACTTCCCCTTATAGAATATACTTCTTCTCATTAGTTTGCTAACTTCAGAGAATAGAAGAACATTACTCGGGGTAATGTTCCTTCATAAACTGATTATCGGGGAGATAGACTCCATTGACCTTGTGAGCAGGCTGAATTTTTCTGCTCCGGCGAGAACTTCGAGACACTATGTACTCTTTCATTTACCCATTCTCCAGCGTAATTTTGCCAAATATAGCCCCCTTCGCAATTGGTGCTCGCGCTTTAATGAACTGTACAACTGTATTAGTTTTAGGTATTCGGTTGCTGCTATTCGTACGGAAATACTCTCACGTCTGGCATGATATTTTTCAAAGATTTTTAAATAAGATGTCAATTTTTATTTCAATATTAATTTTGATTTTTGATTTGATTTATATATTAATTAAAATTTAACTTATTTAATTTGATTGTTTATTATTTTAGTTTTTTTTTAAATTTTATTTTTACACTTATATTTTTTGCCTTGTTTTTTGTATTGTGTCTTGTATCCAGTAGTCGACCGCTGTGTGTCTGTGTTGACTTTAATAATAAATAAATAAATGTAATACTAGTACAATTTAATTACTTATTTATGTATTTAATATTAGTTACTAGGTTAGGTTAGGTTGAACTGGCCGGTCCATGAGGACCTCACATATACTGAATAAGTCCGTAGTGTTACAAGAAGTTTGTTTTAACGACCGAACTGAAAAACCCTATCAAAAACCAGGACCTATGTTATAAAATAACTCCATCCTCTTGACAAATACTAGAAGCTTCCTAGGATTTAAGACACTTGCTGCTTCTAGATCTGACAGCTGTATCGCTCCTAATATCTAGAGTCTTAGCCTGGCAAGCGCAGGGCAAGAGCACAGAACGTCCTCGACCGTTTTCTCTTCCAGCCCGCACTTTCTACATCTGCTATCACTGACCAAGCCTAATTTAAAGGCATGTGACGCCAGAAGGCAGTGTCCAGTCAGAATACCCGTCATAAGTCTACAGTCCTCTCTTTTTAATGATAGAATCAACTTTGTTAGTCTAAGGTTGGAAGACCTGCATATAATCTTCGACACTTTACAGCCCCGCGCTTGAACCCACGCCTTTCCTGCTTGGTCGATTATGTGCACCTCTCGTCTTCGCTTTATTTCGCCCAGTCTAATAGGGACGTCAAGGAGCAAGCTTCAAAGGATGCGCCTTTTTAGCTAGTTCATCCGCTTTTTAATTCCCATCTATTCCCATATGCCCTGGGACCAATATAGATGTATGCTTCTCCCTGTCCCGATTCTCTCTAGGGACTGCTTACACTCTAACACGCATTTAGATGCTGTGTTATGCGAGATTATTGCCTTAATCGCTGCTTGACTGTCAATATAAAAGTTAACACGATTGCAGCTTGGGCTGTTTTCTTCCAGGGTTTGTACTGCTTTGGTTACGGCTACTATTTCCGCTTGAAAATCGCAACAGTAATCCGGCAGCCGGTAGGATCTGTTTATTTCTGTATCAGCATAGTATACCACAGACCCTACTCCTTACACTACTTTGAAACCATCAGTGTACACATGTATCGCCTCGTCCGACACTTGAGCACCCTTGCGCCAACCGTCTACCTCTATCGTGGCCTTAAGATCGCCCTCGAAGCTCAGATAGGGAATCAGGTAGTCTGTTCGTCTTGTGGGTGATGACGCTATACTACTATGGGCGTATGGTCGGCGCTCAAGCTGCCCTGAGGCACCGAGCCTGGTTGCAGTTATTAACGCTAAGGTCTTTGCTACTAGGTCTACAGGTGGAATGTGCAGAATGGTATACAGTGCAGCTTTCGGGGTTGTTTTCAGGGCTCCCGTAATGCTAAGCATTGATAGTCTGCATATCCCCTCTAATTTTTTGAGGTAGGTTGCTTTTTGTATGGCTTTCCACCAAACAAGAACTCCATAGTATAGGATAGGGCTATAAAAACCCAATGAGAAGGAGAGGGCGATAAGCCCCACGTACACCCCAGCATTCTTTTACATGCATAAAGCGCCGTTGAAGCCTTCTTCACCCTCTCCTCCACGTTGAGCTTCCATGGCAGCTTACTGTCTAGGATGATTCCTAGATACTTTGTGCAAGGTTTCTCCAGTAGTGCCACCCCTCCTAATTTAGGCCTCTTCCAATTTGGGACCATGTACCTCTTTTTGAACAAGACCATATCCGTCTTATCCGCGTTGATTTTCAACCCGACATTTGATGCCCAGGTATGAATATCCCGAAGCGCCCGGTCCATCAAAGAGCTAATCGTTGGAAGGCACTTTCCACTTATGACAATTTCAACGTCATCCGCGTAAGCCGTAAGTTTTACGGGTCCCTCATCAAACCGTCTGAGCAGTTGGTTGATGACCAGCGTCCACAGCAGAGGTGATAGCACCCCTCACTGCGGCGTCCCCCTGTCCACTGATTTCGTGGCCTCGTACAATCCCCATTGTGATGTAATCTTCCTGCAATTTAACATGCAGACGATCCATCCCGTTAAGGCTGGATGTACTTTAATGTAATTAAGACCATCCATAATGGCCCATTTAGAAACATTATTAAAAACCTCGGCAATGCCTAAGAAGACTCCTAGAGCGTATTCCTTATATTTCAGAACTTTCTCTATGCTTATTACCACCCTATCCAATGCAGTGTCTACCGACTTGCCTTCGGTGTACGCATGTTGTGTTGTGGAGAGCAGCTTTTCATTCACGTTGGACTTTATGTAGACATCTATCAGCCTCTTAAAGGTTTTGAGCAGAAATGATGTTAAGCTAAAGGGTCTATAATCTTTGGGATACACGTGACCAATCTTCCCCGCCTTTAGTAGGAAAGCTACCGAGCAGTTCTCCAAGAGTGCGGTACATGATTCAGTCTTATGCACACAGCGAATATTATTTTAAGCCATTCTACGACCGCCCTACTTGAAACTTGTAGCATGGTCGGGAATATACCACCTCGGCCCTGCGATTTAAACTTAGAAAACGTCTTCACTGCCCACTCGATCTTGGTATCGGTCACCAAGCCCGGGACTACCCGCTCCGTGATCGAAGTGTGAGTGCTGTCTGCTGGCTCTTCTAAACCATCTCCCGAAGGGAAATGTGTGTCGAGAAGCACCTCAATGGATTCCTCACCATTACGTGACCATTCCCCGTTCTCTTTCTTTATTAGTACCTGGACTATGTTTCTCTTTGCTAGGACTTTTCTCAACCGAGCTGTTTCGCTGGAGTACTCTATGTGCGTACAGAAACTCTTTCATGAGATTCTCTTCGCCCTGGAAATATTACGCTTGTAGATCCTCAGTAAATCCCTGTACTCGTCCCGACTCGCTTCGCTTTCCGCGGTCTTTGCTAGCTTAAACATTTCTCTTACCTGTCTTCTTAGAAGACTCAGCTCACTGCTCCACGATGACGGCTTTGCTTCCTCTGGGTCTTCTTAGAGGGCAAGCATTGTTATACGCAGTCATAAGGGTCCTTGTTAGGAATTAATTAGACTCCTTCAGTTCTTCCACACTGGCAACCTCTTTGGGTTGTCCCAGTTTCGTTTCTACCTGTTTCTGGAATTTAGTCCAGTTTGTTGATCTAGGGTTTCTAAAGATTCCTCCCTTCTCTACCCTCTTTAGGGGGATGATGAAGCTGATATTCGCATGACCGTAGAAGAATGGTCTATCAAGAACCTTCCAATCATACCTGGATATATCACGCTCGGAGCTCAGTGAAATATCCAAAACATTGCTGGATATAGGACCAATGTATGCAGGGACATTTCCCCTGTTGGCTATCTGCAAATTGCAGGATGTAACAAAATAGAGATCCGCCTCTCTCGTTCGTATCTGCTCTTCCCCACGCATTGTGGTGCGCATTTGCATCCACGCCTATGACCAACCGCCCTTTTCGCTTTCGTCCAGTACTAGCCTCTTGTGCTCCATCGGTGGAAGCTCCGCAGCTCAGTAGTGTAATTAGGCAGCATATATGAATGCAGCTGTTTCCTTACCATTACCACAGCTCGCACCCGTCCTTCCCTTTGCGCTAAGTGCAGAAACCTTTCCTCCCGATGAGAGCCACGCATACGCATGGTATCCATACCTTAACTTTTGGTACCGTGGGGATTTGCGCTTTATCCACCATCTCAAACCGCGCGTTCGTGCCTTGCGTTTGGTGTTTGGAACCACTTCCTCCAGCCACCGCAAGCTCGCGATGTTGTCGCACGCTATCATCTTCACACCATTATACCGTCCCCCGAATCAATGGTTGGAAGGGGGTTACTTGGTTGTTCCCGCATCATCTTAAGCATTAAGCTAATAAGTTTCCTTTCTACAGATTTCTACCATTCAGTAGTCATCTGTCCGAAAGGACTGCTACGATCAACCAGCGCCACAGTCAGTGACTGCTTTGCCACATCACTCATATTCTCGGGAAGAGCCGGAGTCTTTGCGTTAGCTCCCTTTGGCAACTCCGAGAAAGCCGGAGTCTTAGCTTTAACTCCCTTTAGCACCTCCGAGAAAGCCGGAGTCTTAGCGTTATCTCTCTTTGGCTTATCTCTTACTTCCGTAGTTGGAACTTCTCTCTGATTCGCAGCTTTCGAGGTAGTTGCTACCTCGCTATTGGGGCCCATCTATCTTACAGCTTTTGTCCTACCTGTCTTGTCTATGCGACTATCCTGCCTCGCGGCTCTGCGACTGGGTCCTTTCTGCCTCTTGAAAGCAAGTTTGCGCCTTCCGCAGAACGCTGCCTCTTCATTCTGCCGTTCGATGCTTCGACGCTTCTTCCCCCTCATACCGGTTGCAGAACCGAAGGTTTCTAGCAGCAAACCCCTTGAACTGTCTTCGACCTACTTCTACCACCTCATGGGCCCATTCCAAGCACCCGATCTCCACTTCTGTTTGGTCGACCACTGCTCCCAGGCGTTGGACAATTCTTAGTGCGGCACGGTACTGCGAGAGAGCTCTTTTACTTCCTCTGCTCCGTACCCTTCTCCACTCTTCTACTCCGTTTTCATTTGTGTGCTTTTCCAACACGGAGTTCATTGAATTAACACTACTCGCGCTCCCCAAGTCCGACGCGTCGCTTAACGCGTATTTGTCGCTTGCGACTCAGTCCTCCTCTTATCTTCCTCCTTATTACAATTTGGTAATGAGTCGTTCATCTTGGTCGTACGACCACCTGCCCGACAAGTCGGGCTCAGCGGTCCAGTATTATATACGGGGAAAAAACCATCAGCCACAGCAGCGCCCCTTACTGTGGTAAGACCATCAATACCTCCCGAGGTGGCCCGGTATCGGGAAGGCTCCGTTTTTATCCCCTGGCTGCAAATCGTCCAATGGGCACTGCCCGCATAACACCCTGGATTAGGGGGTTGGCAGTTCTTGGTCACCGACATCCCGCCGCCCTCCTATGTGGCGAAACGGCGTAGATGCCAGTCCTAAACAGCTCCACCTCATAGTCGGACGCTGTGGTGATCGGCTAAGCCCTCACACCAACGACAAGGTGCCTTCCCTAGTGAGGGATTAATTACTAACACAGCGTAAATTCAAAAAGTGAGATAAAAAAAATGAAATGAGACACAAAGCATAGATATTTGTCATAAGTTCGTTGAAAAAGGATCTGGTGTACAACTAACTTGAAGCGTTTAGGATTTTACTTTATTAGGCAAGGCATTCCACAATTGCACAGCTCTAACGAAGAACATCCTGGATGTCATGGAGCACTTAAAGTGCCGTATAATAATGTGAGGGATTAGTTACTAACACTGCGTAAATTCAAAAAGTGAGGTAAAAAATGAAGTGAGACAAAAAGCACGGATATTTTTCATAAGTTCGTTAACAAAGGGTCTGGTGTAAGCTAACTTGAAGCGATTAGGATTTGGTTCTAACTTTACTTTATTAGGCAAACCATTCCACAATTGCACAGCTCTAGCGAAAAACATTCTGGATGTCATGGAGTACTTAAAGTGCCGTAAAAGAAGGTTGCAAATACGAGCTGACTGCGCAAACGAAGATAAACTTCATTCGAGAATCGTTCTTGAGAAGCTGGGAATATGATCGTGTTTCCTTTTAAGATAAATATATCTTGCGCAATTATTAATTATAGATTGATACCTCCTCATGGAACCTTTATCAAGGCAACCATATATCAGTCATGGTACGATTGTAGGCACACAATTATTTGTGCGATATCAAAATTAATTTTAATGGTTGAAGTTTTAAAAGTTACATGAAATATCTGAGTTTAATAAAATAAAATGGAAGGTATGAAGGCGTGGCGGACGTCTTTCTTATTGTCCCAATTATTAATAATCTCTTCCTCTTTTTCGCTCGGGTTTATCCAGCTGTTTTGATAGTTGGGGTACCGTTGCCGGTTGGTGTGATATTGGCAAATTTGCCATCGCTCACAGTTGGCTTTCCTGACCATTCGTAGCGCCCCCGCTCGAAATGCTGGTTTCGTTGCCACTGATGTCAACGGAAACATCAGACGGTAACTGACGCTATTGCTTTAGCTGATCGGATGCAAAGACTGACGTACGTAGCGGTCATTTGGTGATACCTTGCTGACAATGAACGGACCTTTGTATCGAGGTTTCAGCTTACGTGATGTAGCCGTGCTGATCAGTTCATTTATGGTAAGCACTAGATCACCTTCGTTACAAGCCTTCGGCCTGGAGTGCTGTGAGTCGTACAGAACTTTTTGCGTTGTTGTAATGGTACTGGCCTTCTCGTCGTCCACCTGGTGTTTTGTTCAGAGAACATCCTACGCAAGAGTTGATGTAGCTCTTCACGTAATTACGCATGCGAGGAAACCAAAACATATTGAGAATGCGCTTTATAGTTTTATTAACGCCCATGTTACCTGCTATGTCATGGCATTCATGTAGCAGCACATGACGTATTTACTTCGGAAATACCCATAGAAGTTTGTTGTTGTACTTTCTGTATAGACGTCCTAGCTCGATGGCATAATCCGTGTGTTCTGAATTTGTACCATTCCTCATCTCGGCGACGATGTTCTTGAGTTTATCATTTTGCGGTTGTATGCTGAATAACCTATCCGGCTAGTCGATGATCGTTTTAGTAATTTTGAGATCAGCGGTCTCCATCGCGTGGGCGCATTCATATGGCATACGGCTAAGTGCATCCACATGTTCCATGCTAGAACATGGTCGATGAATGATCCCAACGTCGAATTCCTGGATTCTCAACCACCATCGGGCTATACGTGGTAAAAGTTCTCGTTTTTCCATTGTTGTCCGTAGAGCGTTACATACAGTAATGACTCGAATCCGCTTTCCATATACGTAATACTTGAATCTTTCCAACGATTCCACGACCGCTAAAGCTTTCAGCACATAGCTGTGGAAACGCTTTTCGTTATCCGTAATGGATCGACTAAAATATGCAATCGGCTGGGTAGCTCCTTCTCGGCTTGCATTACGACGCTTGCAAGTCCAATGGAACTGGCGTCCGTATGTATTTGGTGATCGAAATCGATGCGGTAGCTCACCATTGTTGGTTTTGGGATGAGCATGCGTTTCAATTCGTTAAAAGCTGATTTTTGTTGTTCTCCCCATTCGAATTTTGTATTCTTGCGTAGTAGCTTACGTAACGGTTCGGATATAATGGAATAGCCGGCGACCAACTTGCGAATGTAGCCACTAAGACCTAAAAATTTGTGTACCTTTGTGACGTTTCGTGGTGGCGGAAAGTTGGCGATTGCGCTTGTCTTAACTTCTCCTGGATTGATGACTGTGATGGCTTGTTTGAACAATTCACACTTGTTGACGTTTGAAAAGTTCGGGAAAGCTTATCGTACATTTCTTCGAAAAAGTTGCTGCCAATCAGGATGTCGTCCATGTAGTGAAGCTTGTCGCGTTTCTTCACTCGTTTTTGTATTTCTGCCATGAGTCGATTGCGTTCTTGATCCCAAACGTTATACGTTTGAACTCGTACAATTCGTCGGTGGTGATATATGCGGAGAATTTCTGGCTATCGGATGCCATTGCGATTTGGTAGTAGCCACTATTCAAATCGAGCGACGAAAAATATTGGAAACGTTTGGCTTCTTGCAGCCGTTCTTCGATATTCGGGACCGAATTTTGTCGTTACCTTATTGATGCGTCGGTAATCGATACATAATCGATCACTTCCATTATTCTTTTTCATATATTTCTTTTTTACTACCACTGTCTCTATTAATTATTTAACAATTACTTGTACACTTTTTATTCAGCTAATCTGTTCAGAAATTATATTTAAATAGTTTTTACTCTCTAAACTTCAAATCAGTGTATTTTGTGTGCTTAAATTATGTTAAAAATTGTGTTAGAGTTTGAGGTGTGTTGTAAGTGACCTACTAGAATTGTGTGAAGCTCCGCTGCTTTCCACTGAAGTTGGCGCATGCAACACCTTTATGTTCAGAAATCTTTGTATGATACTGCACTGGCAGCCAGTATCGATAAAAGCGATATACTGCAGCGTTTGAATGTGAATTATTTTGTGAAAAGATCCATCGAAATTATTTACCCTAAGTCGTCTTGTAGTTGGACTTACTTTGGATGTACTTTATTGCCATTGTACATCGATGAAGTTTTCGTGGTAGTGCACAATTAGTTGAAAAATGCCCCGGTTCGTTGCGGTTGTGCATTTCAGCTGCGGTTTCGCTTCGTCGCCTTTCTATACAGCGTAAGATTTTGTTTTTGCTTCGTCTCGTTTGATTACTTGAATTGCATGCCGCTCACTAAACTTGCCACGATTAATGAAATAATCCTCGATTGCATCGCGCATGTGCTTCATAGTTGTAAATTTCATTACTGCTATACTGCGCTGGAGCTCACGGTGTTGCAAACCCTACTTAGCGTATCTGATGACTGCTTCTTCACTAAGCTTGTACCGAATACCTAGTGCTGATATACGGAAACAATATTCCTTCACGGTTTCTTTTGGTCGTCGTATCCATGGCGAAGCGAATTTCTCCCTCGTCTTTCACTGAGCCACACTCGCATTGCAAAGCGTTGGCAAAATCGTTCCAAGCTGAGTGCATTGTGGGTGATGGATCCAACAACATACGTGCGGCACCTTTTAATCGGGTGTATACAGCCAATAACAAAATTCTTTCATCTCTTCGATAGACCTCTAAAACTTTATTGACCCTATCTATAAATTGCTCTACGGTAATGCTTGTGTTGTTTGTCGGATCAAATTCCGGCAGGGTATGCGAAATTTCTTTGCTTGCCTCATATTTCCGTTTGAAAAATTCGTATTTCTTTGGTTTCGTAGCGTTGCGCCAACATTAGTTGAAACTGCGCTTTCGTCGTCTTCTAGAACAATCTCGTTGTTTCTATAACGTTCGCTTGCGTTCTCGTTGCCTGCTACCGTAATGTAGTTATCCGCGCGCTGTTCTGCTACCTTGAGAGAGAACGCGCACCACCGAAATGAGACGTAATGAGCACCGGTGGGCTAATGAATACCGTCCGCCACTGGGATCTGCATTTTTCGGGAGAGGAGTCGCTGCACGAATTTCTGGAGAGAATAGAGGAGTTCACCTGCTATGTTACCGCGTCCCCGTCCACCGGTTCCTCCTAACGCTGCCGGAACTGCTGCGTGGCAAGGCATTCCAATGGTACCGCATCCGTAAGCAACAAATCAACCACTGGAGCGATTTTCGAAGGGAGGTGAAACATTTTTTCTGTCTAAGCGTCATCTTCAACATTTAGAAGAGGCCATCCGAAAACGCAGGCAACAAGGCCGAGAAAAAGCCAAGGACTACGTCCTCGCATTGGAAACGCTGCTCCGCCAGCATCCGACAACGTGCAAGGAAAACCACCTCGAGCGAATATACGATGGCCTACGCGTTGAATACCGCCTCTTCGTTAAGCGCAGCGATTTTAATACGATCGGTGAGCTCCTGGAAATAACGGAAATGCTAAAAATCGAGGAAGCGAAACAGGGCAAAGTGGCGATCCACAGCCTGTATCACATTCAAACGGAGTACGATAGCAAGGAGTGCTGCTGGCGCTGCAAGGAACGCGGACACCACCGCGTCCAATGCAGAGGCCGCTGGAGAATGTTCTGCTCCAGGTATGGACAAGACAACATCCTCTCCAGGGACTGCCTATGCCCCTCGACCAACAAATCCACCGACAACGACACATCCAGGATGCCGTCAAACCATGTGAGAGGAAGCCGCCAAGCATTATTTGTTCGGCCAGAAAAGGCAATGGAACCACCAAGCTGCGAACCCACTACCGAAATCCAAGTAGATAACCGTTTCTACATACCGATAACCGTCGAGGGCATGAGCGTGCGCGCGATAGTGGACACCGGCGCCACCCTCTCATACGTCGATTAATCAATACGAAACCACCTGGAGAGGAACGACATCAAACCACATCTTAACAGGCGGAGCGTCCAATTGGCAGACCAGACGTGTGTCTATAGTTCAAGTTTCTACTCAGCAAGGATTACGTACCAAGGACGAACGACTAATACAATGATGTCCGTCATCCCGGACCTGGCAGAACGGATGATCTTAGGAATGGACTTTCCACGGGAAAGGGGAATCACCCTCACGCTAGATGGCCAGCCGTTAGAAGTCACCTTGAGTTAGACACACTATGTACAACGATCAGCTGGGAACACGCGAACAATGGCCAAAATTCGGAGCAGGGAAATTTTTCTGCGCAGCACCAGAAGCGATCGATCAAAACCGTTAGCCCAATTACCGCAGCCGAACATTCGACCATCCGCATAACCGACCGCTGAAACAACGCTTCTACCCCCGTTACCCGGCTATACAAATATACAACTTGGATAAAGAGTACCGACAAAAGCGCCGAACGCTATATGCAATGCGCTCTCCCGCTGCCCGTTACAAAACACCGACAAACCGACACTAAAACCAGACATATTTTACACAATAAAAAGCGACAGAGAAGAGCCCGGTGAGATTATTGGCAACCAAGCAATATCCGCGGCCATGGGAAATAGTAACCACCGACTTCGTGCCACCACTACCACGTTCCAAGCAAAGAAGCACTTACCTCCTCGCCATGATCTACAAATTCTACAAGTGGGTGGGGGGGGGGGGGGGGGGTTAATCCCGGCGCGCCAAGCAAAAACGACAAGCGTGATCAAAACGCTACAAGAAGAGGTCATATACCGACTTTGTTGTCCGAAAACCTTCCTTGCCGACAATGGAAAGCAGTTCGGCGGAAAAGCGTTAGCACCGTTCCTGAACGACCACCGCGCATGGGATTAGGAGCTTCCACAAATGGAACTTGCAGTAAATGTGGTCAGCAAAGAGTGTACAAAGGCATCTTCAGTATACATAAATTTTGGCGAAATAAAGTGACGTCAGCGCGGGTGCAACGGAGGTAGCAGTACCAGTGGCCAGCCAACCGAGCGGAAGTTCAAACGGTATAAATTTTTTCGGGCCGCATTTTTCCCGTACACCAGATGTTCAGTATGAAATCACAACCCGAGGAAGATGGAAACGAAAAGGAAGAATATTATGTATTATAATGAATTGTATGAAATATACTCTGTTAGTTTTAAGAACAATGAAATTTATTTATTTATTTTTTTTATTTATATGAATTTAAAACGTGACATATAAACATAAACTCTGTTAGATATAAGTGGAATGACTCTGAATATTTTTGAGAGAAAAGAAAAAATAATTAATAAAGTGCTTCGCCCACATGCACACCGGCATAAAACCCAGGCCATGCCTGGATTTCCCCACCGCAGCTTTCCGTCAACCGAAGTGGGAGTTACAACAATATCACCCCCTGTATTTCCTTGTTCACTTAAACCTGAACCCCCCTGTACTTATTTTTCTATAGCATAGCCAACAACCACTATGGTAAATAACCACACGCTACCAACGACTGATAGCAAACCAACGGTGTATTCCGTCAACACAAGAAAATCACAATAATGGTGTATTGTACCCAGGTAATGACGAGCGGGCGGATGCCTTTGTGCTATTGCCACCCGTCACCCACTGGGTGTTGAGCGGCCCGACGCCTAAATGACTATATCACCCCTCCCCCTCAGCTCTAGCTTCGGCCGTGGACCGATGCGATCGCATAAGGGGCTACCGCTGTGTCGTTAAGGTGCTATTTCCCCTCCGCCCACGGATCGATCCGCGGTGTCCCAGCTGGTACAGCCCCGCCCCCCTTAAGCACCTTCTATCTAGCGTGCAAGTAGGGCGGCGGGGGTGTATAACGGTGAAGCCGGCACTAAAGTGTCCTCGCAGTCTCTTCCCCAGGTGACCGACCCCGCCGACTATCGATCCTGCCGAAGACTACCGATCAGTCCGATCCCTTCGATACCGTCAACCGACCCCGCCCGGAACGAGCCGCCGCTGTCCAGGTAAAGACCGTCGCCGGCCTACTTCCCCTCTCTCGCCACGGCCCTTGTACACGCTCCGTAGCCCACCGCGGCTGCCGTCGCATCGTCGCCCCTCTGGTGGTGCCGGTGTTACGCCGACCATTGTCCGTCCGCCATACTACCGGCGTACCCATCCCGCCTTGCTGGTGCCGCCTCTGCAACACCAACCACTGGCCATTCGCCGTCCTATCGCCGTTCAGCCGCCGCTGCTACGACGACCGTTGGCCGTTCGCTACCCTACAGCCGTGAAGCCGCTGCTTCCGTAACGCCCTGCCAATCCGTTACCCGACCGTTCAACCGTCCTACCGAACCTCCTCTGCTCCAACGACCGTTAGCCGCCGCTCCGCCCCATCGCCATCTTGCGACGGAAAGCGGCTGCCCGTCTGATATCTCCAGCCGTGTGTGCGTGTGTTCGTAACACATAAATATTGTGTATTTATTCAGTAGGGGTTTGTGGGACCTTTACTCGACTCTGGATTGACTGAGCGTTACCCCAGCCTTAGACAAAACCCACCTCATAGAATTTTGTGAAGCTTCGCTGCTTCCCACTGAAGTTCGCCCAAGCAAAATCTTTATTCTTCAATCAAGTGAATATCTTTGGTTACTGTGCACAGTCGCTGCACACTTCGTATTTCGTTGCAAGAATATGAGGATGACTTGCCGTTTTGCACGTACTCACATGCGCTGACCCAAAATCATACGCTATTTGATTTTATATTTCGTAGTAAGTGGATTCTGATCCCACTCTGAAACTGCAGGCACACTATTATAATTATTAATTAATTTTAATGGTTAAAGTTTTAAAAGTTACATGAAATATATGAGTTTAATAAAATAAAATGAAAAGTATGAAGGCGTGATGTACGGCTCGCTCGTTATGCGAAATATTAATAATATTTTCCTCTTTTCGCTCGTGTGTATCCAGCTGTTTTGACAGTTGGGGTAGCGTTGCCGGTTGGTGTGATATTGCCAAGGTTGCCGTCGCTCACATGATGTTATTGGCAGTAATAGAGTTTTAACAAGCTTAAGTTTGGTATCTTCACTAAGAAAATTGGTCGTTTTCCATAAATGTCTCAATATATAATATAACCTACTAATTGATGAATTTGCATGATCAGCACAAGTAAGTGTAACAGCAGCTTTATCTGCGAATAAAAGTCTCGCCCTGTTCCCAAATTGGTGCAACCCTGTGGTCTATTGTGAATGGACAACAGGTGTTGAAACAATTTGGAAACGGAAAGTTCCTCTCAGCAAAAAGGACGGGCCATCATTAATAGAACCTTTGGACTTAACGACACGCGTGGCAGAAGCAGGAGTAAAATTAGTAAAAGAAAAATAAAATTAATCAATTTAAAGTTAAGGGAAAAAAGTGTAACAAAATATATAAAACGTTGGAATAAAAGAATATATATATATATATATATATATATATATTTAAAAGGCAAATAAGTTTGTTTAATTAAAAATAAAGACTGAAGAAGTAAGCAGAACGGAAACATAAAAGGGAAGTGCGTGTGCCCAGCAGTGCGTGTGTGCGCGCAAGAAATGGAACTTCCCGTAAGATGAATATCTAGTACACTGAAAGAAAGAGGCTGGTAAAATCAACCGAAATACGGGTCAATTCAACCGAAATTTCTGTTAATTTTTATCCATCGCAACTAGATGTTGAATCAACTGCGCACAAATCGTTGATTC
Source organism: Eurosta solidaginis (assembly GCF_040869045.1). NCBI lineage: Eukaryota > Metazoa > Arthropoda > Insecta > Diptera > Tephritidae > Eurosta > Eurosta solidaginis. The sequence continues at coordinate 226,786,906 of NC_090319.1, read as the reverse complement.
GTAATTGACCGTTTTAGTAGTCAAGTGAGCAAAAAAAGTTGTTGCGACAGCTTTTTACGAAAGTATCTATGTTGCCATAAAAATAAATAAATATAAGGCGCGATAACCTCCGAAGAGATCTAAGACCGAGCTTCTCTTCCAATTTGCGTCGTGCTCTCTTGATTTTCCCTACAAATTGGCCGGACGGGACCTACATGTATTATGCCGACTCCGAACGGCATCTGCAAGGCAGATGAGTTTTCACTGAGAGCTTTTCATGGCAGAAATACACTCGGAGCACTTGCCAAACACTGCCGAGGGACAACCCCGCTTAGAAAGATTTTTTCTAATTGAAAAATTTTGATTTTGGGGTGCGAACCCAGGGTATACGGTGTGGCAGGCGGAGCACTCTACCATCACTCCACGGTGGCACTTACTAACCGAACGTCAATTGAGCTTACATCAAATATGTTGACACACATTAAACATTATACACTTTATTATTTAGATTTATTAAACGCACTTTTACCACATTTTATATTTTATAATTTATTTAATTTATAGTTTTGAAATTCGCTTTGCAAATAGAAATGAAAATAGTAGTTACAAAACTGATTCTTAATTCTTTCAGTTGCAGCTCAGCTTATTCTCAATTTCTTCCCTCGCATGTAGTTGCCACACTTGATTGCTTCGAACAAAACTTGTATAAATGTTTGACATAACATTTTAAATAGAGAACTTGTAAGTTATAGAAAAGTAAAGAATCAAATCGCTAGAAGGTAATTCACCACTGGAGTAACTTTACATGTAATTCGGCAAGCTTAATTTTCGTAACACTTTAAGTTGAAACGATTCCAAAACAACTCAAACTTTTATGTTGTCGGAAACATCAACATTAAAAAAGGATGTTTCCTATTAACTTATTACATTCGTTCGCGAGAGTGAAAATTCGTAAAAACTTGAACAAAATGTTACTAACTTTGGAAAAATGCTGTTCGTTCAAACAAAACGTTTGCAACAAGAGGGCGCAATTTTAGGAGAAGTTGCAAAATTGTACCCAATAAATAGGTGTCCCGGTATCTCATAATTTTCTGCACAGTAAATTCAAAAAAGGGTTCTTCTTTTTGTATTGATAACTGAAAAACTAATTTTTTGTTGTTTTCCCATTTTGTGTGTTTTTCGATTTGGTGGTTTTCTTAGTTTGGTATTTTTTTTAAACAAGTGGCACCATCGTCATAAGTACAAAGTAGAGAGCGCAGTGAGCGTAAAATTCTTTTTGAAATTTGCTCATGATCGCTGTTGAAATGACCAATGAGATCAGTTGTGTTAACAGAAAAATCAGTTAGATTGACCAGGAATCTGTCAGTTTTACAGAATTTTGTTAACTTAAGAGCGAAAATTCCTCTTCTGTTGAAATGACTAATCTAATTTGTTCGTTTGACAAAGAACTCGGTCGAATTAACAGTAATTCGATCAATTTCACCGAATCTCCATTAAGTCAAGAACAACAGAACCGATTTGTTGATTTTACTAGTACCATTTCTTTCAGTGTATGAACCAAAGCGTTCTAACAGTCTTCTCAAGTCACACAACATTCCTATTAAGTATTATTGGAGAAACGTCATCCAAATTATAAGAATAATGAAAACGGGCAATCGCCTGTGTTTTAGATTCACTAAAGCCGAGCTTATTATTGTTAGACCATTGATATATAGCTTTTAGGACTTCATTTATTCGACAAAAAAGATCCTCCACTAACCCAAGAGGTGCCGAGAAGTATACTTGCGCATCATCCGCACAAAATGAATATATACTTTTTGACAACATTTCTCTATGTTATTTGTATACAAGCTAAATAAAATTGGTACACCAGATTTTACCGGCAATGAGCTGGATTTACTATCTCTACACACTATCCTCTGATACCTGTTTGTCAAGTAGCTATAAAAGAGGCAACTAAGGCAAGTATTCCAAGATAACTCGTTTAAGGAAATAGTTACGGACCCGACGAGAATTTCTGCTACATCAGCAACACTAATTCATTATGTTGTTACAAATGCGCTCATAGCAAAAGCAGAAATTGTAACTGAACATAAAATAAGTGATCACGAAACGATTTGTATCGAAATTGGTAGCAACAATAACCAGCATAAAAAGGAGGATAAAATTGTATCACTGAAAATAAGAAGATTTAGTGGGAGAATAAATTCTAACGTCTTCAGCCAGGATAACGTAAACTGCATTCATTCTTTGGATAACTTCGAGCAAAAGGCATAAATGTTTAGTGAACACATTAAATGTGCGTTGCATAAAATGTCAAAAAATAAAATCATAAGGAGTAATGAAATCAGATGTAAATGGTTTAACACATCATTAAGTGAAGTGAAATATAAGAAAATTAATTGCTATAAACGCGCTGTATGGACAAAGAATCCGTCTGATTGGGCTAAATATGAAAAAGTAAGGAACGAATACTCATTAAAATTAGATAGAGAGAAAAATCAAAATATTGAGAAAAAAATTGAACAGTACAAAGATCAAAAGTCAATGTGGCAATAAATAAAAAAATTGGTATTAAAAAAAGATTATAAAGAAATACAAAAAGTAAGCTTTAGTGGAACAGTAGTAACTGAAAGGTACGAGATAGCGAATCAACTTAACAATTTTTTTGTGGACAGCATTAAAGCTATTAATGAATCTATACAAGCAATGACTTTTGTTAATTGGGCACAAACGCCAAATAAAACTTTCAGTTTCCAATTCGGAAAAATAACGTTAAGTGAGTTCAAAAGTTATATTCAAAGTATGAATAAAAAGAAAGATTTCAATGGTCTCTCAGCGCTTATACTATTGCTGGCGTTCGAATTTTTAGGACCAATAATGGTTGCGCTGATTAATGAATCATTCACGAAAGGCATTTTCCCTGAAAATAGGAAAGAATCCAGAGTTGTTCCAATAGAGAAAGTAAAGAACGCGATCAAGCCAGAAGATCTTCGGCCAATTAACACAATGATAAATTTATTAAATATAACCAAAACGTGAAGCGAAGCTCCATCCATCGGTGTGATCCTAATTATATGTTGCGGTGATCCATATTTTTATCATTTGAAAGAAAGTAAGTTGCAGGATTGGTGCTCCAACTAAGTTTAATATAAATACACCGACAACAGCTATATTGCCCGCCAAGTCTTTTTGTGCTGTAAATTTAACATTTTTGCTGTCTACTAAGTGCGTTACTAGCGCCATATGATAGCGTAGAAGCAAAGTAATATAAAACCCGTGCTTCCACCCTATTGTACCTACCAACTTTTTGAAGTATTTTTTCTTTTTGAGTACTATGTCTCTGGACTCAGGAAAACGTCGTGGTGAGGCTATGGCCAACGAGTCTGAAACAGCTAAAAAAAAAACTCCAAGTCTCAGCGATTCATCTCCAAGTTTAAACCGTAGTATCCAACAACGCTTGATCAAGAACAATGAGGTGATATTAAAAAAAAAATTTTAGAAGCAGAACAGCGTATGATTGAGTTTTTCTGCAAAAAGCTTGATGATAAATTTGAGGAGTTAAGGTGTGTGTTTACCGAGATTAGCGGAGGAGTAACTATCTTGGAAAATCGGAGGCCTTGAAAGCGAGATAACCGACCTAAAGCTGAGCTTATCAAAGCAAGAAATCCAAAATGGTGCATGCGACGTTCGAGTCCATGGTATACCCTTTGAGGAAGGAGAAAATTTAACCAGCATGGATCACCATATGTGCTTCGCTTTAAGCATGCAACCACCCCCATTAAAAAGCATTCTTCGACCACGAAAGGTAGGTCATAGCACAACTGATCCAGCTTTTATCATCAAATTTCAATCGCCGGCTGATAGAAATAAATTGCTGCGAACAATTTCTACGTTCAGGCGCCAAAACAAAAATGATACAAATATCAGAGGGCTACGTCTAGTTCCCGTGGGAATAAATTCCGATGCACCAATCTTTGTAAATGCATCGCTGTCAAAGCAAAATTATGAAATCTTTAAGGCTGCTATCCGTCTTAAAAAAAAAGAAAAAATTTCCTCGGTTTTCACAAAAAGGGGTTTGGTGCATATCAAGCGTAAAACCAACGACCTACACGAAGCTGTACCGGACTTTAATTTTCTTGATGGCCTTGGAGGAAATGCTACCGAAAATAAAAACTCCTTTCGAGAAGACGGCGCGCTGGCTCCAAACACCATTCAGGAATATCACCAAAGACCAAATTGACCCTCTCTACCTATGTATCGCATTCGGTATACCACTCTATTTCTTTTTTATCTTTTCATCTTTTGTCTTTTTCATGGCTTTCAATGTCTTAAAATGTTTGAACATGTTATTGTTAGTGAATTGTAGTGAAAAGCATTTACCCTATTGTCTTTATAATGTTGCGTTCCGGTTGTGAGTTCTCGAACTCGAAGAACTGCTTAAGTACTCTGTCGCGCATAGTCAGTAGACACGCTAAAGGTCTCAGGTTTATACATATAAATGCGATTGCGGTTGGCAAAGAGGAGCGACTGGCGCGGCTTGTTGGACGGCCATAACCGTTTAAACGATTAAGCGCCAATTAAGTAAGTAAGTATAATTGTAATAAAAATTTAATACTGGCGGCACTTATAAGGCAATAATGTTCCAAATAATAAAGAGCAACAAAAAGTGGAGTGCTACACATAAACTATGTTAAGTGTGCCTGTTTATTTTAAGTTTAAAGTTTTTACCAATTTAAATTAAACATAAGAAAAAATACAAATAGATATATTTTGCTTGTGCAGTTCCGGCAACTGTAAAATTAAAACAAAAAGAAAAGTGGAAGAATGTGATAGATGTCACCAAAAAATCAAAGGCGAGGGTGGCGTGTGATGTGTGATGGATGTGCCGCCTATATTTCGAATGTTGATCAAGTTCTAAGAGAAACACTTTCAATATCCGAAATAAATAAGATCATGATAAAACTATAAGAAGTTAAAACCATTCTCTCTCTTCGGCGGTTTTTTGATATTTAAAAAAATGTTATAATCACACTCTAAAACGTGGAAATGCCAAACTAAAGGAAACTAAAAAAAAATGTTTGGTTTGAGTTTTTTCAAATGCCAAACAAATAAAATTAATTTTTTTCCAATTGTTTCAAAATCGAATTTTGTGTATTATTGTGTGGATTAGCATACAGGGATGGTATCAAGTGTCCTTGCTACTGCTATAAGGAATAATCTCGGTTGGAGGTACCCGATAGTGTGTATTTTGGTCTTATTCTTTGCGGGAGGAACACGTACCCATTCATTCATTAATTGGTGATTGATTTTTCCCCGACATGCCTCTCCAAGCTCAATGCAGATCTCCCTAGTTGGACGAAATCCTTCACTGTCTATTACTTACGCAAATCCGTCAGCAGTGACGTGGCTGCCAAGGCGCGAGCGTGCCATTGTTTCTTGGAGGACAGCAAGTACTACGCCCTTTTCTTATTTACTGCAAGATCTACTTTTTCTTTATCCAGTACAGAGAGGATACAACTTATGTCGCGTTTGCCAAGGCCTATGATAGCAATATCATCAGCGTACGCCAGCAGTTGTACGTTCATGGATCATGGATCGGCTACTAGAATTAATTTCTCTAGCATTTGGTCAAATAAGTAGCATGATAGGGCGTCACTTTTTCTGGAGCCTCTTTTGGTTTCGACTGGTCGGAGCGGTCCCAACGCAAAAATTAATTGATGATTAAAAAATACATAATATGTCATGATTTTAACACCCATTCTAATTCATTTGATATAACGGATTCACTTTTTACCATAAAGAGAACTTTCCTATCCTATCTTAACACTCAACAAAAAAATATAAATTAAATAGAATAAAAATACGTAGAAAAATTTACGTACTAAAACTGTTCACTTATTTAACAATGTAGTATATGTATAATTTCTAACTCTTTTGTATAATACTCAGCTGATGATTTTTATTCTTTCGCTGAGCAGTTTTAGATCTCAAGGCTTAACAAACCTCTATCAACAACTCTGCAAATACAAATCCGTGCGTCATGCGGATGCGCCCCTCGCGACGCACTATGGCGCCTTTTGAGTGTTTTCTTTGCAAAAATCATATCCTTTGAACTAATGAAGATATTTTAAAGATTTATACTGCACCTTAAAGCTAATTATTTAGACTTTGAACAGTTTAAAATACAGGGTGCAGGAGTAACAGGGTGCTTCACAATAATTCGTCAAAATTGAAAAATTGTAGAAATACACAAAAAAAAAAAATTTGTTAAAACCTGATGGAAAAACTTTGAAATTTTTTTTTAATAAGATGTATTTGAACATGAAATCCGATAAACTTATGATTTATATGAAGGAGTGTGGCTCTACCCACTTATGATTAAAAGTTTTGTCTTAGTAGCAAGGTTATCAATCTCCACCAAATTTTGTGGACGCATTACTTCTGTTAAGATATAAATAAAAAAAATAAATGTAAGGCGCGATAACCTCCGAAGAGATCTAAGGCCGAGCTTCTCTTCCAATTTGCGTCGTGCTCCTCTTGATTTTCCCTACAAATTGGCCGGACGGAACCTACATGATTTTATGCCGACTCCGAACGGCATCTGCAAGGCAGATGAGTTTTCACTGAGGGCTTTTCATGGCAGAAATACACCCGGAGCGCTTGCCAAACACTGCCCCGCTTAGAAAAATTTTCTTCTAATTGAAAAACCTTATTTCTAAAATTTTTGATGTTGCTTTGCCCGGGCTTTGAACCCAGGGCATCCGGTGTGGTAGGCAGAGCACGCTACCATCACACCACGGTGGCACGCTGTTAAGATATATATACTGAAAACTTGAGCTGGCGGATTCCAGACTGGTTTCTCTCGATGGAGGTTAGGAAAGAAAGGCAGTGATTAATATTAAAATTTCAATAGACTTTATTTCACAAAATATTCAGTGGAAAATAACAGAAAGAGAGTTTAAAGGTGCAAGCATGCAATTGCTACAATATTACCTTTAATATATCCAGGGACTCTGCGTTCTGGCGGTGTGACGTTTGATGTGGTTTTAACTTGCGGCTTCAAGACGTTCGAGCTTACGTAAACTGCTGCGGTTTTAATCCAAGTGAAAGATATTCCTTTCCACGCATTCCGTTTACCCCCAAAGCTAACAGGCCTTTGGCGGGGTAACTTAACGAAACGTCACTTTTTCTTTTAGTATAAGTGCTAACGGCCGTAACAAATAAGCGGGTTTGTATTAAATTGCATTAGGGTGGCCGGCCCTTAATTTTCCTTTGGGGTTAGCCTGCTGGCCTAAACATGCCGGCCCCTTGCGGTACGCAACGTCGCCTTGCCCTCCTGCTAGAGTAGACAACATCTAGAGGAGAAAGATGAGAAATTTGTGGATGGACAGACTGTACACATGAGTTCAAAGTATAACATATTCTTTATTACAAAATTCATAATTTAAAGGCAAATTCAAAATTCATTTTTTTTTTTGATATTTATCTGCGACACTTTAGGCTCTGGATACTCCAGAGAGCACGAAGCCGAATATCGTGCTTTGCGCCAAGAGCGGGCCGAATGACGCTGGCAGAACTTGATTCAGCATAATGTCGGCATATACGTCTGCCCCGAGAACTAGGCGTACTGGCGACGCGACGTAGAATTTGGGATCGGCGAGACAGATGTGTGTATACATAGCCGTGATGGCTGGATCCAGGCTGTGACTAGGCGCCACTCGGTGGAAATGTGGTGTGACGACGGCATGGGTCGCAATGCGTTTGTTATCGCCGTGCTTCCCCCGCAGACACACCACACAGCCTGTCTGGCTACCCACTCGAGTTTCGTCCAGCCGCAGATCCCGGACCAAGTCGGCCGATATGACGGTTGACGGCGAACAAACATCGATCAATGCTCGCACCAGATGTAGTCGTCCTCCAGCTTCTATTTTGACGATAGCGGTCGGCGAAAGCGAGATCATGGGCCCCAGTACGGGTCCAGCGACGGGGTTCAGCCAGGTACGTCCACTGCGGAACGTTAGCGGCGTCCTTAGCTGGCGAGTGGCAATGACTCCTCGAGAATCGGCGGCGGTCGACGTAGAGCGAGGCAGGCTAGTCGTGATGGCTTCGTGACGGCGATTTGTGTTGTTGTTGGCCAGCTGAGGGCGTTGTCGTTGTCGGCGACGACGGTGAGGGGTTCTGTTCGACTGTTGGCGCTCATGTTGTAGCAGGGGTCGGAAGAGCCGTGGTTCCGATCCCCCTGATCGTCGGAAAGGCAGTGGTTCCGATCTATCAGAGAGTCGGAAGGGCCGTGGTTCCGATCTCTCTTGGACAATGCTGGCCGGTTGAGAATAGATGTCCCTCTCCGTGGTTTCTCGTTCCATCTCCTCCGCCTCAATATCGGAGGCGTATAGTGATAACGCCCCTTCGAGGTTCTCGCGTTCTTCCTCCTCTACCTGTACGCTCCACGGCTTGTACGGCTCACGCGAGGCTTTGGCTTGCTCATCCACGTGAAGGGTGGTGTGGTGTTTCTCGCCACATCGCCGACATCTCCCGTTGCTTGTGCAACCAGCCGTGCGATGTGCCATGGAGAGGCAATTGCCACAATAATTGCCCAGAAGAGCTTCGCGCATCCGTTCCTCAGGCGTCTTTGAACGGTAGACTGGGCATAAACGGATCGGATGCCTAGCCGAACACAAATGGCATGGGACCTTGAAATAGCTTGCCTTTTTTTCATATGCCTTGCGCAATTGGCCGTAGCGGGTCATGATGCCTGCAATTAGACTCATTAAGTCATATTATATACGTGTCGATTATTTTTCAAAAAAAATATCTGATTGTGGCTGAGTGACGAGATTACCTCAAAATTGTGACTTATAAAATTTTTTGGAACCCGGTATACAACTTTCGGTATACAAAATGAGGTATACAAAATTTAGAAACAGGTATACAAATTTAGGCATACAAAATTAGGTATACAAAATTTAGAAACAGGTATACAAATTTAGGTATACAAATTTCAGAACTCGGTGTACAAATTTCGAACTTAGGTATACAAATCCAGGTATACAAAATTAGGTATACAAATTTAGGTATACAAAATTTAGAAACAGAGTTCAAAATTTGGAGTTATCTTTGTGTCCCCTAGTGTGTTTTAAATTGCAGAAACTTGCTATAAATGGTGGTGATGTTTACTATAAGCCACCCTGGGCTCCCACCAACCAGGTGCAAAACTTTGCTGGATTATTATGTGGACATTCCCTACAAAAAATTTGGTCACAAACTTACCCACGCCCATGCAAATGTGACTATGAATATAACCTGTGGCTGTAAAATGACTAGTCAAATGACGTGGATTGACGCGGCGTCTTTGCAGGGTTATTACACTGGTGGCTAGATCGGTTATTGCCCCTTCCCTTGTATGTGACAATACTTCTCTTTTTCCTCATACGTTCGTAAACGATTTGGTATACTCTTTTAATTGGTATTTCATTGAATAGCAACGTCTTACTTGCTATTAACGACCTACCAGAATATTTGGTACATTTGGCTTTTTGGGCTTAAATGGTGCAGGGTGAGTCAAGTGCTCATTAATTGCGGCCATGGGTGTTGGCATCACTGCTTGTTGTTTGGTTATTAAAGGCATTTCCTGAATGAGAAATGTCATTGTGAAAAATTCCACGAGGCTGTACGGTAGCAGAGCGGTAAGTGTCGTAGATGTATTAAATTATTATTACTATTAATGAACTGTTTTTCTCTTTTCTTTTCAATTTCAGGTTTTCTGCAGCATTCATTTCGTCGCACAGTTTCATTTGGCTAATTTATTATTGATCATATTGGCGGGGCGTGCCGTAAATGATAAGAACTATTTGCCGCTATGGCATTCCTCAGTGACAAAAACGAAATATCATACAAATATGGCCAGCATTTTTTTGTGCCAAAGTGGTTTATTTTCTTCGGCGCTCATTGTGGCAAAGACGCGTGGTGTTTGTATAGACCCCTTTTAGCATTGACCAGCGTGGTTGGGCAAGAATCTGGCTGGTGGGCAGAGGTGAATGTGTGTTTGTATAATTCGAGCGACTCAATGTTTGCGAAAGCTTATTTAAAAATTATAACATAACATAGTTGTACCTAAATGATCATCCAAGGCATATTCGAGCGATGACTGTGACCGGACTGTGCAACGCCAATGTGGTTCTTCTTCGTAAATTGACTTGCACAGCGGTGACCTGATCTGAACGTGACATTGAGACATCCAAAGCCTTATGCGTCACAATATCGTCAAGATTGTTATGCAAATGTATGAAATTGTGAGTATGCCGGTTTTTATTCTGTTTTCTCCTTAGAGGTACACTCCTGCGTAGTTAGCAACTATGTATTAAGTACATCTATTTACAACAATTTACATACCTATTAACCTATGTGATGCTTATCTACTGAAAGCTTCAGCATTTGAATTTGTTGGTTGCTCCGTTGATTGTTTAATTTTAATTACATAAATATAACTTCAATACCGGGATATAACACGAAATTTGTTGTACATATTTTCTTATCAATAAGATATGGCGCGATAGGTGCGGTATCGAATGCAATATCCTTGGCATCATTATGAGTAATACTACCCAAATTTTTACGTTATACTTTAATGGCACGACTCTCAGAACCATTAACCTTAATTGTTAAATCCAGTTTGTAGTCTACGTCTGTATCCGGCCAGCGTTGTATCAGCACATGGAGGTCCCATTGCAGTTCGGTTGATTCAATACTCAAACGATTTGCTGTAGCTACAAAGTTCGACCATAGTTCTGATGCGAAATGTGGCGCTATTGGTGCGAGCATAATTATTGGACTAGCCAAAGCGCGTTAATATTGTGGACTATAGCGAATAATGTGTTTAGGTCCACGTCTTGTCGAATTTGTTAGGCCTTGCATTTTAGAGATGGCCACACTTAGCTGGTATGAGTGTCGATAATTAAATGTTGCACCTTTCACATAAGAGTTGCGTGCATCGAATAATTTAGCATCTTCCTCTTTAAACGCTTCACTTTCTGTATCAATATGTTTTTGCTTTGGTTCAGTACGTGCTGCATAAAAACATTGTAAGGTCTGCCAAAGCCGTTGTTGCCAGTTCAATATACCAGGGAAGGTCGCGCTGGACGAATGTCGATGTGAATTTGCGGCTACATCCGTAGGTTCAGCATAGAAGCTCTCATTGGAATGGAGAACACTACTCGCAAAAGCGATTGTGTAATTGTCTTTATTTCCTTCGCATGTCAATATAATATCCTGATCTTCCGGAGAGGCATCCGTGGATATTGAATCAGCTGACAAATGAGACCTTTTAAACGGCGACGAAAGCAAACCCGATTTACATATGGCATTATCCATGTTTGAGGTGATAGGAATTTGTGATGCTTGATGCTTGTGCATTCAGAGGCAACATGGTTTTTTTGTATGGTATGCGATTGCAGCAAATGATTACTATTACCCATATTCTTGCAATATGAAGGCATACGTAGAAGAATGTCTTCAGCACAAAACCTTTCCATATCAACTTCGGCAAGATTAGCATCCAAATTTTTTTAGAAGTCATCATAGAAGATTATATCACCATTATTATGATATTGATGAGAATATGCTACGCTGTTATTAACTGCCCCAGCCATCAAGATAGCTGCTGAAATCGTGTGAAGAAGCACTTGAATAACTTAAATTGTTGCCAAATAGACGCCATCACCACCACCCTTGTTAATATTATGACTAACACCTATCCCCCTACCAACGGCACTCTGTATATCAAATGGGCATCTTGAGATTAAAAGCACCACCGCGAAAATTCACAAGCAATTAATGACGCGATGAAAGTTATGTGTAGTAGATATGTATTTATATAAAGGCATGAATATAAAGTAAGTGCAGCGAAAATGAGTTAATTGTGCGTACGTGTTTGGTGTAACATCTTCTAGGTGAGAAAAGATAATAACATTGTACAGCACAGGGCTAGATATTCGGCCAAACCAATTATTTCAAGAAGATTGATTCCTAAGTACAAGGTTATTGCTTTATGCATAAAGCTAATAAAAGCTGTTTTCAAAGGAATCACTACATAGAAATTCCAATATAATTTGCAAGTTACTACTATCAAAAATTAAATTTATTTAACTACTTTTATGCACATGTCACCTTGTTGTTCGGAGCTGCATATATATTTTTATTTGTTTGGTGTGTTTAAAAAATTTTAAAAGATAAGATGTAGGCGTGATCTAGCATCTTAACCAAAGCTCAGTGCGTATACAATGCCCGAGTGTAACCGAACTCAGACTATCAGAAAGTATTTCTGTCGATATAGACTTTCGCAAACAGAGGAAAGCGAAGGCAGTAGTGCATTCGCAGATCTGGTTTTTGATAACTTACGCGCCCGTGATGTTTCAGTTTGACGTTGTTGTTGCATTAACGACAAAAACACTCCACGAAGGTTTTGGGGGAGTGGTGCCGACGTTCATCCTTTGCCGAGTACAATTGTTCCAAACTAATTCGGATTTCCTCCTAACGTTTCTCAAACCCCTTCTGGTTTGGTTCACGATGGTGGAAGTTTTTTTTTCTAATTTTTGAGATAATTTGGTATTCTACCTTTTCACATGCCGTTCTATAGCAACATGTTGCAGATTCCATGATTCGGTAGATTTTGTTGTGGGATTTCGTGAGATCGAATTATTATTATTATTAATAGGTCTAGAAGCTCTGCGACCTTTGTGTAGATTTATTGTGCAAGACCTTTCAGCCCAATTTTGTATCTGGCGGCTGTAAAATACTATCGGCAAAGGTTTTAATGGGATGCAGCAGATTCTTCTGCCTCATCGCGATGGGGTGGTAAGATGATGAGCTTTACCAAGGGTCGGATTATCTGGCCTTTCATCGTAATGATATCGACCACTCTGACGCGATCGTCAGGTCCTGGGTGTAATTTGACCACCCGTCCGAGTCTCCATTCATTTGGAGACAAATTATCCTCCTTTATTACGACCAAGTCCCCGATTTTTAGGTTCGTTTTGGGAAATCTCCATTTGTTTCTTTTCTGCAGTTCAGAGAGGTATTCCGATTTCCACCTCTTGCAGAAGGAGTGATGTAGAGATTTTAACTTGTGCCATCGATTTATGATGGAGGCAGAGTTTTCGCTGGCGTCAGGTTCTGGTGGAGATAAGAGATGTCCTCCTACCAGAAAGTGGCCTGGGGTTAGTGGCTCCAGGTCTGATACATTGTTTGACGCGGGGCTCAATGGTCGGGAGTTGAGGCAGGCTTCGATCCTGCATAGCAAGGTTGCAAACTCCTCAAAGGTAAATTTGCAATTTGAGGCGATTTTTGTGAAGTGGCTTTTAAAACTTTTCACTCCCGCCTCCCACAGTCCCCCCATGTGAGGAGCTGATGCGGGAATGAAGTTCCACGATAAGGATTGATAGGAATACCTGGATAGGGTGTTATCGCGGGCATTTTGTAGGAATTCCCTCATTTCCGCTTTAAGTGCTCTAGAAGCCCCGACAAAATTCGTGCCATTGTCGGAAAACATTTTACTAGGGCAGCCTCTTCGCGATACGAACCTCGCAAATGCTGCTAAAAATGATTGGGTGCTGAGGTCGGAGGTGGGTTCCAAGTGAATCGCTTTCGTTGCAAAGCAGACGAACAAGCACACATACCCCTTCGACACTCTACAACCTCGCCCTCGAAAGTTCTTTATATCGAAGGGTCCCGCAAAATCAACTCCTGTGTTTGTGAATGGCCGTGAGTACGTAGTTCTCTCTTTGGGTAAAATTCCCATTAGCTGGGTTTGAACACGTTTTCGGTAAATCGTGCATTCCTTGCAATTGTGGATTGTCGATTTTATCATGTTCTTGACCCGTGGTATCCAATACTGCGTACGGATGAGGCGTAGCATAAGTTGGTTTTCCCCATGGAGTGAGATCCTATGGGTAAACTTTACAATAAATAAATGACTGGGTGTCGCTCGTTGTACGGGATATCTTGGGAAGCTTCGAGGCGGCCGCCTGCCCTCATAACCCCCCTTTCATCTAAGAATGGGTTCAGTGGTAGTACCTCGCTCTTTGCTCCTATGAGTTTTTTAGATTTTAAAGCTGAATACTCCTCCCCATAATGCCTCTTTTGGTAGATAATAATCAGACGTTGGGTCGTTGCTTTTATTTCGCTCGACGAAATTGAGCAAGACTTCGACTGAAATGAGGCTCTTGTTTTTGGGTTAGTTCTTTGAAAGAATATCCAGACGTAGGATAGTACTTTCAAAGCTCTCGAGAGGTCAGAAAATCTTGTGAAGAGATCAGAGTCTGTATCTACTATTGATGAGTGTACCTGGACCCGCTTTTCTTCTGACATGGTGGTATATTCTGTTTCTTGGGTAGGCCAATTTGAACTATCTTCATGAAGCCAAAAAGGGCCCTCCCACCACAGGGCTTTGTTGATAAGATCTTCAGCGGGTATACCTCTACTTGCGAGATCTGCCGGATTTGTTGCCGAGTCGACATGAAGCCAGTTTTCTTTCCCTACTTTGTCGATTATTTTTGTCACCCTATGGTCAACGAAAGTGGACCACGAGCATGGGGGCTTGCGAATCCATGCAAGGACGATTGTCGAATCCGTCCATAGATAGGTGGTAGGGTTGTTAAAATTAAGATTTTTCGCGACTGACTGTACTATTTCTGCTAGCAGGACCGCACCACATAGTTCAAGGCGGGGCAGAGATATAGTCTTCACCGGGGCTACCCGGGTTTTTGCGTAGAGCAGATTTACGAACACATGATTATCAACTTGTACCCTCAGGTATATTGCGGCTGCGTATGCTTTCTCGGAAGCATCGCAGAAGCCATGTAGTTCGCTGCTCGCTACCGGGGAAAACTGTACCCAACGTGGTATACGAATGCTTTCAATATGTCTGTAGCTTTCTACAAAATCATGCCATCTATCTAATATCGCGGGAGACACGGCTTCGTCCCAGCCCGTGCCTTCCAGCCAAATACCTTGCATAATGATTTTCGAGGTAATAATAAATGGCCCTAGCCAACCTAGTGGATCAAATAATTTTGCTATAGCAGATAATATTGTTCTCTTTGTGAACACGACTTGGTTATCGATGGGTTTTGCAGAAAAATAGAAATAGTCAGAGTGGGCATTCCACCTGATCCCTAACGCTTTAACCATGCTAGCATCTTCAAAATTTAAAAAATTTTCGTTTAATAAATGCGATCTTGGAATACCTTCCAGTAGTTGGTCGCAATATGAAAGCCCACTTCCTGAGGGAGAAGCCGGCTGATTGTAATGCCGCTTGAATTTCGTCCCTTGCCTTCGTGGCGGTGGCAATGGTGTGTCCGCCCGCTAAAACGTCGTCGACATACATAAACTGTCGTAGGATGTCCGATGCGATGGGATAGGTTTCCTCTACGTCCTCTGCTAGTTGAAGAAGGGTCCTTATGGCCAGGTAGGGCGCGCAGTTTACTACGAAGGTCACCGTCTTCAATTCGTATATGCCGATGGGTTCGCTGGTGGATGACCTGAAGACGATGCGTTGATACCTGGTGTCCCTGGGCTCTAGCAATATCTGCCGGTACATCTTTTCGATGTCACTGTTGAATACGTATCGGAACAATCTCCAACGGAGTATGAGAATTGTTAGATCACTCTGAAGGACTGGGCCGGAATGAAGGACATCATTTAAACTTATTCCATTAGCAGTGGGACAGGAGGCGTTAAAAACAACTCTCACTTTAGTGGTGGTGCTTTCTTCCTTAATTACTGCGTGATGGGGTAAAAAATAGGTGTCGCATGTATCAGCCGGAACATGCTCTTCTACCCGTGCCATATGAGCTAACGTTTCGTATTTGGACACGACTCGGTTATATTCCGTTTGCAATTCGGGATTTTTCGCTTACCGGGTTTCGTTTCTGAAAAATTGTGAGCACGCGCTCTTAAGCGACGGTCCTAATGAGATACCCTTTTGAAAATCCTGCTTAAAAGGCAAAGACACGATATATTTGCCATCTTTATTTCTTTTGGTGGTTTTTTCATACAACTCCTCGCAGTAATTTTCGTCTTTGGTATAAATATGGTTTTTGGGAATGTCTTCCAGCTCCCAAAATGACGCTATTTGTTTATCCAGCGATACCTCATTAAAAAATGACACACACCGACCGGCTGGGCTGGCCGTTTCCGTTTGGCCAGTTAATATCCAGCCAAATACTGTTTCCTGCGCAAGGAGGGTGCCTAAAACATTTTTCCGTATACCGCCTAGCATTATCTGTGCGTAAATATCCCCACCCAGAATAAGATCTACTTGTTCATTTACAAAGAACCTCCGATCTGCTAGCACCAAGTCCGGGAAAACTTGGTGTGTCATGGGGTCAATTTGACAGGTTGGCAGATTGCCGGTGAGCTGGGCTAAAACCAATGCTGTAGTGTGTATGCGTACATTCGGGTTTATTGATGACTGCAACTGAATGAAGCATGCCTCTTTCACTTGGGCTGACACCGTGTTGTTTATCCCTGACACTTGTGCATTTAGCTTCCGACAGGGCAAATTTATCCTTCTCTTAAGTCGCTCCGAAATGAACGAGCACTCTGATCCGGAGTCTATTAGGGCGCGGGCCGAAAAGTGTTCATTGTTATAAAATATATTGACTTGCGCAGTGCCTAATAGAACCCCTTTGCTTGTATTCGCGAAACAGGAATTGAAGTTGGGTGGTTGATTATTTGCCGTGGCAAACTGACGTTGGGCCTGAGCCTGTGCCGAGGTAGATGGTCTTTGATCTAATTGTGTTTGTTGGGTTGTGGTTGGTCTTGCACTCATGCCCGTATTTTGTTGAATATGCAGGAGTGTGTGATGCCTTAGATGGCAAATGCTACAATTAAAGGAGCACGTACATTTGGATACTGTGTGTTTCGCTGAGAGGCAATTCAGACACCCCCTACTGTCTTTTATAAACGCTACTCTGTCTACGACAGAGAGCCGTTGGAAGCTTTGGCATTGTGACAGCTTGTGGTTATTTTTCTTACAGCATCTGCAAGTATTTCTAGCTACATTTGCTTGGTAAGCGCCTACCTTCTTTTGAGACGAATCATTATTATGTTTGGGTGGTGGTTGTTTGGGAGCTTTGGTATTTTTGCTACCTGTTAATCCCGAGACTGTTTCCAAAGTCTGGAACCTATTTGATAAAAATTTATCCATATCTTCCCATTTTGATATTTCAGTTTTATTTTCTATGGTCTGTTCCCATAAAGCTAGCGTGCTTTCGGGTAGTTTGCTGGAGCATAGATATGTGAATATCGCATCCCAATTGCCTATCTCAATTTGATGAGCTTTCAGAGCTGAGATGCAGTTATTTATTTCCCGCTGAAGTGTTTTAATCGCGGTGCCACACTCACTTTCTACGCTTTCAAGATTGAATAATATTTTTAATTGGGTATTGACGAGAATTCGTTTATTCTCATATCTTTCCCCTAAATTCTTCCACGCTGTGTCAAACCCTTCGTTTGTAAGTGGGCATTTTTGCACTATATCCCTTGCCTCACCCTGCGTTTTTTGGTTGAGGTGAAATAACTTCTCAACTGGAGTGATGCGCTTATTCCGTATGTATATTGCCGTGAACATGTCACGGAACGTTGGCCAGGAGAGGTAGTCACCTTTGAATACATCCGTATCGCACGGAGGTAGTCGCATGCTGTGTTCTGGATCAGGTGTCCCTTCTCCCTCCTTATCGCGTTTAGTTAGCTTTGCTATTAATTCAGCCATGGTTGAACTGCCGCGTACATATGCGGCATACGTCGCCTGGTATTTCGGCTTGGCCTGCGCTAACACCTTTTTCTCTGCCGTTTCAGAGTACAAGAGATCCTCATAAGGTAACTTTGCCTTTCTCCAATTATTCTTTAACTCTTCTTGGTGAATGGCTAGAGTACATTTTATGTGCTCAGCTTGAGGTCTGTCGTTGAATTCAGCCTAAAACTGTGCCACCTCATCAGTTGCTTTAATGAATTTCTCCATATCGTTTGATATTTAACAGAGAAGAACTATTATGCAGGGCCTAATTAGCAAATTCGAGTTTGATGCTCAGAAGCAAAGGGAAGGGTTTCAATAACCTAACACCACCACTCAAAAACAAATTTTCACGCAAAAGAAAAATTTGGAATCACCTCTTTATGATCTTTTTAAAATAAAGTGTTATTTTCAGCTCTTCGCCATTGAATACCAGATTTTATGAAAAATAATTATATACGTGTATGATATAATATAATAAATATGTGATATAAAGATACAGTGAAAAAAATCGAATATAAATGTGAGGGTTGAACGACTCAAACCCAATTTATATTGTTTTTTAAAAAAAGAATATATTATAATTAAATTGACAAAACAGTGAGCCTGTATGTGTGACCGGTGTGCAATATGAGGAGTGAGGTTATGTCTCTTCTAATAAAATGTATTGCTGGTGCTAAGTGTCCAAGGAAAATTTGCTTGCCACAAAATTAACGCTTGTAGCTAGAGCCAATAAATGGTCTTTTGCAATAAAACGTGTGTGTGTGCACGTTTAAATTTTTAAACGAGCAGAAAGCACTGTGATAGCTATTTTTTCTAAATATTCAGATAACGACCAAAGTGGTGTTATAGAAATTTGGACAAGCACCTTTTTGTCACGAATAAGCTCAAAATGTGTATAATAATTTATAACCGCGATGGTTGCAAGAACCGAAAGTGCAGTGCAGTGCAACGTGTCAAGGGAAGTTTAAAGCCACTGACTGCTAGCCTTAGGCTGTGTCCAATACCTCTTACCACGGGTTGGGGAGAGTATTGGATAGACAAAAGGCTTTGCAATACCACTGTTTATTCAGTAATTTTTTAATCACCGTATTTGATTAATATGAACAACAAATTTTTTACACTATTCTCTTGTGTCACTTGTTTTTTAGCAAATTTTTTATCACCGCGTGTGATTTATATGAAAAAAACTTAACCACTTTTTTCTTTGTGTCACTTTTAATTTGAGCACATACCTTTTAACCAACGCTTTTATTAGTGTTTTACGCTGAACAAATTCCGTTGTTTTGTCCGGAATGGCTTTGTAGTCAACGCTTGATGTGATGATTTGATAAATTTAATTGTTTTATTAGTGGACTGTATCTCGATATAGTTCTGACTCATTTACTGGCGCTCGAAGGACCATGAAAACTTGAGCTGGCGGATTCCAGACTAGTTTCTCTCGATGGAGGTTAGGAAAGAAAGGCAGTGATTAATATTAAAATTTCAATAGACTTTATTTCACAAAATATGCAGTGGAAAATAACAGAATCAGAGTTTAAAGGTGCAAGCATGCAATTGCTACAATATTACCTTTAATATATTCAGGGACTCTGCGTTCTGGCGGTGTGACGTTTGATGTGGTTTTAACTTGCGGCTTCAAGACGTTCGAGCTTGCGTAAACTGCTGCGGTTTTAATCCAAGTGAAAGAGTTTCCTTTCCACGCATTCCGTTTACCCCCAAAGCTAACAGGCCTTTGGCGGGGTAACTTAACGAAACGTCACTTTTTCTTTTAGTATAAGTGCTAACGGCCGTAACAAATAAGCGGTTTTGTATTAAATTGCATTAGGGTGGCCGGCCCTTGATTTTCCTTTGGGGTTAGCCTGCTGGCCTAAACATATACTCTTATAAAAGTGAAATGTGTACGCTAGGGGATAAGTATATAAACATTGCTTGAAAATTCATTGTATAAATTTACTTACATATTGTAACGATTTTACTGAAATTCCCCTTATTTGTAATCCTCTGCTAAGTTCGAATCACTAAACTGTTGAATAAATAACTCCAATATTGAATAATGGAAAAATGACCTTTATTAAAATACTTCACAATAACACTCAAACTGTGCAACGAATAGCTTAATAACCAAACTGATAGCTTAAAGGAAACTGACTTTCAAAATAATACTGCTATTCCTCGCTAGATATCGTCTTAGTCGTAACTGCTTGACAACTCAAATCAAACTGAATTACAGCGCCTCTACATCTGTCGCCTCTTATACTCTTTGGTTTCCTCGTTCGCATTTTCTAGAATCTACTAGCATTGTCCATGAGCTCTCAAACTTCTCAGCTGTAACTACAATTGCACAATTTTATAGTTTTTCTCATTGCATACTTATAGGAGTATCTAAGATATATGCATGTGTTAGTGCATTGACTCTCCGCTGCTCGTATACGTACATGGTACTTATATGTAGACGCAGTTATTGTTTCGTTTATGTAGATCAAGCGTCAGCAAATTGGAAATGCAGATATGTTAGTGAGAGCGCAATAATCGCGCACAGCACGTGATGCATCTGTTTGCTTAGTTCATTCGCTTATTAGCAAGCAACAAGACAAGATCATTGGTTATTATATTTTTAATGCGCACAATGGGAAGCTAAAGATTTATACAATTAAATAGATTGTATTTGCGCAAAAGGGTTGGTCAACGTTAAATATTTTTCGCTTGTGTGCACTGAAAAAATTAAAAAACGATCTTTGCTTATTGCTTGCTAATAACATTGCGAGCGACGCACACAATCGATGTTGCTGCGCCAATTGCTCAGTGACTACTAAACTAGAGATAATAATAATACATGTGAATTGAGTGTGCACAATTGTGCCACTAAATGCCGATGCCTGATGTAGATACATAATGATTGAATTATGCATTCACGTCACTGCTTAGCATCGGTTTAGAGATGGCAGCACTCCTTAGTTTTGCTAATATTCGTAACAATATTTTAGAAAAATTCAAAAACCAAATATTTTATTAATACTTAACTAAGAAAAAATTATTAAAAGTTGTTCAATATCTTTCCATTTGAGCCAAAGATGAACAACTAATAAATTTTTGAGCACTGCCCACTTATGGTAAACTGTTTTATCTTAATAACCGCTTTACCAATTTTATTGATTTGTGTAAAAATTTATTACTTTTCTCGTAGCCAAAGCCTAAGCTTTAAAATATATATACATAAAGGGTGCTTCAAAACTCATCTTAAAATTTGATAAATTTTAAGAAGATGTAAAAACGAAAATTATATGATTATAATTACTAAATTAAATAAATGTATTATTTATAATAAATAATAAACTTGTATTTATTGATTTCTTTTTTTTTCAATAAAATAACAAAACTAATTACTAAATTTTAAAAATATTTTTATAATTCAAATATTATAATTTATTAAATTTTAATGAGCTCGAGGCAGTTTAAAAAATTGAAACACAGTTTAAATTTTTATATTTCAATTTTATTTGGTCGATATTTCGATCTCATTCTGAGATCATCCTCAGGAACTGTGGACAAAAACAACAATTAGTTAACATGTAAACAATTTTCAAACCCTAAACATAATACCACTTACACAATTGAATATGTTTTACCGACTAACAAGATGTACGAAAAAAGAAAGCGTAGAAGTCAAATAAATATGAAAATATAAACAATTTAAAACACCGTAAGTATAAACAAAAATCTACAAAAACAACAATACATAGGATGACGAACAAAAAGACATAATCATTTGCATTAACATACAAATGTACATATGTACATATATATTTGTCATCCCACTGCATTTGTTGTGTTGAGCTGCAATTCTAACTAGAACAGTGTTGTTGTCTTAAAACTAAGTCGCGGTAAACGCGCGCCAGCTGATCAGTGTCTATTTTATAATTCATTTTCGTGTCATTAGGGGTGTTCGTTATGTGCAGCATTTCTCTAGTATATCTTTTGCCGTAATTTTTCTCCTCGTGTAAAATGGATACATTATCGAAATCGGGATAATGCCCGGTATCTTTGCAATGTGATGACAATGCCGTCTTATTGTCCGAAAAACTGCTTCTTAATTTCACATTTGACCTGTGAGCGGAAATCCTTGTCTTGAGTTTCATTTTTGTTGTCCCCACATATACCTTTTTGCATAAGTGGGACCCGTCACCATTACACGGAATCCTGTAAACTATATCAGACTTCTCTTGTTTGGGAATTCTATCCTTTGTATTGCTGTAGAGTTTTCTTAGCGTGTGTTTATAAGTTGACGCGATCTGATATTTATCTCTGTCATAGAGCTTTGAAAATTTTATTCTTTCCGTTATTCCTGGAACATGAACTACTGATTTGTATATTTTTCCCTCTCCTTTGGTTATGTTGGTTCTCTCCTTTTTTCGGTAAAGTATGTTCGAAGTAATTGCTTTATGGTTGTCATAGGGAAGTCATTCTTTGTCAAGGTTACTTTTATTTCGTCAATATTCTTTCCGTGAAAAATCGTGTCGCTCATCGAGAGAACTCTTCTAATGAAATTGCTTGCGGTGTTTATAATTGTTTTTTTGTCATGTTTTGAATTAAAATTAATAAGTCTTCCAGATGCCGTGGGCTTTTTATACCAGTCAATCAACAATTTGTTATTCTTTCTGATAATAAGAGTGTCTAAGTAGGGTAGCAGATTAAAACCAATCAAATTAAGAAATACGAAAATCTCAAAAGTAGACAAAGAGAAAATTTAAATATTAGGGTGGTCCCAGAATGGTTTCATAATATTTCATCTATAGATTTTCCCACAGACATTCGTTGGCTCTTATCTCTGGGTCCGAATTATGCCCTTCCAATTCAAGATAAAGAGTTTCCTTTATTCCAACTTATAGCAGACGGGGAGAATGTTATACGCACTATTGAAGACAAAGAAAAACAAGAAATAGGAAGAAGTAATTTTACTAAACTTATACACGAGCATCTTAATAGGAATAAAATTTCTGCTAGGGATAAATTTATAAACAAAACGGTACTCGCCACAAAAACATTTCTGAAAAAGAATAAAGATATACTGATTCTAAATGCAGATAAGGGTAATGTAACGGTAGCGTTGGAAAAAGCCGAATATGATAGAAAGATGCAAACGATTGTTAATAACATTTCAACATATAGAGTGTTAAAACGAGACCCTACTAGTAAATTACAAGAGAAGAACAATGCGTTAGTTCAAAAAATGCTTGATAACGGTGTTATCAATGAAATAGAAAAACAGCGACTTTTAAGCAAAACTGCCAACCCACCTAGAATTTACGGTTTGCCTAAAAGTCACAAAGAAGGGGCGCCACTTCGACCTATTTGTTCCTCTATTTGCTCACCGTCGTATGAATTATGCAAATATGTTGTTAACATATTGGAAAATATAACTAAATCGTCTAAATTTAATGTTAAAGATGCGATTGAATTCAAACGAAAAATAAATAATACCTATATCTATGATGATGAGATTCTAGTGTCTTTTGATGTAGTGTCCTTATTCCCGAGCATTCCAGTAGACTTGGCATTAAAGATAATATCCTCAAAATGGAATGAATTAAAAGACCATACAAAGTTAACGCAAGAGCTGTTTTTAAACATAGTTAAATTTTGCATAATGGAAAATCGTTACTTTAAATATAATGAAAAAATATATCAGCAACGGTCAGGAATGCCTATGGGATCACCAGCATCACCTGTCGTAGCAGATATAGTCATGGAGGAACTACTATCCAAATTCATGATGGAAACTGCCAACAAACCGCGCTTATTAACTAAGTACGTTGACGACTTGTTCGCGATTGTTAGGACACAAGATGTCGACAAGATGCTCAACGATCTTAACAACTTCAATAAATCAATTCAATTTACAATAGAAACGGAAAAAGATGGAGAGCTACCCTACTTAGACACTCTTATTATCAGAAAGAATAACAAATTGTTGATTGACTGGTATAAAAAGCCCACGGCATCTGGAAGACTTATTAATTTTAATTCAAAACATGACAAAAAAACAATTATAAACACCGCAAACAATTTCATTAGAAGAGTTCTCTCGATGAGCGACACGATTTTTCACGGAAAGAATATTGACGAAATAAAAGTAACCTTGATAAAGAATGACTTCCCTATGACAACCATAAAGCAATTACTTCGAACATATTTTACCGAAAATAAGGAGAGAACCAACATAGCCAAAGGAGAGGGAAAAATATACAAATCAGTAGTTCATGTTCCAGGAATAACGGAAAGAATAAAATTTTCAAAGCTCTATGACAGAGATAAATATCAGATCGCGTCAACTTATAAACACACGCTAAGAAAACTCTACAGCAATACAAAGGATAGAATTCCCAAACAAGAGAAGTCTGATGTAGTTTACAGGATTCCGTGTAATGGTGACGGGTCCCACTTATGCAAAAAGGTATATGTGGGGACAACAAAAATGAAACTCAAGACAAGGATTTCCGCTCACAGGTCAAATGTGAAATTAAGAAGCAGTTTTTCGGACAATAAGACGGCATTGTCATCACATTGCAAAGATACCGGGCATTATCCCGATTTCGATAATGTATCCATTTTACACGAGGAGAAAAATTACGGCAAAAGATATACTTTAGAAATGCTGCACATAACGAACACCCCTAATGACACGAAAATGAATTATAAAATAGACACTGATCAGCTGGCGCGCGTTTACCGCGACTTAGTTTTAAGACAACAACACTGTTCTAGTTAGAATTGCAGCTCAACACAACAAATGCAGTGGGATGACAAATATATATGTACATATGTACATTTGTATGTTAATGCAAATGATTATGTCTTTTTGTTCGTCATCCTATGTATTGTTGTTTTTGTAGATTTTTGTTTATACTTACGGTGTTTTAAATTGTTTATATTTTCATATTTATTTGACTTCTACGCTTTCTTTTTTCGTACATCTTGTTAGTCGGTAAAACATATTGAATTGTGTAAGTGGTATTATATTTAGGGTTTGAAAATTGTTTACATGTTAACTAATTGTTGTTTTTGTCCACAGTTCCTGAGGATGATCTCAGAATGAGATCGAAATATCGACCAAATAAAATTGAAATATAAAAATTTAAACTGTGTTTCAATTTTTTAAACTGCCTCGAGCTCATTAAAATTTAATAAATTCTAATTACTAAATAATTTTTTTGTTGTGATAGAAAAAGGTGGATCATTTATTTAATCTTTCGTAGTCTTCGACACTTGAAAATATATCTAACAAGGAAACCATTTCTCAGCTATAGAGTCTGTAAAATGTTTTTGTGATCTTAAAGGCCTCATGGATGATATGACTGGATCAGAAGAGATGGCCAACATGTTGAAAAGGTCCTCGTTTTGTCTAAGTCGTGAGATTTTGCAAGCGTTGGTACTTCTATATCTTTTGTAGTCTTTGTTCTTAGATTTTTGAGCTTCTTCAGACAATTCTCCTAATGGTAAACACTGGTATTCTATTAAATCTTTTCCATGGGCCAAAATTTTATGTACAGTTGGTGTGAGCTTTTTCTCAGCATACTTTTGAAGCAGCAGCTCTGCATTTTGCGATGCATATTCACCAAATTTAGGTCCATTAACTTTTTCATGGCAATTTAAAATATTTAAAATTACTCCTAATTGTTTGACGATATCTCTATCGACTCCAGTAATTCGAGCAGTCATTTCATAGTGTTCACAAAATTTTCTTAAGGAGTTTCCATCATTTGTGTTGCCGTATCCATACTTTGGGCAGTCAACTCTCAGGCCAAGCTCATTATAAAATGCATCTTGAATTTTTTTTTTTGTTTTAATGTTTGTTTATCCTTAAATGTTGCATTGTCGTCGAAAACTTCTCCTTGTTGTGGTAGTATATAAGCCAGTTTCAAAACGAATTCCATGCACCTTATCCTCGCATGCAAAGGAGATATTCCATACTCATAATTTAGTTCGTCTATAATTGAATCATCAAGATTTTCAAAGTCTCTTTTACTCTTCTTACAGATTGGACATTTCAATGTAGATGATGTGTTTGTTAGTAAGTTTAAAACTTTTCCATCGACCATTGTTAGAAGAAAATCATGCTTTCTGGTAATAACATTCCCGTCTTCGATGGCAATTATTCGTTCTTATTTTGCGATTTGATTTTTTATATCACTCACTGTAGCTTTTATGAGTTCCGAATACTCCCTCTCATATTTAAATAATATCGGCCGGCACAATTTAACTGATGATGGCCGTAGATTTTTCCAATATTCTGAAGCTACATCTTTTAAACGGAGGGGAACGAAAGAAGCCATAAACATATTACCATCTGTAATTGTTCCATCGTCTACATTTATTCTTTGTTTATATGCGCTTTGTCCTGATGATCCATCACATCCCCATTTATTTATCAATGTTAGACTTTTTGGCAGTGATTTCAACTTTTCTACAGAAAAACATTTCAAGAGTCGCATAGACGTAGACGTATGATCCATTAAGTTTTAGAGCTCAACTTCAGCTGATACTTCGGTTATTTTGGCTCTTGGAGGAACTGCTTCTTTCTTGGCTTGAGTGATTTGTTTTTATCCAGGGAAAAGATCGGCATTATGTTGCAATAATGACTCGCGAAATATATTATAGTTATCTTTCGATAACCCGAGATCTATAAACAGCGCTCTTAAGGAGTGTATCTCCTAGGTAGCGCATTTGGGGGTTTGAGAATGCTGTTTTCGATCTTTCTCTGTTGCACTGGAATTGCTAACGCAACTGCTCCCATGATATGAGACTTGGTGTTTTCTTCGTCCTTTTTATATTTAATATCCAATGCTTCTGAAAGATGAGTCGTGGCGATAGTTCTAGTATAATCTGACAGTTTCCTTTTCCTTGCGTAGTCGAACATTCTTCAATGGGGTTTGTTGGTCTTCCTCTAGTTCGATTGGATGATGTACTAGGCATTTCTCCGTCCAAAAAACTTTTACCAGCTAGCCAGCTTTCATGCTTACTTATAAACCTTGAAGTAGAACGACCGACTGCTTGCCATTTTCTTTGTATTGGAATGTAGAGGAAACCAATTTTTTCTTTCAAGTCTTCGTCTTCTTTGTTGCATGCTTCATTTGGTAATTCTGTCATAATAGCCTCAACGAACTTCGCCTTTGTTTTTGAACCTTTGAACACCTCAAATAGTTTGGGTTTTCTAGAGACATATACAAATTTGCCATCGAGTATATCTTACTAAAAAAATATGTGAGCTATTTTTATGTTTATTTAAATAAACAGAATACTTTATTCTATAGACTCCAAAAAACGACTGATTTTGGGCGTTGTATTACACATTGCTTTATATACTCAAATTATGGAAATGAGTTCCAGGTATATTATGCAGCGTGTAACCGAAAAATTTGATTTTATTAACAAATTCCAACAAAAGTGATCACACTAAATTCGCCTCCTTCTTACCTATACCTGTTCAACCTATACCAAGGATGCATCACTTTATTTGATATAAAAAGTGAAATCGCAGCAAGACGCAGGTGGACCTTATAAATTCGGGTAACTCAATATTTAGAAAATACCTACTGTAAATTTCACGGAGACCTTTTTTGTCCTTTTTTTATTCGAAAATGGTCTTAAAAATAGGCTTTCGAAAAACAGGTAGATCTGACAACTTTTATAAAAAAAACAAATTTTATGTTTTGCTTCAACCTACAACTAAACACCCTTTCGTTATAATACAAGAAAACAGTAGCAGGCCGTTTTATTTAGAGACAAAACAATTTTTAATACAACAAAAAAGAACAAAAACACAAATTTCTCTAAGTGATAAAAATTATTCAATTTGAGCGGCTCTACCTCCTAAAATATCATTTTTATACCTTTCATGAAAATGAAATGGTATATTAATTTCGTCACGAAACCGAAAATTGTAAGTCCTTAAAGGAAAATAGATAGACCCACCATTAAGTATACCGAAATAATCAGGTTGAAGAGCTGAGTTGATTTAGCCATGTCCGTCTGTCCGTCTGTCTGTTTGTATGCAAACTAGTCCCTCAATTTTTGAGATATCTTGATAAAATTTGGTGAGCGGGTGTATTTGGGTGTCCGATTAGACATTTGTCGGAACCGACCGGATCGGACCACTATAGCATATATCCTCCATACAACCGATTTTTCAGAAAAAGAGGATTTTTGTAATATGTTACCCAATTTAACAGATTGAAGCTTCAAACTTCACCATATACTTTCGTATATTGCACGTATTGTTGCCTGAAAGAATTGATGAGATCGGTCGTATATATAGTATATATCCCCCACAACCGATTGTTCAGATAAGGAACTTTTCGTAATTACTGCCCTATTTTAAGGGCTAGAGGCTTCAAATTTCAACGAATGCTTACGTATATAGCATATATTGTTGTCTGAAAAAATTATAAAGATCGGTGGTATATATAGTATATATATGGTGGTATATATAGTATATGTATATATATATATATTTTCGCAAATTTTAGCCCCATTTTAACAGCTAGAAGCTTCAAATTTCACAGAATACTTACGTATATAGCATATATTGTTGTCTGAAAAAATCATAGAGATCGGTTGAACATATAGTATATATCTCATACAACCGATTGTTCAGATAAGAAACTTTTCGCAATTTCTACCCCATTTTAACAGCTATAAGCTTCAAATTTCACCAATTGCTTACGTATATAGCATATATTGTTGTCTGAAAAAATCATAGAGATCGGTTGTATATATAGTATATATCTCATACAACCGATTGTTCAAATAAGAAGCTTTTCGCAATTTCTACCCCATTTTAACAGCTATAAGCTTCAAATTTCACCGATTGCTTACGTACCTATATAGTATGTATTGTTGTGTCAAAAAATCATAGAGATCGGTGATATATCTAATATATATATGATGGTATATATAGTATATATATATTTTTTTTGCGATTTCGGCCTCATTTTAACAGCTATAAGCTTCAAATTTCACCAAATGCTTACGTGTATAGCATATATTGATGTCTGAAAAAGTCATTGAGATCGGTGGTATACATAGTATATATCTCATACAACCGATTGTTCAGATAAGAAACTTTGCGCAATTTCTGCCCCGTTTTAACAGCTAGAAGCTTCAAATTTCACAAAATGCTTACGTATATAGCATATATTGCTGTCTGAAAAAATCATAGAGATCGGTGGTATATATATTATATACTTCATATAAACTGTCATTTTTGCCCCTCTTTTACGGCTAGAAGCTTCAAAATTCATCAAATTTCATCAAATAGTTACGTTTACGTCATATATTTTTGAAAGACGTGATTCGTAGTCATAGTTTTTACATGCAGACCACAAAAAACGTGAAGCTTTGCATCCTCACACAGATTACCTACCTATTTATACCTTTCATGAAAATGAAATGGTATATTAATTTCGTCACGAAACCGAAAATTGTAAGTCCTCAAAGGAAAATAGATAGAACCACCATTAAGTATACCGAAATAATCAGGTTGAAGAGCTGAGTTGATTTAGCCATGTCCGTCTGTCCGTCTGTCTGTTTGTGTGCAAACTAGTCCCTCAATTTTTGAGATATCTCGATAAAATTTGGTGAGCGGGTGTATTTGGGTGTCCGATTAGACATTTGTCGGAACCGACCGGAACGGACCACTATAGCATATATCCTCCATACAACCGATTTTTCAGAAAAAGAGGATTTTTGTAATATCTTACCCAATTTAACAGATTGAAGCTTCAAACTTCCCATATACTTTCGTATATTGCACGTATTGTTGCCTGAAAAAATTTATGAGATCGGTCGTATATATAGTATATATCCCCCACAACCGATTGTTCAGATAAGGAACTTTTCGTAATTACTGCCTTATTTTAAGAGCTAGAGGCTTCAAATTTCAACGAATGCTTACGTATATAGCATATATTGTTGTCTGATAAAATTATAAAGATCGGTGGTATATATAGTATATATATGGTGGAATATATAGTATATATATATATATATATATTTTCGCAAATTTTAGCCCCATTTTAACAGCTAGAAGCTTCAAATTTCACAGAATACTTACGTATATAGCATATATTGTTGTCTGAAAAAATCATAGAGATCGGTTGTATATATAGTATATATCTCATACAACCGATTGTTCAGATAAGAAACTTTTCGCAATTTCTACCCCATTTTAACAGCTATAAGCTTCAAATTTCACCGATTGCTTACGTATATAGCATATATTGTTGTCTGAAAAAATCATAGAGATCGGTTGTATATATAGTATATATCTCATACAACCGGTTGTTCAGATAAGAACTTTTCGCAATTTCTACCCCATTTTAACAGCTATAAGCTTCAAATTTCACCGATTGCTTACGTATATAGTATTTATTGTTGTGTCAAAAAATCATAGAGATCAGTGATATATATAATATATATATGATGGTATATATAGTATATTGTCACGGATATTAGCATCACTAAGCTATACCATCACTAAGGCGATGCTAAGGCCATGCCAAGCAGTATTTACGTCAATAATCAAATCATGTATACACATATATAAGGCAGGCGAAAGAGATGTCACGCACAGATGCATTTACTTATACGCCTATGTGTGTGCGAGAGACTGTAAACTACAAACTCACATACATCTGAGAGACGCTGAAAAGTAGAAAATTTTAAACAAGTAGAAACTATATGAGAACTATAAACACTCGAAATAGTTGGTAAGTTCTGGAAATAGAAGAGCCTAGATGTATGCAGCGTAAACTATAAAAGCGGCACAAGCGAGTAAAAAGTAATTCAGTTTGATTTGAGTTGTCAAGCAGTTTGATTAAGACGATATCTAGAGAGCAATAGCAGTGTTATTTTGAATAGTAGAGTTTCATTGAGCTATCAATCAGTGTAGTTATTAAGCAAGCTATTCGTTGCACAGTTTGTTATTGTGAAGTACTTTATAAAGGCCATTTTGCATTATTACAAATTGGAGTTATTTAGTCAACAGTTTAGTGATTCCAACTTAGCATAGGATTGCAAATAAGAGGATTTGCAAGTAAAATTCGTTACAATTGGTGTCAGAAGAGGAATTGTTGAATAAATTCCATAGGACAACAAGGACATGGCAAAGTTCAGTGAATTGAAGATCCAGCAACTAAAGAAGGAGTTGGAGAGCCGTGGATTGAATACAAGCGGCGTTAAACTTGAACTTCAGGCACGGCTACGAGAGGCAATGGAAGCAGAAGGAATTGATGTGGAAGAGTATGTCTTTCATCTTGATGGCGAGGAGACAACAAAAATTGATGAGAAAAACGAAACATCGCAGACGGTTACCAGCACAGACTTGAACATGATTTTAGCTGCAATATCTGCTCAAACATCGACAGTGTCATCTCAACTGGAAGAGCAGAAGACATATATGGTATCACAACTAGAATCGCAGGAGACACTTTTAACATCCAAGATGGAAGCACAAGAGGCACGTATAACAGAAATGTCATCACAAATATCCACAAATATGTCATCACAGCTGGAAGAACAAAAGACATATATGGCAACCCAACTGAAAGAACAAGAGACACGCATAACAGTACAACTAGAAGCACAAGAGGCGCGTATATCATCAAAACTCGAAGCGCGCATGGACGAAAAAATAATGCAGTTTTAAGAAAAATTCGAGGCAGAGGTGGATGCGTTGAGAGGTCATATACAGGAATTGCAACTTAATCGGCCGGCTGCTGCAGCGAGTAATACAAAGGTAAAAACTCCATCTTTTGACGGTTCTGTTCCTTTCCAGGTCTTCAAGCTACAGTTTGAGAAGACCGCAGCAGTGAACAACTGGAATGCGGAAGATAAAGTTGCTGCATTGTTCGTGGCATTGAAGGGGCCAGCAGCGGGAATCCTACAGACGATTCCCGAAGGAGAGCGGAACAATTATGAAGCAGTGATGGCTGCTGTAGAACGACGTTATGGAAGCGAGCATAGAAAACAGATATTCCAAATTGAGTTGCAAAACCGTTACCAAAAAGCAAATGAGACATTGCAGGAGTTTGATTCAGATGTTGAAAGGTTGGCTCATCTCGCAAATGCGGACGCACCCGTGGAATACACCGAGAGGGTAAAAATCCAGAGTTTTATAAATGGCATACGAGACGTGGAAACGAAGCGAGCTACATACGCGAACCCAAAACTGACATTTGCAGAGACGGTATCACATGCATTTACTCAGGAAACCGCCTCACTATTGAGTAAACCAGCATACAAAGCTCATCGTGTGGAAGTGGAAAGACCAGATTGGGTAGACACAATTTTGGAAGCACTGAAGGGATCTCAACAGAAGAATGCCGGAGTTATTAAATGTTTCAAGTGCGGAAACCCAGGTCACATTGCACGTCATTGTGATCTTGGTCCTAATAGTTCCAACAATGTGGGTGGCCGTAAACGCAAAGCTGGCGGAAATGAGCAAGAGCGTGTCGAATGTAAAGAACGAAAACTTGCCCCGGCTATTGAATGCCCTGTGATATCTGTGTCGCAAATTGGAAGGAAATCAAGCAGTCTTACCGTCAGAGGGAATGTGGATGGTAAAGAGCGTGCACTGACTGTAGATACGAGGGCATCTCATTCCTTGATTCGATCTGCTTTGGTCTACAGCAGAGTAAAGTCATTACCTGGAGCAAGGTTGCGTACGGTTACAAGCGAATATAATCATGTCCAAGGCGAAGTGGTATGTGAGGTATTAATTGGGAAAGTCATAGTTCTACACAAATTCATTGTGGCGGAGATCGTTGATGAAGTCATATTGGGAGTGGACTTCTTGGTTGACCATGACGTCAGGATCGATACGCGGAGAAAAATTATGCGCTATAAGAACCAGGACATACCACTTAACTTTAGTTTGGAAAAAGGGTTCAGCAGTAATCGGGTACTGGTGGAAAAGACTCGACAAAGAACACGAAAGTCAAAGGCAAAAGTTGATAGATCGAATGGGCCAAATAAATCAAAATCAAAAGTACATGCCAGAGAAACACTGGCATTGACAAAACCTAAAAGACGCAGGAAAACGAAGCAACGAATTTCCGAGAAAGAATGCGAGGGTAGTTTCAAGCCGGAGCACACTACTGTTGTGAAATGTGGGAACGATGCCGATTATGCAAAGCAAATCCGTCCAGCGCAAGCTCTACGAAGTGGTTCATTGACCAAACAACAAAGTGTGAAGGAACAGCCATGGTAATGAGTAGTAAGATGAAACACTGGCATGACAAGAACTTTAATTCGGAAGGTTTCTTGGCGGGAGATTTGGTACTGTTAAACAACCCTCACCGGCGGAAAGGTGTTCCAGCCAAATTTCTTTGCAGTTGGGAAGGCCCGTACAAAGTTGTGAAGAAGATCAGTGATACCATCTACCGCATACAAAGCATTGAGAAACCACGGAGTAGAAGAGTGGTACATTTGGAGAGATTAGCAGCGTTTAGATGGAGAGATTTGTCTGATCGGGACGATCAGACTTAGGTGGAGGGCAGTGTCACGGATATTAGCATCACTAAGCTATAACATCACTAAGGCGATGCTAAGGTCATGCCAAGCAATATTTACGTTAATAATCAAATCATGTATACACATATATAAGGCAGCCGAAAGAGGTGTCACGCACAGATGCATTTACTTATACGCCTATGTGTGTGCGAGAGACTGTAAACTACAAACTCACATACATCTGAGAGATGCTGAAAAGTAGAAAATTGTAAACAAGTAGAAACTATATGAGAACTATAAACACTCGAAATAGTTGGTAAGTTCTGGAAATAGAAGAGCCTAGATGTATGCAGCGTAAACTATAAAAGCGGCACAAGCGAGTAAAAAGTAATTCAGTTTGATTTGAGTTGTCAAGCAGTTTGATTAAGACGATATCTAGCGAGCAATAGCAGTGTTATTTTGAATAGTAGAGTTTCATTGAGCTATCAATCAGTGTGGTTATTAAGCAAACTATTCGTTGCACAGTTTGTTATTGTGAAGTACTTTAATAAAGGCCATTTTGCATTATTACAAATTGGAGTTATTTATTCAACAGTTTAGTGATTCGAACTTAGCATAGGATTGCAAATAAGAGGATTTGCAAGTAAAATTCGTTACAATATATATATAGTATATATATATTTTTTTTTGCGATTTCGGCCTCATTTTAACAGCTATAAGCTTCAAATTTCACCAAATGCTTACGTGTATAGCATATATTGATGTCTGAAAAAATCATTGAGATCGGTGGTATACATAGTATATATCTCATACAACCGATTGTTCAGATAAGAAACTTTGCGCAATTTCTGCCCCGTTTTAACAGCTAGAAGCTTCAAATTTCACAAAATGCTTACGTATATAGCATATATTGTTGTCTGAAAAAATCATAGAGATCGGTGGTATATATATTATATACTTCATATAAACTGTCATTTTTGCCCCTTTTTTACGGCTAGAAGCTTCAAAATTCATCAAATTTCATCAAATAGTTACGCTTACGTCATATATTTTTGAAAGACGTGATTCGTAGTCATAGTTTTTACATGCAGACCACAAAAAACGTGAAGCTTTGCATCCTCACACAGATTACCTACCTATTCTTTATTTTATATTTATCTTAAAAATCGTTTAGATATGTTCAAATTTCACCAAATGCTTACGTGTATAGCATATATTGTTGTCTGAGAAAATCATAGATACCGGTGGTATATATAGTATACATATATCTCATACAACCGATTGTTCAGATAAGAAACTTTGCGCAATTTCTTCCCCATTTTAACAGCTAGAAGCTTCAAATTTCACCAAATGCTTACGTGTATAGCATATATTGTTGTCTGAAAAAATCATTGAGATCGGTGGTATATATAGTATATATCTCATACAACCGATTGTTCAGATAAGAAACTGTGCGCAATTTCTGCCCCTTTTTAACAGCTAGACGCTTCAAATTTCACCAAATGCTTACGTATATAGCATATATTGTTGTCTGAAAAAATCCTAGAGATCGGTGGTATATATATTATATATCCCATATAAACTCTAATTTTTGCCCCCTTTTTACGGCTAGAAGCTTCAAAATTCATCAAATTTCATCAAATAGTTACGTTTACGTCATATATTGTTGAAATACGTGATTCGTAGTCATAGTTTTTACACGCAGACCACAAAAAACCTGAAACTTTGCATCCTCACACAAAGTACCTACCTGTTTTTTGTTTTATATTTATCTTAAAAATCGTTAAGGTATGTAGATTTGTTCACTATATATTTCTTATCTTACACATCCGATTATTCGGAGATTACGAGCGGGATAAGATTATTGTTCAGCCCCATTCATGAAAGGTATGAAGTCTTCGGCACAGCCGAAGACAGTCCCGTTTTTACTTGTTTTTATTTAATTATAGTTATATATTCGTAATCCCTGGAAAATTTTCTATTAAATACAT
Organism: Eurosta solidaginis; assembly: GCF_040869045.1. Taxonomy (NCBI): domain Eukaryota; kingdom Metazoa; phylum Arthropoda; class Insecta; order Diptera; family Tephritidae; genus Eurosta; species Eurosta solidaginis. The sequence continues at coordinate 226,751,635 of NC_090319.1, read as the reverse complement.
GTATTAGGTTTATCCAACGCTTTCATGAAATTTTTGATATTTGCCAGGCTTTTCGGGCCGAGGCGCCATAGTGCGTCGGTTGGGCGCGCTTTGGAAGGTATTAATCCGTTGGGTATTATAATTATTATTATTATTATTATTAGTATTATTATTTATATTATTATTATTATTATTATTATTATTATAATTATTATTTTTATTTTGTGTTACGTGGAGGAGGAAATGCTTTATGCGCTAACCGGGTTGTGAAGCCTCGGTGCTACTCTCTGTAGCAGCGAGCCTCTCCGAGTGTAGGACTCCCTTTTTTTCTTCATGGGCTACCCAATAAAACCTAACCTCCCACGCCTGCGCATTTTCCGCACCCGGGACGGCGTTTAGCATAACTTCGGGTATGGAAGCGCGCTACGTGAGCTCTTTGGCTACTCTCACGTTATTGGGCTAAGCAACCATCTTGCCGTTTAGCGAGGAGAATATTCCTTGCATATCTGCTGACCATGTCCCATCTGTCACTTCCGCAGGTCATTTTGTGGATGACACTGCCCGGGGATAGCATGAAATCTCCCGCGACAATCACGTTACCAGTTTCATCACGCAAATCGTCTTCAAGTAGTTCTAGCTTATCTTCAAACCCTTGAATTGGATCATTTGGGGACAGGTAGCAGCTCACTAGTGTGGTTTGCGCCACTGTTACGCGTACGTAGACGTTTCCGACAACACGGCTTCTTACGTGGGTGCCAGCGTCCACGATCCAGATCGCAGCAACACCTGTTTAGTCTACGTACCAGTCACTCCTGACCCTATAAGGTTCGCCGATTATCGCATAGCTGGCTCTGTTTTCGAGAACTATTTGGTTCAGCAGGCTATCGGCTAACCTGCTTCGGTTCAGGTTGCCTTGAATGAAACTGGTCACTTGCGCGCCTGTTTGGCCTTTGCGGCAACGAGTGCCTCCCTGAAGGTGCTGCATGCTCCAGACTCGGGAAGGTGGTCGACCTTCTCGGACTGTCATAGAAAGCTCTTTGGAGTTTCCGTGCAGGCCGAGGCCTAATGACCAATCCGTCCGCACTTCCAGCAAGCACTTATTCTATCAGGGCCTTTGCAGTCTGCATTTCGGTGTCTGTAGCCTAGACACCAGAAGCATCGCTGCACGTCTACCCTCTGTCTAAGCCTGCATTGCAGCCAGCCTATACAGATCTTGCCCTTGGCTAGTAGCCAACAGCTTCATCCACTTCAATGGCTGCCATCTTCTGTTCGCGCTGGTTTGCTAACAAAATAGACACGCGGACCTGTCCTATCATTTCCCCGCCTGTAGCTTTCCTAGCAGCCTCGGCAACGTCTTCAGCGGTTGCCAGGCAGTCCATGTCCAGCACCTCTATCCGCATTCGCCGTGTAAGCTGCTTGGTTTCGCCCGCTTCTCCAACAGCGCTTCCCATCGCTTGGGTGAAAGCTGATTTATCGCCGCAACGTGCAGTTTCGATAAGTACACTCTCGGATTTGGTTTTTTGGGACGGAGCGTATGACGGTCCCTGTATCTTCAAGGCTCGCCCCGGATAGCTCCTAGGACCTCGGCGTAGTTCTTTCCGTGCGCTGGTCTAATTATGAAAGTTGCGGTCCGTCTGTTTCTGGGCTTGCCTTTTTTTATTATTATTATTATATTCAGCGTGTTTTGCACACAGAGTATATTAACTTTGATTGGATAACGGCTGGTTGTACAGGTATAAAGGAATCGAGATAGATATAGACTTCCATATATCAAAATCATCAGTATCGAAAAAAAAATTTGATTGAGTCATGTCCGTCCGTCCGTCCGTTAGCACGATAACTTGAGTAAATATTGAGATATCTTCACCAAATTTGGTACACTAGCTTATCTGGACCCAGAATAGATTATTATAACTTATTTTTGCTGTTTAAAACATAATACATTATGTTTTTTAGCTCACAACAAAAAAAAAAAATTTTAATTATCTTACTGCAATCAACAACATCGTTCATAGTTGTCGAAAAAGTGGTTTCAATGTTTGAAACATTTGTTTTTATGGTACTTAAAATTTTTTTTGCTAAGTTGCAAAAAAAAAATTTTTTTGTTATTTCCGTATACCACAGACGATTAAAAGCGCATTTCAAACCGATTTAACGCATTACAACTTAGTTTTGCTGCTTAAAACATAATACATTATATTTTTAGCTCACAACAAAAAAAATTTGAAAAAATTATTTTGCTACAATCAATAACATCGCTTTTAGTTATCGAAAAAGTGGTTCCAATGTTTAAAACATTTGTTTTTATGGCATTTTAAAATTTTTTTTGCTAAGTTGAAGAAAAAAATTTTTTTTTGTTACTTCCGTATAATTTAAACGACTAAAAACGCATTTCAATACGATATAACGCATTACAACTTATTTTTGCTGCTTAAAACATAATACATTATGTTTTTTAGCTCACAACAAAACAAATTTGAAAAAATTATTTTACTACAATCAATAACATCGTTTGTATTTGCCGAAAAAGTGGTTTCAATGTTTAAAACATTTGTTTTTATGGCATTTTAAAATTTTTTTTGCTAAGTTGAAGAAAAAAATTATTTTTGTTATTTCCGTATACTAAAAACGATTAAGACGCACTATAACTTATTTTGGCTGTTTAAAACAAAATATATTATGTTTTTTAGCTCACAACAAAAAAACTTGAAAAAACTATTTTACTACAATCAATAACATCGTGTGTAGTTCGAAAAAGTGGTTTCAATGTTTAAAATATTTGGAATTATGAATTTTAAAAGTTTTTTTTGCTAACTTGAAGAAAATTTTTTTTTGTTATTTCCGCATTTCAAAAGGATTTAACGCATTATAACTTATTTTTGCTGTTTAAAACATAATATATGATGTTTTTAGCTCACAGGAAAAAAAATTTGAAAAAATTATTTTACTACTGTTTAAGTGACTTAAACTATGAACATTTTCGTTCGTTTGTTTCATTAGCCATTGAGTGTGTTTGTAATTCTCAACTGGTTAGTGAAATATTCTAAAGACATAGCTTAAATTTTTTATCCCAAAGGGGGGTTTTTCAAACCAAAATAAGGTGGCTCAACCCGCAGCCAATACCTTAGAGCCCCCAGTGCTCGCCCCCAATAAATACATAAAAGGTGTAACAGGTACATAGCGAGCTCTCTCTAGAAATAATAACATAACATACAGTCCACAAAAATAACAAATAATATAATTATATAAAAAAAAAAAAAACAAAAAAAACCTATTCACCCGTCGAATCACTAAAGCTTAAACATGGTCCTTCGAGCCGGATAACTGGCTCGTCAACTGATGCAATTTGGCGGGTCTCACACTGAAAAATGGCGCGAACCGGAGGGAGATAAAATCCAGAATCTAAAATGGCTCGTACTAAGCAAACAGCACCGATGGAAAAGCTCCACGCAAGCAGCTTGCAACAAAGGCAGCTCGTAAATCAGCACCCTCAACCGGTTGTGTAAAGAAACCACACCGTTATCGTCCTGGTACAGTTGCTTTGCGTGAAATTCGCGTTATCAACTGAATTGCTGATCCGAAAATTGCCATTCCAGCGCTTGGTACGTGAAATCGCACAAGATTTCAAAACTGACTTGCGTTTCCAATCTGCTGCAATTGGTGCTTTGCAGGAAGCATCTGAGGCCTATTTAAAAAAATCGTTTGTTGGGCTTTTCCAAAGCAGGTTTGTTATTTCCGTATACTACAAACGATTAAAAACGCATTTCAAATAGATATAACGCATTTTGACTGATTTTTGTTGCTTAAAACATAATACATTATGTTTTCTTGGAAACGAAAAAAACTACAAACAAACGTCTACGTCGTTTGTAGTAATAGAATTGTGAAAAAAAATTGTTTTTTTCAAAGCGGGTTCCAGCGTGACGGAGCTCTTCCTGCTTCGTATCATGTTGATGATACTGTACTGAAGGATGTTGATGAAACATCAGATCTTGGAGTTATTTTTGATGCAAAGTTTCTTGTTCACAGCCAACTCAATTATGTTATTAGAAAGTCTCATTCTTCGGTTGCGTTTATTCGCCACTTCTCTTCTTTAGTACGATCCAACTTGGAATATGCTGCTTTCATATGGAAGCCGTGTCACGCTTGTCATATAGAACGACTGGAGCGTGTCCAAAAAATATTTCTGCAATTTGCACTCCAGCCTTTACATTTTCAGGATCCAATCCCGTCTTACAGTTCTCGGTGTCTTCTAATTAAATTGAAATCATTAAAAAGTAGATTCGCATTTTCATCTGGAACGCATACGCTTCAACGTGCCATCTCGATCCCTGTGGAGCTGTAAGTTTTTTTCCATAAATATAGTTAAAGCAAACTACTTTTCTAATTCTCCTATTGCTAGGGAGATGAAGGAGTTTAACCTGTTTTCCTACTCTGCGGACATTGATTTTTCAATAACTAAATTTAAGTTAAAACATTTATTGAATAATTATGAGTTATTAATTAAGTCAGTATTAGTTATTTATTTAGGCTTATTCAAGATTAACTTGTAAATAGTCTGTAATGAAGTTTCAACTATCCTAGATTACCATTTAAAATAAATAAACAACCGCAGCACTTCTTGTTTCAATCGCAAATTTCACTTTATACCTTTATTTTGGCGGCAAGGTGTTCCAACAGCGGATAGAAAACACAGGTATTGATGTTGGGTAACTAAAGAGCTAAATTGAATCGGGCGGCCGCCGTGGTGTGGTGGTGGCGTGCTCCGCCTAAAACACTGAATCTCCTGGGTTCAAGCCCATGGCAAACCAACATCAAAATTTTAGAAGCAATTTTTTTAAATAAGAAATAAGTTTTTCTAAGCAGGGTCGTCCCTCGGCAGTGATTTGGCAAGCACTCCGAGTGTATTTCTGCCATAAAAAGCTTTTCAGAGAAAATTCATCGGCCATCGCCTATTAAAAAAATTAAAAAGGGAGCTCGACGCAAATGGGCCTAATGTCTCTTCAGAGGTTATCACGCCTTGTATTTATTTACTTCAAATTAAGCGCTTGGGAAAATTTAACTATATTGTTATATAAAACATTTAATTTACCATGGCACACGCTATCGCAACTCGAAAACAGCTCACACCCACACAATAACATCTGTAACAAATAGGGTTTAGCTAGAATCAGTCGTATTTTCAACGGTGTAAAATATTGTCCATAGACTAAACACTGGACCAAGAATTTAACCTTGAGGAACCCCTCTAGTCAGATACGCTATTTCCAGCGCAAACTGCTTGTAAGTGATCGTTTAAGTAAGTTTTTTTAGGAGTTGATGCCGGTGTAAAAAAACTGAACAATTTTTAAGTTTCAAGATCCATATTTCGTGATCCACAGAGTCAAAATTGAACGATGCCTCTTCATTCTGCCGTTCGACGCCCCCACCCCTGCTGGATAAGGGCAAAGAATATACCCGCAGTAGGTATACCGATCGTTAAAGGCGATACCAAATAACAAATCTCCGTTTCGTATTAGTGACGCTTAAATCGTAGCAAATGCCCGTCATCGTATTAGTTGACGCTTATAAATAAGGCTAACGAATCCTGGAGTGGTGTTTACTTGAAAAGGCGCAGAGTGGATGTGGTGTATCACCTGCGCGCCCCTTTCACGGTCGTTTAAAACTGTGATGGTGACCGGATACAATGTATCGCAGATGCTTGTTTACAAGTCTTGATCCTGCGGACTCGGTTGTGGTTTCATATCGCATTTTGGATTCCTTGGTTTTCCTTATTGCGATGAATTCTCTTTCTTGGAAATTGACAATAAAGCATACTTTTTTTTATTGGCAGTGAAGTTTGACATAATACAGGTTTTCTAAAAAAAAAAAGCCATGTTTTGTTGGAGAAAAAAGCTTAATTCTATTTTACATTATTTGTCATAAATTTTTTATGAGAGAGGTTACCATTTAAAGACAATAAGGAAATAATAAATGTAATTACATTAAGAATATCGTATATGAAGTGAATCGTATTTTTAAGGAAAAGTTTCAGGGAAATTTTCATATTAAGTTAAAATTAAAATTTGCTAGAAGTAGCCGCTTAACTTCGTTTTTAAAACCTTGCACATTTCTTGCAATTTTAACTTCATCTGGGAGTTTATTGAATTATGAAACACCATAGTGTCTTATAGAGTTTTCACTCCTTTCCGTTCGAAAGATGCGTGGTTTAATATTCGTTCTAAACCTTAGAGTATACATTAATGAAGCTTTGCAGTGTCTTCATTGTTGAAGTTGGCATTAAAGCATTTTCTCTTCGGAGTAGTGCGGTCACTTCAGCCCTCGAATCAGACAATAAAGCTTTCTCTTCGGAGTAATGCGGTCTTCTTCTTTGGCAAGTTGGCATAAGTTATACTCTTGGCCCGCCCACAACGGGAAACCGCCTCTTTACTTATTCTAACCTAAGCATAAATATTTCAAAAACTCTTCTGCGGAAGGTCAAAAAAGGCTGATCACCTCCCAAATTGTGACCGTTGCTTAAACCGTTTTAATCCGGCGAGAAAACTGAAGATAAAGCAAATGCATATCGTTTGTTGATAACAGTTGACAATTACTCTTACAATTGTTTGTGTGTTGTGGTTTGTGCTCACTCGTCTTTTTGAAATGTTTGAAACTGCATTAGGGTGTGCTGACCGTTGACATCGGATCCAGAGTAAATGTGATCAGTACATTTACATTGACGTCGACAGCGAACGGACATTTTAATCATGATGTGTTGGCAAGGTTGAATCACAGCCCCTTATTTGTAAAGCAGGTTTGTTTATTATTCCTGGTGCTCAGAATAGTTTGTTTCTCATCCCATAATACTTGTATTAAAATTGTGGAATTGTATCATGTATCTGATGAGCCCTAGCATAAGAACATGTTAAAGCGAAATCTTTGTTTGGAATAGAATAGTTATGGAACTCAAGGTGGAGTTGCCTTGCAAGATAGGACCTTTTGATGGAAACGCCCGATTACAAGCTAATTTGGTACCAATGATTCGTCGGCTAAGAAGTGTTGGGGCTGGTAACATGGAGCCGATACTTGGGACTTGTTCAAGCAATTAGTCCGTGTTTGACACCGTGGGGTCGAGTCTTCCTTGGACAGGTATTCACGTTAAATTGTCGTTCGACACCTTTTCCACACGCACCGGATGCAGTACCGAGGCTTTCTCCACGCAAACCTTTTGAACTGCCTTTCGACCTACTTCTAACGCCTGACGTGCTTGTTTAAAGCGCTCGCTCTGCCCGACAAGGCGCGCTCAGTGGTCCAGTATTAAATATTGGAAAAAACCATCCACCACAGCAACGCCTTGCTATGGCATTGCCAACAATACCTCCCGCATTGGCCCGGTATCGGGAAGACTTCATTGAAATACAGCCGAATACATCCCCTGGCTGCAAATCGTTCAACAGGCACGGTCCACATTATACCCTGGATTAGGGGGTTGGCAATTCGTGGTCACGGACATCCCGCAGCGAGGCGAAATGGCGTAGATGTCTTTGCAGCTAAGCCGCATAGTCGGTCGCTTTGAAGTTCGGCTAAGCCCTCACAACAACGACAAGGTGCCTACCCTAGTGAGGGATCCCTACCAATAACTATTTAGAAAAATGTAAGATCCTAGAAGAGAAAAGAGAAGAAATAATTGCTTTATTTCATTTATGACTAACTAAGCTCGCTACATAGTTCGGCAGCAGTATAGCCCAAATTATTTCAACAGCGCCTTGTTAAAGCCAAACTGCGCAGCAAATCAGAGATTATTTCAATCAACAAAGCAAAACAGATGTCCTCAATATTTGGTTTTTGAAAGTCTTAAACATGTAATACATTGTAAAATGTAATAGAGTCATTCCATAAAAAGTCGTGTGAACAAAGAAAAAGTGTTAGCCCACCCACTTTTTAACGATATCGACACTATCATAGCGGAGTCCCAAGGGAAAAAGATAGTAGTTTAAGTGTAAGCAGCAAAAATTGACTCAGCTAAAACCTTTCAATAATAGCAGTGTCTTAACTGTTGAGAATTAAAATGTCATGATCCACCGAAATTAAAGTATGCATATCATAGAAACAAATCAGCCATCAGTTTACCCGAGCAACCCACTCTTTATAAAAGTAAATGTTGCTTGAAATTATTCAGGTTAGGAAACAAACTTGTTGACTGAGAGATAAAAATCTAAAACTAACAAAAATCTACTGTTCTTACCTTCAACTTTATAAGACTGTACCATTTGTTATTTTCATGCTTAGTGCATGTACGAGTCGTTTTTTGAAAGCGAAAATCCATTAAAAGTAATTAAGATTGAATGAAATTTTCTCAAATAACGTTTACGCTTTACATTTTGGTTTTGCATAATTAACAGTATCAAAATTATCGGTAGATGAATATTTTCGCACTGTTAATTGATTTTTAGAAATTGGTTTGAAGCTATGATATGTTCTCATATTTTTTATAGTACTTATATTTTTAAGTCTTTCAAATACAAATAGTTCAGCGGCTTCCGAGTCCTGGCTTGATTAGAAAACAAATAAGGAAGTCTAAGTTCGGGTGAAACCGAACATTACATACCCAGCTGTACACCTGAAATGCTGTTGTTGTTTGTTTTGTGTGCTTAATAGTGTTACAAGGCTGCGCAGTAATACATATTCATATGGTTCAATTCTGAACTAATTTTTCTTCGAGTTATGGCTCCCGAAACATAGAAAATTGCTTAGTCATAAAAGGGGCGGTGCCACGCCAATTTTTTAAAATTTGAAGATCTTTCTATTTATTGTTATAAATCCACTTGGGAAATGAAATACCATTGATATAAAGCACTTTTTTGAAAAGATATAGCTTATTTTAATCGTCCACGACCCTATCAAAAACCTTTTATATATATAAGTGGGCGTGGTGCTTAATCGATTTCGTTAATTTTTCTTCAAAGCTTTCCTTATAATAAGGGCAACCTCTCTGCCGAATTTTGTTACGATAGGTTTCACGATTTTTGATTTATATAAAAATTGTGTTTTTTTTGCTTATTACTTGGAAATATAGGTTTTTTTTGAAAATGTTTTTCTACTAAAGGGAATTCGAAAAAAGAACAACTGTCTGAATGAAAGTTGTTGGAAATGTTCTGAACTTATTTGAGCTGTAAAGAAAAAACAAATTGTCCATAAGAAATTTGTTAAAAATGATAATATAATAGTTAAAATTTCATTTTAGGTTAATTTCTCATAATTTAAGCCTGATATCTCTACTAAAATTCAAAAACACTATAGATTTTAATACAGATTCTGAAATGTATGTAAAATACCTTTAAAGTAAGCCCAATATGATATTTGTCCTATAATTCTATGAAGATCTTTTGGCCAGACCCTACATTCATATGGCAAAATATTTATTTTGCAAAAGTGGGGGATTCGAAATCGGACTTCGAGCTATGATGTCTTCAGCAATTTTTCTTAGAATCATCTGTAGATTACGTTTATGCTATACTCCTTATGAAAAAAAAATCCCTTCATAGAATTTGACCCGCTCTAATGGATAGTCTATATTTGCATGAGGGTCACACCATTTAACACGATAGTCAGTCTCTGCGTCAGCATTATACCAGATGGCATACTAGTTATTACAAACACCAATATCATACCAATTCACATATTAGTTAGTTTATGCAACAGTATATTAATAACAGCGTTCACCGGGCGCGACCTAGCGAAGATATTTAGCGACTCAGTGTGGATTAGGCTTGGGGCCTCCTTATGTTTATCTGTCAGATTTTGCTAAACGTTCTGATAGCTGCGGTACAAAAGCCACCGACTTGAAAATAATTGGTTTATCGGGAGTTTTTGGTCTATTTGAATTTTTGGTTTTTTCTTAATAAAGTTTTTATGGTTTTTTTCGGAAAATCATTGTTTCTTAGTAATGTGAAAATTTCTTTTTTAACTTCTTTGTGGTATACTTTATCTGAGGTCTACAACATTTTCCGTATACAACCCTTTGCTGTATTCATAATCATTGTTTTCGGATGTTTAAAGTTTATAATTCGTCCTGATGCTGTAGACTTTTGATACCACTTTAGTTTTAATTGATTTCCTCGTCTGTTTATTATGGAGTCGAGGTATGGTAATTCCTCGTCGTTCTCTAGTTCTATATTAAATTTTATATTTTTGTCAAAAGTGTTTAGTGTGTCAAGTGTGTTTTGTATTTCATTTTCTTTTATTATCGCGAATAGGTCGTCGACGTATTCTTGGTTTATTTCGCAACTTCAGCATAGTATCATCCAAAAATTTTTCCATAACTATATCCGCTATTATTGGGGATGTGGGTGCACCTATCGGCATTCCTTTTAGTTGCGTATAGATAGTATCATTGAATTTGAAATATCTGCTCTCTTGAATGCAGAATTGAATTATTTCCATGAACAGCGTTTTTGGTATCTTTGTGTATTCTTTAATTGTATTCCATTTCTCTTGTATTATTTCAAGTGCCAATTGTATCGGGATGCTAGGGAAAAACGAATCTACATCAAAGGAAATAAGCTTTTCATCTTCGTATATATATGTATTGTTTACTCTTTCTTTAAACTCAATTGTATTTTTAATAGTGTACGTAGAATTCGCCGTTACGTTTTTTAAAATTTCTGCCATATATTTGGACAGTGGGTAAGAAGGTGACCCAATTGATGAGCATATTTTTCTTAATGGAGTTCCTTCCTTATGAATCTTCGGGAGGCCGTAGATTCAGGGTGGCTTCAGGCATGCTTAACCAACGAACAGATATCATTTCGTTACGATAATTAACGTTAATAAACGAAACAAAGTAATTTCGTTTCGTTTATTAACGTCAAGAACGTCAAATTAACGTTAAGAGAATGATAACAACCACCGCACAGCCACCAGGCATGCTTAACCAACGAACCGATATCATTTCGTTACGATAATCAACGCTAATAAACGAAACAAAGTCATTTCGTTTCGTTTATTAACGTTAAGAACATCTTTCTCTCCATTTTTGTGATTAATTCCATGTTAAAAAGTTTGTCTACTAGTGCATTATTCTTGTTTTGTAAACGTGATGTTGGATCCTGCCTCTGAACTCTATATGTTGTTAGATCCATTAATATATCCTCCATTTTATTATTATACTCATCAATTTCCATTGCTACCGTTTTATTCCTTTTGTCGGATGTTAAAATTCTAATGTTTTTATTTTCATTCAGGAATTTCTTTGTTTGCTCCACTGTATCTAAAAATTGAATTGTCTATTTTACTATGTTTGTTTGTTGTTGCATGATTTGACTTTGTGCAAGCTTCCTCTTGTTGATCTTTGTTTTTTATGCTTTGTACCAAATCTTCGCCGTCTGCTATGTATTTAAAGAGAGGGAAATTCTTGTTATCTACAGGTAGTCCGAACTTCGGCCCCTTTGCTAGCAATGCTTGAATATCGGGCGGAAATTCCAATTTGGTTTTGTTTACAAACCACTCTTTATGCTTGGTGTTGTTGGTGAATACATTTCGTTTCGCTCTAATTTTCTTATATTTCAGCTCTTGACGTTTCTTTAAAGTTGTTGTGGTTTTATTAGCGACATTACTCTCGCTATCCAGTAATTCTTCGAAATCTTTTTCACTCAATTGTATTTTTAATTTGTTGGTTAATTTCTCTCTTTGTTGGTTTAATCGTTGCAATATGTTGTGTTTTTGTTTTATAAGTAAGCTTAAGACTTTTGTAAGGAAAAAGTGTGTATGACTGTGTAACATTTTATCTATGTCCGAGTGCTTGTCCAAGTCAGATACAAATAAATTCTTACATCTAGTGGATTCTTTTATAAAATTCGGAATAATTTTTGATTTCCTACATTTTAATAGGAACTTAATACTTGATTTTACTTTTACCAATTTCTTAGATGTTAACTGCTGTTTGTTGATTGTTTCCTTGGCGTTTTTGTTGTTGTTTTTTATTGTAGCATATCCCATGTTTGGTTGTTCATGCCTGCGGCGTGCCTTCCGTCTATATAAATTATGAATTTTTTGGCGACCTTTTATCTTTAAATATGTATTGATATCTGGCTTTAGGTCCGTGTTTTATAATTGAAAAATTAAAAACACCCTTTGATTCTTTCTTTTAAATAGATATATTTCGATTGGATTTAGTTCCTCAAGGAACTCGAAGCTGTCATCCATGTCAAGGATGACTTTATGGAAATAAAAGGAAACAAAAGAATTAGGATAAAACAGTTAGCTTCGGGATGAAGTAACAAAATTGATCTTAAGGAATATAACATATCACCAAGTCAGCAAAGTCAAATCAATAATCTAGTAGAAAACTTTTCTAGTCTCTTCGCGGAACCCAACGATAAACTTACATACACCACTGAAGTCGTAGGCGAAATCAGAACCAATAAAGATACTCCGGTTTATACAAGATACTATCCCTACCCTACGTCGCTTAAAAGCGAAGTTGAATCCCAAATAAATAAAATGCTAGACGACAGTATCATTCGACCATAAAGGTCACCTTACAACTCACCCGTTTGGGTGGTAGCGAAAAAGCCTAACTCTCAAGGCAACAAGCAGTATTGAGTCGTTATTGACTATCGCAAGCTTAACGCGATCAATGTAGCAGACCGCTACCCAATACCTCAGATAAATGAAGTATTGTCTCAGCTCGGGAAAAATAAATTTTTTTCCGTGTTAGACCTAAAAAGCGGATTTCATCAAATCCCGCTTAAGGAATCCGATATTGAGAAAACGGCTTTCTCAATCAATAATGGCAAATACGAGTTCACGAGATTGCCATTCGGACTCAAAAATGCCCCGTGAATATTCCAGCGAGCCCTAGATGACATTCTTCGTCATCACATCGGCAAACTATGCTACGTCTATATAGATGATATAGTCGTCTTTAGCAACTCTGCCCCTAACGATACTCTTAAGAGGGGAAGAAGGGCGTATATCCACAAGCAAATCAGCTAAAATAAATATCGAACTAAATGAAGAAGGAAAAGATGCTTTCAATAAAATAACAAAATCCCTTATGTTGACGATGTTATACTCGCGTACCCCGACTTCAGCAAAGATTTCCATTTAACAACCGATGCCTCAAATTATGCGAATGGTTCAGTCCTTTTTCAGGATAAAAAATCCATCGCATTCATTTCAAGAACACTCACCAAAACAGAAGAAGCCTATGCTAAAAACGAGAAAGAGTTTTTAACTATAATATGGGCCCTAAACAATTTCAGGAACTATCTTTATGGCTCAGCAAAAATTAAAAATATTTACAGATCATCAACCCCTTACTCGGGCTCTTAACAATAAAAACGACAACTCTAAAATGAAACGCTGGAAATCCATTTTGGAGGAATATAATCATGAACTCCACTTTAAATCTGGCACAACTAACGCTGTCAGCTACAACGCCCTTTCAGGAATGCCACGTCAATTCATTCCTTATGCTCAACTCAACATAGTGACGAGAGTTCATGAGATAATTTAATTCCTCACGTCGAAATCCCAATAAATGTTTTCAAAAATCAGCTATTTCTGGAAGTAGCTGAAACTTCAACGTACCAATTTAAAATAGTATTTCCCACATACCACAGGCACATTTTAGAGGAACCCGACCATAGCCCTGAAATTTTGATCGCCCGCCTTAGAAGATACCTCAACCCCTCCGTAGTTAAGACAGAAGAACGAATTATTGGAAAAATTCAGGAAATATACCCAATCCACTTTAGCAACTATAAGATCAGGTTTACACAACTTCAAGTCCAGGACGTGGCAAACGAACATGAACAAGAAGAAATCTTAATCACAACCCATAAAACAGCTCACAGAAATTGTCGAGAAAACAAAATTCAAATTCTCGAAAATTTCTACTACCCATCTATAACTACAAAAATTAAAAGCATAATTCAAAAATGTTCAACCTGTAAAGAAAATAAATATGATAGACATCGTAGTAAACCAAAATTAGGAGAAACTCCCATACCTCAATTCCCAGGACAAATTTTGCACATCGACATTTACATGACCGACCGAAACATAGTCCTGATAACAATATATAAATTTTCGAAATACGCTCAAACCAAAATACTCAAATCCAGAGCAATAGAACACGTTAGGGAACCTCTCCGTGAAATACTTTTTTCAATTTGGCGTACCCGAATACGTCATAATAGATAACGAAACATCCTTGAACTCAGCTTCCATAAGATTTTTAATGGAGGACACTTTAAACATATAAGTTTTCAAAACAACGCCTTATACCAGTTCCGTTAATGGTCAAGTGGAACGATTCCACTCGACCCTCTCAGAAATAATACGTTGCTTAAAAGCAGAACGCACCTTCACTTCATTCGCCGAACTTCTCGACAACTCTGTCTACGAATATAATTATACAATTCACTCAACAACAAAAAAGAAACCAATAGAGATGTTTTTCGGGAGAAGAGTCTCCACTGACCCAGGCCAATTCGAAAGAGCGAGGGAAGAAAACATCTCCGAGTTAAGAAATAAACAGCTTAAAGATCTTTCTTATCATAATAAAACCTGGCATCCCATAAAGATTTATCACCGAGGAGAAACCGTATATGTGAAAATCAATAAAAGGTTAAGTACGAAAATGTCCCCCAAGTATAGAAAAGAAGTAGTAAAGGAAGACAGAAACTCAATCATTTTAACAGAAACAGGAAAAGTAGTCCATAAAAGCAATACTAGAGATTAAAAATTTACCCTTTCATTTTCAGACTCCTGTTAATTTAGTTTGCCACTGCGACAGTAGACATTTACGACTATACAAACTCGCAACTAGTGACGATTAATGACGGACTAGTAACAATACAGAACGGTGCCCTTAGACTTATACATATAATTGACCTCAACAAGTACGAACAATTTTTGACAGACATGTAAAAATTTATTTCATCGAACATACCTAAGGATAATATCCTGTATCCCACCTTAATACACGAGCTAACCCAATCCCTCCAGATATTAGATACGATCAAACCAACTGAAAACAAACAAAAGATATCTATAAACATCTTGGGAACGGCATGGAAATGCATTGCCGGAAGCCCAGATCATGACGATCTTGAAGTAATAACAAATAATCTAAACGAAATTAAGAATAATAATAATAAACAAGTAGTTATAAATGAACTTTTTAATGAGAATATTAATAATATTACAAATATAGTAAATAATCTCTTTAATAACATAAGGAAAGATATTTATGTAGAAAATGAAACAATAACAAACTTTCAAAATAGAATAAGATTAATTAAGGAATAATTGACCAATATTAAATACGCCATACAGTGGGCGAAAAAAGACATATTGAATACACTGTTGTTAAATAAAATTGAAATTTCTATGGAAAAACTCGAAAATGAGAAAATACCGTTTAAAAATGCGGAAGAGGCACTAGAGATAGCCAATATAAATGTTATTAGTCAAAATATTACGATTTTTCACTTGGTAAAAATACCACTAGTTATTAAAGAAAATTTTTCAAAAAATTATTTTAAGACCTGTTGTAAAAGCAGACAACACTATAATTGATATAGAATTAAAAAAATATTAAGAGGGAAAAAAGAAATTTACGGAATAAAAAAAACTTTGCGATAGCTATAAAAGAATAGAAATCTGTAGACAGAATCATTTAGTTGACATAAGTAATAAAACTTGTATGCCTAGGATACTAAGTAGTCTTAATTCAACTTGCACTAAAAGCAACGGCCACCACATTCCCCAAATAGAAGAAATTAAAACCGGTATATTACTTCTTAATGGCTTTAAAGGAGAGATATTCACAGACGGTGAGCTTTAGAATATATCAGGAACACAACTTATCAACTTGCATAATTCAACGCTGAAAATAAATAGTCAAACGTACATTAACTATGACATAGTACCATTTCTCGCTATCCCAGCAGTCCTGCAACCTACACCAATCGAAAAGGATCGAATTGCGTTACTTTCCCTCAAGGCTCTGAACGAGTTACATATAGAGAATATACGCAGAATAAATATTCTTAAAGTAGCAACTGAATAAAACAGCTCACTTTCACTTGGAGCAGTTGTGACTACTTTAATCATAATAATTTTTTGCAAATTCTGGAAGAAGTCCAAAAACAAGATAGTAATTTCATCAAATCTTGACATTAACCAGATACCTGTACCAAGCATCACTCTAGGTGAGATCAAAGATATTTCAAACTAGCAAACGTTTTTAAGAGGGGAAGTGTTAACATGGCATAAGTTAACAATTGCTACAACAATAAATAATTAGTAAGCAATAATAAATGCAGGTAAAGCGCATATGAACTCTTGTTGCACAATATTTCACACAAAAGCTCAAGACGAATGTCAGCAAAATTAGCTTAAATTTATTTAGAGCGGAAGTTCAATACTTTTCCACAAAATTGTCAGATGCGTCAGCAAATTAAAACTACAATTCATTTAGACAGGAAGCCCAACACGCGCAACTAAAGTTGGCTAATTTGGGGAATAGCAAAAAGCAGTGGCGACGCCAGCGGAGTCGGCCAATTGATTAAGTTTAGTTATAAGTTAATAATTTTTGTAAAGTTTTGATGTGACTGAATAAAGGTCGTTAAGACCCTAAAATTATATTTCTTTGAAATTCTTAATAAAAGCATCCTTAACTTATATATACATATAAACGTAAGCACATAGAAACATACATATGTAACTATTAAATACTTATCACATACTCCACTAACAAACGTTCCTTTTTATGTCCTTACATATTGAATTAACTAAAACATATTGTTATTAAAAACGAACATATATACATAGATATATATAAGAATTCATAAAGCAAAGCATATACATAAAATAACATTCGATTCCCAAAAGCTGTAATTTACAATAACAACAATGTTTATCAGTAAGACGTAAACAAAATATGCAACAACAATTGTTTATCAAAAAGAAGTAAACAAAATGTGCAACAACAATTATGGTAAAACCGTAAAGTCGCCTGATGGTTGTAAAACAATCGTTGTACTAGGATTAGCAACAACGACTTTGTAAAACCGAGGATCACCTGATAAACGAGAACACACCGAGCCGTAAAGTGGTGTGATAGTTAGACTACCAACAAACATGTAGAAAACGGTCAGAAATGTTTGTTTAGGAAATAGTATAAATAAGCGAATAATTGTAAAATAAGTTAGATTAAGTTTTTGATGTCGTTGAATAAAGACGCATTAAATTCACATCTGGCGGTCTTTTATTTTTCTCAACTCGCGCATGGGTCATTTTGGCAAACGTAGAAACGTAGAAAGCGAACAATACAAAATACTTGAAAGCGTCAAAATTGAAAACAGCAGATACCAAATTCATTTATTATATAAAATTTTGTTGGCCGAATTCAAAAATTTATCAAAAGCGTTGCTTTGTAATGATCATTGTTCATTGTTTACTATATAATTTGCCAGCTTAAATTTTGGTTATGTTGCGAATAGAGTGGAAGGCAGTAAAAGAAGGCAGTCGAACGGAATGGAATGAAGAACAATAGGAAGAGCAGACTTGCATTACATAAATACTTCTTCAATATATACATCAATATTAAAGCTAAATGTGAAAAAAATATTTAATCATTGAATATAAGCAAACATTTTCTCTTAATTACTGCAAATAAGGTGTCCTAAATCCTATATACTCCAATATTATCACAGTAAAATGTCTTCGGAGGTTATTGCGCCTTACATTTATTTATTTTATTAATGCATACTTTAACATTAACGTTAGAGCTTTATTTTCGTTTGCGGAGAAGGGACTTTACTTTTCATTTGCCTATTTAGTCCAGTTACCGTGACATCAGGACGGACATGTCCTAAATTTTTCCCAAAATATTAATTAATTAAAGCTATCCTATCTACTCTAAATTCTATTAAAATTACAAAGTTTATTGCCACCGAAAAAACTTAGTAATTGCTCATAATAATTATCAACCAAAGAAATGAAAAAACGTTGCCAAATTATTATTGTAGGAAAAACAAAAACTAAGCGCTGACAAGAAATTATTATTCCATACAAATTTTTCAATTTCAAAAAAAAAATTTTTTTTCATTTCCGAAACCCTCTACATAAGCTTGAAATTTAGAGGCGCACTTTTACAACTTTTTTTGCGACCCGGTCTAGTGTTCATACAACTGTATTTAGTTTTCACCATGTTAAAAATATAAGAAACAATTTTTAAATCCCTCTCTGAAATTTGTGGAAATGTCAAACCAAAGGAAACAAACAAAAATAATTGAGTTTGATTTTTTCAGACGCCAGAAAAAATATTTATAATCAACAGAAATTTTGTTTGAATTTTTTACAATTATAATTCCTTGCTTCGTAATGGACTTTAAAGTTTCAATCTTCTTTGCAGCTTCCTTAACCTTCCTGGTGTAATGAATGGCAAATAGTGTGGAAATTTTCTGATAGCTTTGGCTAGTTGTATGGCAATATTTTTCGAAGATTGGAAATGCGGTACCGGCTGAAAAAGTTTGACGATCGTAAGCAGTACAGCGCTATTTAAAGGTTAAAGATTATAGCTGCCCAATCCTTGTTTATTGAAGATGCACAAGGAGCTCTAATTTGACTATGATTTGCCAAACCAGCAGGACTTCAGGACAGTTCAATTTCCTTCAGTGGGGGTTGTGTATATTTGGGACCGATGCTGGCTATAGAAAGTAATACTTTTCTATTTAATTTTGAATTTACATAGTTAAACTTTATTTTAAAAGATATTTTTATTGACTGAAAAATTTTCAATTTTTGATAATTAACAATAAACAATCTAAAAATAATACATTTTAAAATATAACAAAGTATATTTATTACAAGTAGATAACCCTACATATACTCCCCCTCCAGTGAAACGAATAAAACCAGTAGACGCTCACAAATTAGAACCACTTTGTTTTTAGGGTGATTCTAATTTCTGAAAAATTCTAATTCCTGGGTTTTTTTATTTGCATAAATCTTAAAAATTAAGTCAATTTCCTGGAAAAAACTACAATGAAATTTTGTCTTATTCAATTTTATTCATAAAAACGAGAAATCATAAATAACAATCCAGTACAATATATATCACACGTTTTTTTTTATTAAATATACGTATATGTTTGTATAAATACGATAAATCAAAAAAAGATCCAAAAACAAAAACTCCAATTACAATAAATATAATTTTTTATTAAAAATACATAAAAGATCGACAGAAATACATTAAAAAAGCCAAAAATGAATCAAAAACTTCATAACTAATATTAAGCGATGTGCAATGAATTTTATTAGCCTTATGAAACAGCGTTTAAAATTGATGATTTGTTCTATTTGATATAGCTGATTGTAGATGGCGCCACATCAAATTCTAGGGCTAACATCCTCCCTTGAACACCTTTGTCAAGATTTTCCAAGATCCGAACTTTGGTTTCCAAGGACAAAGTATTTTTCTTACGTTTATTTGGCATTTCAGCGAATTACTTCAACTTTTAAACAAACAATGCCAAAACACGTATCGAATTTCACACAAAAACTAACAAAATAGGTATAGAGCCGCGACGAAAATCCAACGACTACCGAGCGTAGCATGAATAAATTGGGGATTCCCCTTTTTATATCTATTTTGCAACAAAAAAACCAATTAAGCTCATAAATTAGAATTTTCGATTCTAATTTCAGATCGTGTAATGTATTGAAAAAGTTGATTCTAATTTCTGGACATTCTGATTACTGAAGGTTCTAATTTGTGAGCGACTACTGTAGTTGTTTTTTTAATTTTAATACTAATTTATTTTGTGTATTAATTACTATAAGCTTTTGTTGTAATTAAAAAGAAGTTTTAGTTTTTTTTATATATTATATAAAATTTGGACATGTATTTTTGTGTTAATTACACTCAAAATTTATGTTAGTATTGCTGCAAGTACCCAATCTTTTGATGATTCGATGTACTTGATAGCTTAGATGTTGTTATTGTTTATTTATTGTATTAACATTTTATGTATATTAATATTAGGTTGTGTTATTGCTAAAGTATGTTGTCGAGGTTAAAAATCTCTTGTTGTTATTGTTGTTGTAGCGATAAAGGTTCCTCCACGAAGGCTTTGGGGAGTGTTATCGATGTGATGGTCCTTTGCCGGATACAAATCCGGTTCGCTCCGGTACCATAGCACAATTAAGGTGCTAGCCCGACCATCTCGGGAACGATTTATGTGGCCACATTAAACCTTCAGGCCATTCCCTCCCTCCCTACCCCCAAGTCCCATGAGGAGCTTGGGGTCGCCAGAGCCTCGTCTGTTAGTGAAACAGGATTCGCCGCGGATAGATGAGGTTGACAATTGGGCTTGGAGAAGCTATATATTGCGCTGGCAACCTGAAAGGTTGCGCTACACAGCCCCTTGAATCTGGTATTTTAGTCGCCTCTTACGACAGGCATACCTACCGCAGGTATATTATGATCCCCTAACCCGCTGGGGGTTAAAAATCTCTTCACAGCTGTTTGTAAAATATTGTCAATTATAATGATGCGTTTGAAGAACCTAGAATGAGGTTGAATGATAGTAGATGGCAACTTTGTGTGAACAATCACTCAAAAATTAAAAACTTGTATTATGCAGAATATATGTTCAATATATAATTGTACTATACATAATTATAAGCTTTTATTTAGTTTCACTTGGCTGTTGTATGTAATGAAATCTTCAAGTTAAATTTGATACACTTCCCTGGTGTCCGATTGAGGTGAAATTTTGCACACATGTATAACTCCGATGACAATGCAATATTACTTTGCGAGAATTCGATAAATTAATCGATAACACAGTTACTTTGGCATAACTGCCTAAGTCCCATACAAACCCGGCGGTACCTAACCCTGGATCCTGAGACTTAGACGTGGTGAATCACAGGTGGTGAATTGTAAATTGTATGGCGCCAGCGCCAATGCGGTGCCAGCTCAATGGTAGCTCATTGACGCAATGACTCCAAGCGAATTTTTCACGCTACTTAGTAGTGTGTGCGTAGTACATTTCACTTGCGCTATTGAATGAAACGATTTTTGTGTGTCAGGCACGAGTTTGGTGTTACTGGCGCTACTGGCAATGATGACACTGAGCTGATGACGGTAGCAGCATTGAACTAAATAAATGCTGCGGACATAACAACCACACTCATTTTTGAGTTTTATATTTTAGATTTAATGCACAATTAATATGGGTGTGCTTGAGCAGCCAAATAATGACAGTAGTATTGAAAAAGTGCTGCTTAGTTGATGGAATGTCGCTAATTTCCTTGCGATGATCAATAGATTGTCAATATTTCGCTAAAGCGCGAAATTGCCACATCTGCTCAAATGTTTCAAGATTTTCCATTGTTGATTTAACTTAAGCTGTTATGCCAATATTTTTCAGCCAGCTTATTTCAAATAGGTAATTTTTCCAAAAGCAAAATAAATTACAGCAAAGATTACAGAGCCTTAAAAAATCAGCTATGTTGAGGCGGACAGCATAGCAAAAAGTATGGTGAATTCCTCGTACAGCCGTCCCACAATTTCGACAAAGCTTTAGAACTCTACAATGTACCATCTTATATTTAGAGAGTCTTTGGTAGTACACATTTTATGCGCAGCAACTTCAGAGGTGTATTTAAAGTTTGGCGCTTAGTAGTCCATATAAATTATAAGCGTATAGACGTTTACGTGTAAAAAAAAAAACACGGCTATTATTTTAAAACAGATTTAAGCCACAGAGCAGGATCTGCAATGAGTAGTTGTAAACTGAACGCGACATAGGCAAAGTCACAATAAAATATGATTTTAAGTTAGTTAACACTGTTTGACAAAATTTTATATGTGCTCTCTGTCAAAAATGATTCAACTAACATAGTCATATTTTATTTCGATTATGAATATGTCCCAATATTTTCGGACAATGATATAAAAAATCGTGTACTCATACTCAGTCAGGGTTATTCAAACGTAGCGATACGTATCAGTAATTTGGTTGAGAGTTTTTTTCATCCTGACACCGCGTTAGATCTGACAACCGAAGATGCTGATATTCGAAGTGAAGCTACTTTTGACAAACACATACGATATGTTTTCTCGAAAATCTGTATATTCATATGTATGTATGTATGTATTTAACGTTTTGTTGTTGCAAGAACACGTGAACATGTGTATGCACACATATACAAATTCATTTGAATGAGTTGAAAAAAGCATGGGACGTATTCCAAAAGCAACACTGCTGGCGAAGTTGATTAGTGATAACTTCTTGGAATGCACAGTTGCAACTTTACGGCAAATTAGTGAGCACACAAATTTTCCGCTCCATTCACTCAACGTTTTTATCGATGGGTTGTTGACAGTTGGCTCAACGTATCGTTTCAAAAGCACAATTTCTTTCACTCAGCTGATAACTGATTAGCTGAGCTAGCAGTTGCGCTTTACAATTCACCCTTCGAAGCAAACTTTTGCTTCGTATTTCAATGAAAAATTTCATACGAAAACAAACCAAACACGAGAATAGTTCGTGAGAGACCGTTTTAGCTTGTATCCATATGCATCATAGCTTATACTTACACAATAATTTTTGTATGTAAACGAATAGATCAGGCTAGCTGCGCATGGTTGTTTTATAGGTACTCATACTCAAATTGCTGCGGATATATTAGAGTAGAGAAACAAAATGAACAATAAAATTTAAGAAAAAAAAACTTTTTTAAAATTAAGCTTTTATTATTGGTTAATAAAATTAACTAAAAAGTAAAAACTAAAATTAACGAAAAAAAAACTTTTTTAAAAATAAGCTTTTATTATTGGTTAATAAAATTAACTAAAAAGTAAACAATAAATTGACTCTAAGAAATATAACACTTTATAAGTTCATTGTAACTTTTAACGATAATTAGGCTTTTTCGTCTGCGACAAAAAAATTCTATATTGTACATAATTATATATTTTTAACATTAAAACTTTACACCAAAATTATTAAATCTTACAGTTTATATCACAGTCCTAATTGTTCTAATAAAAGCGTGTTACATTGCGATAGAAAGAAAAGGAGATGCTAAATGTTCTTAATTATACCATCAAAATTTAACACGTTTTTTATTAGAACAATTTGGACTGTGATATAAACTGTAAGATTTAATAACTTAGGTGTAAAGTTTTAATGTTAAAAATATATAATTATGTACAATATAGAATTTTTTTGTCGTAGACGAAAAAGCCTAATTATCGTTAACGGTTACAATGAACTTATAAAGTGTTATATTTCTTAGAGTCAATTTATTGTTTACTTTTTAGTTAATTTTATTAACCAATAATAAAAGCTTATTTTTAAAAAAGTTTTTTTTTCTTTAATTTTATTATTTATATAGATAAGGCAAAGTACTTGTAGCAATCGCGGCTAATACTACAAAATATACGCTAAGATAGATAGCAACCCCATTGTTTCGGCTATTCATTTAGAATTTATTTATGTTTTTTTTAAGAAATTCAGCCGTTGCCAATCATAAAAAAAATCAGACATCTGGCAACACCAAGTAGGGTGTAAGAAAACAGCAGTAGAACGAAGTTTATGCGTAGAGCCGTTCGAAAGTGATTCGCTTACAAACATGTCAAACTCATTTTTATCTATATAGATCAGACAAAGTACTTGTAGCAATCACGGCTAATACAATAAAATGTACGCTAAGTTAGATAGCAACCCCATTGTTTCGGCTATTCATTGAGAATTTATTTATGTTTTTTAAGAAATTCAGCCGTTGCCAATCATTCAAAAAAAAACAAAAATCAGACATTTGGCAACACCAACTTTTTTTTTCTAAAACCGAGTTCAAGTGGAGCATAAGAAAACAGCACTAGAACGAAGTTTATGCGTAGAGCCTTTCGAAAGTGATTCGCTTACAAACATGTCAAAACTCATTTTTATTTATATAGATCAGGCAAAGTACTTGTAGCAATCACGGCTAATACTTCAAAATGTACGCTAAGATAGATAGCAACCCCATTGTTTCGGCTATTCCTTTAGAATTTATTTATGTTTTTTTTTAAGAAATTCAGCCGTTGCCAATCATTAAAAAAAAATCAGACATCTGGCAAAACCAATTTTTTTTTTCTAATAAGTTCAAGTAGAGCATAAAAAAATAGCAGTAGAACGAAGTTTATGCGTAGAGCCGTTCGAAAGTGATTCGCTTACAAACATGTCAAAACTCATTTTTATTTATATAGATCAGGCAAAGTACTTGTAGCAATCACGGCTAATACTTCAAAATGTACGCTAAGATAGATAGCAACCCCATTGTTTCGGCTATTCCTTTAGAATTTATTTA
Source organism: Eurosta solidaginis (assembly GCF_040869045.1). Classification (NCBI taxonomy): domain Eukaryota; kingdom Metazoa; phylum Arthropoda; class Insecta; order Diptera; family Tephritidae; genus Eurosta; species Eurosta solidaginis. Next base: position 226,727,293 of record NC_090319.1, on the reverse strand, counting down.
TGTTTTTTTTAAGAAATTCAGCCGTTGCCAATCATTAAAAAAAAAATCAGATATCTGGCAAAACCAATTTTTTTTTTCTAAAAAGTTCAAGTAGAGCATAAAAAAATAGCACTAGAACGAAGTTTATGCGTAGAACCTTTCGAAAGTGATTCGCTTACAACCATGTCAAAACTCATTTTTATTTATATAGATAAGGCAAAGTACTTGTAGCAATCACGGCTAATACTTCAAAATGTACGCTAAGATAGATAGCAACCCCATTGTTTCGGCTATTCATTTAGAATTTATTTATATTTTTTTTAAGAAATTCAGCCGGCCCTCACTAGGGTAGGCACCTTGTCGTTGGTGTGAGGGCTTAGCCGAACTCCATAGCGCCCGACTATGAGGCGGAGCTGTTTAGGATTGACATCTACGCCGTTTCGCCTCATAGGAGGGCGGCGGGATGTCGGTGACCAAGAACTGCCAACCCCCTAATCCAGGGTGTTATGCGGACCGTGCCAATTGGACGATTTGCAGCCAGGGGATAAATTCGGCTGTATTCGAACGGAGCCTTCCCGATACCGGGCCATCTCGGGAAGTATTTATGGCCTTACCGCAGTAAGGGGCGCTGCTGTGGCGGACGGTTCTTTCCCCGTATATAATACTGGACCGCTGAGCCCGCCTTGTCGGGAAGGTGGTCGTACGACCAAGATGAACAACTCATTACCTGAATGTAATAAGGAGGATGTAAAGAGGAGGACTGAGTCGCAATCCAAGGACGACAAATACGAATTAAGCGATGCGTCGGACTCGGGGAGCGAGAGTAGTGCTGATTCAATGAACTCCGTGTTGGAGAAGCACACAAATGAAAACGGAGTAGAAGAGTGGAGAAGGGTACGGAGCAGAGGAAGTAAAAGAGCTCTCTCGCAGTACCGTGCAGCACTAAGAATTGTACAACGCTTGGGAGCAGTGGTCGACCCAACAGAAGTGGAGATCGAGCGCTTGGAATGGGCCCATGAAGCGGTAGAAGTAGGTCGAAGGCAGTTCAAAAGGTTTGCTGCGAGAAACCCTCGGTTCTGCAACCGGTACGAGGAGGAAGAAGCGTCGAATGGCAGAATGAAGAGGCAACGTTCGGCAGAAGGCGACAAACCTGCTTTCAAGAGGCAGAAAGGACCCAGTCCTAGAGCCGCGAGGCAGGGCAGTCGCATAGACAAGACAAGTAGGCCCAAAGCTGTAAGACAGATGGGTTCCAATAGCGAGGTAGCAACTACCTCGAAAGCTGCCAGTCAGAGGGAAGTTCCAACTACGGAAGTAGGAGATAAGCCAAAGGGAGATAACGCTAAGACTCCGGCTTTCTCGGAGGCGCTAAAGGGAGTTAACGCGAAGACTCCGGTGTTCTCGGAGGTTCCAAAGGGAGATAACACTAAGACTCCTGCTTTTCTCGAGAAGATGAGTGATGTGGCAAAGCAGTCACTGACTGTGGCGCTGGTTGATCGTAGCAGTCCGTTCGGACAAATGACTACTGAAAGGTGGAGATCTGTGGAAAGGGAGCTTATTAGCTTAATGCTTAAGATGATGCGGGAACAACCAAGTAAGCCCCTTCCAACCTTTGATTCGGGGGGATGGTATAATGGTGTGAAGATGATAGCGTGCGACAATATCGCGAGCTTGCGGTGGCTGGAGGAAGTCGTTCCAAACCTCCAAAGGCAAGGCACGAACGCGCGGTTTGAGGTGATGGATAAAGCACAAATCCCCACGGTACCAAAAGTTAAGGTATGGATACCATGCGTGATGAAGTCGGAGGATACACTGCGATTTCTGCAGAATCAGAATCCGAACATACCGACACAGGATTGGAAGGTACTTACTGTATCTCGGCCTACCGAGGATGGTCAGTTCTACATCTTCCAAATAAACAAGCAGGCGGAGGATATTTTGTACACGCAGCTTGGCAAAATGTCCTTTGGCACTGGCAAAATTTACATGCGACTCAGGAAAAGAAGTCCCGAGGATAAAAATCCTAACACGCTGGAAGTGGGCGAAGTCGAAAAGGACCTCAGAAGCCTAAGGGAAAAAAGACAGGTGGAGGTCCCCGACGTCACCACGAACGTGCTAGAAGAGAACCAACCGCTAAATGGTGCTGTGACTCGCACAGAGGAACACACGGCACAACATTCACGAGGGGCTGAAGGGGGCCTCGAATACTCTAAACCAAAAGGGCAAGAGGAGGACGACGACGGCAAGACGAAGGTGCTGGAGGGGGACAAACAGCCCAATGGTGCTGCGAGTCCTACAGATAAACCTCCAACACAGTAAAGTGGCGTCGAGCGAACTCCTCCTAACCCTTGAGGAGGGTTCATTTGACGTGGCGCTGATCCAGGAGCCGTGGCTCTCATCGGGAGGAAAGGTTTCTGGACTTAGCGCGCGCGGGTTTGTGCGTTTACTACGCACAAACGGAAGGACGGGTGCGAGCTGTAGTAATGGTAAGGAAACAGCTGCATTCATATATGCTGCCTAATTACACCACCGAGGATCTCGTAGCGGTTGCCGTTGAGCAAAAGAATAAGCAGTCATTTATCCTGGCGTCCTGCTACATGGCCCATGCTGCGGAGGTTCCACCGATGGAGTGCAAAAGGCTAGTACAGGAGGAAGGGCGCAAAGGGCGGTTTGTCATAGGCGCAGATGCAAATGCGCACCACAATGCGTGGGGAGGAGCAGATACGAACGAGAGAGGCGAATCTCTATTTTGTTACATCCTGCAAACCAATTTGCAGATAGCCAACAGGGGAAATGTTCCTACATACATTGGTCCAACATCCAGCAATGTTCTGGATATTACATTGAGCTCCGAGCGTGATATATCAAGGTATGATTGGATGGTTCTCGATAGACCATCCTTCTCCGACCATGCGTATATAAGCTTCAGCATCCCACTAAAGAGGGTAGAGAAGGGAGGAACCTTTAGAAACCCTAGGGCAACGAATTGGACTAAATTCCAGAAACATGTAGAAACGAAACTGGGACAACCCAAAGAGGTTGCTAATGTAGAGGAACTGGAGGAGTCGAATGAATTCCTAACAAGGACGCTTATGACTGCGTATAACAAAGCTTGCCCTCTAAGAAGATTCAGAGGAAAAACAAAGCCGCCATGGTGGAGCAATGAGCTGAGTCTTCTAAGAAGACAGGTAAAAGAAATGTTTAAACTCGCAAAAACCGCGGAAAGCGAAGCGTGTCGGGACGAGTACAGGGATCTACTGAGGATCTACAAGCGTGAAATTACCAGGGCGAAGAGAAACTCATGGAAAAGTTTCTGTACGGACATAGAGTGCTCCAGTGAAACAGCACGGTTGAAAAAAGTCCTAGCAAATGGAAACATAGTCCAGGGACTAATAAAGAAAGAGAACGGGGAATGGTCACGTGATAGTGAGGAATCCCTTGAGGTGCTTCTCGATACACATTTCCCATCGGGAGACGGTTTAGAAGAACCAGCAGACATCACTCACACTTCGATCACGGAGCTAGTGGTGCCGGGCTTGGTGACCAATACCAAGATCGAGTGGGCAGTGAAGACGTTTTCTAAGTTTAAATCGCCGGGCCCAGATGGTATATTCCCGGCCATGCTACAAGTCTCAAGTAGGGCGGTCGTGGAATGGCTTAAAATAATATTCGATGGGTGCATAAGACTGAATCATGTACCGCACTCTTGGAGAACTGCTCGTGTAGCTTTTCTACCAAAGGCGGGGAAGATCGGTCACGTGTATCCCAAAGACTATAGACCCATTAGCTTAACATCATTTCTGCTCAAAACCTTTGAGAGGCTGATAGATGTGTACATAAAGTCCAACGTGGATGAAAAGCTGCTCTCCACAACACAGCATGCGTACACCAAAGGCAAGTCGGTAGACACCGCATTGCATAGGGTGGTAATAAGCATAGAGAAATCCTTGGAATATAAGGAGTATGCTCTAGGAGTCTTCTTGGACATTGCCGGGGCTTTCAATAATGTTGCAAAATGGGCGATTATGGATGGTCTTAATTACATTAAAGTACATCCTGCCTTAATCAGATGGATCGGCTGCATGTTAAATTGCAGAAAGATTACATCACAATGGGGATTGTACGAGGCCACGAAATCAGTGGACAGGGGCACGCCGCAGGGAGGGGTGCTATCACCTCTGCTGTGGACACTGGTCATCAACCAACTGCTCAGGCAATTCGATGAGGGACCCGTAAAACTTACGGCTTACTCAGATGACGTTGCAATTGTCATAAGTGGAAAATGCCTTCCAATGATTAGTTCTTTGATGGATCGGGCGCTTCGGGATATTCATACCTGGGCATCTAATGTCGGGCTGAAAGTCAATGCGGAGAAGACGGATATGGTCTTGTTTACAAAGAGGTACAAGGTCCCAAATTGGACCAGGCCTAAGTTAGGAGCGGTGACCTTACAGGAGAAACCTTGCACAAAATATCTAGGAATCATCCTAGACAGTAAGCTGTCATGGAAGCTCAACGTGGAGGAGAGGGTCAAGAAGGCCTCAACGGCACTCTATGCATGTAAAAGAATGCTGGGGTGTTCGTGGGGCCTATCGGCCTCTCTTTCTCATTGGGTTTTTACAGCGATTGTAAGCCCTATTCTATACTATGGAGTTCTTGTTTGGTGGAAAGCCACACAAAAAACAACATACCTCAAAAAATTAGAGGGGGTATGCAGACTATCGATGCTTTGCATTACGGGAGCCCTGAAAACAACCCCGACGGCTGCACTGTATGCCATTCTGCACATTCCACCTGTAGACCTGGTAGCAAAGAACAAAGCGTTAACTACCGCAACCAGGCTCGATGCTTCGGGGCAGCTTGAGCGCCGACCATATGGCCATAGTAGTATAGCGTCCTCAGTCACAAGACGAACAGACTACATGATTCCCTACCTGCACTTTGAGGGAGATCTTAAGGCCACAATAGAGGTGGACGGTTGGCGCAAGGGTGCGCAAATGGCGGACGAGGCGATACATGTGTACACCGATGGTTCCAAAATAGTGGAAGGAGTAGGGTCTGCGGTATACTGCGCTGATCCGGAATTAAGCAGATCCTACAGGCTGCCGGATTTCTGTAGCGTTTTCCAAGCGGAAATATTAGCCGTAACCAAAGCAGTAGAAACCCTGGAAGAGAATAGCTTAAGCTGCAACCGTGTTAACTTTTATATTGACAGTCAAGCAGCAATTAAGGCAATAATCTCGCATAGCACAGCATCTAAATGCGTGTTAGAGTGTAAGCAGTCTCTGGAGAGAATCGGGACAGGGAGAAGCATACATCTATATTGGGTCCCAGGGCATATGGGAATAGATGGGAATGAAAAAGCGGACGAATTAGCTAAAAAGGGCGCATCCCTTGAAGCTTGCTCCGTAGACGTCCCAATTAGATTGGGCGAGATTAAGCGAAGGCGAGAGGTGCACATGATCCACCAAGCAGAAAAGGCGTGGGTTCAAGCGCGGGGCTGTAAAGTGTCGAAGATTATGTGTAGGTCTTACAACCTTAGACTAACACAGTTGCTTCTATCATTAAAAAGAGAGGACTGTAGACTCATGACGGGTATTCTGACTGGACACTGCCTTCTGGCGTCACATGCCTTTAAATTAGGCTTGGTCAGTGATAGCAGGTGTAGGAAGTGCGGGTTGGAGGAGGAAACGATCGAGCACATTTTGTGCTCGTGCCCTGCACTTGCCAGGCTAAGACTCCAGCTATTAGGAGTGATACAGCTGTCAGATCTAGAAGCAGCAAGTGGCTTAAGTCCTAGGAAGCGTCTAGTATTTGCCAAGAGGACGGAGTTATTTTATAACATAGGTCCTGGTTTTTGATAGGGTTTTTCAGATTGGTCGTTAAAACAAACTTCTGGTAACACTACGGACTCAATCAGTCTATGTGAGGTCCTCATGGACCGGCCAGTTCAACCTACCTACCTACCTACCAGCCGTTGCCAATCATAAAAAAAAATCAGACATCTGGCAACACCAAGTAGGGTGTAAGAAAACAGCAGTAGAACGAAGTTTATGCGTAGAGCCGTTCGAAAGTGTTTCGCTTACAAACATGTCAAAACTCATTTTTATTTATATAGATGAGGCAAAGTACTTGTAGCAATCACGGCTAATACTACAAAATGTAAGGTAAGTTAGATAGCAACTCCATTGTTTCGGCTATTCATTTAGAATTTATTTATGTTGTTTTTAAGAAATTCAGCCGTTGCCAATCATTAAAAAAAAAAATTCAGACATCTGGCAACAGCAATTTTTTTTTTTTTTTCTAAAACCGAGTTCAAGTAGAGCATAAGAAAACAGCACTAGAACGAAGTTTATGCGAAGAACCTTTCGAAAGTGATTCACTTACAAACATGTCAAAACTCATTTTTATTTATATAGATAAGGCAAAGTACTTGTAGCAATCACGGCTAATACTACAAAATGTACGCTAAGATAGATAGCAACCGCATTGTTTCGGCTATTCATTTAGAATTTATTTATATTTTTTTTAAAGAAATTCAGCCGTTGCGAATCATTAAAAAAAAAATTAGACATCTGGCAACACCAATTTTTTTTCTTTAAACCAAGTTCAAGTAGAGCATAAGAAAACAGCAGTAGAAAGAAGTTTATGCGCAGAGCCGTTCGAAAGTAAATCGCTTACAAACATGTCAAAACTCATTTTTATTTATATTGTAACGAATTTACTTGCAAATCCTCTTATTTGCAATCATCTGCTAAGTTCGAATCACTAAACTGTTGAATAAATAACTCCAATATTGAATAATGGAAAATGGCCTTTATTAAAGTACTTCACAATAACACTTATACTTTGCTACTCGCTGGCTTAATAACCAAACTGACTGATAACTCAAATGAAACTCTACTATTGGCCGCCTGATCGCGTGCTTAATCAAACTGGTTGATAGCTCAACTCAAACTGAATTACAGCGTCTCTTCATCTGTTGCCTTTTATACCCTTTGGTTTCCTCGTTCGCATTTTTCCAGAATGTACTAGCATTGTCCATGAGCTCTCAAACTTCTCAGCTATAACTAAAATTGCACAATTTAATACATCTTTTAGGCGCTTCCAGAATCTACTAGTCCAGTAGCTCTCAAACTTCTCAGATATATGCATGTGTTTGCGAATTGACTCTCCGCTGCTCGTATTCGTACTTGGTACATACGTGTAGACGCAATTATTTATTCGTTTATGTAGATACATAAAGATTGAATTATTGATGTGAATGTTTGTAGTTTACAGTCTCTCGCGCGCACATAGCCGTATAAGTAAATGCATCTGTGTGTGACATCTCTCTGGGCTGCCTTATATATGTGTATACTTGATTTGATTATTAACGTAAATACTGCTTCGCATGGCCTTAGCATCGCCTTAGTGATGGGATAACTTAGTGATGCTAATATCCGTGACAATATAAATAAGGCAAAGTACTTGTAGCAATCACGGCTAATACTACAAAATGTGCGCTAAGATAGATAGCAACCCCATTGTTTCGGCTATTCATTTAGAATTTATTTATGTTTTTTTTAAGAAATTCAGCCGTTGCCAATCATTAAAAAAAAAAAAAAACAAAAAACAATCAGACATCTGGCAACACCAATTTTTTATTTTTCTAAAACCGAGTTCAAGTAGAGCATAAAAAAACAGCAGTAGAACGAAAATTATGCGTAGAGCCGTTCGAAAGTGATTCGCTTACAAACATGTCAAAACTCATTTTTATTTATATAGAGCAGGCAAAGTACTTGTAGCAATCACGGCTAATATAACAAAATGTACGCTAAGATAGATAGCAACCCCATTGCTTCGGCTATTCATTTAGAATTTATTTATGTTTTTTTTTTAAGAAATTCAGCCGTTGCCAATCATTAAAAAAAAAATCGGACATCTGGCAACACCATTTTTTTTCTAAAACCGAGTTCAAGTGACGCATAAGAAAACAGCAGTAGAACGAAGTTTATGCGTAGAGCCATTCGAAAGTGATTCGCTTACAAACATGTCAAAACTCATTTTTATTTATATAGATATGGCAAAATACTTGTAGCAATCACGGCTAATACTACAAAATGTACGCTAAGATAGATAGCAACCCCATTGTTTCAGCTATTCATTTAGAATTTATTTATGTTTTTTTAGAAATTCAGCCGTTGCCAATCATAAAAAAAAAAAATCAGACATCTGGCAACACCAATTTTTTTTTTTTTCTAAAACCGAGTTCAAGTAGAGCATAGGAAAACAGCAGTCGAACGAAGCTTATGCGTAGACCCGTTCGAAAGTGATTCGCTTACAAACATGTCAAAACTCATTTTTATTTATATAGATAAGGCAAAGTACTTGTAGCAATACTACAAAATGTACGCTAAGATAGGCAGCAACCCCATTGTTTCGGCTATTCATTTAGAATTTATTTATGTTTTTTTTTAAGAAATTCAGACGTTGCCAATCATTAAAAAAAAATCAGACATCTTAACAGATTGAAGCTTCAAACTTCACCATATACTTTCGTATATTGCAAATATTGTTGCCTGAAAAAATTGATGAGATCGGTCGTATATATAGTATATATCCCCCACAACCGATTGTTCAGATAAGGAACTTTTCGTAATTACTGCCCTATTTTAAGAGCTAGTGTCTTCAAAATTCAACGAATGCTTACGTATATAGCATATATTCTTGTCTGAAAATATCATAAAGATCGGTGGTATATATAGTATATATATGGTGTTATATATAGTATATATATAGTATATATATATATATTTTCGCAAATTTTAGCCCCATTTTAACAGCTAGAAGCTTCAAATTTCACCGATTGATTACGTATATAGCATATATTGTTGTCTGAAAAAACCATAGAGATCGGTTGTATATATAGTATATATCTCATACAACCGATTGTTCAGATAAGAAACTTTTCGCAATTTCTACCCCATTTTAACAGCTATAAGCTTCAAATTTCACCGATTGCTTACGTATATAGCATATATTGTTGTCTGACAAAATCATAGAGATCGGTTAAATATATAGTATATATCTCATACAACCGATTGTTCAGATAAGAAACTGTTCGCAATTTCTACCCCATTTTAACAGCTATAAGCTTCAAATTTCACCGATTGCTTACGTATATAGCATGTATTGTTGTCTGAAAAAATCATAGAGATCGGTTGTATATATAGTATATATCTCATACAACCGATTGTTCAGATAAGAAACTTTTGGCAATTTCTACCCCATTTTAAGAGCTATAAGCTTCAAATTTCACCGATTGCTTACGTATATAGTATGTATTATTGTGTCAAAAAATCATAGAGATCGGTGATATATATAATATATATATGATGGTATATATAGAATATATATATAGTATATATACATTTTTTTTGCATTTTAGGCCCCATTTTGACAGCTAGAAGCTTCAAATTTCACCAAATGCTTACGTGTATATCATATATTGATGTCTGAAAAAATCATTGAGATCGGTGGTATACATAGTATATATCTCATATATATAGTATATATCCCCCACAACCGATTGTTCAGATAAGGAACTTTTCGTAATTACTTCCCTATTTTAAGAGCTAGAGGCTTCAAATTTCAACGAATGCTTACGTATATAGCATATATTGTTGTCTGAAAAAATCATAAAGATCGGAGGTATATATAGTATATATATGGTGGTATATATAGTATATATATAGTATATATATATATATTTTCTCAAATTTTAGACCCATTTTAACAGCTAGAAGCTTCAAATTTCACCGATTGCTTACGTATATAGCATATATTGTTGTCTGAAAAAATCATAGAGATCGGTTGTATATATAGTATATATCTCATACAACCGATTGTTCAGATAAGAATAGCTGTTTGTAAAATATTGTCAATTATACTGATGCGTTTGAAGAACCTAGAATGAGGTTGAATGATAGTAGATGGCAACTTTGTGTGAACAATCACTCAAAAATTAAAAACTTGTATTATGCAGAATATATGTTCAATATATAATTGTACTATACATAATTATAAGCTTTTATTTAGTTTCACTTGGCTGTTGTATGTAATGAAATCTTCAAGTTAAATTTGATACACTTCCCTGGTGTCCGATTGAGGTGAAATTTTGCACACATGTATAACTCCGATGACAATGCAATATTACTTTGCGAGAATTCGATAAATTAATCGATAACACAGTTACTTTGGCATAACAGCCTAAGTCCCATACAAACCCGGCGGTACCTAACCCTGGATCCTGAGACTTAGACGTGGTGAATCACAGGTGGTGAATTGTAAATTGTATGGCGCCAGCGCCAATGCGGTGCCAGCTCAATGGTAGCTCATTGACGCAATGACTCCAAGCGAATTTTTCACGCTACTTAGTAGTGTGTGCGTAGTACATTTCACTTGCGCTATTGAATGAAACGATTTTTGTGTGTCAGGCACGAGTTTGGTGTTACTGGCGCTACTGGCAATGATGACACTGAGCTGATGACGGTAGCGCTGGTAGTTCAGCTTTTGAATCAGAAAAAGAATTGATGACCCGTGTAAATTATTATGGCTTTGGCTATTATTGGCTTTGACTTTGAACTAAATAAATGCTGCGGACATAACAACCACACTCATTTTTGAGTTTTATATTTTAGATTTAATGCACAATTAATATGGGTGTGCTTGAGCAGCCAAATAATGACAGTAGTATTGAAAAAGTGCTGCTTAGTTGATGGAATGGCGCTAATTTCCAATAGATTGTCAATATTTCGCGAACGCGCGAAATTGCCACATCTGCTCAAATGTTTCAAGATTTTCCATTGTTGATTTAACTTAAGCTGTTATGCCAATATTTTTCAGCCAGCTTATTTCAAATAGGTAATTTTTCCAAAAGCAAAATATATTACAGCAAAGATTACAGAGCCTTGAAAAATCAGCTATGTTGAGGCGGACAGCATAGCAAAAAGTATGGTGAATTCCTCGTACAGCCGTCCCACAATTTCGACAAAGCTTTAGAACTCTACAATGTACCATCTTATATTTAGAGAGTCTTTGGTAGTACACATTTTATGCGCAGCAACTTCAGAGGTGTATTTAAAGTTTGGCGCTTAGCAGTCCATATAAATTATAAGCGTATAGACGTTTACGTGTAAAAAAAAAACACGGTTATTATTTTAAAACAGATTTAAGCCACAGAGCAGGATCTGCAATGAGTAGTTGTAAACTGAACGCGACATAGGCAAAGTCACAATAAAATATGATTTTAAGTTAGTTAACACTGTTTGACAAAATTTTATATGTGCTCTCTGTCAAAAATGCTTCAACTAACTTAGTCATATTTTATTTCGATTATGAATATGTCCCAATATTTTCGGACAATGATATAAAAAATCGTGTACTCATACTCAGTCAGGGTTATTCAAACGTAGCGATACGTATCAGTAATTTGGTTGAGAGTTTTTTTCATCCTGACACCGCGTTAGATCTGACAACCGAAGATGCTGATATTCGAAGTGAAGCTACTTTTGACAAACACATACGATATGTTTTCTCGAAAATCTGTATATTCATATGTATGTATGTATGTATTTAACGTTTTGTTGTTGCAAGAACACGTGAACATGTGTATGCACACATATACAAATTCATTTGAATGAGTTGAAAAAAGCATGGGACGTATTCCAAAAGCAACACTGCTGGCGAAGTTGATTAGTGATAACTTCTTGGAATGCACAGTTGCAACTTTACGGCAAATTAGTGAGCACACAAATTTTCCGCTCCATTCACTCAACGTTTTTATCGATGGGTTGTTGACAGTTGGCTCAACGTATCGTTTCAAAAGCACAATTTCTTTCACTCAGCTGATAACTGATTAGCTGAGCTAGCAGTTGCGCTTTGAAATTCACCCTTCGAAGCAAACTTTTGCTTCGTATTTCAATGAAAAATTTCATACGAAAACAAACCAAACACGAGAATAGTTCGTGAGAGACCGTTTTAGCTTGTATCCATATGCATCATAGCTTATACTTACACAATAATTTTTGTATGTAAACGAATAGATCAGGCTAGCTGCGCATGGTTGTTTTATAGGTACTCATACTCAAATTGCTGCGGATATATTAGAGTAGAGAAACAAAATGAACAATAAAATTTAAGAAAACAAACTTTTTTAAAATTAAGCTTTTATTATTGGTTAATAAAATTAACTAAAAAGTAAAAACTAAAATTAACGAAAAAAAAAACTTTTTTAAAAATAAGCTTTTATTATTGGTTAATAAAATTAACTAAAAAGTAAACAACAAATTGACTCTAAGAAATATAACACTTTATAAGTTCATTGTAACTTTTAACGATAATTAGGCTTTTTCGTCTGCGACAAAAAAATTCTATATTGTACATAATTATATATTTTTAACATTAAAACTTTACACCAAAATTATTAAATCTTACAGTTTATATCACAGTCCTAATCGTTCTAATAAAAGCGTGTTACATTGCGATAGAAAGAAAAGGAGATGCTAAATGTTCTTAATTATACCATCAAAATTTAACACGTTTTTTATTAGAAGAATTTGGACTGTGATATAAACTGTAAGATTTAATAACTTAGGTGTAAAGTTTTAATGTTAAAAATATATAATTATGTACAATATAGAATTTTTTTGTCGCAGACGAAAAAGCCTAATTATCGTTAACGGTTACAATGAACTTATAAAGTGTTATATTTCTTAGAGTCAATTTATTGTTTACTTTTTAGTTAATTTTATTAACCAATAATAAAAGCTTATTTTTAAAAAAGTTTTTTTTCTTTAATTTTATTATTTATATAGATAAGGCAAAGTACTTGTAGCAATCACGGCTAATACTACAAAATATACGCTAAGATAGATAGCAACCCCATTGTTTCGGCTATTCATTTAGAATTTATTTATGTTTTTTTTTAAGAATTTCAGCCGTTGCCAATCATAAAAAAAATCAGACATCTGGCAACACCAAGTAGGGTGTAAGAAAACAGCAGTAGAACGAAGTTTATGCGTAGAGCCGTTCGAAAGTGATTCGCTTACAAACATGTCAAACTCATTTTTATTTATATAGATCAGACAAAGTACTTGTAGCAATCACGACTAATACTTCAAAATGTACGCTAAGATAGATAGCAACCCCATTGTTTCGGCTATTCATTTAGAATTTATTTATATTTTTTTTAAGAAATTCAGCCGGCCCTCACTAGGGTAGGCACCTTGTCGTTGGTGTGAGGGCTTAGCCGAACTCCATAGCGCCCGACTATGAGGCGGAGCTGTTTAGGACTGACATCTACGCCGTTTCGCCTCATAGGAGGGCGGCGGGATGTCGGTGACCAAGAACTGCCAACCCCCTAATCCAGGGTGTTATGCCGACCGTGCCTATTGGACGATTTGCAGCCAGGGGATAAATTCGGCTGTATTCGAACGGAGCCTTCCCGATACCGGACCATCTCGGGAAGTATTTATGGCCTTACCGCAGTAAGGGGCGCTGCTGTGGCGGACGGTTCTTTCCCCGTATATAATACTGGACCGCTGAGCCCGCCTTGTCGGGAAGGTGGTCGTACGACCAAGATGAACAACTCATTACCTGAATGTAATAAGGAGGATGTAAAGAGGAGGACTGAGTCGCAATCCAAGGACGACAAATACGAATTAAGCGATGCGTCGGACTCGGGGAGCGAGAGTAGTGCTGATTCAATGAACTCCGTGTTGGAGAAGCACACAAATGAAAACGGAGTAGAAGAGTGGAGAAGGGTACGGAGCAGAGGAAGTAAAAGAGCTCTCTCGCAGTACCGTGCAGCACTAAGAATTGTACAACGCTTGGGAGCAGTGGTCGACCCAACAGAAGTGGAGATCGAGCGCTTGGAATGGGCCCATGAAGCGGTAGAAGTAGGTCGAAGGCAGTTCAAAAGGTTTGCTGCGAGAAACCCTCGGTTCTGCAACCGGTACGAGGAGGAAGAAGCGTCGAATGGCAGAATGAAGAGGCAACGTTCGGCAGAAGGCGACAAGCCTGCTTTCAAGAGGCAGAAAGGACGCAGTCCTAGAGCCGCGAGGCAGGGCAGTCGCATAGACAAGACAAGTAGGCCCAAAGCTGTAAGACAGATGGGTTCCAATAGCTAGGTAGCAACTACCTCGAAAGCTGCCAGTCAGAGGGAAGTTCCAACTACGGAAGTAGGAGATAAGCCAAAGGGAGATAACGCTAAGACTCCGGCTTTCTCGGAGGCGCTAAAGGGAGTTAACGCGAAGACTCCGGTGTTCTCGGAGGTTCCAAAGGGAGATAACACTAAGACTCCTGCTTTTCCCGAGAAGATGAGTGATGTGGCAAAGCAGTCACTGACTGTGGCGCTGGTTGATCGTAGCAGTCCGTTCGGACAAATGACTACTGAAAGGTGGAGATCTGTGGAAAGGGAACTTATTAGCTTAATGCTTAAGATGATGCGGGAACAACCAAGTAAGCCCCTTCCAACCTTTGATTCGGGGGGATGGTATAATGGTGTGAAGATGATAGCGTGCGACAACATCGCGAGCTTGCGGTGGCTGGAGGAAGTCGTTCCAAACCTCCAAAGGCAAGGCACGAACGCGCGGTTTGAGGTGGTGGATAAAGCGCAAATCCCCACGGTACCAAAAGTTAAGGTATGGATACCATGCGTGATGAAGTCGGAGGATACACTGCGACTTCTGCAGAATCAGAATCCTAACATACCGACACAGGATTGGAAGGTACTTACTGTATCTCGGCCTACCGAGGATGGTCAGTTCTACATCTTCCAAATAAACAAGCAGGCGGAGGATATTTTGTACACGCAGCTTGGCAAAATGTCCTTTGGCACTGGCAAAATTTACATGCGACTCAGGAAAAGAAGTCCCGAGGATAAAAATCCTAACACGCTGGAAGTGGGCGAAGTCGAAAAGGACCTCAGAAGCCTAAGGGAAAAAAGACAGGTGGAGGTCCCCGACGTCACCACGAACGTGCTAGAAGAGAACCAACCGCTAAATGGTGCTGTGACTCGCACAGAGGAACACACGGCACAACATTCACGAGGGGCTGAAGGGGGCCTCGAATACTCTAAACCAAAAGGGCAAGAGGAGGACGACGACGTCAAGACGAAGGTGCTGGAGGGGGACAAACAGCCCAATGGTGCTGCGAGTCCTACAGATAAACCTCCAACACAGTAAAGTGGCGTCGAGCGAACTCCTCCTAACCCTTGAGGAGGGTTCGTTTGACGTGGCGCTGATCCAGGAGCCGTTGCTCTCATCGGGAGGAAAGGTTTCTGGACTTAGCGCGCGCGGGTTTGGCGTTTACTACGCACAAACGGAAGGACGGGTGCGAGCTGTAGTAATGGTAAGGAAACAGCTGCATTCATATATGCTGCCTAATTACACCACCGAGGATCTCGTAGCGGTGGCCGTTGAGCCAAAGAATAAGCAGTCATTTATCCTGGCGTCCTGCTACATGGCCCATGCTGCGGAGGTTCCACCGATGGAGTGCAAAAGGCTAGTACAGGAGGAAGGGCGCAAAGGGCGGTTGGTCATAGGCGCAGATGCAAATGCGCACCACAATGCGTGGGAGGAGCAGATACGAACGAGAGAGGCGAATCTCTATTTTGTTACATCCTGCAAACCAATTTGCAGATAGCCAACAGGGGAAATGTTCCTACATACATTGGTCCAACATCCAGCAATGTTCTGGATATTACATTGAGCTCCGAGCGTGATATATCAAGGTATGATTGGATGGTTCTCGATAGACCATCCTTCTCCGACCATGCGTATATAAGCTTCAGCATCCCACTAAAGAGGGTAGAGAAGGGAGGAACCTTTAGAAACCCTAGGGCAACGAATTGGACTAAATTCCAGAAACATGTAGAAACGAAACTGGGACCACCCAAAGAGGTTGCTAATGTAGAGGAACAGGAGGAGTCGAATGAATTCCTAACAAGGACGCTTATGACTGCGTATAACAAAGCTTGCCCTCTAAGAAGATTCAGAGGAAAAGCAAAGCCGCCATGGTGGAGCAATGAGCTGAGTCTTCTAAGAAGACAGGTAAAAGAAATGTTTAAACTCACAAAGACCGCGGAAAGCGAAGCGTGTCGGGACGAGTACAGGGATCTACTGAGGATCTACAAGCGTGAAATTACCAGGGCGAAGAGAAACTCATGGAAAAGTTTCTGTACGGACATAGAGTGCTCCAGTGAAACAGCACGGTTGAAAAAAGTCCTAGCAAAGGGAAACATAGTCCAGGGACTAATAAAGAAAGAGAACGGGGAATGGTCACGTGATAGTGAGGAATCCCTTGAGGTGCTTCTCGATACACATTTCCCATCGGGAGACGGTTTAGAAGAACCAGCAGACATCACTCACACTTCGATCACGGAGCTAGTGGTGCCGGGCTTGGTGACCGATACCAAGATCGAGTGGGCAGTGAAGACGTTTTCTAAGTTTAAATCGCCGGGCCCAGATGGTATATTCCCGGCCATGCTACAAGTCTCAAGTAGGGCGGTCGTGGAATGGCTTAAAATAATATTCGATGGGTGCATAAGACTGAATCATGTACCGCACTCTTGGAGAACTGCTCGTGTAGCTTTTCTACCAAAGGCGGGGAAGATCGGTCACGTGTATCCCAAAGACTATAGACCCATTAGCTTAACATCATTTCTGCTCAAAACCTTTGAGAGGCTGATAGATGTGTACATAAAGTCCAACGTGGATGAAAAGCTGCTCTCCACAACACAGCATGCGTACACCAAATAGCATAGAGAAATCCTTGGAATAAAAGGAGTATGCTCTAGGAGTCTTCTTGGACATTGCCGGGGCTTTCAATAATGTTGCAAAATGGGCGATTATGGATGGTCTTAATTACATTAAAGTACATCCTGCCTTAATCAGATGGATCGGCTGCATGTTAAATTGCAGAAAGATTACATCACAATGGGGATTGTACGAGGCCACGAAATCAGTGGACAGGGGCACGCCGCAGGGAGGGGTGCTATCACCTCTGCTGTGGACACTGGTCATCAACCAACTGCTCAGGCAATTCGATGAGGGACCCGTAAAACTTACGGCTTACGCAGATGACGTTGCAATTGTCATAAGTGGAAAATGCCTTCCAACGATTAGTTCTTTGATGGATCGGGCGCTTCGGGATATTCATACCTGGGCATCTAATGTCGGGCTGAAAGTCAATGCGGAGAAGACGGATATGGTCTTGTTTACAAAGAGGTACAAGGTCCCAAATTGGACCAGGCCTAAGTTAGGAGCGGTGACCTTACAGGAGAAACCTTGCACAAAATATCTAGGAATCATCCTAGACAGTAAGCTGTCATGGAAGCTCAACGTGGAGGAGAGGGTCAAGAAGGCCTCAACGGCACTCTATGCATATAAAAGAATGCTGGGGTGTACGTGGGGCCTATCGCCCTCTCTTTCTCATTGGGTTTTTACAGCGATTGTAAGCCCTATTCTATACTATGGAGTTCTTGTTTGGTGGAAAGCCACACAAAAAACAACATACCTCAAAAAATTAGAGGGGGTATGCAGACTATCGATGCTTTGCATTACGGGAGCCCTGAAAACAACCCCGACGGCTGCACTGTATGCCATTCTGCACATTCCACCTGTAGACCTGGTAGCAAAGAACAAAGCGTTAACGACCGCAACCAGGCTCGATGCTTCGGGGCAGCTTGAGCGCCGACCATATGGCCATAGTAGTATAGCGTCCTCAGTCACAAGACGAACAGACTACATGATTCCCTACCTGCACTTTGAGGGAGATCTCAAGGCCACAATAGAGGTGGACGGTTGGCGCAAGGGTGCGCAAATGGCGGACGAGGCGATACATGTGTACACCGATGGTTCCAAAATAGTGGAAGGAGTAGGGTCTGCGGTATACTGCGATGATCCGGAATTAAGCAGATCCTACAGGCTGCCGGATTACTGTAGCGTTTTCCAAGCGGAAATATTAGCCGTAACCAAAGCAGTAGAAACCCTGGAAGAGAATAGCTTAAGCTGCAACCGTGTTAACTTTTATATTGACAGTCAAGCAGCAATTAAGGCAATAATCTCGCATAGCACAGCATCTAAATGCGTGTTAGAGTGTAAGCAGTCTCTGGAGAGAATCGGGACAGGGAGAAGCATAGATCTATATTGGGTCCCAGGGCATATGGGAATAGATGGGAATGAAAAAGCGGACGAATTAGCTAAAAAGGGCGCATCCCTTGAAGCTTGCTCCGTAGACGTCCCAATTAGATTGGGCGAGATTAAGCGAAGGCGAGAGGTGCACATGATCCACCAAGCAGAAAAGGCGTGGGTTCAAGCGCGGGGCTGTAAAGTGTCGAAGATTATGTGTAGGTCTTACAACCTTAGACTAACACAGTTGCTTCTATCATTAAAAAGAGAGGACTGTAGACTCATGACGGGTATTCTGACTGGACACTGCCTTCTGGCGTCACATGCCTTTAAATTAGGCTTGGTCAGTGATAGCAGGTGTAGGAAGTGCGGGTTGGAGGAGGAAACGATCGAGCACATTCTGTGCTCGTGCCCTGCACTTGCCAGGCTAAGACTCCAGCTATTAGGAGTGATACAGCTGTCAGATCTAGAAGCAGCAAGTGGCTTAAGTCCTAGGAAGCTTCTAGTATTTGCCAAGAGGACGGAGTTATTTTATAACATAGGTCCTGGTTTTTGATAGGGTTTTTCAGTTTGGTCGTTAAAACAAACTTCTGGTAACACTACGGACTCAATCAGTCTATGTGAGGTCCTCATGGACCGGCCAGTTCAACCTACCTACCTACCTACCAGCCGTTGCCAATCATAAAAAAAAATCAGACATCTGGCAACACCAAGTAGGGTGTAAGAAAACAGCAGTAGAACGAAGTTTATGCGTAGAGCCGTTCGAAAGTGTTTCGCTTACAAACATGTCAAAACTCATTTTCATTTATATAGATGAGGCAAAGTACTTGTAGCAATCACGGCTAATACTACAAAATGTAAGGTAAGTTAGATAGCAACTCCATTGTTTCGGCTATTCATTTAGAATTTATTTATGTTGTTTTTAAGAAATTCAGCCGTTGCCAATCATTAAAAAAAAAAATTCAGACATCTGGCAACAGCAATTTTTTTTTTTTTCTAAAACCGAGTTCAAGTAGAGCATAATAAAACAGCACTAGAACGAAGTTTATGCGAAGAACCTTTCGAAAGTGATTCACTTACAAACATGTCAAAACTCATTTTTATTTATATAGAGAAGGCAAAGTACTTGTAGCAATCACGGCTAATACTACAAAATGTACGCTAAAATAGATAGCAACCCCATTGTTTCGGCTATTCATTTATATTATTTTATATTTTTTTTAAGAAATTCAGCCGTTGCGAATCATTAAAAAAAAAATTAGACATCTGGCAACACCAATTTTTTTTCTTTAAACCAAGTTCAAGTAGAGCATAAGAAAACAGCAGTAGAAAGAAGTTTATGCGCAGAGCCGTTCGAAAGTAAATCGCTTACAAACATGTCAAAACTCATTTTTATTTATATTGTAACGAATTTACTTGCAAATCCTGTTATTTGCAATCCTCTGCTAAGTTCGAATTACTAAACTGTTGAATAAATAACTCCAATATTGAATAATGGAAAATGGCCTTTATTAAAGTACTTCACAATAACACCTATACTTTGCTACTCGCTGGCTTAATAACCAAACTGACTGATAACTCAAATGAAACTCTACTATTGGCCGCCAGATCGCGTGCTTAATCAAACTGGTTGATAGCTCAACTCAAACTGAATTACAGCGTCTCTTCATCTGTTGCCTTTTATACCCTTTGGTTTCCTCATTCGCATTTTTCCAGAATGTACTAGCATTGTCCATGAGCTCTCAAACTTCTCAGCTATAACTAAAATTGCACAATTTAATACATCTTTTAGGCGCTTCCAGAATCTACTAGTCCAGTAGCTTTCAAACTTTTCAGATATATGCATGTGTTTGCGAATTGACTCTCCGCTGCTCGTATTCGTACTTGGTACATACGTGTAGACGCAATTATTTATTCGTTTATGTAGATACATAAAGATTGAATTATTGATGTGAATGTTTGTAGTTTACAGTCTCTCGCGCGCACATAGCCGTATAAGTAAATGCATCTGTGTGTGACATCTCTCTGGGCTGCCTTATATATGTGTATACTTGATTTGATTATTAACGTAAATACTGCTTCGCATGGCCTTAGCATCGCCTTAGTGATGGGATAACTTAGTGATGCTAATATCCGTGACAATATAAATAAGGCAAAGTACTTGTAGCAATCACGGCTAATACTACAAAATGTGCGCTAAGATAGATAGCAACCCCATTGTTTCGGCTATTCATTTAGAATTTATTTATGTTTTTTTTAAGAAATTCAGCCGTTGCCAATCATTACAAAAAAAAAAAACAAAAAACAATCAGACATCTGGCAACACCAATTTTTTATTTTTCTAAAACCGAGTTCAAGTAGAGCATAAAAAAACAGCAGTAGAACGAAAATTATGCGTAGAGCCGTTCGAAAGTGATTCGCTTACAAACATGTCAATACTCATTTTTATTTATATAGAGCAGGCAAAGTACTTGTAGCAATCACGGCTAATATAACAAAATGTACGCTAAGATAGATAGCAACCCCATTGCTTCGGTTATTCATTTAGAATTTATTTATGTTTTTTTTTAAGAAATTCAGCCGTTGCCAATCATTAAAAAAAAAATCGGACATCTGGCAACACCATTTTTTTTTCTAAAACCGAGTTCAAGTGACGCATAAGAAAACAGCAGTAGAACGAAGTTTATGCGTAGAGCCATTCGAAAGTGATTCGCTTACAAACATGTCAAAACTCATTTTTATTTATATAGATATGGCAAAATACTTGTAGCACTCACGGCTAATACTACAAAATGTACGCTAAGATAGATAGCAACCCCATTGTTTCAGCTATTCATTTAGAATTTAGTTATGTTTTTTTAAGAAATACATCCGTTGCAAATCATTTAAAAAAGTCAGACATCTGGCAACACCAATTTTTTTTTTCTAAAACCAAGTTCAAGTAGAGCATAAGAAAACAGCAGTAGAACAAAGTTTATGCGTAGAGCCGTTCGAAAGTGATTCGCTTACAAACATGTCAAAACTCATTTTGGTTTACATAGATGAGGCAAAGTACTTGTAGCAATCACGGCTAATACTACAAAATGTACACTAAGATAGATAGCAACAAACATGTCAAAACTCATTTTTATTTATATAGATAAGGCAAAGTACTTGTAGCAATCCCGGCTAATACAATAAAATGTACGCTAAGATAGATTGCAACCCCATTGTTTCGGCTATTCATTGAGAATTTATTTATGTTTTTTTAAGAAATTCAGCCGTTGCCATTCATTCAACAAAAAAAATAATCAGACATCTGGCAACACCAATTTTTTTTTTAAAGCCGAGATCAAGTAGAGCATAATAAAACAGCAGTAGAACGAAGTTTATACGTAGAGCCGTTCGAAAGTGATTCGCTTACAAACATGTCAAAACTCATTTTTATTTATATAGATAAGGCAAAGTACTTGTAGCAATTACGGCTAATACAACAAAATGTGCGCTAAGATAGATAAAAACCCCATTGCTTCGGCTATTCATTTAGAATTTATTTATTTTTTTTTTAAGAAATTCAGCCGTTTCCAGTCATTAAAAAAAAAAATCAGACATCTGGCAACACCAATTTTTTTTCATTTCCAAAACCGAGTTCAAGTAGAGCATAAGAAAACAGTAGTAGAAAGAAGTTTATGCGTAGAGCCGTTCGAAAGTGATTCGCTTACAACCATGTCAAAACTCATTTTTATTTATATAAATAAGGCAAAGTACTTGTAGTAATCACGGCTAATACTACAAAATGTACGCTAAAATAGGCAGCAACCCCATTGTTTCGGCTATTCATTTAGAATTTATTTATGTTTTTTTTAAGAAAGTCAGCCGTTGCCAATCATTACAAAAAAAAAAACATTCAGACATCTGGCAACACCAATTTTTTTTCTTTTCCAAAACCGAGTTCAAGTAGAGCATAAGAAAACAGCAGTAGAACAAAGTTTATGCGTAGAGCCGTTCGAAAGTGATTCGCTTACAAACATGTCAAAACTCATTTTTGTTTATATAGATGAGGCAAAGTACTTGTAGCAATCACGGCTAATACTACAAAATGTACACTAAGATAGATAGCAACAAACATGTCAAAACTCATTTTTATTTATGTATATAGATAAGGCAAAGTACTTGTAGCAATCCCGGCTAATACAATAAAATGTACGCTAAGATAGATAGCAACCCCATTGTTTCGGCTATTCATTGAGAATTTATTTATGTTTTTTTAAGAAATTCAGCCGTTGCCAATCATTCAAAAAAAAAAAAGGATCAGACATCTCGCAACACCAATTTTTTTTTTCTAAAGCCGAGATCAAGTAGAGCATAAGAAAACAGCAGTAGAACGAAGTTTATACGTAGAGCCGTTCGAAAGTGATTCGCTTACAAACATGTCAAAACTCATTTTTATTTATATCTATAAGGCAAAGTACTTGTAGCAATCACGGCTAATACTACAAATGTACGCTAAGATAGATAGCAACCCCATTGTTTTGGCTATTCATTTAGAATTTATTTATGTTTTTTTTTAAGAAATACATCCGTTGCAAATCATTTTAAAAAAAATCAGACATCTGGCAACACCAATTTTTTTTTTTAAACCAAGTTCAAGTAGAGCATAAGAAAACAGCAGTAGAACAAAGTTTATGCGTAGAGCCGTTCGAAAGTGATTCGCTTACAAACATGTCAAAACTCATTTTTGTTTATATAGATGAGGCGGATAATACTACAAAATGTACGCTAAGATAGGCAGCAACCCCATTGTTTTGGCTATTCATTTAGAATTTATTTATGTTTTTTTTAAGAAATACATCCGTTGCAAATCATTTAAAAAAAATCAGACATCTGGCAACACCAATTTGGTTTTTCTAAAGCCGAGATCAAGTAGAGCATAAGAAAACAGCAGTAGAACGAAGTTTATACGTAGAGCCGTTCGAAAGTGATTCGTTTACAAACATGTCAAAACTCATTTTTATTTATATAGATAAGGCAAAGTACTTGTAGCAATCACGGCTAATACAACAAAATGTACGCTAAGATAGATAAAAACCCCATTGCTTCGGCTATTCATTTAGAATTTATTTATGTTTTTTTTTAAGAAATTCAGCCGTTTCCAATCATTAAAAAAAAATCAGACATATGGCAACACCAATTTTTTTTTCCAAAACCGAGTTCAAGTAGAGCATAAGAAAACAGCAGTAGAAAGAAATTTATGCGTAGAGCCGTTCGAAAGTAATTCGCTTACAAACATGTCAAAACTCATTTTTATTTATATAAATAAGGCAAAGTACTTCTAGCAATCCCGGCTAATACTACAAAATGTACGCTAAGATAGATAGCAACCCCATTTTTTCGGCTATTCATTTAGAATTTATTTATATTTTTTTAAGAAATTCAGCCGTTGCCAATCATTACAAAAAAAATTAGACATCTGGAAACAGCAATTTTTTTTTCTAATAAGTTCAAGTAGAGCATAAGAAAACAGCACTAGAACGAAGTTCATGCGAAGAGCCTTTCGAAAGTGATTCACTTACAAACATGTCAAAACTCATTTTTATTTATATATATAAGGCAACGTACTTGTAGCAGTCACGACTAATACTACAAAATGTACGCTAAGATAGATAGCAACCCCATTGTTTCGGCTATTCATTTGGAATTTATTTATATTATTTTTAAGAAATTCAGCCGTTGCCAATCATTAAAAAAAATTAGACATCTGGCAACACCAATTTTTTTTTCTAATAAGTTCAAGTAGAGCATAAAAAAACAGCAGTAGAACGAAGTTCATGCGTAGAGCCGTTCGAAAGTAATTCGCTTACAAACATGTCAAAACTCATTTTTATTTATATAAATAAGGCAAAGTACTTGTAGCAATCACGGCTAATACTACAAAATGTACGCTAAGATAGATAGCAACCCCATTTTTTCGGCTATTCATTTAGAATTTATTTAAGTTTTTTTTTTTACGAAATTCAGCCGTTGGAAATCATTAAAAAAAATCAGACATCTGGCAACACCAGTTTTTTTTTCTAAAACCAAGTTCAAATGGACCATAAGAAAACAGCAGTAGAACGAAGTTTCTGCGTAGAGCCGTTCGAAAGTGATTCGCTTACAAACATGTCAAAACTCATTTTTATTTATATAGATAAGGCAAAATACTTGTAGCAATCACGGCTAATATAACAAAATGTACGCTAATATAGATAGCAACCCCATTGCTTCGGCTATTCATTTAGAATTTATTTATGTTTTTTTAAGAAATTCAGACGTTGCCAATCATTAAAAAAAGTCAGATATCTGGCAACACCATTTTTTTTTTCCAAAACCGAGTTCAAGTAGAGCATAAGAAAACAGCAGTAGAACGAAGTTTATGCGTAGAGCCGTTCGAAAGTGATTCGCTTACAAACATGTCAAAACTCATTTTTATTTATATAGATAAGGCAAAATACTTGTAGCAATCACGGCTAATTCTACAAAATGTACGCTAAGATAGGCAGCAACCCCATTGTTTCGGCTATTCATTTAGAATTTATGTATGTTTTTTTAAGAAATTCAGACGTTGCCAATCATTAAAAAAATCAGATATCTGGCAACACCATTTTTTTTTTCCAAAACCGAGTTCAAGTAGAGCATAAGAAAACAGCAGTAGAACGAAGTTTATGCGTAGAGCTGTTCGAAAGTGATTCGCTTACAAACTTGTCAAAACTCATTTTTATTTAGATAGATAAGGCAAAGTACTTGCAGCAATCACGGCTAATACTACAAAATGTACGCTAAGATAGATAGCAACCCCATTGTTTTTGCTATTCATTTAGAATTTATTTATGTTTTTATCTAAGAAATACATCCGTTGCAAATCATTTAAAAAAAATCAGACATCTGGCAACACCAGTTTTTTTTTTAAACCAAGTTCAAGTAGAGCAGCAGTAGAACAAAGTTTATGCGTAGAGCCGTTCGAAAGTGATTCGCTTACAAACATGTCAAAACTCATTTTTGTTTATTTAGATGATGCAAAGTACTTGTAGCAATCACGGATAATACTACAAAATGTACGCTAAGATAGGCAGCAACCCCATTGTTTCGGCTATTCATTTAGAATTTATGTTTTTTTTTTTTAAAGAAATTCAGACGCTGCTAATCATTAAAAAAAATCAGACATCTGGCAACACCAATTTTTTTTTTCTAAAACCGAGTTCAAGTAGAGCATAAGAAAACAGCAGTAGAACGAAGTTTATGCGTAGAGCCGTTCGAAATTGATTCGCTTACAAACATATCAAAACTCATTTTTATTTATATAGATAAGGCAGAGTACTTGTAGCAATCACGGCTAATTCTACAAAATGTACGCTAAGATAGATAGCAACCCCATTGTTTTGGCTATTCATTTAGAATTTATTTATGTTTTTTTTTTAAGAAATACATCCGTTGCAAATCATTTAAAAAAAATCAGACATCTGGCAACACGATTTTTTTTTTTAAATCAAGTTCAAGTAGAGCATAAGAAAACAGCAGTAGAACAAAGTTTATGCGTAGAGCCGTTCGAAAGTGATTCGCTTACAAACATGTCAAAACTCATTTTTGTTTATAAAGATGAGGCAAAGTACTTGTAGCAATCACGGCTAATACTACAAAATGTACACTAAGATAGATAGCAACAAACATGTCAAAACTCATTTTTATTTATATAGATAAGGCAAAGTACTTGTAGCAATCCCGGCTAATACAATAAAATGTACGCTAAGATAGATAGCAACCCCATTGTTTCGGCTATTCATTGAGAATTTATTTATGTTTTTTTTTAAGAAATTCAGCCGTTTCCAATCATTAAAAAAAAATCAGACATATGGCAACACCAATTTTTTTTTCCAAAACCGAGTTCAAGTAGAGCATAAGAAAACAGCAGTAGAACGAAGTTTATACGTAGAGCCGTTCGAAAGTGATTCGTTTACAAACATGTCAAAACTCATTTTTATTTATATAGATAAGGCAAAGTACTTGTAGCAATCACGGCTAATACAACAAAATGTACGCTAAGATAGATAAAAACCCCATTGCTTCGGCTATTCATTTAGAATTTATTTATGTTTTTTTTAAGAAATTCAGCCGTTTCCAATCATTAAAAAAAAATCAGACATATGGCAACACCAATTTTTTTTTCCAAAACCGAGTTCAAGTAGAGCATAAGAAAACAGCAGTAGAAAGAAATGTATGCGTAGAGCCGTTCGAAAGTAATTCGCTTACAAACATGTCAAAACTCATTTTTATTTATATAAATAAGGCAAAGTACTTCTAGCCATCCCGGCTAATACTACAAAATGTACGCTAAGATAGATAGCAACCCCATTTTTTCGGCTATTCATTTAGAATTTATTTATGTTTTTTTAAGAAATTCAGCCGTTGCCAATCATTACAAAAAAAATTAGACATCTGGCAACAGCAATTTTTTTTTCTAATAAGTTCAAGTAGAGCATAAGAAAACAGCACTAGAACGAAGTTCATGCGAAGAGCCTTTCGAAAGTGATTCACTTACAAACATGTCAAAACTCATTTTTATTTATATATGTAAGGCAACGTACTTGTAGCAGTCACGGCTAATACTACAAAATGTACGCTAAGATAGATAGCAACCCCATTGTTTCGGCTATTCATTTGGAATTTATTTATATTATTTTTAAGAAATTCAGCCGTTGCCAATCATTAAAAAAAATTAGACATCTGGCAAGACCAATTTTTTTTCTAATAAGTTCAAGTAGAGCATAAAAAAACAGCAGTAGAACGAAGTTCATGCGTAGAGCCGTTCGAAAGTAATTCGCTTACAAACATGTCAAAACTCATTTTTATTTATATAAATAAGGCAAAGTACTTGTAGCAATCACGGCTAATACTACAAAATCTACGCTAAGATAGATAGCAACCCCATTTTTTCGGCTATTCATTTAGAATTTATTTATGTTTTTTTTTTACGAAATTCAGCCGTTGGAAATCATTAAAAAAAAAATCAGACATCTGGCAACACCAGTTTTTTTTTTCTAAAACCAAGTTCAAATGGACCATAAGAAAACAGCAGTAGAACGAAGTTTCTGCGTAGAGCCGTTCGAAAGTGATTCGCTTACAAACATGTCAAAACTCATTTTTATTTATATAGATAAGGCAAAATATTTGTAGCAATCACGGCTAATATAACAAAATGTACGCTAATATAGATAGCAACCCCATTGCTTCGGCTATTCATTTAGAATTTATGTATGTTTTTTTAAGAAATTCAGACGTTGCCAATCATTAAAAAAATCAGATATCTGGCAACACCATTTTTTTTTTCCAAAACCGAGTTCAAGTAGAGCATAAGAAAACAGCAGTAGAACGAAGTTTATGCGTAGAGCCGTTCGAAAGTGATTCGCTTACAAACATGTCAAAACTCATTTTTATTTAGATAGATAAGGCAAAGTACTTGCAGCAATCACGGCTAATACTACAAAATGTACGCTAAGATAGATAGCAACCCCATTGTTTTTGCTATTCATTTAGAATTTATTTATGTTTTTATCTAAGAAATACATCCATTGCAAATCATTTTAAAAAAATCAGACATCTGGCAACACCAGTTTTTTTTTTTTAAACCAAGTTCAAGTAGAGCAGTAGAACAAAGTTTATGCGTAGAGCCGTTCGAAAGTGATTCGCTTACAAACATGTCAAAACTCATTTTTGTTTATTTAGATGATGCAAAGTACTTGTAGCAATCACGGATAATACTACAAAATGTACGCTAAGATAGGCAGCAACCCCATTGTTTCGGCTATTCATTTAGAATTTATGTTTTTTTTTTAAAGAAATTCAGACGCTGCTAATCATTAAAAAAAATCAGACATCTGGCAACACCAATTTTTTTTTTTCTAAAACCGAGTTCAAGTAGAGCATAAGAAAACAGCAGTAGAACGAAGTTTATGCGTAGAGCCGTTCGAAATTGATTCGCTTACAAACATATCAAAACTCATTTTTATTTATATAGATAAGGCAGAGTACTTGTAGCAATCACGGCTAATACTACAAAATGTACGCTAAGATAGATAGCAACCCCATTGTTTTGGCTATTCATTTAGAATTTATTTATGTTTTTTTTTAAGAAATACATCCGTTGCAAATCATTTAAAAAAAATCAGACATCTGGCAACACGATTTTTTTTTTTAAATCAAGTTCAAGTAGAGCATAAGAAAACAGCAGTAGAACAAAGTTTATGCGTAGAGCCGTTCGAAAGTGATTCGCTTACAAACATGTCAAAACTCATTTTTGTTTATAAAGATGAGGCAAAGTACTTGTAGCAATCACGGCTAATACTACAAAATGTACACTAAGATAGATAGCAACAAAAATGTCAAAACTCATTTTTATTTATATAGATAAGGCAAAGTACTTGTAGCAATTCCGGCTAATACAATAAAATGTACGCTAAGATAGATAGCAACCCCATTGTTTCGGCTATTCATTGAGAATTTATTTATGTTTTTTTAAGAAATTCAGCCGTTGCCAATCATTCAAAAAAAAAAAAAGAATCAGCCATCTGGCAACACCAATTTTTTTTTCTAAAGCCGAGATCAAGTAGAGCATAAGAAAACAGCAGTAGAACGAAGTTTATAAGTAGAGCCGTTCGAAAGTGATTCGCTTACAAACATGTCAAAACTCATTTTTATTTATATAGATAAGGCAAAATACTTGTAGCAATTACGGCTAATACAACAAAATGTACGCTAAGATAAATAAAAACCCAATTGCTTCTGCTATTCATTTAGCATTTATTTATGTTTTTTTTAAGAAATTCAGCCGTTTCCAATCATTAAAAAAATCAGACATCTGGCAACACCAATTTTTTTTCCAAAACCGAGTTCAAGTAGAGCATAAGAAAACAGCAGTAGAAAGAAGTTTATGCGTAGAGCCGTTCGAAAGTGATTCGCTTAAAACCATGTCAGAACTCATTTTTTTTATATAGATGAGGCAAAGTACTTGTAGCAATCACGGCTAATAATACAAAATGTACACTAAGATATATAGCAACAAACATGTCAAAACTCTTTTTTATTTATATAGATAAGGCAAAGTACTTGTAGCAATCCCGGCTAATACAATAAAATGTACGGTAGATAGATAACAACCCCATTGTTTCGGATATTCATTGAGAATTTATTTATGTTTTTTTAAGAAATTCAGAAGTTGCCAATCATTCAAAGAAAAAAAAAAGGATCAGACATCTGGCAACACCATTTTTTTTCTAAAGCCGAGATCAAGTAGAGCATAAGAAAACAGCAGTAGAACGAAGTTTATACGTAGAGCCATTCGAAAGTGATTCGCTTACAAACATGTCAAAACTCATTTTTATTTATATAGATAAGGCAAAGTACTTGTAGCAATCACGGCTAATACTACAAAATGTACGCTAAGATAGGTAGCAACCCCATTGTTTTGGCTATTCATTTAGAATTTATTTATGTTTTTTTAAAGAAATACATCCGTTGCAAATCATTTTAAAAAAAATCAGACATCTGGCAACACCAATTTTTTTTTTTTTAACCAAGTTCAAGTAGAGCATAAGAAAACAGCAGTAGAACAAAGTTTATGCGTAGAGCCGTTCGAAAGTGATTCGTTTACAAACATGTCAAAACTCATTTTTGTTTAAATAGATGAGGCAAAGTACTTGTAGCAATCACGGCTAATACTACAAAATGTACACTAAGTTAGATAGCACCAAACATGTCAAAACTCATCTTTATTTATATAGATAAGGCAAAGTACTTGTAGCAATCACGGTTAGTACAATAAAATGTACGCTAAGATAGATATCAACCCGATTGTTTCGGCTATTCATTGAGAATTTATTTATGTTTTTTTAAGAAATTCAGCCGTTTCCAATCATTCAAAAGAAAAAAAAGAATCAGACATCTGGAAACACCAATTTGTTTTTTCTAAAGCCGAGATCAAGTAGAGCATAAGAAAACAGCAATAGAACGAAGTTTATACCTAGAGCCGTTCGAAAGTGATTCGCTTACAAACATGTCAAAACTCATTTTTATTTATATAGATAAGGCAAAGTACTTGTAGCAATCACGGCTAATACAACAAAATGTACGCTAAGATAGATAAAAACCCCAATGCTTCGGCTCTTCATTTAGAATTTATTTATGTTTTTTTTAAGAAATTCAGCCGTTGCCAATCATTAAAAAAAAAAATCAGACATCTGGCAACACCAATTTTTTTTTTCTAAAACCGAGTTCAAGTAGAGCATAAGAACACAGCAGTCGAACGAAGCTTATGCGTAGACCCGTTCGAAAGTGATTCGCTTACAAACATGTCAAAACTCATTTTTATTTATATAGATCAGGCAAAGCACTTGTAGCAATCACGGCTAATACTACAAAATGTACGCTAAGATAGATAGCAACCCCATTGTTTCAGCCATTCATTTAGAATTTATTTGTGTTTTTTTAGAAATTCAGCCGTTGCCAATCATTAAAAAAACAAAAAATCAGACATCTGGCAACACCAATTTTTTTTTTCCAAAACCGAGTTCAAGTAGAGCATAAGAAAACAGCAGTCGAACGAAGCTTATGCGTAGACCCGTTCGAAAGTGATTCGCTTACAAACATGTCAAAACTCATTTTTATTTATATAGATAAGGCAAAGTACTTGTAGCAATCACGGCTAATACAACAAAATGTACGCTAAGATAGATAAAAACCACATTGCTTCGGCTATTCATTTAGAATTTATTTATGTTTTTTTTTTAAGAAATTCAGCCGTTTCCAATCATTAAAAAAAAATCAGACATATGGCAACACCAATTTTTTTTTCCAAAACCGAGTTCAAGTAGAGCATAAGAAAACAGCAGTAGAAAGAAATTTATGCGTAGAGCCGTTCGAAAGTAATTCGCTTACAAACATGTCAAAACTCATTTTTATTTATATAAATAAGGCAAAGTACTTGTAGCAATCACGGCTAATACTACAAAATGTACGCTAAGATAGATAGCAACCCCATTTTTTCGGCTATTCATTTAGAATTTATTTATGTTTTTTTAAGAAATTCAGCCGTTGCCAATCATTACAAAAAAAATTAGACATCTGGCAACAGCAATTTTTTTTTCTAATAAGTTCAAGTAGAGCATAAGAAAACAGCACTAGAACGAAGTTCATGCGAAGAGCCTTTCGAAAGTGATTCACTTACAAACATGTCAAAACTCATTTTTATTTATATATATAAGGCAAAGTACTTGTAGCAGTCACGGCTAATACTACAAAATGTACGCTAAGATAGATAGCAACCCCATTGTTTCGGCTATTCATTTGGAATTTATTTATATTATTTTTAAGAAATTCAGCCGTTGCCAATCATTAAAAAAAATTAGACATCTGGCAACACCAATTTTTTTTTCTAATAAGTTCAAGTAGAGCATAAAAAAACAGCAGTAGAACGAAGTTCATGCGTAGAGCCGTTCGAAAGTAATTCGCTTACAAACATGTCAAAACTCATTTTTATTTATATAAATAAGGCAAAGTACTTGTAGCAATCACGGCTAATACTACAAAATGTGCGCTAAGATAGATAGCAACCCCATTTTTTCGGCTATTCATTTAGAATTTATTTATGTTTTTTTTTACGAAATTCAGCCGTTGGAAATCATTAAAAAAAAAATCAGACATCTGGCAACACCAGTTTTTTTTTTCTAAAACCAAGTTCAAATGGACCATAAGAAAACAGCAGTAGAACGAAGTTTCTGCGTAGAGCCGTTCGAAAGTGATTCGCTTACAAACATGTCAAAACTCATTTTTATTTATATAGATAAGGCAAAATACTTGTAGCAATCACGGCTAATATAACAAAATGTACGCTAATATAGATAGCAACCTCATTGCTTCGGCTATTCATTTAGAATTTATTTATGTTTTTTTAAGAAATTCAGACGTTGCCAATCATTAAAAAAAGTCAGATATCTGGCAACACCATTTTTTTTTTCCAAAACCGAGTTCAAGTAGAGCATAAGAAAACAGCAGTAGAACGAAGTTTAGCCGTAGAGCCGTTCGAAAGTGATTCGCTTACAAACATGTCAAAACTCATTTTTATTTATATAGATAAGGCAAAATACTTGTAGCAATCACGGCTAATTCTACAAAATGTACGCTAAGATAGGCAGCAACCCCATTGTTTCGGCTATTCATTTAGAATTTATTTATGTTTTTTTAAGAAATTCAGACGTTGCCAATCATTAAAAAAAATCAGATATCTGGCAACACCATTTTTTTTTTCCAAAACCGAGTTCAAGTAGAGCATAACAAAACAGCAGTAGAACGAAGTTTATGCGTAGAGCCGTTCGAAAGTGATTCGCTTACAAACATGTCAAAACTCATTTTTATTTAGATAGATAAGGCAAAGTACTTGCAGCAATCACGGCTAATACTACAAAATGTACGCTAAGATAGATAGCAACCCCATTGTTTTGGCTATTCATTTAGAATTTATTTATGTTTTTTTTTAAGAAATACATCCGTTGCAAATCATTTAAAAAAAATCAGACATCTGGCAACACCAGTTTTTTTTTTTTAAACCAAGTTCAAGTAGAGCAGCAGTAGAACAAAGTTTATGCGTAGAGCCGTTCGAAAGTGATTCGCTTACAAACATGTCAAAACTCATTTTTGTTTATTTAGATGATGCAAAGTACTTGTAGCAATCACGGATAATACTACAAAATGTACGCTAAGATAGGCAGCAACCCCATTGTTTCGGCTATTCATTTAGAATTTATGTTTTTTTTTTAAAGAAATTCAGACGCTGCTAATCATTAAAAAAAATCAGACATCTGGCAACACCATTTTTTTTTTTCTAAAACCGAGTTCAAGTAGAGCATAAGAAAACAGCAGTAGAACGAAGTTTATGCGTAGAGCCGTTCGAAATTGATTCGCTTACAAACATATCAAAACTCATTTTTATTTATATAGATAAGGCAGAGTACTTGTAGCAATCACGGCTAATACTACAAAATGTACGCTAAGATAGATAGCAACCCCATTGTTTTGGCTATTCATTTAGAATTTATTTATGTTTTTTTTTAAGAAATACATCCGTTGCAAATCATTTAAAAAAAAATCAGACATCTGGCAACACGATTTTTTTTTTTAAATCAAGTTCAAGTAGAGCATAAGAAAACAGCAGTAGAACAAAGCTTATGCGTAGAGCCGTTCGAAAGTGATTCGCTTACAAACATGTCAAAACTCATTTTTGTTTTAAAGATGAGGCAAAGTACTTGTAGCAATCACGGCTAATACTACAAAATGTACACTAAGATAGATAGCAACAAAAATGTCAAAACTCATTTTTATTTATATAGATAAGGCAAAGTACTTGTAGCAATCCCGGCTAATACAATAAAATGTACGCTAAGATAGATAGCAACCCCATTGTTTCGGCTATTCATTGAGAATTTATTTATGTTTTTTTAAGAAATTCAGCCGTTGCCAATCATTCAAAAAAAAAAAAAGAATCAGCCATCTGGCAACACCAATTTTTTTTTCTAAAGCCGAGATCAAGTAGAGCATAAGAAAACAGCAGTAGAACGAAGTTTATAAGTAGAGCCGTTCGAAAGTGATTCGCTTACAAACATGTCAAAACTCATTTTTATTTATATAGATAAGGCAAAGTACTTGTAGCAATTACGGCTAATACAACAAAATGTACGCTAAGATAAATAAAAACCCAATTGCTTCTGCTATTCATTTAGCATTTATTTATGTTTTTTTTAAGAAATTCAGCCGTTTCCAATCATTAAAAAAAATCAGACATCTGGCAACACCAATTTTTTTTCCAAAACCGAGTTCAAGTAGAGCATAAGAAAACAGCAGTAGAAAGAAGTTTATGCGTAGAGCCGTTCGAAAGTGATTCGCTTAAAACCATGTCAAAACTCATTTTTTTTTATATAGATGAGGCAAAGTACTTGTAGCAATCACGGCTAATACTACAAAATGTACACTAAGATATATAGCAACAAACATGTCAAAACTCTTTTTTATACTCAGTTGAGCAGAGCTCACAGAGTATATTAAGTTTGATTGGATAACGGTTGGTTGTACATATATAAAGGAATCGAGATAGATATAGACTTCCATATATCAAAATAATCAGGATCGGAAAAAAATTTGATTGAGCCATGTCCGTCCGTCCGTCCGTCCGTCCGTCCGTCCGTCCGTCCGTCCGTCCGTCCGTCCGTCCGTTAACACGATAACTTGAGTAAATTTTGAGGTATCTTGATGAAATTTGGTATGTAGGTTCCTCAGCACTCATCTCAGATCGCTATTTAAAATGAACGATATCGGACTATAACCACGCCCACTTTTTCGATATCGAAAATTTCGAAAAACCGAAAAAGTGCGATAACTCATTACAAAAGACAGATAAAGCGACGAAACTTGGTAGATGGGTTGAACTTATGACGCAGAATAGAAAATTAGTAAGATTTTGGACAATGGGCGTGGCACCGCCCACTTTTACAAGAAGGTAATTTAAAAGTTTTGCAAGCTGTAATTTGGCAGTCGTTGAAGATATCATGATGAAATTTGGCAGGAGCGTTACTACTACTACTATATATGTGCTGAATAAAAATTAGCAAAATTGGATGATGAGCACGCCCACTTTTTAAAAAAAATTTTTTTTAAATTCAAATTTTAACAAAAAATTTAATATCTTTAATGTATATAAGTAAATTAAGTCAAAATTCAACTCCAGTAATGATATGATGCAACAAAATACAAAAATAAAAGAAAATTTTAAAATGGGCGTGGCTCCGCCCATTTTCATTTAGTTTGTCTAGAATACTTTTATTGCCATAAGTCGAACAAAAATTTACCAATCCTTCTCAAATTTGGTAGGAGCATAGATTCTATAGCGGTAACTGTTCTCTGTGAAAATGGGCGAAATCGGTGGAAGCCACGCCCAGTTTTTATACACAGTCCACCGTCTGTCCTTCTGCTCGGCCATTAACACAATAACTTGAGCAAAATCCGATATATCTTTACTAAACTTAGCCCACGTACTTACTTGAGCTCACTTTTTCTTGGTATAAAAAATGGGCGAAATCTGACCATAACCACGCCCACTTTATCGATATCGAAAATTACGAAAAATGAAAAAAATGCCATAATTCTATACCAAACACGAAAAAAGGGATGAAACATGGTAACTGGATTGGTTTATTGACGCAAAATATAACTTTGGAAAAACCTTTGTAAAATGGGTGTGACACCTACCACATTAAGTAGAAGAAAATGAAAAAGTTCTACAAGGCGAAATCAACAGCCCTTGGAATCTTGGCAGGAATACTGTTAGTGGTATTGCATATATAAATAAATTAGCAGTACCCGACAGATGATTTTCTGGATCACCTGGTCCACATTTTGGTCGATATCGCGAGAACGCCTTCACATATACATCTAAGGGCCACTCGCTTTTAAAACCCTCATTAATACCTTTAATTTGATATCCATATCGTACAAAAACATACCAGAGTCACCCCTGTCCCACCCTAATGGCGATATCTCGAAAAGGCGTCCACCTATAGACCTAATGCCCCCTCCCTCTTAAAATGCTCAGTAACACCTTTCGTTTGATACCCATATCGTACAAACATTCTAGAGTCACCCCTGGCCCACCCTAATGGCGATATCTCGAAAAGGCGTCCACCTATAGACCAAGTGTCCACTCCCTCTTAAAATGCTCAGTAACACCTTTCGTTTGATACCCATATCGTACAAACATTCTAGAGTCACCCCTGGCCCACCCTAATGGCGATATCTCGAAAAGGCGTCCACCTATAGACCTAATGCCCACTCCCTCTTAAAATGCTCAGTAACAGCTTTCGTTTGATACCCATATCGTACAAACATTCTAGAGTCACACCTGGCCCACCCTAATGGCGATATTTCGAAAAGGCGTCCACCTATAGAACTAAGGATTACTCCCTTTTAAAATACTCATTACCACCTTTCATTTGATACCCATATCGTACAAACACATTCTAGAGTCACCCTGGCCCACCCTAATGGCGATATCTCGAAAAGGCGTCCACCTATAGACCTAATGTCAACTCCCTCTTAAAATGCTCAGTAACACCTTTCGTTTGATACCCATATCGTACAAACATTCTAGAGTCACCCCTGGCCCACCCTAATGGCGATATCTCGAAAAGGCGTCCACCTATAGACCTAATATCCACTCCCTCTTAAAATGCTCAGTAACACCTTTCGTTTGATGCCCATATCGTACAAACATTCTAGAGTCACCCCTGTCCCACCCTAATGGCGATATCTCGAAAAGGCGTCCACCTATAGACCTAATGCCCACTCCCTCTTAAAATGCTCAGTAACACCTTTCGTTTGATACCCATATCGTACAAACATTCTAGAGTCACACCTGGCCCACCCTAATGGCGATATCTCGAAAAGGCGTCCACCTATAGAACTAAGGATTACTCCCTTTTAAAATACTCATTACCACCTTTCATTTGATACCCATATCGTACAAACACATTCTAGAGTCACCCTGGCCCACCCTAATGGCGATATCTCGAAAAGGCGTCCACCTATAAACCTAATGCCCACTCCCTCTTAAAATGCTCAGTAACACCTTTCGTTTGATACCCATACCATACAAACATTCTAGAGTCACCCTTGGTCCAGCTTTATGGCGATATCTCGAAAAGGCGTCCACCTATAGAACTAAGGATTACTCCCTTTTAAAATACTCATTACCACCTTTCATTTGATACCCATATCGTACAAACACATTCTAGAGTCACCCCTGGCCCACCCTAATGGCGATATCTCGAAAAGGCATCCACCTATAGACCTAATGCCCACTCCCTCTTAAAATGCTCAGTAACACCTTTCGTTTGATACCCATATCGTACAAACATTCTAGAGTCACCCCTGGCCCACCCTAATGGCGATATCTCGAAAGGGCGTCCACCTATAGACCTAATGCACACTCCCTCTTAAAATGCTCAGTAACACCTTTCGTTTGATGCACATAGCGTACAGACACCCCTGGTCCACCTTTATGGCGATATCTCGAAACGGCGTCCACCTATGGAACTAAGGATCACTCCTTTTCAAAATACTCATTAACAGCTTTCATTTGATACCCATATCGTACAAACACATTATAGAATCACCCCTGGTCCACCTTAATGGGGACATCTCGAAAAGGCGTCCACCGATAGACCTAAGGCCCACTCCCTCTTAAAATGCTCAGTAACACCTTTCATTTGATACCCATATCGTACAAACAAATTCTAGAGTCAGCCCTGTCTACCTTTATGGCGATATCCCTAAATGGCGTTCATCCATAGAACTATGGCCTACTCTCTCTTAAAATACTCTTTAATACCTTTCATTTGATACACATGTTATACAACCACATTCCAGGGTTACCCCAGATTGATTTTCCTTATTTTGTCTCCATAGCTCTCAACTGAGTATGTTATGTTCGGTTACACCCGAACTTAGCCTTCCTTACTTGTTATTTATATAGATAAGGCAAAGTACTTGTAGCAATCCCGGCTAATACAATAAAATGTACGGTAAGATAGATAGCAACACCATTGTTTCGGATATTCATTGAGAATTTATTTATGTTTTTTTAAGAAATTCAGAAGTTGCCAATCATTGAAAGAAAAAAAAAAGGATCAGACATCTGGTAACACCATTTTTTTCTAAAGCCGAGATCAAGTAGAGCATAAGAAAACAGCAGTAGAACGAAGTTTATACGTAGAGCCATTCGAAAGTGATTCGCTTACAAACATGTCAAAACTCATTTTTATTTATATAGATAAGGCAAAGTACTTGTAGCAATCACGGCTAATACTACAAAATGTACGCTAAGATAGGTAGCAACCCCTTTGTTTTGGCTATTCATTTAGAATTTATTTATGTTTTTTTAAAGAAATACATCCGTTGCAAATCATTTAAAAAAAAATCAGACATCTGGCAACACCAATTTTTTTTTTTTTTAACCAAGTTCAAGTAGAGCACAAGAAAACAGCAGTAGAACAAAGTTTATGCGTAGAGCCGTTCGAAAGTGATTCGCTTACAAACATGTCAAAACTCATTTTTGTTTAAATAGATGAGGCAAAGTACTTGTAGCAATCACGGCTAATACTACAAAATGTACACTAAGTTAGATAGCACCAAACATGTCAAAACTCATCTTTATTTATATAGATAAGGCAAAGTACTTGTAGCAATCACGGTTAGTACAATAAAATGTACGCTAAGATAGATATCAACCCCATTGTTTCGGCTATTCATTGAGAATTTATTTATGTTTTTTTAAGAAATTCAGCCGTTTCCAATCATTCAAAAGAAAAAAAAGAATCAGACATCTGGAAACACCAATTTGTTTTTTCTAAAGCCGAGATCAAGTAGAGCATAAGAAAACAGCAATAGAACGAAGTTTATACCTAGAGCCGTTCGAAAGTGATTCGCTTACAAACATGTCAAAACTCATTTTTATTTATATAGATAAGGCAAAGTACTTGTAGCAATCACGGCTAATACAACAAAATGTACGCTAAGATAGATAAAAACCCCAATGCTTCGGGTCTTCATTTAGAATTTATTTATGTTTTTTTTTAAGAAATTCAGCCGTTGCCAATCATTAAAAAAAAAATCAGACATCTGGCAACACCAATTTTTTTTTCTAAAACCGAGTTCAAGTAGAGCATAAGAAAACAGCAGTCGAACGAAGCTTATGCGTAGACCCGTTCGAAAGTGATTCGCTTACAAACATGTCAAAACTCATTTTTATTTATATAGATAAGGCAAAGCACTTGTAGCAATCACGGCTAATACTACAAAATGTACGCTAAGATAGATAGCAACCCCATTGTTTCAGCCATTCATTTAGAATTTATTTGTGTTTTTTTAGAAATTTAGCCGTTGCCAATCATTAAAAAAACAAAAAATCAGACATCTGGCAACACCAATTTTTTTTTTCTAAAACCGAGTTCAAGTAGAGCATAAGAAAACAGCAGTCGAACGAAGCTTATGCGTAGACCCGTTCGAAAGTGATTCGCTTACAAACATGTCAAAACTCATTTTTATTTATATAGATAAGGCAATCACGGCTAATACTACAAAATGTACGCTAAGATAGGCAGCAATCCCACTGTTTCCGCTATTCATTTAGAATTTATTTATGTTTTTTTTAAGAAATTCAGACGTTGCCAATCATTAAAAAAAAAATCAGACATCTGGCAACACCATATTTTTTCTAAAACCGAGTTCAAGTAGAGCATAAGAAAACAGCAGTAGAACGAAATTTATGCGTAGAGCCGTTCGAAAGTGATTCGCTTACAAACATGTCAAAACTCATTTTTATTTATATAGATAAGGCAAAATACCTGTAGAAAGCACGGCTAATACTACAAAATGTACGCTAAGATAGATAGCAACCCCATTGTTTTGGCTATTCATAATTTAGAATTTATTTATGTTTTTTTTAAGAAATACATCCGTTGCAAATCATTTAAAAAAAACCAGACATCTGGCAACACCAATTTTTTTTTTTGAACCAAGTTCAAGTAGAGCATAAGAAAACAGCAGTAGAACAAAGTTTATGCGTAGAGCCGTTCGAAAGTGATTCGCTTACAAACATGTCAAAACTCATTTTTGTTTATATAGATGAGGCAAAGTACTTGTAGCAATCACGGCTAACACTACAAAATGTACACTAAGATAGATAGCAACAAACATGTCAAAACTCATTTTTATTTATATAGATAAGGCAAAGTACTTGTAGCAATCCCGGCTAATACAATAAAATGTACGCTAAGATAGATAGCAACCCCATTGTTTCGGCTATTCATTGAGAATTTATTTATGTTTTTTTAAGAAATTCAGCCGTTGCCAATCATTCAAAAAAAAAAAAAAAAAGAATCAGACATCTGGCAACAACAATTTTTTTTTCTAAAGCCGAGATCAAGTAGAGCATAAGAAAACAGCAGAAAACGAAGTTTATACGTAGAACCGTTCGAAAGTGATTCGCTTACAAACATGTCAAAACTCATTTTTGTTTATATAGATAAGGCAAAGTACTTGTAGCAATTACGGCTAATACAACAAAATGTACGCTAAGATAGATAAAACCCCATTGCTTCGGCTATTCATTTAGAATTTATTTATGTTTTTTTTTAAGAAATTCAGCCGTCTACAATCATTAAAAAAAATCAGACATCTGGCAACACCAATTTTTTTTCCAAAACCGAGTTCAAGTAGAGCATAAGAAAACAGCAGTAGAAAGAATTTTATGCGTAGAGCCGTTCGAAAGTGATTCGCTTACAACCATGTCAAAACTCATTTTTATTTATATAAATAAGGCAAAGCATTTGTAGTAATCACGGCTAATACTACAAAATGTACGCTAAGATAGGCAGCAACCCCATTGTTTCGGCTATGCATTTAGAATTTTTTTATGCTTTTTTTAAGAAATTCAGCCGTTGCCAATCATTACAAAAAAAAAAAAAACAGACATCTGGCAACACCAATTTTTTATTTTTCTAAATCCGAGTTCAAGTAGAGCATAAGAAAACAGCAGTAGAACAAAATTTATGCGTAGAGCCGTTCGAAAGTGATTCGCTTACAAACATGTCAAAACTCATTTTTGTTTATATAGATCAGGCAAAGTACTTGTAGCAATCACGGCTAATACAACAAAATGTACGCTAAGATAGATAGCAACCCCATTCCTTCGGCTATTCATTTAGAATTTATTTATGCCTTTTTTTAAGAAATTCAGCCGTTGCCAATCATTAAAAAAAAATCAGACATCTGGCAACACCAATTTTTTTTTAAACCGAGTTCAAGTGGAGCATAAGAAAACAGCAGTAGAACGAAGTTTATGCGTAGAGCCGTTCGAAAGTGATTCGCTTACAAACATTTCAAAACTCATTTTTATTTATATAGATAAGGCAAAATACTTGTAGCAATCACGGCTAATGCTACAAAATATACGCTAAGATAGATAGCAACCCCATTGTTTCAGCTATTAATTTAGAATTTATTTATGTTTTTTTAGAAATTCAGCCGTTGCCAATCATAAAAAAAAAATCAGACATCCTGCAACACCAATTTTTTTTCTAAAACCGAGTTCAAGTAGAGCATAAGAAAACAGCAGTAGAATGAAGTTTATGCGTAGAGCCGTTCGAAAGTGATTCGCTTACAAACATGTCAAAACTCACTTTATTTATTTAGATAAGGCAAAATACTTGTAGCAATCACGGCTAATACTACAAAATGTACGCTAAGATAGATAGCAACCCCATTGCTTCGGCTATTCATTTAGAATTTATTTATGTTTTTTTTTAGGAAATTCAGCCGTTTCCAATCATTAAAAAAAAATCAGACATCTGGCAACACCAATTTTTTTTCCAAAACCGAGTTCAAGTAGAGCATAAGAAAACAGCAGTAGAAAGAAGTTTATGCGTAGAGTCGTTCGAAAGTAATTCGCTTACAAACATGTCAAAACTCATTTTTATTTATATAAATAAGGCAAAATACTTGTAGCAATCACGGCTAATACTACAAAATGAACGCTAAGATAGATAGCAACCCCATTGTTTCGGCTATTCATTTAGAATTTATTTATGTTTTTTTTAAGATATTCAGCCGTTGCCAATCATTAAAGTGCCGTTCAACAATCAGACATCTGGCAACACCAATTTTTTATTTTTCTAAAACCGAGTTGAAGTAGAGCATAAGAAAACAGCAGTAGAACGAAATTTATGCGTAGAGCCGTTCGAAAGTGTTTCGCTTACAAACATGTCAAAACTCATTTTTATTTATATAGATCAGGCAAAGTACTTGTAGCAATCACGGCTAATACAACAAAATGTACGCTAAGATAGATAGCAACCCCATTGCTTCGGCTATTCATTTAGAATTTATTTATGTTTTTTTTTAGGAAATTCAGCCGTTTCCAATCATTAAAAAAAAATCAGACATCTGGCAACACCAATTTTTTTTCCAAAACCGAGTTCAAGTAGAGCATAAGAAAACAGCACTAGAACGAAGTTTATGCGAAGAGCCTTTCGAATGTGATTCACTTACAAACATGTCAAAACTCATTTTGATTTATACAGATAAGGCAAAGTACTTGTAGCAATCACGGCTAATACTACAA
This sequence comes from Eurosta solidaginis, assembly GCF_040869045.1. Lineage (NCBI taxonomy): Eukaryota > Metazoa > Arthropoda > Insecta > Diptera > Tephritidae > Eurosta > Eurosta solidaginis. Next base: position 226,684,915 of record NC_090319.1, on the reverse strand, counting down.
AATGTACGCTAAGATAGATAGCAACCCCATTGTTTCGGCTATTCATTTAGAATTTATTTTTTTTTTTTTAAGAATTTCATCCGTTGCCAATCATTAAAAAAAAATTTGACATCTGGCAACACCAATTTTTTTTTCTAATAAGGTCAAGTAGAGCATAAAAAAACAGCAGTAGAACGAAGCTTATGCGTAGAGCCGTTCGAAAGTAATTCGCTTACAAACATGTCAAAACTCATTTTTATTTATATAAATAAGGCAAAGTACTTGTAGCAATCACGTCTAATACTACAAAATGTACGCTAAGATAGATAGCAACCCCATTGTTTCGGCTATTCATTTAGAATTTATTTATGGGTTTTTAAGAAATTCAGCCGTTGCCAATCATTACAAAAAAACAAAAAAACAATCAGACATCTGGCAACACCATTTTTTTATTTTTCTAAAACCGAGTTCAAGTAGAGCATAAGAAAACAGCAGTAGAACAAAATTTATGCGTAGAGACGTTCGAAAGTGAATCGCTTACAAACATGTCAAAACTCATTTTTATTTTTATAGAACAGGCAAAGTACTTATAGCAATCACGGCTAATATAACAAAATGTACCCTAAGATAGATAGCAACCCCATTGCTTCGGCTATTCATTTAGGATTTATTTATGTTTTTTTTTTTAAGAAATTCAGCCGTTGCCAATCATTAAAAAAAAGATCAGACATCTGGCAACACCAGCTTTTTTTCTAAAACCGAGTTCAATTGTAGCATAAGAAAACAGCGGTAGAACAAAGTTTATGCGTAGAGTCCTTCGAAAGTGATTCGCTTACAAACATGTCAAAACTCATTTTTATTTATATAGATGAGGCAAAATACTTGTAGCAATCACGGCTAATACTACAAAATGTACGCTAAGATAGGCAGAAACCCCATTGTTTCGGCTATTCATTTAGAATTTATTTATGTTTTTTTTTAAGAAATTCAGACGTTGCCAATCATTAAAAAAAATCAGACATCTGGCAACGCCATTTCTTTTCTAAAACCGAGTTCAAGTAGAGCATAAGAAAACAGCAGTAGAACGAAGTTTATGCGTAGAGCCGTTCGAAAGTGATTCGCTTACAAACATGTCAAAACTCATTTTTATTTATATAGATAAGGCAAAGTACTTGTAGCAATCACGGCTAATACTACAAAATGTACGCTAAGATAGATAGCAACCCCATTGTTTTGGCTATTCATTTAGAATTTATTTATGTTTTTTTTTAAGAAATACATCCGTTGCAAATCATTTAAAAAAAATCAGACATCTGGCCACACCAATTTTTTTTTTAAACCAAGTTCAAGCAGAGCATAAGAAAACAGCAGTAGAAAAAAGTTTATGCATAGATCCGTTCGAAAGTGATTCGCTTACAAACATGTCAAAACTCAGTTTTGTTTATATAGATGAGGCAATGTACTTGTAGCAATCACGGCTAATACTACAAAATGTACGCTAAGATAGACAGCAACCCCATTGTTTCGGCTGTTAATTTAGAATTTATTTATGTTTTTTTTAAGAAATTCAGACGTTGCCAATCATTAAAAAAAATCAGACATCTGGCAACACCAATTTTTTTTTTAAACCAAGTTCAAGTAGAGCATAAGAAAACAGCAGTAGAACAAAGTTTATGCGTAGAGCCGTTCGAAAGTGATTCGCTTACAAACATGTCAAAACTCATTTTTGTTTATAAAGATGAGGCAAAGTACTTGTAGCAATCACGGCTAATACTACAAAATGTACACTAAGTTAGATAGCAACAAACATATCAAAACTCATTTTTATTTATATAGATAAGGCAAATTACTTGTAGCAATCGCGGCTAATACAATAAAATGTACGCTAAGATAGATAGCAACCCCATTATTTCGGCTATTCATTGAAAATTTATTTATGTTTTTTAAGAAATTCAGCCGTTGCCAATCATTAAAAAAAAAATCAGATATCTGGCAACACCAATTTTTTTTCTAAAGCCGAGATCGAGTAGAGCATAAGAAAACAGCAGTAGAACGAAGTTTATACGTAGAGCCGTTCGAAAGTGACTCGCTTACAAACATGTCAAAACTCATTTTTATTTATATAGATGAGGCAATGTACTTGTAGCAATCACGGCTAATACTACAAAATGTACGCTAAGATAGACAGCAACCCCATTGTTTCGGCTATTAATTTAGAATTTATTTATGTTTTTTTTTAAGAAATTCAGACGTTGCCAATCATTAAAAAAAATCAGACATCTGGCAACACCAATTTTTTTTTTTAACCAATTTCAAGTAGAGCATAAGAAAACAGCAGTAGAACAAAGTTTATGCGTAGAGCCGTTCGAAAGTGATTCGCTTACAAACATGTCAAAACTCATTTTTGTTTATAAAGATGAGGCAAAGTACTTGTAGCAATCACGGCTAATACTACAAAATGTACACTAAGTTAGATAGCCACAAACATATCAAAACTCATTTTTATTTAAATAGATAAGGCAAATTACTTGTAGCAATCCCGGCTAGTACAATAAAATGTACGCTAAGATAGATAGCAACCCCATTATTTCGGCTATTCATTGAGAATTTATTTATGTTTTTTTGTAAGAAATTCAGCCGTTTCCAATCATTACAAAAAAAAATCAGACATCTGACAACACCAATTTTTTTTTTTTCCAAAACCGAGTTCAAGTAGAGCATAAGAAAACAGCAGTAGAAAGAAGTTTATGCGTAGAGCCGTTCGAAAGTAATTCGCTTACAAACATGTCAAAACTCATTTTTGTTTATATAGATGAGGCAAAGTACTTGTAGCAATCACGGCTAATACTACAAAATGTACACTAAGACAGATAGTAACAAACATGTCAAAACTCATTTTTATTTATATAGATAAGGCAAAATACTTGTAGCAATCCCCGCTAATACAATAAAATGCACAATAAGATAGATAGCAACCCCATTGTTTCGGCTATTCATTGAGAATTTATTTATGTTTTTTTTAAAAATTCAGCCGTTGCCAATCATTCAAAAAAAAAAAGGATCAGACATCTGGCAACACCAAATTTTTTTTTCTAAAGCCGAGATCAAGTAGAGCATAAGAAAGCAGCAGTAGAACGAAATTTATACGTAGAGCCGTTCGAAAGTGATTCGCTTACAAACATGTCAAAACTCATTTTTATTTATATAGATAAGGCAAAGTACTTGTAGCAATCACGGCTAATACTACAAAATGTACGCTAAGATAGATAGCAACCCCATTGTTTCGGCTATTCATTTAGAATTTATGTTTTTTTTTTAAAGAAATTCAGACGCTGCTAATCATTAAAAAAAATCAGACATCTGGCAACACCATTTTTTTTTTTCTAAAACCGAGTTCAAGTAGAGCATAAGAAAACAGCAGTAGAACGAAGTTTATGCGTAGAGCCGTTCGAAATTGATTCGCTTACAAACATATCAAAACTCATTTTTATTTATATAGATAAGGCAGAGTACTTGTAGCAATCACGGCTAATACTACAAAATGTACGCTAAGATAGGCAGCAACCCCATTGTTTCGGCTATTCATTTAGAATTTATGTTTTTTTTTTAAAGAAATTCAGACGCTGCTAATCATTAAAAAAAATCAGACATCTGGCAACACCATTTTTTTTTTTCTAAAACCGAGTTCAAGTAGAGCATAAGAAAACAGCAGTAGAACGAAGTTTATGCGTAGAGCCGTTCGAAATTGATTCGCTTACAAACATATCAAAACTCATTTTTATTTATATAGATAAGGCAGAGTACTTGTAGCAATCACGGCTAATATAACAAAATATACGCTAAGATAGATAACAACCCCATTGTTTCGACTATTCATTTAGAATTTATTTATGTTTTTTTAAGAAATTCAGCCGTTGCCAATCATTCAAAAAAAAAAAAAAAGGATCAGCCATCTGGCAACACCAATTTCTTTTTCTAAAGCCGAGATCAAGTAGAGCATAAGAAAACAGCAGTAGAACGAAATTTATACGTAGAGCCGTTCGAAAGTGATTCGCTTACAAACATGTCAAAACTCATTTTTATTTATATAGATAAGGCAAAGTACTTGTAGCAATCACGGATAATACTACAAAATGTACGCTAAGATAGGCAGCAACCCCATTGTTTCGGCTATTCATTTAGAATTTATGTTTTTTTTTTAAAGAAATTCAGACGCTGCTAATCATTAAAAAAAATCAGACATCTGGCAACACCATTTTTTTTTTTCTAAAACCGAGTTCAAGTAGACCATAAGAAAACAGCAGTAGAACGAAGTTTATGCGTAGAGCCGTTCGAAATTGATTCGCTTACAAACATATCAAAACTCATTTTTATTTATATAGATAAGGCAGAGTACTTGTAGCAATCACGGCTAATACTACAAAATGTACGCTAAGATAGATAGCAACCCCATTGTTTCGGCTATTCATTTAGAATTTATTTATGGGTTTTTAAGAAATTCAGCCGTTGCCAATCATTACAAAAAAAAAAAAACAATCAGACATCTGGCAACACCAATTTTTGTTTTCCAAAACCGAGTTAAAGTAGAGCATAAGAAAACAGCAGTAGAACAAAGTTTATGCGTAGAGCCGTTCGAAAGTGATTCGCTTACAAACATGTCAAAACTCATTTTTGTTTATATAGATGAGGCAAAGCACTTGTAGCAATCACGGCTAATGCTACAAAATGTACACTAAGATAGATAGTAACAAACATGTCAAAACTCATTTTTATTTATATAGATAAGGCAAAGTACTTATAGCAATCCCCGCTAATACAATAAAATGCACGCTAAGATAGATAGCAACCCCATTGTTTCGGCTATTCATTGAGAATTTATTTATGTTTTTTTTAAGAAATTCAGCCGTTGCCAATCATTCAAAAAAAAAAAAAAAGGATCAGCCATCTGGCAACACCAATTTCTTTTTCTAAAGCCGAGATCAAGTAGAGCATAAGAAAACAGCAGTAGAACGAAATTTATACGTAGAGCCGTTCGAAAGTGATTCGCTTACAAACATGTCAAAACTCATTTTTATTTATATAGATAAGGCAAAGTACTTGTAGCAATCATGGCTAATACTACAAAATGTACGCTAAGATAGATAGCAACCCCATTTTTTGGCTATTCATTTAGAATTTATTTATGTTTATTTTAAGAAATACATCCGTTGCAAATCATTTAAAAAAAAGCAGACATCTGGCAACACCATGTTTTTTTTTAACCAAGTTCAAGTAGAGCATAAGGAAACAGCAGTAGAACAAAGTTTATGCGTAGAGCCGTTCGAAAGTGATTCGCTTACAAACATGTCAAAACTCATTTTTGTTTATATAGATGAGGCAAAGTACTTGTAGCAATCACGGCTAATACTACAAAATGTACACTAAGATAGATTGCAACAAACATGTCAAAACTCATTTTTATTTATATAGATAAGGCAAAGTACTTGTAGCAATCACGGCTAATACAATAAAATGTACGCTAAGATAGATACCAACCCCATTGTTTCGGCTATTCATTTAGAATTTATTTATGTTTTTTTTAAGAAATTCAGCCGTTGCCAATCATTAAAAAAAAATTCAGACGTCTGGCAACAGCAATTTTTTTTTTTCTAAAACCGAGTTCAAGTAGAGCATAAGAAAACAGCACTAGAACGAAGTTTATGCGAAGAGCCTTTCGAAAGTGATTCACTTACAAACATGTCAAAACTCATTTTTATTTATATAGATAAGGCAAAGTACTTGCAGCAATCACGGCTAATACTACAAAATGTACGCTAAGATAGATAGCAACCCCATTGTTTCGCCTATTCATTTAGAATTTATTTATATTTTTTTTTTAAGAAATTCAGCCGTTGCCATCATTTTTTTTTTTTTAATAAGTTCAAGTAGAACATAAAAAAACAGCAGTAGAACGAAGTTTATGCGTAGAGCCCGTCGAAAGTAATTCGCTTACAAACATGTCAAAACTCATTTTAATTTATATAAATAAGGCAAAATATTTGTAGCAATCACGGCTAATACTACAGAATGTACGCTAAGATAGATAGCAACCCCATTGTTTCGGCTATTCATTTAGAATTTATTTATGTTTTTTTTAAGAAATTCAGCCGTTGCCAATCATTAAAAAAAAATTAGACATCTGGCAACACCAATTTTTTTTCTAATAAGTTCAAGTAGAGCATAAAAAACAGCAGTAGAACGAAGTTTATGCGTAGAGCCGTTCGAAAGTAATTCGTTTACAAACATGTCAAATCTCATTTTAATTTATATAAATAAGGCAAAATATTTGTAGCAATCACGGCTAATACTACAGAATGTACGCTAAGATAGATAGCAACCCCATTGTTTCGGCTATTCATTTAGAATTTATTTATGTTTTTTTTTTAAGAAATTCAGCCGTTGCCAATCATTACAAAAAAAAAAACAATCAGACATCTGGCAACACCAATTTTTTATTTTTCTAAAACCGAGTTCAAGTAGAGCATAAGAAAACAGCAGTAGAATGAACTTTATGCGTAGAGCCGTTCGAAAGTGATTCGCTTACAAACATGTCAGAACTCATTTTTATTTATATAGAACAGGCAAAATACTTGTAGCAATCACGGCTAATATAACAAAATGTACGCTAAGATAGATAGCAACCCCATTGCTTCGGCTATTCATTTAGAATTTATTTATGTTTTTTTTTTTAAGAAATTCAGCCGTTGCCAATCATTAAAAAAAAATCAGACATCTGGCAACACCAATTTTTTTTTTTTCTAAAACCGAGTTCAAGTGGAGCATAAGAAAACAGCAATAGAACGAAGTTTATGCGTACAGCCGTTCGAAAGTGATTCGCTTACAAACATATAAAAACTCATTTTTATTTACATAGATAAGGCAAAATACTTGTAGCAATCACGGCTAATACTACAGAATGTACGCTAAGATAGATAGCAACCCCATTGTTTCAGCTATTCATTTAGAATTTATTTATGTTTTTTTTAGAAATTCAGCCGTTGCCAATCATTAAAAAAAAAAAATCAGACAACACCAATTTTTTTTTCTAGTTTTCCGAGTTCAAGTAGAGCATAAGAAAACATCAGTCGAACGAAGCTTATGCGTAGACCCGTTCGAAAGTAATTCGCTTACAAACATGTCAAAACTCATTTTAATTTATATAAATAAGGCAAAATATTTGTAGCAATCACGGCTAATACTACAGAATGTACGCTAAGATAGATAGCAACCCCATTGTTTCGGCTATTCATTTAGAATTTATTTATGTTTTTTTTTAAGAAATTCAGCCGTTGCCAATCATTACAAAAAAAAAAAAAAACAATCAGACATCTGGCAACACCAATTTTTTATTTTTCTAAAACCGAGTTCAAGTAGAGCATAAGAAAACAGCAGTAGAATGAACTTTATGCGTAGAGCCGTTCGAAAGTGATTCGCTTAAAAACATGTCAGAACTCATTTTTATTTATATAGAACAGGCAAAGTACTTTTAGCAATCACGGCTAATATAACAAAATGTACGCTAAGATATATAGCAACCCCATTGCTTCGGCTATTCATTTAGAATTTATTTATGTTTTTTTTTTAAGAAATTCAGACGTTGCCAATCATTAAAAAAAAATCAGACATCTGGCAACACCAATTTGTGTTTTCTAAAGCCGAGATCAAGTAGAGCATAAGAAAACAGCAGTAGAACGAAGTTTATACCTAGAGCCGTTCGAAAATGATTGGCTTACAAACATGTCAAAACTCATTTTTATTTATATAGAACAGGCAAAGTACTTGTAGAAATCACGGCTAATACACCAAAATGTATGCTAAGATAGATAAAAACCCCATTGCTTCGGCTATCCATTTAGAATTTATTTATGTTTTTTTTTAAGAAATTCAGCCGTTGCCAATCATTAAAAAAAAAATTCAGACGTCTGGCAACAGCAATTTTTTTTTTTCTAAAACCGAGTTCAAGTAGAGCATAAGAAAACAGCACTAGAACGAAGTTTATGCGAAGAGCCTTTCGAAAGTGATTCACTTACAAACATGTCAAAACTCATTTTTATTTATATAGATAAGGCAAAGTACTTGTAGCAATCACGGCTAATACTACAAAATGTACGCTAAGATAGATAGCAACCCCATTGTTTCGGCTATTCATTTAGAATTTATTTATATTTTTTTTTTAAGAAATTCAGCCGTTGCCAATCATTACAAAAAAAAAAATCAGACATCTGGCAACACCAATTTTTTATTTTTCTAAAACCGAGTTCAAGTAGAGCATAAGAAAACAGCAGTAGAACGAAACTTATGCGTAGAGCCGTTCGAAAGTGATTCGCTTACAAACATGTCAAAACTCATTTTAATTTATATAAATAAGGCAAAATATTTGTAGCAATCACGGCTAATACTACAGAATGTACGCTAAGATAGATAGCAACCCCATTGTTTCGGCTATTCATTTAGAATTTATTTATGTTTTTTTTTAAGAAATCCAGCCGATGCCAATCATTACAGAAAAAAAAAAAATCAGACATCTGGCAACACCATTTTTTTATTTTTCTAAAACCGAGTTCAAGTAGAGCATAAGAAAACAGCAGTAGAACGAAACTTATGCGTAGAGCCGTTCGAAAGTGATTCGCTTACAAACATGTCAAAACTCATTTTTATTTATATAAATAAGGCAAAGTACTTGTAGCAATCACGGCTAATACTACAAAATGTACGCTAAGATAGATAGCAACCCCATTGTTTCGGCTATTCATTTAGAATTTATTTATGTTTTTTTTAAGAAATCCAGCCGTTGCCAATCATTACAAAAAAAAAATCAGACATCTGGCAACACCAATTTTTTATTTTTCTAAAACCGAGTTCAAGTAGAGCATAAAAAAACAGCAGTAGAACGAAACTTATGCGTAGAGCCGTTCGAAAGTGATTCGCTTACAAACATGTGAAAACTCATTTTTATTTATATAGAACAGGCAAAGTACTTGTAGCAATCACGGCTAATATAACAAAATATACGCTAAGATAGATAACAACCCCATTGCTTCGGCTATTCATTTAGAATTTATTTATGTTTTTTTTTATGGAATTCAGCCGTTGCCAATCATTAAAAAAAAAAAAATTCAGACATCTGGCAACAGCAATTTTTTTTTTCTAAATCGAGTTCAAGTAGAGCATAAGAAAACAGCACTAGAACGAAGTTTATGCGAAGAGCCTTTCGAAAGTGATTCACTTACAAACATGCCAAAACTCATTTTTATTTATATAGATAAGGCAAAGTACTTGTAGCAATCACGGCTAATACTACAAAATGTACGCTAAGATAGATAGCAACCCCATTGTTTCGGCTATTCATTTAGAATTTATTTATATATTTTTTAAGAAATTCAGCCGTTGCCAATCATTAAAAAAAAAAAATTCAGACATCTGGCAACACCAATTTTTTATTTTTCTAAAACCGAGTTCAAGTAGAGCATAAGAAAACAGCAGTAGAACGAAACTTATGCGTAGAGCCGTTCGAAAGTGATTCGCTTACAAACATGTGAAAACTCATTTTTATTTATATAGAACAGGCAAAGTACTTGTAGCAATCACGGCTAATATAACAAAATATACGCTAAGATAGATAACAACCCCATTGCTTCGGCTATTCATTTAGAATTTATTTATGTTTTTTTTTTATGAAATTCAGCCGTTGCCAATCATTAAAAAAAAAAAATTCAGACATCTGGCAACACCAATTTTTTATTTTTCTAAAACCGAGTTCAAGTAGAGCATAAGAAAACAGCAGTAGAACGAAACTTATGCGTAGAGCCGTTCGAAAGTGATTCGCTTACAAACATGTGAAAACTCATTTTTATTTATATAGAACAGGCAAAGTACTTGTAGCAATCACGGCTAATATAACAAAATATACGCTAAGATAGATAACAACCCCATTGCTTCGGCTATTCATTTAGAATTTATTTATGTTTTTTTTTTATGAAATTCAGCCGTTGCCAATCATTAAAAAAAAAAAATTCAGACATCTGGCAACACCAATTTTTTATTTTTCTAAAACCGAGTTCAAGTAGAGCATAAGAAAACAACAGTAGAACGAAACTTATGCGTAGAGCCGTTCGAAAGTGATTCGCTTACAAACATGTGAAAACTCATTTTTATTTATATAGAACAGGCAAAGTACTTGTAGCAATCACGGCTAATATAACAAAATATACGCTAAGATAGATAACAACCCCATTGCTTCGGCTATTCATTTAGAATTTATTTATGTTTTTTTTTTATGAAATTCAGCCGTTGCCAATCATTAAAAAAAAAAAATTCAGACATCTGGCAACACCAATTTTTTATTTTTCTAAAACCGAGTTCAAGTAGAGCATAAGAAAACAGCAGTAGAACGAAACTTATGCGTAGAGCCGTTCGAAAGTGATTCGCTTACAAACATGTGAAAACTCATTTTTATTTATATAGAACAGGCAAAGTACTTGTAGCAATCACGGCTAATATAACAAAATATACGCTAAGATAGATAACAACCCCATTGCTTCGGCTATTCATTTAGAATTTATTTATGTTTTTTTTTATGAAATTCAGCCGTTGCCAATCATTAAAAAAAAACAATTCAGACATCTGGCAACAGCAATTTTTTTTTTCTAAATCGAGTTCAAGTAGAGCATAAGAAAACAGCACTAGAACGAAGTTTATGCGAAGAGCCTTTCGAAAGTGATTCGCTTACAAACATGTGAAAACTCATTTTTATTTATATAGAACAGGCAAAGTACTTGTAGCAATCACGGCTAATATAACAAAATATACGCTAAGATAGATAACAACCCCATTGCTTCGGCTATTCATTTAGAATTTATTTATGTTTTTTTTTTATGAAATTCAGCCGTTGCCAATCATTAAAAAAAAAAAATTCAGACATCTGGCAACAGCAATTTTTTTTTTCTAAATCGAGTTCAAGTAGAGCATAAGAAAACAGCAGTAGAACGAAACTTATGCGTAGAGCCGTTCGAAAGTGATTCGCTTACAAACATGTCAAAACTCATTTTTATTTATATAAATAAGGCAAAATATTTGTAGCAATCACGGCTAATACTACAGAATGTACGCTAAGATAGATAGCAACCCCAATGTTTCGGCTATTCATTTAGAATTTATTTATGTTTTTTTTAAGAAATTCAGCCGTTGCCAATCATTACAAAAAAAAAAAAAAAAAAAACAATCAGACATCTGGCAACACCAATTTTTTATTTTTCTAAAACCGAGTTCAAGTAGAGCATAAGAAAACAGCAGTAGAATGAACTTTATGCGTAGAGCCGTTCGAAAGTGATTCGCTTTCAAACATGTCAGAACTCATTTTTATTTATATAGAACAGGCAAAGTACTTGTAGCAATCACGGCTAATATAACAAAATGTACGCTAAGATAGATAGCAACCCCATTGCTTCGGCTATTCATTTAGAATTTATTTATGTTTTTTTTTTAAGAAATTCAGCCGTTGCCAATCATTAAAAAAAAATCAGACATCTGGCAACACCAATTTTTTTTTTTTAAAACCGCTATTCATTTAGAATTTATTTATGTTTTTTTTAGAAATTCAGCCGTTGCCAATCATTAAAAAAAAAAAAATCAGACAACACCAATTTTTTTTTTTTCTAGTTTTCCGAGTTCAAGTAGAGCATAAGAAAACAGCACTAGAACGAAGTTTATGCGAAGAGCCTTTCGAAAGTGATTCACTTACAAACATGTCAAAACTCATTTTTATTTATATAGATAAGGCAAAGTACTTGTAGCAATCACGGCTAATACTACAAAATGTACGCTAAGATAGATAGCAACCCCATTGTTTCGGCTATTCATTTAGAATTTATTTATATTTTTTTTTAAGAAATTCAGCCGTTGCCAATCATTACAAAAAAAAAAATCAGACATCTGGCAACACCAATTTTTTATTTTTCTAAAACCGAGTTCAAGTAGAGCATAAGAAAACAGCACTAGAACGAAGTTTATGCGAAGAGCCTTTCGAAAGTGATGCACTTACAAACATGCCAAAACTCATTTTTTTTTATATAGATAAGGCAAAGTACTTGCAGCAATCACGGCTAATACTACAAAATGTACGCTAAGATAGATAGCAACCCCATTGTTTTGGCTATTCATTTAGAATTTATTTATGTTTTTTTTAAGAAATACATCCGTTGCAAATCATTTAAAAAAAATCAGACATCTGGCAACACCAATTTTTTTTTAAACCAAGTTCAAGTAGAGCATAAGAAAACAGCAGTAGAACAAAGTTTATGCGTAGAGCCGTGCGAAAGTGATTCGCTTACAAACATGTCAAAACTCATTTTTGTTTATATAGATGAGGCAAAGTACTTGTAGCAATCACGGCTAATACTACAAAATGTACACTAAGATAGATAGCAACAAACATGTCAAAACACATTTTTATTTATATAGATAAGGCAAAGTACTTGTAGCAATTCCGGCTAATAAAATAAAATGTACGCTAAGATAGATAGCAACCCCATTGTGTCGGCTATTCATTGAGAATTTATTTATATAGATAAGGCAAAGTACTTGTAGCAATCACGGCTAATACTACAAAATGTACGCTAAGATAGATAGCAACCCCATTGTTTCGGCTATTCATTTAGAATTTATTTATATTTTTTTTTAAGAAATTCAGCCGTTGCCAATCATTACAAAAAAAAAAATCAGACATCTGGCAACACCAATTTTTTATTTTTCTAAAACCGAGTTCAAGTAGAGCATAAGAAAACAGCAGTAGAACGAAACTTATGCGTAGAGCCGTTCGAAAGTGATTCGCTTACAAACATGTCAAAACTCATTTTAATTTATATAAATAAGGCAAAATATTTGTAGCAATCACGGCTAATACTACAGAATGTACGCTAAGATAGATAGCAACCCCATTGTTTCGGCTATTCATTTAGAATTTATTTATGTTTTTTTTTAAGAAATCCAGCCGTTGCCAATCATTACAGAAAAAAAAAAATCAGACATCTGGCAACACCATTTTTTTATTTTTCTAAAACCGAGTTCAAGTAGAGCATAAGAAAACAGCAGTAGAACGAAACTTATGCGTAGAGCCGTTCGAAAGTGATTCGCTTACAAACATGTCAAAACTCATTTTTATTTATATAAATAAGGCAAAGTACTTGTAGCAATCACGGCTAATACTACAAAATGTACGCTAAGATAGATAGCAACCCCATTGTTTCGGCTATTCATTTAGAATTTATTTATGTTTTTTTTAAGAAATCCAGCCGTTGTCAATCATTACAAAAAAAAAATCAGACATCTGGCAACACCAATTTTTTATTTTTCTAAAACCGAGTTCAAGTAGAGCATAAAAAAACAGCAGTAGAACGAAACTTATGCGTAGAGCCGTTCGAAAGTGATTCGCTTACAAACATGTGAAAACTCATTTTTATTTATATAGAACAGGCAAAGTACTTGTAGCAATCACGGCTAATATAACAAAATATACGCTAAGATAGATAACAACCCCATTGCTTCGGCTATTCATTTAGAATTTATTTATGTTTTTTTTTTATGAAATTCAGCCGTTGCCAATCATTAAAAAAAAAAAATTCAGACATCTGGCAACAGCAATTTTTTTTTTCTAAATCGAGTTCAAGTAGAGCATAAGAAAACAGCACTAGAACGAAGTTTATGCGAAGAGCCTTTCGAAAGTGATTCACTTACAAACATGCCAAAACTCATTTTTATTTATATAGATAAGGCAAAGTACTTGTAGCAATCACGGCTAATACTACAAAATGTACGCTAAGATAGATAGCAACCCCATTGTTTCGGCTATTCATTTAGAATTTATTTATATATTTTTTAAGAAATTCAGCCGTTGCCAATCATTAAAAAAAAAAATTCAGACATCTGGCAACACCAATTTTTTATTTTTCTAAAACCGAGTTCAAGTAGAGCATAAGAAAACAGCAGTAGAACGAAACTTATGCGTAGAGCCGTTCGAAAGTGATTCGCTTACAAACATGTGAAAACTCATTTTTATTTATATAGAACAGGCAAAGTACTTGTAGCAATCACGGCTAATATAACAAAATATACGCTAAGATAGATAACAACCCCATTGCTTCGGCTATTCATTTAGAATTTATTTATGTTTTTTTTTTATGAAATTCAGCCGTTGCCAATCATTAAAAAAAAAAAATTCAGACATCTGGCAACACCAATTTTTTATTTTTCTAAAACCGAGTTCAAGTAGAGCATAAGAAAACAGCAGTAGAACGAAACTTATGCGTAGAGCCGTTCGAAAGTGATTCGCTTACAAACATGTGAAAACTCATTTTTATTTATATAGAACAGGCAAAGTACTTGTAGCAATCACGGCTAATATAACAAAATATACGCTAAGATAGATAACAACCCCATTGCTTCGGCTATTCATTTAGAATTTATTTATGTTTTTTTTTTATGAAATTCAGCCGTTGCCAATCATTAAAAAAAAAAAATTCAGACATCTGGCAACACCAATTTTTTATTTTTCTAAAACCGAGTTCAAGTAGAGCATAAGAAAACAACAGTAGAACGAAACTTATGCGTAGAGCCGTTCGAAAGTGATTCGCTTACAAACATGTGAAAACTCATTTTTATTTATATAGAACAGGCAAAGTACTTGTAGCAATCACGGCTAATATAACAAAATATACGCTAAGATAGATAACAACCCCATTGCTTCGGCTATTCATTTAGAATTTATTTATGTTTTTTTTTTATGAAATTCAGCCGTTGCCAATCATTAAAAAAAAAAAATTCAGACATCTGGCAACACCAATTTTTTATTTTTCTAAAACCGAGTTCAAGTAGAGCATAAGAAAACAGCAGTAGAACGAAACTTATGCGTAGAGCCGTTCGAAAGTGATTCGCTTACAAACATGTGAAAACTCATTTTTATTTATATAGAACAGGCAAAGTACTTGTAGCAATCACGGCTAATATAACAAAATATACGCTAAGATAGATAACAACCCCATTGCTTCGGCTATTCATTTAGAATTTATTTATGTTTTTTTTTTATGAAATTCAGCCGTTGCCAATCATTAAAAAAAAAACAATTCAGACATCTGGCAACAGCAATTTTTTTTTTCTAAATCGAGTTCAAGTAGAGCATAAGAAAACAGCACTAGAACGAAGTTTATGCGAAGAGCCTTTCGAAAGTGATTCGCTTACAAACATGTGAAAACTCATTTTTATTTATATAGAACAGGCAAAGTACTTGTAGCAATCACGGCTAATATAACAAAATATACGCTAAGATAGATAACAACCCCATTGCTTCGGCTATTCATTTAGAATTTATTTATGTTTTTTTTTTATGAAATTCAGCCGTTGCCAATCATTAAAAAAAAAACAATTCAGACATCTGGCAACAGCAATTTTTTTTTTCTAAATCGAGTTCAAGTAGAGCATAAGAAAACAGCAGTAGAACGAAACTTATGCGTAGAGCCGTTCGAAAGTGATTCGCTTACAAACATGTGAAAACTCATTTTTATTTATATAGAACAGGCAAAGTACTTGTAGCAATCACGGCTAATATAACAAAATATACGCTAAGATAGATAACAACCCCATTGCTTCGGCTATTCATTTAGAATTTATTTATGTTTTTTTTTTTATGAAATTCAGCCGTTGCCAATCATTAAAAAAAAAAAATTCAGACATCTGGCAACAGCAATTTTTTTTTTCTAAATCGAGTTCAAGTAGAGCATAAGAAAACAGCAGTAGAACGAAACTTATGCGTAGAGCCGTTCGAAAGTGATTCGCTTACAAACATGTCAAAACTCATTTTTATTTATATAAATAAGGCAAAATATTTGTAGCAATCACGGCTAATACTACAGAATGTACGCTAAGATAGATAGCAACCCCAATGTTTCGGCTATTCATTTAGAATTTATTTATGTTTTTTTTAAGAAATTCAGCCGTTGCCAATCATTACAAAAAAAAAAAAAAAAAAACAATCAGACATCTGGCAACACCAATTTTTTATTTTTCTAAAACCGAGTTCAAGTAGAGCATAAGAAAACAGCAGTAGAATGAACTTTATGCGTAGAGCCGTTCGAAAGTGATTCGCTTTCAAACATGTCAGAACTCATTTTTATTTATATAGAACAGGCAAAGTACTTGTAGCAATCACGGCTAATATAACAAAATGTACGCTAAGATAGATAGCAACCCCATTGCTTCGGCTATTCATTTAGAATTTATTTATGTTTTTTTTTTAAGAAATTCAGCCGTTGCCAATCATTAAAAAAAATTCAGACATCTGGCAACACCAATTTTTTTTTTTTAAAACCGCTATTCATTTAGAATTTATTTATGTTTTTTTTAGAAATTCAGCCGTTGCCAATCATTAAAAAAAAAAAAATCAGACAACACCAATTTTTTTTTTTTCTAGTTTTCCGAGTTCAAGTAGAGCATAAGAAAACAGCACTAGAACGAAGTTTATGCGAAGAGCCTTTCGAAAGTGATTCACTTACAAACATGTCAAAACTCATTTTTATTTATATAGATAAGGCAAAGTACTTGTAGCAATCACGGCTAATACTACAAAATGTACGCTAAGATAGATAGCAACCCCATTGTTTCGGCTATTCATTTAGAATTTATTTATATTTTTTTTTAAGAAATTCAGCCGTTGCCAATCATTACAAAAAAAAAATCAGACATCTGGCAACAACAATTTTTTATTTTTCTAAAACCGAGTTCAAGTTGAGCATAAGAAAACAGCACTAGAACGAAGTTTATGCGAAGAGCCTTTCGAAAGTGATTCACTTACAAACATGCCAAAACTCATTTTTTTTTATATAGATAAGGCAAAGTACTTCAGCAATCACGGCTAATACTACAAAATGTACGCTAAGATAGATAGCAACCCCATTGTTTTGGCTATTCATTTAGAATTTATTTATGTTTTTTTTAAGAAATACATCCGTTGCAAATCATTTAAAAAAAGTCAGACATCTGGCAACACCAATTTTTTTTTAAACCAAGTTCAAGTAGAGCATAAGAAAACAGCAGTAGAACAAAGTTTATGCGTAGAGCCGTGCGAAAGTGATTCGCTTACAAACATGTCAAAACTCATTTTTGTTTATATAGATGAGGCAAAGTACTTGTAGCAATCACGGCTAATACTACAAAATGTACACTAAGATAGATAGCAACAAACATGCCAAAACACATTTTTATTTATATAGATAAGGCAAAGTACTTGTAGCAATTCCGGCTAATAAAATAAAATGTACGCTAAGATAGATAGCAACCCCATTGTGTCGGCTATTCATTGAGAATTTATTTATGTTTTTTTAAGAAATTCAACCGTTGCCAATCATTCAAAAAAAAAAAAAAAGAATCAGACATCTGGCAAGAACAATTTTTTTTTTCTAAAGCCGAGATCAAGTAGAGCATAAGAAAACAGCAGTAGAAAGAATTTTATACGTAGAGCCGTTCGAAAGTGATTCGCTTACAACCATGACAAAACTCATTTTTATTTATATAAATAAGGCAAAGTACTTGTAGTAATCACGGCTAATACTACAGAATGTACGCTAAGATAGGTAGCAACCCCATTGTTTTGGCTATTCATTTAGAAGTTATTTATATTTTTTTTTAAGAAATTCAGCCATTGCCAATCATTAAAAAAAAATCAGACATCTGGCAACACCAATTTTTTTTTTTAAACCGAGTTCAAGTGGAGCGTAAGAAAACAGCAGTAGAACGAAGTTTATGCGTAGACCCGTTCGAAAGTGATTCGCTTACAAACATGTCAAAACTCATTTTTATTTATATAGATAAGGCAAAGTACTTGTAGCAATCACGGCTAATACTACAAAATGTACGCTAAGATAAATAGCAAACCCATTGCTTCGGCTATTCATGTAGAATTTATTTTTTTTTTTTTTAAGAAATTCAGCCGTTGCCAAACATTACAAAAAAAAAAAACAATCAGACATCTGGCAACACCAATTATTTATCTTTCTAAAACCGAGTTCAAGTGGAGCATAAGAAAACAGCAGTAGAACGAAATTTATGCGTAGAGCCGTTCGAAAGTGATTCGCTTACAAACATGTCAAAACTCATTTTTATTTATATAGATCAGGCAAAGTACTTGTAGCAGTCACGGCTAATACAACAAAATGTACGCTAATATAGATAGCAACCCCATTGCTTCGGCTATTTATTTAGAATTTATTTATGTTTTTTTTTAAGAAATTCAGCCGTTGCCAATCATTAAAAAAAAAATCAGACATCCTGCAACACCAATTTTTTTTTTCTAAAACCGAGTTCCAATAGAGCATAAGAAAACATCACTAGAACGAAGTTTATACGAAGAGCCTTTCGAAAGTGATTCACTTACAAACATGTCAAAACTCATTTTTATTTATATAAATAAGGCAAAGTACTTGTAGCAATCACGGCTAATACTACAAAATGTACGCTAAGATAGATAGCAACCCCATTGTTTCGGCTATTTATTTAGAATTTATTTATATTTTTTTTAAAGAAATTCAGCCGTTGCCAATCATTAAAAAAAAATTAGACATCTGATAACACCATTTTTTTTTTTTTAATAAGTTCAAGTAGAACATAAAAAAACAGCAGTAGAACGAAGTTTATGCGTAGAGCCGTTCGAAAGTAATTCGCTTACAAACATGTCAAAACTCATTTTTATTTATATAAATAAAGCAAAGTACTTGTAGCAATCACGGCTAATACTACAAAATGTACGCTAAGATAGATAGCAACCCCATTGTTTCGGCTATTCATTTAGAATTTATTTATGTTTTTTTTAAGAAATCCAGCCGTTGCCAATCATTACAAAAAGAAACACAATCAGACATCTGGCAACACCAATTTTTTATTTTTCTAAAACCGAGTTCAAGTAGAGCATAAGAAAACAGCAGTAGAACGAAACTTATGCGTAGAGCCGTTCGAAAGTGATTCGCTTACAAACATGTGAAAACTCATTTTTATTTATATAGAACAGGCAAAGTACTTGTAGCAATCACGGCTAATATAACAAAATATACGCTAAGATAGATAGCAACCCCATTGCTTCGCTATTCATTTAGAATTTATTTATGTTTTTTTTATGAAATTCAGCCGTTGCCAATCATTAAAAAAAAAAATTCAGACTTCTGGCAACAGCAATTTTTTTTTTTTCTAAAACCGAGTTCAAGTAGAGCATAAGAAAACAGCACTAGAACGAAGTTTATGCGAAGAGCCTTTCGAAAGTGATTCACTTACAAACATGTCAAAACTCATTTTAATTTATATAAATAAGGCAAAATATTTGTAGTAATCACGGCTAATACTACAGAAAGTACGCTAAGATAGATAGCAACCCCATTGTTTCGGCTATTCATTTAGAATTTATTTATGTTTTTTTTAAGAAATTCAGCCGTTGCCAATCATTACAAAAAAAAAACAATCAGACATCTGGCAACACCAATTTTTTATTTTTCTAAAACCGAGTTCAAGTAGAGCATAAGAAAACAGCAGTAGAATGAACTTTATGCGTAGAGCCGTTCGAAAGTGATTCGCTTACAAGCATGTCAGAACTGATTTTTATTTATATAGAACAGGCAAAGTATTTGTAGCAATCACGGCTAATATAACAAAATGTACGCTAAGATAGATAGCAACCCCATTGCTTCGGCTATTCATTTAGAATTTATTTATTTTTTTTTTTAAGAAATTCAGCCGTTGCCAACATTAAAAAAAAATCAGACATCTGGCAACACCAATTTTTTTTTTCTAAAACCGAGTTCAAGTGGAGCATAAGAAAACAGCAGTAGAACGAAGTTTATGCGTACAGCCGTTCGAAAGTGATTCGCTTACAAACATATCAAAACTCATTTTTATTTATATAGATAAGGCAAAATACTTGTAGCAATCACGGCTAATACTACAAAATGTACGCTAAGATAGATAGCAACCCCATTGTTTCAGCTATTCATTTAGAATTTATTTATGTTTTTTTTAGAAATTCAGCCGTTGCCAATCATTAAAAAAAAAAAATCAGACAACACCAATTTTTTTTTCTAGTATTCCGAGTTCAAGTAGAGCATAAGAAAACAGCAGTCGAACGAAGCTTATGCGTAGACCCGTTCGAAAGTGATTCGCTTACAAACACGTCAAAACTCATTTTTATTTATATAGATAAGGCAAAGTACTTGTAGCAATCACGGCTAATACTACAAAATGTACGCTAAGATAGAGAGTAACCCCATTGTTTTGGCTATTCATTTAGAATTTATTTATGTTTTTTTTAAGAAATACACCCTTTGCAAATCATTTAAAAAAAATCAGACATCTGGCAACACCAATTTCTTTTTAAACCAAGTTCAAGTAGAGCATAAGAAAACAGCAGTAGAACAAAGTTTATGCGTAGAGCCGTGCGAAAGTGATTCGCTTACAAACATGTCAAAACTCATTTTTGTTTATATAGATGAGGCAAAGTACTTGTAGCAATCACGGCTAATACTACAAAATGTACACTAAGATAGATAGCAACAAACATGTCAAAACACATTTTTATTTATATAGATAAGGCAAAGTACTTGTAGCAATTCCGGCTAATACAATAAAATGCACGCTAAGATAGATAGCAACCCCATTGTTTCGGCTATTCATTGAGAATTTATTTATGTTTTTTTAATAAATTCAACCGTTACCAATCATTCAAAAAAAAAAAAAAAAAGAATCAGACATCTGGCAAGAACAATTTTTTTTTCTTCTAAAGCCGAGATCAAGTAGAGCATAAGAAAACAGCAGTAGAAAGAATTTTATGCGTAGAGCCGTTCGAAAGTGATTCGCTTACAACCATGTCAAAACTCATTTTTATTTATATAAATAAGGCAAAGTACTTGTAGTAATCACGGCTAATACTACAGAATGTACGCTAAGATAGGTAGCAACCCCATTGTTTTGGCTATTCATTTAGAATTTATTTATGTTTTTTTTTAAGAAACTCAGCCATTGCCAATCATTAAAAAAAAAAAAATCAGACATCTGGCAACACCAATTTTTTTTTTAAACCGAGTTCAAGTGGAGCGTAAGAAAACAGCAGTAGAACGAAGTTGATGCGTAGACCCGTTCGAAAGTGATTCGCTTACAAACATGTCAAAACTCATTTTTATTTATATAGATCAGGCAAAGTACTTGTAGCAGTCACGGCTAATACAACAAGATGCACGCTAATATAGATAGCAACCCCATTGCTTCGGCTATTTTAGAATTTATTTATGTTTTTTTTTAAGAAATTCAGCCGTTGCCAATCATTATAAAAAAAATCAGACATCTGGCAACACCAATTTTTTTTTTTTAAACCGAGTTCAAGTGGAGCATAAGAAAACAGCAGTAGAACGAAGTTTATGCGTAGACCCGTTCGAAAGTGATTCGCTTACAAACATGTCAAAACTCATTTTTATTTATATAGATAAAGCATAGTACTTGTAGCAATCACGGCTAATACTACAAAATATACGCTAAGATTGATAGCAATCCCCATTGTTTCAGCTATTTATTTAGAATTTATTTATTTTTTTTTAGAAATTCAGCCGTTGCCAATCATAAAAAAACAATCAGACATCCTGCAACACCAATTTTTTTTTTTCTAAAACCGAGTTCAAGTAGAGCATAAGAAAACAGCAGTAGAACGAAGTTTATGCGTAGAGCCGTTCGAAAGTTATTCGCTTACAAACATGTCAAAACTCATTTTTTAGTTACATAGATACGGCAAAGTACTTGTAGCAATCACGGCTAATACTACAATATGTACGCTAAGATAGATAGCAACTCCATTGTTTCGGCTATTCATTTAGAATTTAGTTATGTTTTTTTAAGGAATACATCCGTTGCAAATCATTTAAAAAAGTCAGACATCTGGCAACACCAATTTTTTTTTTTAAACCAATTTCAAGTAGAGCATAAGAAAACAGCAGTAGACCGAAGTTTATGCGTAGAGCCGTTCGAAAGTGATTCGCTTACAAACATGTCAAATTTCATTTTTGTTTATATAGATGAGGCAAAGTACTTGTAGCAATCACGGCTAATACTACAAAATGTACGCTAAGATAGATAGCAACCCCATTGTTTCGGCTATTCCTTTAGAATTTATTTATGTTTTTTTTAATAAATTCAGCCGTTGCCAATCATTAAAAAAAAATTAGACATCTGGCCACACCAATTTTTTTTTTCTAATAAGTTCAAGTAGAGCATAAAAAACAGCAGTAGAACGAAGTTTATGCGTAGAGCCGTTCGAAAGTGATTCGCTTACAAACATGTCAAAACTCATTTTTATTTATATAGATAAGGCAAAGTACTTGTAGCAATCACGGCTAATACTACAAAATGTACGCTAAGATAGATAGCAACCCCATTGTTTCGGCTATTCATTTAAAATTTATTTATGTTTTTTTTGAAGAAATACATCCGTTGCAAATCATTTAAAAAAAATCAGACATCTGGCAACACCAATTTTTATTTTTTTTTAAACCAAGTTCAAGTAGAGCACAAGAAAACAGCAGTAGAACGAAGTTTATGCGTAGAGCCGTTCGAAAGTGATTCGCTTACAAACATGTCAAAACTCATTTTTGTTTATATAGATGAAGCAAAGTACTTGTAGCAATCACGGCTAATATTACAAAATGTACGCTAAGATAGATAGCAACCCCATTGTTTCGGCTATTCATGTAGAATTTATTTATATATGTTTTTTTTAAGAAATCCAGCCGTTGCAAATCATAAAAAAAACATCTGACATCTGGCAACACCATTTTTTTCCTAAAACCAAGTTCAAGTAGAGCATAAGAAAAGAGCAGTAGAACGAAGTTTATGCGTAGAGCCGTTCGAAAGTGATTCGCTTACAAACATGTCAAAACTCAGTTTTATTTATATAGATCAGGCAAAGTACTTGTAGCAATCACGGCTAATACTACAAAACGTACGATAAGATAGATAGCAACCCCATTGTTTCGGCTATTCCTTTAGAATTTATTTATGTTTTTTTTTAAGAAATTTAGCCGTTGCCAATCATTAAAAAAAATCAGACATATGGCAACACCAATTTTTTTTTCTAACAAGTTCAAGTAGAGCATAAAAAAAACAGCAGCAGAACAAAGTTTATGCGTAGAGCCGCTCGAAAGTGATTCGCTCACAAACATGTCAAAACTCATTTTTGTTTATATAGATGAAGCAAAGTACTTGTAGCAATCACGGCTAATATTACAAAATGTACGCTAAGATAGATAGCAGCCCCATTGTTTCGGCTATTCATTTAGAATTTATTTATGTTTTTTTTAAGAAATTCAGCCGTTGCAAATCATAAAAAAAACATCAGACATCTGGCAACACAATTTTGTTTCCTAAAACCAAGTTCAAGTAGAGCATAAGAAAAGAGCAGTAGAACGAAGTTTATGCGTAGAGCCGTTCGAAAGTGATTCGCTTACAAACATGTCAAAACTCATTTTTATTTATATAGATAAGGCAAAGTACTTGTAGCAATCACGGCTAATACTACAAAATGTACGCTAAGTAAGATAGCAACCCCATTGTTTTGGCTATTCATTTAGAATTTATTTATGTTTTTTTTAGGAAATTCAGCCGTTGCCAAGCACGAAAAAAAATCAGACATCTGCAAACACCAATTTTTTTTCCTAAAACCGAGTTCAAGTAGAGCATAAGAAAACAGCAGTAGAAAGAAGTTTATGCGTAGAGCCATTCGAAAGTGATTCGCTTACAAACGTGTCAAAACTCATTTTTATTTATATAGATAAGGCAAAGTTCTTTTAGCAATCACGGCTAATACGTAGTTTATGCGTAGAGCCGTTCGAAAGTGATTCGCTTACAAACATGTCAAAACTCATTTTTGTTTATATAGATGAGGCAAAGTACTTGTAGGAATCACGGCTAATACTACAAAATGTACGCTAAGATAGATAGCAACCCTATTGTTTCGGCTATTCATTTAGAATTTATTTATTTTTTTTTAAGAAATTCAGCCGTTGCCAATCATTAAAAAAAAACTCAAACATCTGGCAACACCAATCTTTTTTTCTAAAGCCGAGATCAAGTAGAGCATAAAAAAACAGCAGTAGAACGAAGTTTATGCGTAGAGCCGTTCGAAAGTGATTCGCTTACAAACATGTCAAAGCTCATTTTTATTTATATAGATGAGTAAAGTACATGTAGCAATCACGGCTAATACTAAAAAATGTACGCTAAGATAGATAGCAACCCCATTGTTTCGGCTATTCATTTAGAATTTATTTATTTTTTTTTAAGAAATTCAGCCGTTGCCAATCATTAAAAAAAAATCAGACATCTGGTAACACCAATCTTTTTTTCTAAAGCCGAGATCAAGTAGAGCATAAGAAAACAGCAGTAGAACGAAGTTTATGCGTAGAGCCGTTCGAAAGTGATTCGCTTACAAACATGTCAAAACTCATTTTTATTTATATAGAAGGCAAAGTACTTGTAGCAATCACGGCTAATACTACAAAATGTACGCTAAGGTAGATAGCAACTCCATTGTTTCGGCTATTCATTTAGAATTTAGTTATGTTTTTTTAAGAAATACATCCGTTGCAAATCATTTAAAAAAGTCAGACATCTGGCAACACCAATTTTTTTTTTTTAAACCAATTTCAAGTAGAGCATAAGAAAACAGCAGTAGACCGAAGTTTATGCGTAGAGCCGTTCGAAAGTGATTCGCTTACAAACATGTCAAATTTCATTTTTGTTTATATAGATGAGGCAAAGTACTTGTAGCAATCACGGCTAATACTACAAAATGTACGCTAAGATAGATAGCAACCCCATTGTTTCGGCTATTCCTTTAGAATTTATTTATGTTTTTTTTTAATAAATTCAGCCGTTGCCAATCATTAAAAAAAAATTAGACATCTGGCCACACCAATTTTTTTTTCTAATAAGTTCAAGTAGAGCATAAAAAACAGCAGTAGAACGAAGTTTATGCATAGAGCCGTTCGAAAGTTATTCGCTTACAAACATGTCAAAACTCATTTTTAGTTACATAGATACGGCAAAGTACTTGTAGCAATCACGGCTAATACTACAATATGTACGCTAAGATAGATAGCAACTCCATTGTTTCGGCTATTCATTTAGAATTTAGTTATGTTTTTTTAAGAAATACATCCGTTGCAAATCATTTAAAAAAGTCAGACATCTGGCAACACCAATTTTTTTTTTTTAAACCAATTTCAAGTAGAGCATAAGAAAACAGCAGTAGACCGAAGTTTATGCGTAGAGCCGTTCGAAAGTGATTCGCTTACAAACATGTCAAATTTCATTTTTGTTTATATAGATGAGGCAAAGTACTTGTAGCAATCACGGCTAATACTACAAAATGTACGCTAAGATAGATAGCAACCCCATTGTTTCGGCTATTCCTTTAGAATTTATTTATGTTTTTTTTAATAAATTCAGCCGTTGCCAATCATTAAAAAAAAATTAGACATCTGGCCACACCAATTTTTTTTTTCTAATAAGTTCAAGTAGAGCATAAAAAACAGCAGTAGAACGAAGTTTATGCGTAGAGCCGCTCGAAAGTGATTCGCTTACAAACATGTCAAAACTCATTTTTATTTATATAGATAAGGCAAAGTACTTGTAGCAATCACGGCTAATACTACAAAATGTACGCTAAGATAGATAGCAACCCCATTGTTTCGGCTATTCATTTAAAATTTATTTATGTTTTTTTTTGAAGAAATACATCCGTTGCAAATCATTTAAAAAAAATCAGACATCTGGCAACACCAATTTTTATTTTTTTTTAAACCAAGTTCAAGTAGAGCACAAGAAAACAGCAGTAGAACGAAGTTTATGCGTAGAGCCGTTCGAAAGTGATTCGCTTACAAACATGTCAAAACTCATGTTTGTTTATATAGATGAAGCAAAGTACTTGTAGCAATCACGGCTAATATTACAAAATGTACGCTAAGATAGATAGCAACCCCATTGCTTCGGCTATTCATGTAGAATTTATTTATATATGTTTTTTTTAAGAAATCCAGCCGTTGCAAATCATAAAAAAAACATCTGGCATCTGGCAACACCATTTTTTTCCTAAAACCAAGTTCAGGTAGAGCATAAGAAAAGAGCAGTAGAACGAAGTTTATGCGTAGAGCCGTTCGAAAGTGATTCGCTTACAAACATGTCAAAATTCAGTTTTATTTATATAGATCAGGCAAAGTACTTGTAGCAATCACGGCTAATACTACAAAATGTACGCTAAGATAGATAGCAACCCCATTGTTTCGGCTATTCCTTTAGAATTTATTTATGTTTTTTTTTAAGAAATTTAGCCGTTGCCAATCATTAAAAAAAATCAGACATATGGCAACACCAATTTTTTTTTCTAACAAGTTCAAGTAGAGCATAAAAAAAACAGCAGCAGAACAAAGTTTATGCGTAGAGCCGCTCGAAAGTGATTCGCTCACAAACATATCAAAACTCATTTTTGTTTATATAGATGAAGCAAAGTACTTGTAGCAATCACGGCTAATATTACAAAATGTACGCTAAGATAGATAGCAGCCCCATTGTTTCGGCTATTCATTTAGAATTTATTTATGTTTTTTTTAAGAAATTCAGCCGTTGCAAATCATAAAAAAAACATCAGACATCTGGCAACACAATTTTTTTTCCTAAAACCAAGTTCAAGTAGAGCATAAGAAAAGAGCAGTAGAACGAAGTTTATGCGTAGAGCCGTTCGAAAGTGATTCGCTTACAAACATGTCAAAACTCATTTTTATTTATATAGATAAGGCAAAGTACTTGTAGCAATCACGGCTAATACTACAAAATGTACGCTAAGTAAGATAGCAACCCCATTGTTTTGGCTATTCATTTAGAATTTATTTATGTTTTTTTTTAGGAAATTCAGCCGTTGCCAAGCATGAAAAAAAAAATCAGACATCTGCAAACACCAATTTTTTTTCCTAAAACCGAGTTCAAGTAGAGCATAAGAAAACAGCAGTAGAAAGAAGTTTATGCGTAGAGCCATTCGAAAGTGATTCGCTTACAAACGTGTCAAAACTCATTTTTATTTATATAGATAAGGCAAAGTTCTTTTAGCAATCACGGCTAATACGTAGTTTATGCGTAGAGCCGTTCAAAAGTGATTCGCTTACAAACATGTCAAAACTCATTTTTGTTTATATAGATGAGGCAAAGTACTTGTAGGAATCACGGCTAATACTACAAAATGTACGCTAAGATAGATAGCAACCCTATTGTTTCGGCTATTCATTTAGAATTTATTTATTTTTTTTTTAAGAAATTCAGCAGTTGCCAATCATTAAAAAAAATCAGACATCTGGCAACAGCAATTTTTTTTTTCTAAAACCGAGTTCAATTAGAGCATAAGAAAACAGCACTAGAACGAAATTTATGCGTAGAGCCTTTCGAAAGTGATTCGCTTAGAAACATGTCAAAACTCATTTTTATTTATATAGATTAGGCAAAGTACTTGTAGCAATCACGGCTTATACTACAAAATGTACGCTAAGATAGATAGCAACCCCATTGTTTCGGCTATTCATTTAGAATTTATTTATTTTTTTTTTAAGAAATTCAGCCGTTGCCAATCATTAAAAAAAATCAGACATCTGGCAACAGCAATTTTTTTTTTCTAAAACCGAGTTCAATTAGAGCATAAGAAAACAGCACTAGAACGAAATTTATGCGTAGAGCCTTTCGAAAGTGATTCGCTTACAAACATGTCAAAACTCATTTTTATTTATATAGATTAGGCAAAGTACTTGTAGCAAGCACGGCTAATACTACAAAATGTACGCTAAGATAGATAGCAACCCCATTGTTTCGGCTATTCATTTAGAATTTATTTATTTTTTTTTTAAGAAATTCAGACGTTGCCAATCATTAAAAAAAAATCAGACATCTGGCAGCACCAAAGGTTTTTCTAAAACCGAGTTCAAGTAGAGCATAAAAAACCAGCAGTAGAACGAAGTTTATGCGTAGAGCCGTTCGAAAGTGATTCGCTTACAAACATATCAAAACTCATTTTTATTTATATAGATAAGGCAAAGTACTTGTAGCAATCACGGCTAATACTACAAAATGTACCCTAAGTTAGATAGCAACCCCATTGTTTCGGCTATTCATTTAGAATTTATTTATGTTTTTTTTTTTAAGAAATTCAGCCGTTGCCTATCATTAAAAAAAAAAATCAGACATCTGGCAACAGCACTTTTTTTTTCTAAAACCGAGTTCAAGTAGAGCATAAGAAAACAGCACTAGAACGAAATTTATGCGTAGAGCCTTTCGAAAGTGATTCGCTTACAAACATGTTAAAACTCATTTTTATTTATATAGATAAGGCAAAGTACTTGTAGCAATCACGGCTAATACTACAAAATGTACGCTAAGATAGATAGCAACCCCATTGTTTCGGCTATTCCTTTAGAATTTATTTATGTTTTTTTAAGAAATTCAGCCGTTGCCAATCATTAAAAAAAATCAGACATCTGGCAACACCAATTTTTTTTCCAAAACCGAGTTCAAGTAGAGCATAAGAAAACAGCAGTAGAAAGAAGTTTATGCGTAGAGCCGTTCGAAAGTGATTCGCTTAGAAACATGTCAAAACTCATTTTTATTTATATAGATGAGGCAAGTACTTGTAGCAATCACGGCTAATACTAAAAAATGTACGCTAAGTTAGATAGCTACCCCATTGTTTCGGCTATTCATTTAGAATTTATTTATGTTTTTTTTTTTAAGAAATTCAGCCGTTGCCAATCATTAAACAAAAAAATCAGACATCTGGCAACACCATTTTTTTTCTAAAACCGAGCTCAAGTAAAGCATAAGAAAACAGCAGTAGAACGAAGTTTATGCGTATAGCCGTTCGAAAGCGATTCCCTTACAAACATGTCAAAACTCATTTTTATTTATATAGATAAGGCAAAGTACTTGTAGCTATCACGGCTAATACTACAAAATGTACGCAAAGATAGATAGCAACCCCATTGTTTCGGCTATTCATTTAGAATAAATTAATTTTTTTTAAGAAATTCAGCCGTTGCCAATCATTAAAAAAAATCAGACATCTGGCAACACCTTTTTGTTTTTTTCTAAATCCGAGATCAAGTAGAGCATAAAAAAACAGCAGTAGAACGAAGTTTATGCGAAGAGCTGTTCGAAAGTGATTCGCTTACAAACATGTCAAAACTCATTTTTATTTATATAGATGAGGCAAAGTAATTGTAGCAATCACGGCTAATACTACAAAATGTACGCTAAGTTAGACAGCAACCCCATTGTTTCGGTTATTCATTTAGAATTTATTTATGTTTTCTTTTTTTAAGAAATTCAGCCGTTGCCAACCATTAAAAAAAAATCAGAAATCTGGCTATAGTGTTAACTACTTTGTACTCTTTACTTTAATTTTTAAAATAATTTTAATTGAGTTTTCGTGTTAACTTAAAATTTTGAATAACTTCAAAAAAAGAAAATTCTAATTAGTTGGAAAATATCTAAACTCATATTTAAATTTACTTATTTTTTATATAAAATTAAATATTTTATTTAAATTGTTAACTCCCTTTCCAAAAAAAAATCTTAAATATTTCCTAATTTTCAAATTTTTCATTTTATTTTATTTTTTTTTTTTTTATATTGCTCTACGTTCACCAATACGAACTCGTAAATTTACAAATGCAGAAAATCAAAATATCAACCATACAAATAACATCATGACTCACAATACAACTCAAAATTCTAACATTAATATAACACAAAACAACATCTCTAATACAACACAAAATACTTCAACACAAGATAACTTTACAAATTTTCCTTCTACTAAATCTATTAAATTACCACAATTTTGGCAAGATTGTCCTGATGCCTGGTTTTTGCTTGTTGAAGGACAATTTAAAATTAACAATATCAATGATGATAATTTAAAATTTCAAAATGTTCTAATTACTCTTCAACGAGATACTATATCTAAAATTTTAGATGTTATTAACCCTCCTCCTCTTTTTAATAAATATGATACAATCAAAAAAATTCTATGTGGAAGATTTTCTCTTAACGAAGAAAAAAGATTAGAACAATTATTTTCAAAAACTGAACTTGGTGATCGTTCACCATCTGAATTATTCAGATTTATGAAATCACTTATAGGTTCTGACTCCATAGTTAGCCAAGAATTACTCTTTAAATTGTGGATTCGTAAATTACCACAAGAAATACAAATTCATTTGACTTCCAATAATAATCAAAACAGAGATGAAATTATTATTTTAGCTGACAAACTTTTTGATTTAATCAATAAACCTCATTCTTCCAAATCTCCTGTAGCCTCAAGTATAAATAATAATATTTTAGAACAATGCGTTAAAAATTTAACTGAATTAACCACGGCTATTTTTCAAAATTTAAATAAAATTTCTAATGATATTAATCAATTACAAATCCGTTCAAGATCTAAAGATAGAAATAGATCTAAATCTCGAAATTTTTCAGGATCAAGAAATTTTTCAAACAATCGTAATTTTAATTCACAAACAACTATTTGTTGGTATCACAAAAAATTTAAGAATAATGCTCTCAAATGTATACCCCCATGCAATTTTAATCAAAATCATAATTCAAATTACGAACAAAATTTAAACTGAAACGATCCATTATGACGGTGACGGATAATGGAACTATTATTAAACCTACTCGTCGCCTCTTCATATTTGATAAATTCAACAAACTTAATTTTCTTATCGATACCGGTGCAGTTGTATCAGTTATTCCTTTTTCTAAATTTAAAATTTATAAAAGAAATTCGGATCTTACTTTGACTGCAGCAAACGGTTCTTCAATTGAAACTTTCGGTACAAAGCTACTTAAAATTGATTTAGGTTTAAGAAGAGATTTTGAATTGCCATTCATTATTGCGAACATTGATACACCCATTTTAGGAGCAAACTTTTTAGAAAAATTCGGAATTATTGTCAATATTAAAAATAAAGAAATAATGGATTCTACCACAAAAATTAAAGTTGCTGGATCTTCTGGATTTTCTGATATTTTCTCACTCAAAATTCCTATTGTCGAAAATAAGTTTTCCAAATTACTTAATGAATTTCCATCTATTACCTGTGAACCAGATTATACTAAAAAAGTTAAACACCATACAGTTCACAGGATAGAAACAAAAGGTATTTTACCATTTTCGAAACCCAGACGTCTTGATCCAATCAAACTTAAAATTGCTAAAGCTGAATTTGAATTTTTAGTTAAAACTGGTATATGCAGACCCTCAAATTCTCCTATTGCATCTCCACTTCATCTCGTTCCTAAAAAAGAACCAAATGATTGGAGACCTTGCGGAGACTATCGAAGACTTAATTTTATTACTACACCAGATCGGTATCCTTTACCACATATTCACGATTTAACAATTGATTTAAAAAACAAACAATTTTTTTCCAAAATTGATCTTGTGCGTGCTTACCACCAAATTCCAATGGCAGAAGAAGACATTCATAAAACTGCAATAACTACCCCTTTTGGAATGTTTGAATTCGTAAGAATGCCTTTCGGTTTACGAAACAGTGCTCAAACTTTCCAACGCTTTATTAATGAAGTATTTTCTGATTTCGATTTTGTATTTACATACATTGATGACATTCTTATTGCCAGTGATAATGAAGATCAACATATAAATCATTTAAAATCAGTTTTCAAAAGACTTGAAGAATATAATTTAAATATCAAACCTTCAAAATGTACTCTCGGTGTAAATAAATTAAATTTTTTAAGTTACGAAATTTCAGGCGAAGGTATTAAACCATCTTTAGATAGAATTAAAATCATAACAAATTTTGAAAAACCAATTTCTATAAATAAATTACAAAAATTTTTAGGTATGATAAATTACTATCACAGATATATTAAAATGTTAGCAACAGAACTTAGTCCTCTGCATGAAATGTTAACACATGCAATTAAAAACAAACTCAAACAATTAAATTGGACAAATGAAACCACAACAGCTTTCGAAAATGTTAAAAAACTTTTTGCTAAAAATACTTTACTTACACATTTCGACAAAAATGGTACTTTATCATTAGCAGTAGATGCATCAAATGTTGCTATTGGAGCAGTTCTTCAACAAACTAGCAATAATATACTAGAACCCTTAGCTTATTTTTCAAGAAAACTAACTACAACAGAAACTAAATATTCAACATTTGATCGTGAACTTTTGGCAATTTATAATTCAATTAAACATTTTAAACATTTTCTTGAAGGTAGAACTTTTACAATTTATACTGATCATAAACCTTTAATTCATGTTCTAAATTCTAAAGTAGATAGATCTCCTCGTCAACTACGTCATCTTGAATATATTGCTCAATTTACAAATGATATTCAATATATACGTGGAAAAGACAACATAGTTGCCGACACACTTTCCCGTATTACAGAAATAAATGCAATTTCAACTCAAGATATAAATTTAGAAACTTTATATAAAGAACAGCAAACTGATACATTTTTACAAAAAACCATTTCTGATCCAAATTCTAAAAATAATTTAAAAGAAATTCATATTCCAATTATTAATTTAAACATATGGTGTGATGTTTCTCTACAACCTTTTCGACCTTATGTTCCACATTCTATGAGAAGAATTATATTTGACAAAATTCACTCATTGTCTCATCCAAGTATAAGAACAACTAGAAAATTAATTCAAAATAAATATTATTGGCCTAACATGCGTAAAGAGATTAACGATTCGACTTCATCTTGCATCAATTGTCAAAAATCCAAAATTTCAAGACATACTAAATCTCCTATCCAAAAAATTCAAATACCATCAGGCCGTTTTGAACATATTCATATGGATATTGTTGGACCTCTTCCAGTTTCAAATGGAAATTGTTATATTTTAACAATTATTGACAGATTTTCACGTTGGCCTGAAGCTTATCCACTTAAAGATATTTCGACAAATACTATAGTAAAAACTTTTATTCAAAATTATATACCACGATTTGGTATACCATTGAATATTACAGTAGATCAAGGTTCACAATTCACCTCAAAATTTTTTACGGAATTAACTAAACTTTTAGGTTCTCATAAAATTCATACATCTCCTTACCATCCCCAAGCAAATGGCATGATAGAGAGATTTCATCGAACTTTAAAAGCAGCAATTATAGCATCAAACGACTCGGTTCATT
Organism: Eurosta solidaginis; assembly: GCF_040869045.1. Lineage (NCBI taxonomy): Eukaryota > Metazoa > Arthropoda > Insecta > Diptera > Tephritidae > Eurosta > Eurosta solidaginis. The sequence goes on along the minus strand of NC_090319.1, from coordinate 226,651,589 downwards.
GGTCTGACATTTTACCATTCATTCTACTTGGTTTACGAACTTCTATTAAAGAAGATTTAAAATGTTCATCTGCTGAACTTGTTTATGGCCAAACACTTAGAATACCTGGTGAATTAATTATTTCAAATAGTAATAAAGAACATGATTTTTCTAATGACGCTCTTCATAAAATAAGAGATTATTTTTCGCTTGTTCGTTCTAAAGTTTTTCATCATAACAAAGAAAATTTTTTCGTTCCTAAACAATTAGAAAATTGTGAGTATGTTTTTGTTAAAGTTCTTCGTAAATCTAATTTAGAATCACCTTATGAAGGACCTTTTAAAGTTATCTCTAAGAAACAAAAAACATTTACAATTCAATACAATAATACTATTAAAAATATTTCAATTGATTTACTTAAACCAGCAAACATACTTATTAACACTAATTTAAATACAAATACATTAAACAACAAAAAACAAAAAAAGGTTACATTTAATATTAATTAATAATTTGTTTGTTTCAAATTTTCTTGGAGGGGGAGTAAATATAGTGTTAACTACTTTGTACTCTTTACTTTAATTTTTAAAATAATTTTAATTGAGTTTTCGTGTTAACTTAAAATTTTGAATAACTTCAAAAAAAGAAAATTCTAATTAGTTAGAAAATATCTAAACTCAAAAATAAACAAAAATAAATTTTTATACTTCAAATAAATAACATAATATTTTTAAAAAATATATATTTAAATATTTGGTTAACCACCAAACTGGCAACACCAATTTTTTTTTCCAAAACCGAGTTCAAGTAGAGCATAAGAAAACAGCAGTAGAAAGAAGTTTATGCGTAGAGCCGTTCGAAAGTGATTCACTTAGAAACATGTCAAAATTAATTTTTATTTATATAGATGAGGCAAGTACTTGTAGCAATCACGGCTAATACTACAAAATGTACGCTAAGTTAGACAGCAACCCCATTGTTTCGGCTATTCATTTTAAATTTATTTATGTTTTTTTTTTTAAGAAATTCAGCCGTTGCCAATCATTAAAAAAAATCAGAAATCTGGCAACACCAATTTTTTTTTCCAAAACCGAGTTCAAGTAGAGCATAAGAAAACAGCAGTAGAAAGAAGTTTATGCGTAGAGCCGTTCGAAAGTGATTCGCATACAAACATGTCAAAACTCATTTTTATTTATATAGATAAGGCAAAGTACTTGTAGCAATCACGGCTAATACTACAAAATGTACGCTAAGATAGATATAACCCCATTGTTTCGGCTATTCATTTAGAATTTATTTATTTAGATAAGGCAAAGTACTTGTAGCAATCACGGCTAATACTACAAAATGTACGCTAAGATAGATATCAACCCCATTGTTTCGGCTATTCATTTAGAATTTGTTTATTTTTTTTTTTAAGAAATTCAGCCGTTGCCAATCATTAAAAAAAAATCAGACATCTGGCAACAGCATTTTTTTTTTTTCTAAAACCGAGTTAAAGTAGAGCATAAGAAAACAGCACTAGAACGAAATTTATGCGTAGAGCCTTTCGAAATTGATTCGTTTACAAACATGTCAAAACTCATTTTTATTTATATAGATAAGGCAAAGTACTTGCAGCAATCACGGGTAATACTACAAAATGTACGCTAAGATAGATAGCAACCCCATTGTTTCGGCTATTCCTTTAGAATTTATTTATGTTTTTTTAAGAAATTCAGCCGTTGCCAATCATTAAAAAAAAATCAGACATCTGGCAACACCATTTTTTTTTCCAAAACCGAGTTCAAGTAGAGCATAAGAAAACAGCAGTAGAAAGAAGTTTATGCGTAGAGCCGTTCGAAAGTGATTCGCTTAGAAACATGTCAAAACTCATTTTTATTTATATAGATGAGGCAAGTACTTGTAGCAATCACGGCTAATACTACAAAATGTACGCTAAGTTAGATAGCAACCCCATTGTTTCGGCTATTCATTTAGAATTTATTTACAGCCGTTGCCAATCCTTACAAAAAAAATAATCAGACATCTAGCAACACCAATTTTTTTTTCTAAAGCCGAGATCAAGTAGAGCATAAGAAAACAGCAGTAGAACGAAGTTTATACGTAGAGCCGTTCGAAAGTGATTCGCTTACAAACATGTCAAAACTCATTTTTATTTATATAGATGAGGCAAAGTACTTGTAGCAATCACGGCTAATACTGCAAAATGTACGCTAAGTTAGGTAGCAACCCCATTGTTTCGGCTATTCATTTATAATTTATTTATGTTGTTTTTAAGAAATTCAGCCGTTGCACATCATTAAAAAAAAATCAGGCACCTGGCAACAGCAATTTTTTTTTCTAAAACCGAGTTCAAGTAGAGCATAAGAAAACAGCACTAGAACGAAGTCTATGCGTAGAGCCTTTCGAAAGTGATTCGCTTACAAACATGTCAAAACTCATTTTTATTTATATAGATAAGGCAAATTACTTGTAGCAATAATGGTTAATACTACAAAATGTACGCTAAGATAGATAGCAACCCCATTGTTTCGGCTATTCCTTTAGAATTTATTTATGTTTTTTTTAAGAAATTCAGCCGTTGCCAATCATTAAAAAAAAATCAGACATCTGGCAACACCATTTTTTTTCTAATAAGTTCAGGTAGAGCATAAAAAAACAGCAGTAGAACGAAGTTTATGCGTAGAGCCGTTCGAAAGTGATTCGGTTACAAACATGTCAAAACTCGTTTTTATTTATATAGATGAGGCAAAGTACTTGTAGCAATCACGGCTAATACTACAAAATGTACGCTAAGTTAGATAACAACCCCATTGTTTCGGCTATTCATTTAGAATTTATTTATGTTTTTTTTAAGAAATTCAGTCGTTGCCAATCATTAAAAAAAAATCAGATATCTGGCAACACCAATTTTTTTTCTAAAACCGAGCTCAAGTAGAGCATAAGAAAACAGCAGTAGAACGAAGTTTATGCGTAGATCCCTTCGAAAGTGATTCGCTTACAAACATGTCAAAACTCGTTTTTATTTATATAGATGAGGCAAAGTACTTGTAGCAATCACGGCTAATACTACAAAATGTACGCTAAGATAGATAGCAACCCCATTGCTTCGGCTATTCCTTTGGAATTTATTTATGTTTTTTTAAGAAATTCAGCCGTTGCCAATCATTAAAAAAATCAGACTTCTGGCAACTCCAATTTTTTTTTTCTAATAAGTTAAAGTAGAGCATAAAAAACAGCAGTAGAACGAAGTTTATGCGTAGAGCCGTTCGAAAGTGATTCGCTTACAAACATGTCAAAACTCATTTTTATTTATATAGATAAGGCAAAGTACTTGTAGCAATCACGGCTAATACTACAAAATGTACACTAAGATAGATAGCAACCCCATTGTTTCGGCTATTCATTTAGAATTTATTTTTTTTTGAAGAAATTCAGCCGTTGCCAATCATTAAAAAAAAATCAGAGATCTGGCAATACCAATTTTTATTTTTTTTTTTTCTAAAACCGAGTTAAAGTAGAGCATAAGAAAAGAGCAGTAGAACGAAGTTTATGCGTAGAGCCGTTCGAAATTGTTTTAAAGGGTAAAAAGTAATAAAAAAGAGTTGTGACGTTGATGAGTGAATTCCGAATGTCTCTTTATTCAAATATTTCAGCTTATTTATATTAAATTATTCTAAACATATTCTTACATACATATTTACATTTAAGCATACATACTTACATGCATATCTACCTTAAGCATCCATACTTACATACCTACATACAACTCGACACACCTACCTACCTACACATCTGTGTTCAGCTGCGATTTCTATGGGAAATGCAAACCTTGCAAATTTGCTGGAATTCAAATTTATTTGGTTGTGTGTTGTACACACCTGTTTTAATGGCTATGCCAGCATTAATTATCAAATGCATATTTATGTGTTGATGAACATTTAGACTATTTTTGTAGCAGGGTAGCATATTACACTGATTTAAATATTTGGGATTAAATTGTTGGCTGTTTACACTACATTTCCTTTTTTTTCAGAATGCTTATGCATTTGGAGAATGCATGAGCATTCTATTTTTATAAATTAATTCTACTTTTTTATTTTATGTTTGTAGGTTGAACATTTTCTTATTCTACTAATTTAAGTCTATTTTTGTGTATTTTTATTTTCTTATTATTTATGATATTGCTATTCTCTATGTTACTGAGAAATTTTTGCTTATCCTCATTTCCTATTCTAGATGGGATTAAAGTGTCGTTAGATAGTGATAAGTGAATAAACCGATGGGTACAGTGGATGCAAAAAAAAAATTTTCATATCTTTTCTTATACCATTTTTCATATTTTCCAGCAATATATTTATTAGATCTTATGTGTCATGCGATTTTCTGGGTGGCCTTCCCAGATGGGAGCGTCATGATATTTATGACGAATTTTTTTTTTTTTAATTTGTCACATGCTTAACTTCTGGCGTTAATGCAAATATTAAATCTTTGAGAAATTGGGTACCTATTTTTTATTTTTAAATATGCTTACTCGAGTATTCATTATTCTTGACCAATTTGTTTCCTAAGGGACAACTGTCTTTTTCTCTTACAAGTCCTAGATTGCCGGCATTTTTAAGCCTGGTTGAATATTGTCCTAAGTCCATAACTTCCTCAACAATCTGGTTGCTCGAATTACGCTACACTTTTTCTATCCTTTTGAATGAAAACGAGCGTGACATGTCTAATTGCAAATTTATTTATTAAGCGCTTTATTTATAACAAGGTTCCCTTTGTGACTTTTTATTTTCTTCATTCTGGCTGGTTTTTAAGTTTCCGATCTTTTGGTAATTTTAGGTATTTTGCATATTTCCACTTACGTAAGGTTTTTAGTCAAGCATTATGTTGCGAAAGGTTTGTGGTATAAATCTTCTACTTTGACTGCTACTACTGTGAATTAGCAAATTCTTGAACTTAGAAAGTGCTAATGAAGCTGCCTTAATAAATTCTTCTATTAGGTGAGGCATTTTGCAGTGATTCATTTGTAGTATTTACTGTTCTTATCGAAAATGGGTTGAAATTAGAGGATTTAGTGTGCTAAATTTGAATATTATATCAATAGCACGATTCCGCAGGTTGAAACTGCTAGCCAAATATCTGAATTGTTTGGGTTAATTTTTGGCTCTGGTTCAGCTGGTGGTTTATATTTTAATATTCTATTCTCTGATGTTTCAGAGTTTCTTTTTCCTACCTCGTAACCAGCTATGGGGTTAATTTTTGTCAACGAAGACATTTTAAAGAGATGATATGATTGAAAGAGAAAATTAAATAGAAAAAAATAAAAATTTTATTTCTGTTTCTTTGAAGGTGGGAAAATGCTAATTTATGCTTATTTCTCTGTTTTTACGTTTATTATATTAAGCATTCCATTTTACTTTTATTATAATTTTTTTTTTTCTTATATAGTTAGCATTATAAAGGTTATTATTTAAAAGGTTTAATTCTAAAAATGTTTGTTCTTAAGGAAAAATTTGTTTAATTTAACACTTTTGACATTTCTAACTTTTCTTACAACATTTTCTGAAAATTTTTTCAAATGATGAATAGTTAAATACAGTTTATTTTTCCTTGTTTAATTATTAAAAATTAATTCCTATGCTATTTTCTTTTTTTTCATTTTGTTTTCTATGCCATTTTGGGCTTAAAAAACATCAGTAAACATTTCAAAAAAAATTATTATTTTTTTTCCCTATTTAAGTAGTTTTATGAAAACGACCTAAGCACTTGATTTTGATCTTGTATGTCCTCTTCTGGGAACATAGCTCAAAAATTAGTAAAAAAAAACTTTTTACAGCAGAAATTTAAATTTTTGCTAGTCAATAGGCAGCCGTTAGGTTTCCCGAATATTTTTCCTGCTTAAAAATAATGTCTAAATTGTTAAAACTATTTCAAAATTAAGCTGATTATACTTATTATGCATACTTATACTTATGCTGCCAGTCCTGTTGTTATACCACCTTATCACCGTATATACCACCTTATCACTGTTTGTTCCTTCCAAGGTAATATCAATATTTTTACTGGTCATATCCACTGCTCCTACATCATTTAGATTATAAAGACCGTAAATTATCATAAAAATTGCTAAATGGCGTCATTTTTGAGTGCTCCAAATTGGTCGTATTCACTGCTCCTGCATCAGTTCGATTATAAAGCCCATAAATTGCTAAATGGTGTCATTCTTGAGTGCTCAAAATTGGTCATATCCACTGCTCCTGCATCAGTTCGATTATAAAGCCCGTAAATTATCATAAAAATTGCTAAACATCATTCGCTTCTTTTACAAGCCTTAGGCTGTAATCAGCCAGTAAAATCCTTGCCAGCTATGAAATTAGGCTGAAAATTCAGCCAGTAGAATCATAGGCAGGATCGCCTATAAAAGGCGTATCCTTGCCAGCTATGAAATTAGGCTGAAAATTCAGCCATTAGAATCATAGGCAGGATCGCCATATAAAATGCGTATCCTTGCCAGCTATGAAATTAGGCTGAAAAATCAGCCACCAGAATCATAGGCAGGACCGCCATATAAAAAAGGTTAAAAAGTAATAAAAAGAGTTGTGACGTTGATGAGTGAATTCCGAATGTCTCTTTATTCAAATATTTAAGCTTATTTATATTAAATTATTCTAAACATATTCTTACATACATATTTACATTTAAGCATACATACTTAAATGCATATCTACCTTAAGCATACATACTTACATACCAACATACAACTCGTCACAAAATATGTACCTACACATCTGTGTTGAGCTGCGACTTCTACGGGAAATGCAAACCTTGCAAATTTGCTGGAATTCAAATTTATTTGGTTGTGTGTTGTACACACCTGTTTTAATGGCTATGTCAGCATTAATTATCAAGTGCATATTTATGTGTTGATGAACATTTAGGCTATTTTTGTAGCAGGGTAGCATATTAGACTGATTTAAATATTTGGGAGTAAATTGTTGGCTGTTTAAACTACAAGTGATTCGCTTACAAACATGTCAAAACTCATTTTTATTTATATAGATAAGGCAAAGTACTTGTAGCAATCACGGCTAATACTACAAAATGTACGCTAAGATAGATAGCAACCCCATTGTTTCGGCTATTCATTGAGAATTTATTTAGGTTTTTTTTAAGAAATTCATCCGTTGCCAATCATTCAAAAAAAAAACCATACACTGGCAACACCAATTTTTTTTTCTAATACTGAGTTCAAGCAGAGCATAAGAAAACAGCAGTAGAACGAAGTTTATGCGTAGAGCCGTTCGAAAGTGATTCGCTTACAAACATGTCAAAACTCATTTTTATTTATGTAGATAAAGCAAAATACTTGTAGCAATCACGGCTAATACTACAAAATGTACGCTAAGATAGATAGCAACCCCATTATTTCGGCTATTCATTTAGAATTTATTTATGTTTTTTTTTAAGAAATTCAGACGTTGCCAATCATTAAAAAAAATCATACATCTGGCAACACCAATTTTTTTTCTAAAACCGAGTTCAAGTAGAGCATAAGAAAACAACAGTAGAACGAAGTTTATGCGTAGAGCCGTTCGAAACTGATTCGCTTACAAACATGTCAAAACTCATTTTTATTTATATAGATAAGGCAAAATACTTGTAGCAATCACGGCTAATACTACAAAATCTACGCTAAGATAGATAGCAACCCCATTGTTACGGCTGTTCATTTAGAATTTATTTATGTTTTTTTTTTAAGGAAATTCAGCCGTTGCCAATCATTCAAAAACAAAATCAGACATCTGGCAACACCAATTTGTTTTTTTCTAAAACTGAGTTCAAGTAGAGCATAAGAAAATAGCAGTAGAACTAAGTTTATGCGTAGAGCCGTTCGAAAGTGATTCGCTTACAAACATGTCAAAACTCATTTTTATTTATATAGATAAGGCAAAGTACTTGTAGCAACCACGGCTAATACTACAAAATGTACGCTAAGTTAGATAGCAACCCCATTGTTTCGGCTATTCATTTAGAATTTATTTATGTTTTTTTTTTAATAAATTCAGCCGTTACCAATCATTAAAAAAAAATCAGACATCTGGCATCACCAATCTTTTTTTTTCTATAACCGACTTCAAGTAGAGCATAAGAAAAGAGCAGTAGAAAGAAGTTTATGCGTAGAGCCGTTCGAAAGTGATTCGCTTACAAACATGTCAAAACTCATTTTTATTTATATAGATAAGGCAAAGTACTTGTAGCTATCACGGCTAATACTACAAAATGTACGTTAAGATAGATAGCAACCCCATTGTTTCGGCTATTCCTTTAGAATTTATTTATGTTTTTTTAAGAAATTCAGCCGTTGCCAATCATTAAAAAAAAAGTCAGACATCTGGCAACACCATTTTTTTTCTAATAAGTTCAAGTAGAGCATAAAAAAACAGCAGTAGAACGAAGTTTTTGCGTAGAGCCGTTCGAAAGTGATTCGCTTACAAACATGTCAAAACTCATTTTTATTTATATAAATAAGGCAAAGTACTTGTAGTAATCACGGCTAATACTACAAAATGTACGCTAAGATAGATAGCAACCCCATTGTTTCGGCTATTCATTTAGAATTTATTTATGTTTTTTTTAAGAAATTCAGCCGTTGCAAATCATAAAAAAAAAACATCAGACATCTGGCAACACAATTTTTTTCCCAAAAACCAAGTTCAATTAGAGCATAAGAAAACAGCAGTAGAACGAAGTTTATGCGTAGAGCCGTTCGAAAGCGATTCGCTTACAAACATGTCAAAACTCATTTTTATTTATATAGATAAGGCAAAGTACTTGTAGCAAACACGGCTAATACTACAAAATGTACGCTAAGTTAGATAGCAACCCCATTGTTTCGGCTATTCATTTAGAATTTATTTATGTTTTTTTTTAAGAAATTCAGCCGTTGCCAATCATGAAAAAAAATCAGACGTCTGGCAACACCAATTTTTTTTTTCTAAAACCGAGTTCAAATTGAGCGTAAGAAAACAGCAGTAGAAAGAAGTTTATGCGTAGAGCCGTTCGAAAGTGATTCGCTTACAAACATGGCAAAACTCATTTTTATTTATATAGATAAGGCAAAGTACTTGTAGCAAACACGGCTAATACTACAAAATGTACGCTAAGATAGATAGCAACCCCATTGTTTCGGCTATTCCTTTAGAATTTATTTATGTTTTTTAAGAAATTCAGCCGTTGCCAATCATTAAAAAAAATTCAGACATCTGGCAACTCCATTTTTTTCTAATAAGTTAAAGTAGAGCATAAAAAACAGCAGTAGAACGAAGTTTATGCGTAGATCCGTTCGAAAGTGAATCGCTTACAAACATGTCAAAACTCATTTTTATTTATATAAATAAGACAAAGTACTTGTAGCATTCACGGCTAATACTACAAAATGTACGCTAAGATAGATAGCAGCCCCATTGTTTCGGCTATTCATTTAGAATTTATTTATGTTTTTTTTAAGAAATTCAGCCGTTGCGAATCATAAAAAAAACATCAGACATCTGGCAAAACCATTTTCTTCCTAAAACCAAGGTCAAGTAGAGCATAAGAAAACAGCAGTAGAACGAAGTTTATGCGTAGAGCCGTTCGAAAGTGATTCGCTTACAAACATGTCAAAACTCATTTTTATTTATATAGATAAGGCAAAATACTTGTAGCAATCACGGCTAATAATACAAAATGTACGCTAAGATAGATAGCAACCCCATTGTTTCGGCTATTCATTTAGAATTTATTTATTTTTTTTTTAAGAAATTCAGCCGTTGCCAATCATTAAAAAAAAAAATCAGACATCTGGCAACACCATTTTTTTTCTAATACCGAGTTCAAGTAGAGCATAAGAAAACAGCAGTAGAACGAAGTTTATGCGTAGAGCCGTTTGAAAGTGATTCGCTTACAAACATGTCAAAACTCATTTTTATTTATATAGATAAGGCAAAATACTTGTAGCAATCACGGCTAATACTACAAAATATACGCTAAGATAGATAGCAACCCCATTGTTTCGGCTATTCATTTAGAATTTATTTATGTTTTTTTAAGAAATTCAGCCGTTGCAAATCATAAAAAAAACATCAGATATCTGGCAACACCATTTTCTTCCTAAAACCAAGTTCAAGTAGAGCATAAGAAAACAGCAGTAGAACGAAGATTATGCGTAGAGCCGTTCGAAAGTGATTCGCTTACAAATATGTCAAAACTCATTTTTATTTATATAGATAAGGCAAAATACTTGTAGCAATCACGGCTAATACTACAAAATGTACGCTAAGATAGATAGCAACCCCATTGTTTCGGCTATTCATTTAGAATTTGTTTATTTTTTTTTAAAGAAATTCAGTCGTTGCCAATCATTAAAAAAAAATCAGACATCTGGCAACACCAATTTTTTTTCTAATACCGCGTTCAAGTAGAGCATAAGAAAACAGCAGTAGAACGAAGTTTATGCGTAGAGCCGTTCGAAAGTGATTCGCTTACAAACATGTCAAAACTCAATTTTATTGATAAGGCAAAATACTTGTAGCAGATACGGCTAATACTACAAAATGTACGCTAAGATAGATAGCAACCCCATTGTTTGGGCTGTTCATTTAGAATTTATTTATGTTTTTTTTAAAGAAATTCAGCCGTTTCCAATCATTCAAAAAAAAAATCAGACGTCTGGCAACACCAATTTGTTTTTTTCTAAAACTGAGTTCAAGTAGAGCATAAGAAAACAGCAGTAGAAAGAAGTTTATGCGTAGAGCCGTTCGAAAGTGATTCGCTTACAAACATGGCAAAACTCATTTTTATTTATATAGATAAGGCAAAGTACTTGTAGCAATCACGGCTAATACTACAAAATGTACGCTAAGATAGATAGCAACCCCATTGTTTCGGCTATTCCTTTAGAATTTATTTATGTTTTTTTAAGAAATTCAGACGTTGCCAATTATTAAAAAAAATCATACATCTGGCAACACCAATTTTTTTTCTAAAACCGAGTTCAAGTAGAGCATAAGAAAACAACAGTAGAACGAAGTTTATGCGTAGAGCCGTTCGAAACTGATTCGCTTACAAACATGTCAAAACTCATTTTTATTTATATAGATAAGGCAAAATACTTGTAGCAATCACGGCTAATACTACAAAATCTACGCTAAGATAGATAGCAACCCCATTGTTACGGCTGTTCATTTAGAATTTATTTATGTTTTTTTTTAAGGAAATTCAGCCGTTGCCAATCATTCAAAAACAAAATCAGACATCTGGCAACACCAATTTGTTTTTTTCTAAAACTGAGTTCAAGTAGAGCATAAGAAAATAGCAGTAGAACTAAGTTTATGCGTAGAGCCGTTCGAAAGTGATTCGCTTACAAACATGTCAAAACTCATTTTTATTTATATAGATAAGGCAAAGTACTTGTAGCAACCACGGCTAATACTACAAAATGTACGCTAAGTTAGATAGCAACCCCATTGTTTCGGCTATTCATTTAGAATTTATTTATGTTTTTTTTTAATAAATTCAGCCGTTACCAATCATTAAAAAAAATCAGACATCTGGCATCACCAATTTTTTTTTTTTCTATAACCGAGTTCAAGTAGAGCATAAGAAAAGAGCAGTAGAAAGAAGTTTATGCGTAGAGCCGTTCGAAAGTGATTCGCTTACAAACATGTCAAAACTCATTTTTATTTATATAGATAAGGCAAAGTATTTGTAGCTATCACGGCTAATACTACAAAATGTACGTTAAGATAGATAGCAACCCCATTGTTTCGGCTATTCCTTTAGAATTTATTTATGTTTTTTTTAAGAAATTCAGCCGTTGCCAACCATTAAAAAAAAAGTCAGACATCTGGCAACACCATTTTTTTTTTCTAATAAGTTCAAGTAGAGCATAAAAAAACAGCAGTAGAACGAAGTTTTTGCGTAGAGCCGTTCGAAAGTGATTCGCTTACAAACATGTCAAAACTCATTTTTATTTATATAAATAAGGCAAAGTACTTGTAGTAATCACGGCTAATACTACAAAATGTACGCTAAGATAGATAGCAACCCCATTGTTTCGGCTATTCATTTAGAATTTATTTATGTTTTTTTTAAGAAATTCAGCCGTTGCAAATCATAAAAAAAAACATCAGACATCTGGCAACACCATTTTTTTCCCAAAAACCAAGTTCAATTAGAGCATAAGAAAACAGCAGTAGAACGAAGTTTATGCGTAGAGCCGTTCGAAAGCGATTCGCTTACAAACATGTCAAAACTCATTTTTATTTATATAGATAAGGCAAAGTACTTGTAGCAAACACGGCTAATACTACAAAATGTACGCTAAGTTAGATAGCAACCCCATTGTTTCGGCTATTCATTTAGAATTTATTTATGTTTTTTTTTAAGAAATTCAGCCGTTGCCAATCATGAAAAAAAATCAGACGTCTGGCAACACCAATTTTTTTTTTTCTAAAACCGAGTTCAAATTGAGCGTAAGAAAACAGCAGTAGAAAGAAGTTTATGCGTAGAGCCGTTCGAAAGTGATTCGCTTACAAACATGGCAAAACTCATTTTTATTTATATAGATAAGGCAAAGTACTTGTAGCAAACACGGCTAATACTACAAAATGTACGCTAAGATAGATAGCAACCCCATTGTTTCGGCTATTCCTTTAGAATTTATTTATGTTTTTTTAAGAAATTCAGCCGTTGCCAATCATAAAAAAAAATTCAGACATCTGGCAACTCCATTTTTTTTCTAATAAGTTAAAGTAGAGCATAAAAAACAGCAGTAGAACGAAGTTTATGCGTAGATCCGTTCGAAAGTGAATCGCTTACAAACATGTCAAAACTCATTTTTATTTATATAAATAAGCCAAAGTACTTGTAGCATTCACGGCTAATACTACAAAATGTACGCTAAGATAGATAGCAGCCCCATTGTTTCGGCTATTCATTTAGAATTTATTTATGTTTTTTTTAAGAAATTCAGCCGTTGCGAATCATAAAAAAAACATCAGACATCTGGCAAAACCATTTTCTTCCTAAAACCAAGGTCAAGTAGAGCATAAGAAAACAGCAGTAGAACGAAGTTTATGCGTAGAGCCGTTCGAAAGTGATTCGCTTACAAACATGTCAAAACTCATTTTTATTTATATAGATAAGGCATAATACTTGTAGCAATCACGGCTAATAATACAAAATGTACGCTAAGATAGATAGCAACCCCATTGTTTCGGCTATTCATTTAGAATTTATTTATTTTTTTTTTAAGAAATTCAGCCGTTGCCAATCATTAAAAAAAAAATCAGACATCTGGCAACACCATTTTTTTTTCTAATACCGAGTTCAAGTAGAGCATAAGAAAACAGCAGTAGAACGAAGTTTATGCGTAGAGCCGTTTGAAAGTGATTCGCTTACAAACATGTCAAAACTCATTTTTATTTATATAGATAAGGCAAAATACTTGTAGCAATCACGGCTAATACTACAAAATATACGCTAAGATAGATAGCAACCCCATTGTTTCGGCTATTCATTTAGAATTTATTTATGTTTTTTTAAGAAATTCAGCCGTTGCAAATCATAAAAAAAACATCAGATATCTGGCAACACCATTTTCTTCCTAAAACCAAGTTCAAGTAGAGCATAAGAAAACAGCAGTAGAACGAAGATTATGCGTAGAGCCGTTCGAAAGTGATTCGCTTACAAATATGTCAAAACTCATTTTTATTTATATAGATAAGGCAAAATACTTGTAGCAATCACGGCTAATACTACAAAATGTACGCTAAGATAGATAGCAACCCCATTGTTTCGGCTATTCATTTAGAATTTGTTTATTTTTTTTTAAAGAAATTCAGTCGTTGCCAATCATTAAAAAAAAATCAGACATCTGGCAACACCAATTTTTTTTCTAATACCGCGTTCAAGTAGAGCATAAGAAAACAGCAGTAGAATGAAGTTTATGCGTAGAGCCGTTCGAAAGTGATTCGCTTACAAACATGTCAAAACTCAATTTTATTGATAAGGCAAAATACTTGTAGCAGATACGGCTAATACTACAAAATGTACGCTAAGATAGATAGCAACCCCATTGTTTGGGCTGTTCATTTAGAATTTATTTATGTTTTTTTTTAAGAAATTCAGCCGTTTCCAATCATTCAAAAAAAAATCAGACGTCTGGCAACACCAATTTGTTTTTTTCTAAAACTGAGTTCAAGTAGAGCATAAGAAAACAGCAGTAGAAAGAAGTTTATGCGTAGAGCCGTTCGAAAGTGATTCGCTTACAAACATGGCAAAACTCATTTTTATTTATATAGATAAGGCAAAGTACTTGTAGCAATCACGGCTAATACTACAAAATGTACGCTAAGATAGATAGCAACCCCATTGTTTCGGCTATTCCTTTAGAATTTATTTATGTTTTTTTAAGAAATTCAGCCGTTGCCAATCATTAAAAAAAATTCAGTCATCTGGCAACTCCATTTTTTTTCTAATAAGTTAAAGTAGAGCATAAAAAACAGCAGTAGAACGAAGTTTATGCGTAGATCCGTTCGAAAGTGAATCGCTTTCAAACATGTCAAAACTCATTTTTATTTATATAAATAAGGCAAAGTACTTGTAGCATTCACGGCTAATACTACAAAATGTACGCTAAGATAGATAGCAGCCCCATTGTTTCGGCTATTCATTTAGAATTTATTTATGTTTTTTATAAGAAATACAGCCGTTGCGAATCATAAAAAAAACATCAGACATCTGGCAAAACCATTTTCTTCCTAAAACCAAGGTCAAGTAGAGCATAAGAAAACAGCAGTAGAACGAAGTTTATGCGTAGAGCCGTTCGAAAGTGATTCGCTTACAAACATGTCAAAACTCATTTTTATTTATATAGATAAGGCAAAATACTTGTAGCAATCACGGCTAATAATACAAAATGTACGCTAAGATAGATAGCAACCCCATTGTTTCGGCTATTCATTAGAATTTATTTATTTTTTTTTAAGAAATTCAGCCGTTGCCAATCATTAAAAAAAAAATCAGACATCTGGCAACACCAATTTTTTTTCTAACACCGAGTTCAAGTAGAGCATAAGAAAACAGCAGTAGAACGAAGTTTATGCGTAGAGACGTTTGAAAGTGATTCGCTTACAAACATGTCAAAACTCATTTTTATTTATATAGATAAGGCAAAATACTTGTAGCAATCACGGCTAATACTACAAAATATACGCTAAGATAGATAGCAACCCCATTGTTTCGGCTATTCATTTAGAATTTATTTATGTTTTTTTAAGAAATTCAGCCGTTGCAAATCATAAAAAAAACTTCAGATATCTGGCAACACCATTTTCTTCCTAAAACCAAGTTCAAGTAGAGCATAAGAAAACAGCAGTACAACGAAGTTTATGCGTAGAGCCGTTCGAAACTGATTCGCTTACAAACATGTCAAAACTCATTTTTATTTATATAGATAAGGCAAAATACTTGTAGCAATCACGGCTAATACTACAAAATGTACGCTAAGATAGATAGCAACCCCATTGTTTCGGCTAATCTTTGAGAATTTATTTATGTTTTTTTTAAAGAAATTCAGCCGTTGCCAATCATTCAAAAAAAAAAATCAGACATCCGGCAATACCAATTTGTTTTTTTATAAAACCGAGTTTAAGTAGAGCATAAGAAAACAGCAGTAGAACGAAGTTTATGCGTAGAACCGTTCGAAAGTGATTCGCTTACAAACATGTCAAAACTCATTTTTATTTATATAGATAAGGCAAAGTACTTGTAGCAATCACGGCTAATACTACAAAATGTACGCTAAGATAGATAGCAACCCCATTGTTTTGGCTATTCCTTTAGAATTTATTTATGTTTTTGTAAGAAATACAGCCGTTGCAAATCATTAAAAAAAAATCAGACATCTGGCGACACCATTTTTTTTTTTAAACCAAGTTCAAGTAGAGCATAAGAAAACAGCAGTAGAAAGAAGTTTATGCGTAGAGCCGTTCGAAAGTGATTCGCTTACAAACATGTCAAAACTCATTTTTATTTATATAGATAAGGCAAAGTACTTGTAGCAATCACGGCTAATACTACAAAATGTACGCTAAGTTAGATAGCAACCCCAGTGTTTCGGCTATTCATTTAGAATTTATTTGTGTTTTTTTTTTTAAAATTCAGCCGTTGCCAATCATTAAAAAAAAATCAGACATCTGGCAACACCAATTTTTTTTCTATAACCGAGTTTAAGTAGAGCATAAGAAAATAGCAGTAGAAAGAAGTTTATGCGTAGAGCCGTTCGAAAGTGATTCGCTTACAAACATGTCAAAACTCATTTTTATTTATATAGATAAGTCAAAGTACTTGTAGCTATCACTGCTAATACTACAAAATGTACGCTAAGATAGATAGAAACTCCATTGTTTCGGCTATTCCTTTAGAATTTATTTATGTTTTTTAAGAAATTCAGCCGTTGCCAATCATTAAAAAAAAATCAGACATCTGGCAACACCAATTTTTTTTTCTAATAAGTTCAAGTAGAGCATAAAAAAACAGCAGTAGAACGAAGTTTATGCGTAGAGCCGTTCGAAAGTGATTCGCTTACAAACATGTCAAAACTCATTTTTATTAATATAAATAAGGCAAAGTACTTGTAGTAATCACGGCTAATACTACAAAATGTACGCTAAGATAGATAGCAACCCCATTGTTTCGGCTATTCATTTAGAATTTATTTATTTTTTTTTAAAGAAATTCAGTCGTTGCCAATCATTAAAAAAAAATCAGACATCTGGCAACACCAATTTTTTTTTCTAATACCGCTTTCAAGTAGAGCATAAGAAAACAGCAGTAGAAGGAAGTTTATGCGTAGAACCGTTCGAAAGTTATTCG
Organism: Eurosta solidaginis; assembly: GCF_040869045.1. Classification (NCBI taxonomy): domain Eukaryota; kingdom Metazoa; phylum Arthropoda; class Insecta; order Diptera; family Tephritidae; genus Eurosta; species Eurosta solidaginis. The sequence goes on along the minus strand of NC_090319.1, from coordinate 226,634,690 downwards.
CTTACAAACATGTCAAAACTCAATTTTATTTATATAGATAAGGCAAAATACTTGTAGCAGATACGCATTATACTACAAAATGTACGCTAAGATAGATAGCAACCCCATTGTTTCGGCTAATCTTTGAGAATTTATTTATGTTTTTTTTTTTAAAGAAATTCAGCCGTTGCCAATCATTCAAAAAAAAAATCAGACATCTGGCAACACCAATTTGTTTTTTTCTAAAACTGAGTTCAAGTAGAGCATAAGAAAATAGCAGTAGAACGAAGTTTATGCGTAGAGCCGTTCGAAAGTGATTCGCTTACAAACATGTCAAAAATCATTTTTATTTATATAGATAAGGCAGAGTACTTGTAGCAATCACGGCTAATACTACAAAATGTACGCTAAGATAGATAGCAACCTCATTGTTTCGGCTATTCATTTAGAATTTATTTATTTTTTCTTAGAAATTCAGCCGTTGCCAATCATTAAAAAAAAAATCAGACATCTGGCAACACCATTTTTTTTTTTTCTAAAACCGAGCATAAGAAAACAGCAGTAGAACGAAGTTTATGCATAGACCCGTTCGAAAGTGTATAAAATGTTAAAAAGTAATAAAAAGAGTTGTGACGTTGATGAGTGAATTCCGAATGTCTCTTTATTCAAATATTTCAGCTTATTTATATTAAATTATTCTAAACATATTCTTACATACATATTTACATTTAAGCATACATACTTACATGCATATCTACCTTAAGCATACATACTTACATACCTACATACAACTCCACACAAAATATGTACCTACACAACTGTGTTCAGCTGCGACTTCTATGGGAAATGCAAACCTTGCAAATTTGCTGGAATTCAAATTTATTTGGTTGTGTGTTGTACACACCTGTTTTAATGGCTATGTCAGCATTAATTATCAAATGCATATTTATGTGTTGATGAACATTTAGACTATTTTTGTAGCAGGGTAGCATATTAGACTGATTTAAATATTTGGGATTAAATTGTTGGCTGTTTACACTACATCTCCCTTTTTTCAGAATGCTTATGCATTTGGAGAATGCATGAGCATTCTATTTTTATAAATTAATTCTAATTTTGTATTTTATGTTTGTAGGTTGAACATTTTCTTATTCTACTAGTTTAAGTCTATTTTTGTGTATTTTTATTTTCTTATTATTTATGATATTGCTATACTCTATGTTACAGAGAAATTTTTGCTTATCCTCATTTCCTATTCTAGATGGGATTAATGTGTCGTTATATAGTGATAAGTGAATAAACCAATGGGTATAAGTATGTATAGAGCCGTTCGAAAGTGATTCGCTTACAAACATGTCAAAACTCATTTTTATTTATATAGATAAGGCAAAGTACTTGTAGCAATCACGGCTAATACTACAAAATGTACGCTAAGTTAGATAGCAACCCCAGTGTTTCGGCTATTCATTTAGAATTTATTTGTGTTTTTTTTTTTAAAATTCAGCCGTTGCCAATCATTAAAAAAAAATCAGACATCTGGCAACACCAATTTTTTTTCTATAACCGAGTTTAAGTAGAGCATAAGAAAATAGCAGTAGAAAGAAGTTTATGCGTAGAGCCGTTCGAAAGTGATTCGCTTACAAACATGTCAAAACTCATTTTTATTTATATAGATAAGTCAAAGTACTTGTAGCTATCACTGCTAATACTACAAAATGTACGCTAAGATAGATAGAAACTCCATTGTTTCGGCTATTCCTTTAGAATTTATTTATGTTTTTTAAGAAATTCAGCCGTTGCCAATCATTAAAAAAAAATCAGACATCTGGCAACACCAATTTTTTTTTCTAATAAGTTCAAGTAGAGCATAAAAAAACAGCAGTAGAACGAAGTTTATGCGTAGAGCCGTTCGAAAGTGATTCGCTTACAAACATGTCAAAACTCATTTTTATTAATATAAATAAGGCAAAGTACTTGTAGTAATCACGGCTAATACTACAAAATGTACGCTAAGATAGATAGCAACCCCATTGTTTCGGCTATTCATTTAGAATTTATTTATTTTTTTTTAAAGAAATTCAGTCGTTGCCAATCATTAAAAAAAAATCAGACATCTGGCAACACCAATTTTTTTTTTCTAATACCGCTTTCAAGTAGAGCATAAGAAAACAGCAGTAGAAGGAAGTTTATGCGTAGAACCGTTCGAAAGTTATTCGCTTACAAACATGTCAAAACTCAATTTTATTTATATAGATAAGGCAAAATACTTGTAGCAGATACGGCTTATACTACAAAATGTACGCTAAGATAGATAGCAACCCCATTGTTTCGGCTAATCTTTGAGAATTTATTTATGTTTTTTTTTTTAAAGAAATTCAGCCGTTGCCAATCATTCAAAAAAAAAATCAGACATCTGGCAACACCAATTTGTTTTTTTCTAAAACTGAGTTCAAGTAGAGCATAAGAAAATAGCAGTAGAACGAAGTTTATGCGTAGAGCCGTTCGAAAGTGATTCGCTTACAAACATGTCAAAAATCATTTTTATTTATATAGATAAGGCAGAGTACTTGTAGCAATCACGGCTAATACTACAAAATGTACGCTAAGATAGATAGCAACCTCATTGTTTCGGCTATTCATTTAGAATTTATTTATTTTTTCTTAGAAATTCAGCCGTTGCCAATCATTAAAAAAAAAATCAGACATCTGGCAACACCATTTTTTTTTTTTCTAAAACCGAGCATAAGAAAACAGCAGTAGAACGAAGTTTATGCATAGACCCGTTCGAAAGTGTATAAAATGTTAAAAAGTAATAAAAAGAGTTGTGACGTTGATGAGTGAATTCCGAATGTCTCTTTATTCAAATATTTCAGCTTATTTATATTAAATTATTCTAAACATATTCTTACATACATATTTACATTTAAGCATACATACTTACATGCATATCTACCTTAAGCATACATACTTACATACCTACATACAACTCCACACAAAATATGTACCTACACAACTGTGTTCAGCTGCGACTTCTATGGGAAATGCAAACCTTGCAAATTTGCTGGAATTCAAATTTATTTGGTTGTGTGTTGTACACACCTGTTTTAATGGCTATGTCAGCATTAATTATCAAATGCATATTTATGTGTTGATGAACATTTAGACTATTTTTGTAGCAGGGTAGCATATTAGACTGATTTAAATATTTGGGATTAAATTGTTGGCTGTTTACACTACATCTCCCTTTTTTCAGAATGCTTATGCATTTGGAGAATGCATGAGCATTCTATTTTTATAAATTAATTCTAATTTTGTATTTTATGTTTGTAGGTTGAACATTTTCTTATTCTACTAGTTTAAGTCTATTTTTGTGTATTTTTATTTTCTTATTATTTATGATATTGCTATACTCTATGTTACAGAGAAATTTTTGCTTATCCTCATTTCCTATTCTAGATGGGATTAATGTGTCGTTATATAGTGATAAGTGAATAAACCAATGGGTACAGTGGATGCAAAAAAAAAAAATTTTCATTTCTTTTCTTATACCATTTTTCATATTTTCCAGCAATATTTTTATTAGATCTTATGTGTCATGCGATTTTCTGGGTGGCCTTCCCAGATGGGAGCGTCATGATATTTATGACAATTTTTTTTTTTTTTTATTTGTCACATGCATAACTTCTGGCGTTAATGCAAATATTAGATCTTTGAGAACTTGGGTACCTATTTTTTATTTTTAAATATGCTTACTCAAGTATTCATTATTCTTGACCAATTTGTTTCCTAAGGGACAACTAACTGTCTTTTTCTCTTACAAGTCCTAGATTGCCGGCATTTTTAAGCCTGGTTGAATATTGTCCTAAGTCAATAAACTTCCTCAACAATCTGGTTGCTTGTATTACGCTACACTTTTTCTATCCTTTTGGATGAAAACGAGTGTGACATGTCTAATTGCAAATTTATTTATTAGCGCTTTATTTATAATAAGGTTCTCTTTGTGTCTTTTTATTTTCTTCATTCTGGCTGGTTTTTAAGTTTCCGATCTTTTGGTAACTTTAGGTATTTTGCATATTTCCACTTACGTAAGGTTTTTAGTTAAGCATTATGTTGCGAAAGGTTTGTGGTATAAATCTTCTACTTTGACTGCTACGACTGTGAATTAGCAAATTCTTGAACTTAGACAGTGCTAATGAAGCTGCCTTAATAAATTCTTCTATTAGGTGAGGCATTTTGCAGTGATTCATTTGTAGTATTTACTGTTCTTATCGAAAATGAGTTGAATTTAGAGGATTTAGGGTGCTAAATTTGAATATTATATCAATAGCACGATTCCGCAGGTTGAAACTGCTAGCCAAACATCTGAATTGTTTGGGTTAATTTTTGGCTCTGGTGGTTTATATTTTAATATTCTATTCTCTGATGTTTCAGAGTTTCTTTTTCCTACCCCGTAACCAGCTATGGGGTTAATTTTTGTCCACGAAGACATTTTAAAGAGATGATATGATTGAAAGAGAAAATTAAATAGAAAAAAAATAAAAATTTTATTTCTGTTTCTTTGAAGGTGGGAAAATGCTAATTTATGATTATTTCTCTATTTTTACGTTTATTATATTAAGCATTCCATTTTACTTTTATTATAATTTTTTTTTTCTTATATAGTTAGCATTATAAAAGTTATTATTTAAAAGGTTTAATTCTGAAAATGTTTGTTCTTAAGGAAAAATTTGTTTAATTTAACATTTTTGACATTTCTAATTTTTCTTACAACATTTTCTGAAAATTTTTTCAAATGATGAATAGTTAAATACAGTTTATTTTTCCTTGTTTAATTATTAAAAATTAATTCCTATGCTATTTTCTTTTTTTTTTCATTTTGTTTTCTATGCCATTTTGGGCTTAAAAAACATCAGTAAACATTTCAAAAAAAATTATTATTTTTTTTTCATATTTAGGTAGTTTTATGAAAACGACCTACGCACTTGATTTTGATTTGGTATGTCCTCTTCTGGGAACATAGCTCAAAAATTAGTAAAAAAAAGTTTTTACAGCAGAAATTTAAATTTTTGCTTGTCAATAGGCAGTCGTTAGGTTGCCCGAATATTTTTCCTGCTTAAAAATAATGTCTAAATTGTTAAAACTATTTCAAAGTTAAGCTGATTATACTTATTATACATACTTATACTTATGCTGCCAGTTCTGTTGTTATACCACCTTATCACTGTTTGTTCCTTTCAAGGTAATATCAATATTTTTACTGGTCATATCCACTGCTCCTGCATCATTTCGATTATAAAGCCCATAAATTATAATAAAAATTGCTAAATGGCGTCATTTTTGAGTGCTCCAAATTGATCGTAAATATTTCGGAGTAAACTGTTGGCTGTTTAAACTACAAGTGATTTGCTTACAAACATGTCAAAACTCATTTTTATTTATATAGATAAGGCAAAGTACTTGTAGCAATTACGGCTAATACTACAAAATGTACGCTAAGATAGACAGCAACCCCATTGTTTCGGCTATTCATTGAGAATTTATTTATATTTTTTTTAAGAAATTCAGCCGTTGCCAATCATTCAAAAAAAAAATCAGACATCTTGCAACACCAATTTGTTTTCTAATACCGAGTTCAAGTAGAGCATAAGAAAACAGCAGTAGAACGAAGTTTATGCGTAGAGCCGTTCGAAAGTGATTCGCTTACAAACATGTCAAAATTCATTTTTTTTTATATAGATGAGGAAAAGTATTTGTAGCAATAACGGCTAATACTACAAAATGTACGCTAAGATAGATAGCAACCCCATTGTTTCGGCTATTCATTTAGAATTTATTTATGTTGCTGTTGCCGTTGCCAATCATTAAAAAAAATCAGACATCTGGCAACATCAATTTTTTTTTCTAAAACCGAGTTCAAGTAGAGCATAAGCAAACAGCAGTAGAACGAAGTTTATGCGTAGAGCCGTTCGAGAGTGATTCGCTTACAAACATGTCAAATCTCATTTTTATTTATATAGATAAGGCAAAGTACTTGTAGCAATCACGGCTAATACTAGAAAATGTACGCTAAGATAGATAGCAACCCCATTGTTTCGGCTATTCATTTAGAATTTATTTATGTTTTTTTTTTTGAGAAATTCAGCCTTTGCAAATCATGAAAAAAAATTAGACATCTGGCAACCCCAATTTTTTTCTAAAACCAAGTTCAAGTAGAGCATAAGAAAACAGCAGTAGAACGAAGTTTATGCGTAGAGCCGTTGGAAAGTGATCCGGTAACAAACATGTCAAAACTCATTTTTATTTATATAGATAAGGCAAAGTACTTGTAGCAATCACGGCTAATACTACAAAATGTACGCTAAGATAGATAGCAACCCCATTGTTTCGGCTATCCATTAAGAATTTTTTTTATGTTTTTTTTAAGAAATTCAGACTTAGCAAATCATGCCTTTCGAAAGTGATTCGCTTACCAACATGTCAAAACTCATTTTTATTTATATAGATAAGGCAAGGTACTTTTAGCAATCACGGCTAATACTAGAAAATGTACGCTAAGATAGATAGCAACCACATTGTTTCGGCTATTCATTTAGAATTTATTTATGTTTTTTTTTGAGAAATTCAGCAGTTGGAAATCATTATAAAAAAAAAAAAAACAATCAGACAGCTGGCCACACCAATTTTTTATTTGTCTAAAACCGAGTTCAAGTAGAGCATAAGAAAACAGCAATAGAACGAAGTTTATGCGTAGAGCCGTTCGAAAGTGATTCGCTTACAAACATGTCAAAACTCATTTTTATTTATATAGATCAGGCAAAGTACTTGTAGCAATCACGGCTAATACAACAAAATGTACGCTAAGATAGATAGCAACCCCATTGCTTCGGCTGCTCATTTAGAATTTATTTATGTTTTTGTAAGAAATTCAGCCGTTGACAATCATTAAAAAAATCAGACATCTGGCAACACCAATTTTTTTTTTCTAAAACCGAGTTCAAGTGGAGCATAAGAAAACAGCAGTAGAACGAAGTTTATGCGTAGAGCCGTTCGAAAGTAATTCGCTTACAAACATGTCAAAACTCATTTTTATTTTTATAGATAAGGAAAATACTTGTAGCAATCATGGCTAATACTACAAAATGTACGCTAAGATAGATAGCAACCCCTTTGTTTCGGCTATACATTTAGAATTTATTTATGTTTTTTTTAGAAATTCAGCCGTTGCCAATCATTAAAAAAAAATCAGACATCTGGCAACACCAATTTTTTTTTCTAAAACCGGATTCAAGTAGAGCATAAGAAAACAGCAGTAGAAGAAGTTTGTGCGTAGACCCGTTCGAAAGTGATTCGCTTACAAACATGTCAAAACTCATTTTTATTTATATAGATCAAGCAAAATACTTGTAGCAATCACGGCTAATACTACAAAATGTACGCTAAGGTAGGTAGAAACCCCATTGTTTCGACTATTCATTTACAATTTATATATGTTTTTTTTAAGAAAAAATCATTAAAAAAAAAGCAGACATCTGGCAACACCAATTTTTTTTTTCTAAAACCGAGTTCAAGTAGAGCATAAGAAAACAGCAGTAGAACGAAGTTTATGCGTAGAGCCATTCGAAAGTGATCCGCTTACAAATATGTCAAAACTCGTTTTTATTTATATAGATAAGGCAAAGTACTTGTAGCAATCACGGCTAATACTACAAAATGTACGCTAAGATAGATAGCAACCCCATTATTTCGGCTATTCATTTAGAATTTATTTATGTTTTTTTAAGAAATACAGCCGTATTGCAAATCATTAAAAAAAAATCAGATATCTGGCAAGACCAATTTTTTTTTAAACCAAGTTCAAGCAGAGCATATGAAAACAGCAGTAGAACGAAGTTTATGCGTAGAGCCGTTCGAAAGTGATTCGCTTACCAACATGTCAAAACTCATTTTTATTTATATATATAAGGCAAAGTACTTGTAGCAATCACGGCTAATACTAGAAAATGTACGCTAAGATAGATAGCAACCCCGTTGTTTCGGCTATTCATTTAGAATTTATTTATGTTTTTTTTTGAGAAATTCAACCGTCAGAAATCATTAAAAAAAATCAGACATCTGGCAAAACCATTTTTTTTTATAAAACCAGGTTCAAGTAGAGCATAACAAAACAGCAGTAGAACGAAGTTTATGCGTAGAGCCGCTCGAAAGTGATCCGCTTACAAAAATGTCAAAACTCGTTTTTATTTATATAGATAAGGCAAAGTACTTGTAGCAATCACGGCTAATACTACAAAATGTACGCTAAGATAGATAGCAACCCCATTGTTTCGGCTATTCATTTAGAATTTATTTATGTTTTTTTTAAAGAAATTCAGCCGTTGCCAATCATTAAAAAAAAAAATCAGACATCTGGCAACACTAATTTTTTTTTCTAAAACCGAGTTAAAGTAGGGTGTAAGAATACAGCAGTAGAACGAAGGATATGCGTAGAGCCGTTCGAAAGTGATTCGCTTACAAACATGTCAAAACTCATTTTTATTTATATAGGTGAGGCAAAGTACTTGTAGCAATCCCGGCTAATACTATAAAATGTACGCTAAGATAGATAGCAACCCCATTGTTTCGGCTATTCATTTAGAATTTATTTATGTTTTTTTTAAGAAATTCAGCCTTTGCAAATCATGAGAAAAAAATCAGACATCTGGCAACCCCAATTTTTTTTTTTTCTAAAACCAAGTTAAAGTAGAGCATAAGAAAACAGCAGTAGAACGAAGTTTATACGTAGAGCCGTTCGAAAGTGATTCGCTCTCAAACATGTCAAAACTCATTTTTATTTATATAGATAAGGCAAAGTACTTGTAGCAGTCACGGCTAATACTACAAAATGTACGCTAAGATAGATAGCAACCCCATTGTTTCGGCTATTCATTTAGAATTTATTTATGTTTTTTTTAAGGAATTCAGCCGTTGCAAATCATAAAAAAAAATCAGACATCTGGCAACACCATTTTTTTTTCCTAAAACTAAGTTCAAGTAGAGCATAAGAAAACAGCAGTAGAACGAAGTTTATGCGTAGGGCCGTTCGAAAGTGATTCGCTTACAAACATGTCAAAACTCATTTTTATTTATATAGATAAGGCAAAGTACTTGTAGCAATCACGGCTAATACTACAAAATGTACGCTAAGATAGATAGCAACCCCATTGTTTCGGCTATTCATTTAGAATTTATTTATGTTTTTTTTTAAGAAATTCAGTCGTTGCCACTCATTAAAAAAAAATAACAGACATCTGGCAAGACCAATTTTTTTTCTTATAAGTTCAAGTAGAGCATAAAAAAACAGCAGTAGAACGAAGTTTATGCGTGGAGCCGTTCGAAAGTGCTTTGCTTACAAACATGTCAAAACTCATTTTTATTTATATAAATAAGGCAAAGTACTTGTAGCAGTCACGGCTAATACTACAAAATGTACGCTAAGATAGATAGCAACCCCATTGTTTCGGCTATTCATTTAGAATTTATTTATGTTTTTTTTAAGAAATTCAGCCGTTGCAAATCATAAAAAAAAAATCAGACATCTGGCAACACCATTTTTTTTTTCCTAAAACTAAGTTCAAGTAGAGCATAAGAAAACAGCAGTAGAACGAAGTTTATGCGTAGGGCCGTTCGAAAGTGATTCGCTTACAAACATGTCAAAACTCATTTTTATTTATATAGATAAGCCAAAGTACTTGTAGCAATCACGGCTAATACTACAAAATGTACGCTAAGATAGAGAGCAACCCCATTGTTTCGGCTATTCATTTAGAATTTATTTATTTTTGTAATTGATATTAGAGAAAAATTGTAAGTTTACAAACGGCGATGGTTACTAGGACATGTTTCTGAATTTCACTTCTTCGCCAGCTAGCTTTTCGGGAGCTGAGCGTTGAACTCGAATCTCCAACATTCATATCAGTGCAAGTCTTTAGCTGCTAGGCCATATGAATGTCCCGTTGTTCGCTGTACAATTGGTCTCTAAGAGTTGCCTTTTTGTTTATATTCCTTTTGATCACCATGTAGGCACATACACTCTGTATGTAGTTTATTCCTAATGGTGTGGATATGATTTTTAGGCGCGCTTTTGAAAGCTTAGTAACATTTGTTCGGATTTTTACAGTATTTGTTTTTAATACTTCCGCTGTTACTATTATATCAATATGATCATATGTATTTAATTAGCGAGCTTTGTTCATATTGCTTTATACAATGGTTTTTGTAATTGATATTAGAGAAAAATTGTAAGTTTACAAACGGCGATGGTTACTAGGATATGTTTCTGAATTTCACTTCTTCATCAGCTAGCTTTTCGGGAGCTGAGCGCTGAACTCGAATCTCCAACATTCATATCAGTGCAAGCGTTTAGCTGCTAGGCCATATGAATGTCCGGTTGTTCGCTGTACAATTGGTCTCTAAGAGTTGCCTTTTTGTTTATATTCCTTTTCATCACCATGTAGGCACATACACTCTGTATGTAGTTTATTCCTAATGGTGTGGATATGGTTTTTTGCCCGATTTTGAAAGCTTTTTTCTAAAACCAAGTTCAAGTAGAGCATAAGAAAATAGCAGTAGAACGAAGTTTATGCGTAGAGCCGTTCGAAAGTGATTCGCTTACAAACATGTGAAAACTCATTTTTATTTATATAGATAAGGCAAAATACTTGTATCAATCACGGCTAATACTACAAAATGTACGCTAAGATAGATAGCAACCCCATTGTTTCGGCTATTCATTTAGAATTTATTTATGTTTTTTTAGAAATTCAGCCGTTGCCAATCATTAAAAAAAATCAGACATCTGGCAACACCAATTTTTATTTTTTTTCTAAAACCGAGTTCAAGTAGAGCATAAGAACACAGCAGTAGGACGAAGTATATGCGTAGACCCGTTCGAAAGTGATTCGCTTACAAACATGTCAAAACTCATTTTTATTTATATAGATAAGGCAAAGTACTTGTAGCAATCACGGCTAATACTACAAAATGTACGCTAAGATAGGCAGCAACCCCATTGTTTCGGCTATTCATTTAGAATTTATTTATGTTTTTTTAGAAATTCAGCCGTTGCCAATCATTAAAAAAAATCAGACATCTGGCAACACCAATTTTTATTTTTTTTCTAAAACCGAGTTCAAGTAGAGCATAAGAACACAGCAGTAGAACGAAGTATATGCGTAGACCCGTTCGAAAGTGATTCGCTTACAAACATGTCAAAACTCATTTTTATTTATATAGATCAGGCAAAGTACTTGTAGCAATCACGACTAATACTACAAAATGTACGCTAAGATAGATTTCAACCCCATTGTTTCGGCTATTCATTTAGAATTTATTTATGTTTTTTTAAGAAAATCAGCCTTTGCAAATCATGAAAAAAAATCAGACATCTGGCAACACCAATTTTTTTATCTAAAACCGAGTTCAAGTGGAGCATAAGAAAACAGTAGTAGAACGAAGTTTGTGCGTAGAGCCGTTCAAAAGTAATTCGCTTACAAACATGTGAAAACTCATTTTTATTTATATAGATAAGGCAAAATACTTGTAGCAATCACGGCTAATACTACAAAATGTACGCTAAGATAGATAGCAACTCCATTGTTTTGGCTATTCATTTAGAATTTATTTATGTTTTTTTAGAAATTCAGCCGTTGCCAATCATTAAAAAAAATCAGACATCTGGCAACACCAATTTTTATTTTTTTTCTAAAACCGAGTTCAAGTGGAGCATAAGAAAACAGTAGTAGAACGAAATTTGTGCGTAGACCCGTTCGAAAGTGATTCGCTTACAAACATGTCAAAACCCATTTTTATTTATATAGATAAGGCAAAGTACTTGTAGCAATCACGGCTAATACTACAAAATGTACGCTAAGATAGGTAGCAACCCCATTGTTTCGGCTATTCATTTAGAATTTATTTATGTTTTTTTTTTAAGAAATTCAGACTTTGCCAGTCATTAAACAAAAAATCAAACATCTTACAACACCAATTTTTTTTTTCTAAAACCGAGTTCAAGTAGAGCATAAGAAAATAGCAGTAGAACGAAGTTTATGCGTAGAGCCTTTCGAAAGTGGTTCGCTTACAAACATGTAAAAACTCATTTTTATTTATATAGATAAGGCAAAGTACTTGTAGCAATCACGGCTAATACTAATACTACGGCTAATAAATCAGACATCTGGCAACACCAATATATTTTTTTTTTCTAAAACCGAGTTCAAGTAGAGCATAAGAAAACAGCAGTAGAACGAAGTTTATGCGTAGAGCCTTTCGAAAGTGATTCGCTTACAAACATGTCAAAACTCATTTTTATTTATATAGATAAGGCAAAGTACTTATAGCAATCACGGCTAATACTACATTGTTTCGGCTATTCATTTAGAATTTATTTATGTTTTTTTTTTAAGAAAATCAGCCGTTGCCAATCATTACAAAAAAAAAATCAGACATCTGGCAACACCAATTTTTTTTTCTAAAACCGAGTTCAAGTGGAGCATAAGAAAACAGCAGTAGAACGAAGTTTATGCGTAGAGCCGTTCGAAAGTGATTCGCTTACAAACATGTCAAAACTCATTTTTATTTATATAGATAAGGCAAAGTACTTATAGCAATCACGGCTAATACTACATTGTTTCGGCTATTCATTTAGAATTTATTTATGTTTTTTTTAAGAAAATCAGCCGTTGCCAATCATTACAAAAAAAAAAAAATCAGACATCTGGTAACACCAATTTTTTTTTTTTTTCTAAAACCGAGTTCAAGTAGAGCATAAGAAAACAGCAGTAGAACGAAGTTTATGCGTAGAGCCTTTCGAAAGTGATTCGCTTACAAACATGTCAAAACTCATTTTTATTTATATAGATAAGGCAAAGTACTTGTAGCAATCACGGCTAATACTACAAAATGTACGCTAAGATAGATAGCAACCCCATTGTTTCGCTATTCATTTGGAATTTATTTATGTTTTTTAAGAAATTCAGCCGTTGCCAATCACTCAAAAAAAAAAAATAAATCAGACATCTGGCAACACCAATATATTTTTTTTTTCTAAAACCGAGTTCAAGTAGAGCATAAGAAAACAGCAGTAGAACGAAGTTTATGCGTAGAGCCGTTCGAAATTGATTCGCTTACAAACATGTCAAAACTCATTTTTCTTTATATGGATGAGGAAAAGTACTTATAGCAATCACGGCTAATACTAAAAAATGTGCGCTAAGATGGATAGCAACCCCATTGCTTCGGCTATTCATTTAGAATTTATTTGTTTTTTTAAGAAATTCAGCCATTGCCAATGATTAAAAAAAAGCAGACATCTGGCAACACCAATTTTTTTTCTAAAACCGAGCTCAAGTGGAGCATAAGAAAACAGCAGTAGAACGAAGTTTACGCGTAGAGCCGTTCGAAAGTGATTCGCTTACAAACATTTAAAAACTCATTTTTATTTATATAGATAAGGCAAAGTACTTGTAGCAATCACGGCTAATACTACAAAATGTACGCTAAGATAGATAGCAACCCTATTGTTTCGGCTATTCATTTAGAATTTATTTATGTTTTTTTTTTTCAGAAATTCAGTCGTTGCCAATCATAAAAAAAAATTAAATATCTGGCAACACCGGTTTTTTTTATTCTAAAACCCAGTTCAAGTAGAGCATAAGAAAACAGCAGTAGAACGAAGTTTATGCGTTTGAGCATGTCAAAACTCATTTTTATTTATATAGATAAGGCAAAGTACTTGTAGCAATCACGGCTAATACTAGAAAATGTACGCTAAGATAGATAGCAACCCCATTGTTTCGGCTATTCATTTAGAATTTATTTATGTTTTTTTTAAGAAATTCATCCTTTGCAAATCATGAAAAAATCAGGCATCTGGCAACCCCAATTTTTTTTTTTCTAAAACCAAGTTCAAGTAGAGCTTAAGAAAACAGCAGTAGAACGCAGTTTATGCGTAGAGCCGTCCGAAAGTGATTCGCTTACAAACATGTCAAAACTCATTTTTATTTATATAGATCAGGGAAAGTACTTGTAGCAATCACGGCTAATACTACAAAATGTACGCTATGTTATATATCAACCCCATTGCTTCGGCTATTCATTGAGAATTTATTTATGTTTTTTTAAGAAATTCAGCCGTTGCCAATCATTATAAAAAAAAAAACAATCAGACAGCTGGCCACACCAATTTTTTATTTTTCTAAAACCGAGTTCGAGTAGAGCATAAGAAAACAGCAATAGAACGAAGTTTATGCGTAAAGCCGTTCGAAAGTGATTCGCTTACAAACATGTCAAAACTCATTTTTATTTATATAGATCAGGCAAAGTACTTGTAGCAATCACGGCTAATACAACCAAATGTACGCTAAGATAGATAGCAACCCCATTGCTTCGGCTACTCATTCAGAATTTATTTATGTTTTTTTTAAGAAATTCAGTCGTTGCCAATCATTAAAAAAATCAGACATCTGGCAACACCAATTTTTTTTTCTAAAACCGAGTTCAAGCGGAGCATAAGAAAACAGCAGTAGAACGAAGTTTATGCGTAGAGCCGTTCGAAAGTAATTCGCTTACAAACATGTCAAAACTCATTTTTATTTATATAGATAAACCAAAGTACTTGTAGCAATCACGGCTAATACTACAAAATGTACGCTAAGATAGATAGCAACCCCATTGTTTCGGCTATTCATTTAGAATTTATTTATGTTTTTTTTAAGAAATTCAGTCGTTGCCACTCATTAAAAAAAATATCAGACATCTGGCAAGACCAATTTTTTTTCTAATAAGTTCAAGTAGAGCATAAAAAACAGCAGTAGAACGAAGTTTATGCGTGGAGCCGTTCGAAAGTGATTTGCTTACAAACATGTCAAAACTCATTTTTATTTATATAAATAAGGCAAAGTACTTGTAGCAGTCACGGCTAATACTACAAAATGTACGCTAAGATAGATAGCAACCCCATTGTTTCGGCTATTCATTTAGAATTTATTTATGTTTTTTTTAAGAAATTCAGCCGTTGCAAATCATAAAAAAAATCAGACATCTGGCAACACCATTTTTTTCCTAAAACTAAGTTCAAGTAGAGCATAAGAAAACAGCAGTAGAACGAAGTTTATGCGTAGAGCCGTTCGAAAGTGATTCGCTTACAAACATGTCAAAACTCATTTTTATTTATATAGATAAGCCAAAGTACTTGTAGCAATCACGGCTAATACTACAAAATGTACGCTAAGATAGATAGCAACCCCTTTGTTTCGGCTATACATTTAGAATTTTTTTAATGTTTTTTTTAAGAAATTCAGCCGTTGCAAATCATAAAAAAAAATCAGACATCTGGCATCACCATTTTTTTTTCCTAAAACTAAGTTCAAGTAGAGCATAGGAAAACAGCAGTGGAACGAAGTTTATGCGTAGAGCCGTTCGAAAGTGATTCGCTTACAAACATGTCAAAACTCATTTTTATTTATACAGATAAGCCAAAGTACTTGTAGCAATCACGGCTAATACTACAAAATGTACGCTAAGATAGATAGCAACCCCATTGTTTCGGCTATTCATTTAGAATTTATTTATGTTTTTTTTAAGAAATTCAGCCGTTGGAAATCATAAAAAAAAATCAGACATCTGGCAACACCATTTTTTTTCCTAAAACTAAGTTCAAGTAGAGCATAAGAAAACAGCAGTAGAACGAAGTTTATGCGTAGAGCCGTTCGAAAGTAATTCGCTTACAAACATGTCAAAACTCATTTTTATTTATATAGATAAGCCAAAGTACTTGTAGCAATCACGGCTAATACTACAAAATGTACGCTAAGATAGATAGCAACCCCATTGTTTCGGCTATTCATTTAGAATTTATTTATGTTTTTTTTAAGAAATTCAGTCGTTGCCACTCATTAAAAAAAATATCAGACATCTGGCAAGACCAATTTTTTTTCTAATAAGTTCAAGTAGAGCATAAAAAACAGCAGTAGAACGAAGTTTATGCGTGGAGCCGTTCGAAAGTGATTCGCTTACAAACATGTCAAAACTCATTTTTATTTATATATAAGGCAAAGTACTTATAGCAATCACGGCTAATACTACATTGTTTCGGCTATTCATTTAGAATTTATTTATGTTTTTTTTAAGAAAATCAGCCGTTGCCAATCATTACAAAAAAAAAAAATCAGACATCTGGTAACACCAATTTTTTTTTTTTCTAAAACCGAGTTCAAGTAGAGCATAAGAAAACAGCAGTAGAACGAAGTTTATGCGTAGAGCCTTTCGAAAGTGATTCGCTTACAAACATGTCAAAACTCATTTTTCTTTATATGGATGAGGAAAAGTACTTATAGCAATCACGGCTAATACTAAAAAATGTGCGCTAAGATGGATAGCAACCCCATTGCTTCGGCTATTCATTTAGAATTTATTTGTTTTTTTAAGAAATTCAGCCATTGCCAATGATTAAAAAAAGCAGACATCTGGCAACACCAATTTTTTTTCTAAAACCGAGCTCAAGTGGAGCATAAGAAAACAGCAGTAGAACGAAGTTTATGCGTAGAGCCGTTCGAAATTGATTCGCTTACAAACATGTCAAAACTCATTTTTCTTTATATGGATGAGGAAAAGTACTTATAGCAATCACGGCTAATACTAAAAAATGTGCGCTAAGATGGATAGCAACCCCATTGCTTCGGCTATTCATTTAGAATTTATTTGTTTTTTTAAGAAATTCAGCCATTGCCAATGATTAAAAAAAGCAGACATCTGGCAACACCAATTTTTTTTCTAAAACCGAGCTCAAGTGGAGCATAAAAAAACAGCAGTAGAACGAAGTTTACGCGTAGAGCCGTTCGAAAGTGTTTCGCTTACAAACATTTAAAAACTCATTTTTATTTATATAGATAAGGCAAAGTACTTGTAGCAATCACGGCTAATACTACAAAATGTACGCTAAGATAGATAGCAACCCCATTGTTTCGGCTATTCATTTAGAATTTATTTATGTTTTTTTTTTCAGAAATTCAGTCGTTGCCAATCATAAAAAAAAATTAAATATCTGGCAACACCGGTTTTTTTTATTCTAAAACCCAGTTCAAGTAGAGCATAATAAAACAGCAGTAGAACGAAGTTTATGCGTTTGAGCATGTCAAAACTCATTTTTATTTATATAGATAAGGCAAAGTACTTGTAGCAATCACGGCTAATACTACAAAATGTACGCTAAGATAGGCAGCAACCCCATTGTTTCGGCTATTCATTTAGAATTTATTTATGTTTTTTTAGAAATTCAGCCGTTGCCAATCATTAAAAAAAATCAGACATCTGGCAACACCAATTTTTATTTTTTTTCTAAAACCGAGTTCAAGTAGAGCATAAGAACACAGCAGTAGAACGAAGTATATGCGTAGACCCGTTCGAAAGTGATTCGCTTACAAACATGTCAAAACTCATTTTTATTTATATAGATCAGGCAAAGTACTTGTAGCAATCACGACTAATACTACAAAATGTACGCTAAGATAGATTTCAACCCCATTGTTTCGGCTATTCATTTAGAATTTATTTATGTTTTTTTAAGAAAATCAGCCTTTGCAAATCATGAAAAAAAATCAGACATCTGGCAACACCAATTTTTTTATCTAAAACCGAGTTCAAGTGGAGCATAAGAAAACAGTAGTAGAACGAAGTTTGTGCGTAGAGCCGTTCAAAAGTGATTCGCTTACAAACATGTGAAAACTCATTTTTATTTATATAGATAAGGCAAAATACTTGTAGCAATCACGGCTAATACTACAAAATGTACGCTAAGATAGATAGCAACTCCATTGTTTCGGCTATTCATTTAGAATTTATTTATGTTTTTTTAGAAATTCAGCCGTTGCCAATCATTAAAAAAAATCAGACATCTGGCAACACCAATTTTTATTTTTTTTCTAAAACCGAGTTCAAGTGGAGCATAAGAAAACAGTAGTAGAACGAAATTTGTGCGTAGACCCGTTCGAAAGTGATTCGCTTACAAACATGTCAAAACCCATTTTTATTTATATAGATAAGGCAAAGTACTTGTAGCAATCACGGCTAATACTACAAAATGTACGCTAAGATAGGTAGCAACCCCATTGTTTCGGCTATTCATTTAGAATTTATTTATGTTTTTTTTTAAGAAATTCAGACTTTGCCAGTCATTAAACAAAAAATCAAACATCTTACAACACCAATTTTTTTTTTCTAAAACCGAGTTCAAGTAGAGCATAAGAAAATAGCAGTAGAACGAAGTTTATGCGTAGAGCCTTTCGAAAGTGGTTCGCTTACAAACATGTAAAAACTCATTTTTATTTATATAGATAAGGCAAAGTACTTGTAGCAATCACGGCTAATACTAATACTACGGCTAATAAATCAGACATCTGGCAACACCAATATATTTTTTTTTTCTAAAACCGAGTTCAAGTAGAGCATAAGAAAACAGCAGTAGAACGAAGTTTATGCGTAGAGCCTTTCGAAAGTGATTCGCTTACAAACATGTCAAAACTCATTTTTATTTATATAGATAAGGCAAAGTACTTATAGCAATCACGGCTAATACTACATTGTTTCGGCTATTCATTTAGAATTTATTTATGTTTTTTTTTAAGAAAATCAGCCGTTGCCAATCATTACAAAAAAAAAATCAGACATCTGGCAACACCAATTTTTTTTTCTAAAACCGAGTTCAAGTGGAGCATAAGAAAACAGCAGTAGAACGAAGTTTATGCGTAGAGCCGTTCGAAAGTGATTCGCTTACAAACATGTCAAAACTCATTTTTATTTATATATAAGGCAAAGTACTTATAGCAATCACGGCTAATACTACATTGTTTCGGCTATTCATTTAGAATTTATTTATGTTTTTTTTAAGAAAATCAGCCGTTGCCAATCATTACAAAAAAAAAAAATCAGACATCTGGTAACACCAATTTTTTTTTTTTCTAAAACCGAGTTCAAGTAGAGCATAAGAAAACAGCAGTAGAACGAAGTTTATGCGTAGAGCCTTTCGAAAGTGATTCGCTTACAAACATGTCAAAACTCATTTTTCTTTATATGGATGAGGAAAAGTACTTATAGCAATCACGGCTAATACTAAAAAATGTGCGCTAAGATGGATAGCAACCCCATTGCTTCGGCTATTCATTTAGAATTTATTTGTTTTTTTAAGAAATTCAGCCATTGCCAATGATTAAAAAAAGCAGACATCTGGCAACACCAATTTTTTTTCTAAAACCGAGCTCAAGTGGAGCATAAGAAAACAGCAGTAGAACGAAGTTTATGCGTAGAGCCGTTCGAAATTGATTCGCTTACAAACATGTCAAAACTCATTTTTCTTTATATGGATGAGGAAAAGTACTTATAGCAATCACGGCTAATACTAAAAAATGTGCGCTAAGATGGATAGCAACCCCATTGCTTCGGCTATTCATTTAGAATTTATTTGTTTTTTTAAGAAATTCAGCCATTGCCAATGATTAAAAAAAGCAGACATCTGGCAACACCAATTTTTTTTCTAAAACCGAGCTCAAGTGGAGCATAAAAAAACAGCAGTAGAACGAAGTTTACGCGTAGAGCCGTTCGAAAGTGTTTCGCTTACAAACATTTAAAAACTCATTTTTATTTATATAGATAAGGCAAAGTACTTGTAGCAATCACGGCTAATACTACAAAATGTACGCTAAGATAGATAGCAACCCCATTGTTTCAGCTATTCATTTAGAATTTATTTATGTTTTTTTTTTCAGAAATTCAGTCGTTGCCAATCATAAAAAAAAATTAAATATCTGGCAACACCGGTTTTTTTTATTCTAAAACCCAGTTCAAGTAGAGCATAATAAAACAGCAGTAGAACGAAGTTTATGCGTTTGAGCATGTCAAAACTCATTTTTATTTATATAGATAAGGCAAAGTACTTGTAGCAATCACGGCTAATACTAGAAAATGTACGCTAAGATAGATAGCAACCCCATTGTTTCGGCTATTCATTTAGAATTTATTTATGTTTTTTTTAAGAAATTCATCCTTTGCAAATCATGAAAAAATCAGACATCTGGCAACCCCAATTTTTTTTTTTCTAAAACCAAGTTCAAGTAGAGCTTAAGAAAACAGCAGTAGAACGCAGTTTATGCGTAGAGCCGTCCGAAAGTGATTCGCTTACAAACATGTCAAAACTCATTTTTATTTATATAGATCAGGGAAAGTACTTGTAGCAATCACGGCTAATACTACAAAACGTACGCTATGTTATATATCAACCCCATTGCTTCGGCTATTCATTGAGAATTTATTTATGTTTTTTTAAGAAATTCAGCCGTTGCCAATCATTATAAAAAAAAAACAATCAGACAGCTGGCCACACCAATTTTTTATTTTTCTAAAACCGAGTTCGAGTAGAGCATAAGAAAACAGCAATAGAACGAAGTTTATTCGTAAAGCCGTTCGAAAGTGATTCGCTTACAAACATGTCAAAACTCATTTTTATTTATATAGATCAGGCAAAGTACTTGTAGCAATCACGGCTAATACAACCAAATGTACGCTAAGATAGATAGCAACCCCATTGCTTCGGCTACTCATTCAGAATTTATTTATGTTTTTTTTTAAGAAATTCAGTCGTTGCCAATCATTAAAAAAATCAGACATCTGGCAACACCAATTTTTTTTTCTAAAACCGAGTTCAAGCGGAGAATAAGAAAACAGCAGTAGAACGAAGTTTATGCGTAGAGCCGTTCGAAAGTGATTCGCTTACAAACATGTCAAAACTCATTTTTATTTATATAGATAAGGCAAAATACTTGTAGCAATCACGGCTAATACTACAAAATGTACGCTAAGATAGATAGCAACCCCTTTGTTTCGGCTATACATTTAGAATTTTTTTAATGTTTTTTTTAAGAAATTCAGCCGTTGCAAATCATAAAAAAAAATCAGACATCTGGCATCACCATTTTTTTTTCCTAAAACTAAGTTCAAGTAGAGCATAGGAAAACAGCAGTGGAACGAAGTTTATGCGTAGAGCCGTTCGAAAGTGATTCGCTTACAAACATGTCAAAACTCATTTTTATTTATACAGATAAGCCAAAGTACTTGTAGCAATCACGGCTAATACTACAAAATGTACGCTAAGATAGATAGCAACCCCATTGTTTCGGCTATTCATTTAGAATTTATTTATGTTTTTTTTAAGAAATTCAGCCGTTGCAAATCATAAAAAAAAATCAGACATCTGGCAACACCATTTTTTTTCCTAAAACTAAGTTCAAGTAGAGCATAAGAAAACAGCAGTAGAACGAAGTTTATGCGTAGAGCCGTTCGAAAGTAATTCGCTTACAAACATGTCAAAACTCATTTTTATTTATATAGATAAGCCAAAGTACTTGTAGCAATCACGGCTAATACTACAAAATGTACGCTAAGATAGATAGAAACCCCATTGTTTCGGCTATTCATTTAGAATTTATTTATGTTTTTTTTAAGAAATTCAGTCGTTGCCACTCATTAAAAAAAATATCAGACATCTGGCAAGACCAATTTTTTTTCTAATAAGTTCAAGTAGAGCATAAAAAACAGCAGTAGAACGAAGTTTATGCGTGGAGCCGTTCGAAAGTGATTTGCTTACAAACATGTCAAAACTCATTTTTATTTATATAAATAAGGCAAAGTACTTGTAGCAGTCACGGCTAATACTACAAAATGTACGCTAAGATAGATAGCAACCCCATTGTTTCGGCTATTCATTTAGAATTTATTTATGTTTTTTTTAAGAAATTCAGCCGTTGCAAATCATAAAAAAAATCAGACATCTGGCAACACCATTTTTTTCCTAAAACTAAGTTCAAGTAGAGCATAAGAAAACAGCAGTAGAACGAAGTTTATGCGTAGAGCCGTTCGAAAGTGATTCGCTTACAAACATGTCAAAACTCATTTTTATTTATATAGATAAGCCAAAGTACTTGTAGCAATCACGGCTAATACTACAAAATGTACGCTAAGATAGAGAGCAACCCCATTGTTTCGGCTATTCATTTAGAATTTATTTATTTTTGTAATTGATATTAGAGAAAATTGTAAGTTTACAAACGGCGATGGTTACTAGGACATGTTTCTGAATTTCACTTCTTCGCCAGCTAGCTTTTCGGGAGCTGAGCGTTGAACTCGAATCTCCAACATTCATATCAGTGCAAGCCTTTAGCTGCTAAGCCATATGAATGTCCCGTTGTTCGCTGTAAAATTGGTCTCTAAGAGTTTTCTTTTTGTTTATATTCCTTTTGATCACCATGTAGGCACATACACTCTGTATGTAGTTTATACCTAATGGTGTGGATATGATTTTTAGGCGCGCTTTTGAAAGCTTAGTAACATTTGTTCGGATTTTTACAGTATTTGTTTTTAATACTTCCGCTGTTACTATTATATCAATATGATCATATGTATTTATTTAGCGAGCTTTGTTCATATTGCTTTATACAATGGTTTTTGTAATTGATATTAGAGAAAAATTGTAAGTTTACAAACGGCGATGGTTACTAGGATATGTTTCTGAATTTCACTTCTTCATCAGCTAGCTTTTCGGGAGCTGAGCGCTGAACTCGAATCTCCAACATTCATATCAGTGCAAGCCTTTAGCTGCTAGGCCATATGAATGTCCCGTTGTTCGCTGTACAATTGGTCTCTAAGAGTTGCCTTTTTGTTTATATTCCTTTTGATCACCATGTAGGCACATACACTCTGTATGTAGTTTATTCCTAATGGTGTGGATATGATTTTTAGGCGCGTTTTTGAAAGCTTAGTAACATTTGTTCGGATTTTTATAGTATTTTTTTTAATACTTAAGCTGTTACTATTATACCAATATGATCATATGTATTTAATTAGCGAGCTTTGCTCATATTGCTTTATACAATGGTTTTTGTAATTGATATTAGAGAAAAATTGTAAGTTTACAAACGGCGATGGTTACTAGGACATGTTTCTGAATTTCACTTCTTCATCAGCTAGCTTTTCGGGAGCTGAGCGGTGAACTCGAATCTCCAACATTCATATCAGTGCAAGCCTTTAGCTGCTAAGCCATATGAATGTCCCGTTGTTCGCTGTACAATTGGTCTCTAAGAGTTGCCTTTTTGTTTATATTCCTTTTGATCACCATGTAGGCACATACACTCTGTATGTAGTTTATTCCTAATGGTGTGGATATGATTTTTAGGCGCGATTTTGAAAGCTTTTTTCTAAAACCGAGTTCAAGTAGAGCATAAGAAAACAGCAGTAGAACGAAGTTTATGCGTAGAGCCGTTCGAAAGTGATTCGGTTACAAACATGTGAAAACTCATTTTTATTTATCTAGATAAGGCAAAATACTTGTAGCAATCACGGCTAATACTACAAAATGTACGCTAAGATAGATAGCAACCCCATTGTTTCGGCTATTCATTTAGAATTTATTTATGTTTTTTTAGAAATGCAGCCGTTGCCAATCATTAAAAAAAATCAGACATCTGGCAACACCAATTTTTATTTTTTTTCTAAAACCGAGTTCAAGTAGAGCATAAGAACACAGCAGTAGGACGAAGTATATGCGTAGACCCGTTCGAAAGTGATTCGCTTACAAACATGTCAAAACTCATTTTTGTTTATATAGATAAGGCAAAGTACTTGTAGCAATCACGGCTAATACTACAAAATGTACGCTAAGATAGGCAGCAACCTCATTGTTTCGGCTATTCATTTAGAATTTATTTATGTTTTTTTTAGAAATTCAGCCGTTGCCAATCATTAAAAAAAAATCAGACATCTGGCAACACCAATTTTTATTTTTTTTCTAAAACCGAGTTCAAGTAGAGCATAAGAACACAGCAGTAGAACGAAGTATATGCGTAGACCCGTTCGAAAGTGATTCGCTTACAAACATGTCAAAACTCATTTTTTATTTATATAGATCAGGCAAAGTACTTGTAGCAATCACGACTAATACTACAAAATGTACGCTAAGATAGATTACAACCCCATTGTTTCGGCTATTCATTTAGAATTTATTTATGTTTTTTTAAGAAATTCAGCCTTTGCAAATCATGAAAAAAAATCAGACATCTGGCAACACCAATTTTTTTTATCTAAAACCGAGTTCAAGTGGAGCATAAGAAAACAGCAGTAGAACGAAGTTTGTGCGTAGAGCTGTTCAAAAGTGATTCGCTTACAAACATGTGAAAACTCATTTTTATTTATATAGATAAGGCAAAATACTTGTAGTAATCACGGCTAATACTACAAAATGTACGCTAAGATAGATAGCAACCCCATTGTTTCGGCTATTCATTTAGAATTTATTTATGTTTTTCTAGAAATTCAGCCGTTGACAATCATTAAAAAAAAATCAGACATCTTGCAACACCAATTTTTTTTTTAAACCAAGTTCAAGTAGAGCATAAGAAAACAGCAGTAGAACGAAATTTATGCGTAGAGCCGTTCGAAAGTGATTCGCTTACAAACATGTCAAAACTCCAAAACTCATTTTTGTTTATATAGATTAGGCAAAGTACTTGTAGCAATCACGGCTAATACTACAAAATGTACGCTAAGATAGATAGCAAATCCATTGTTTCGGCTATTCGTTTAGAATTTATTTATGTTTTTTTTTAAGATATTCAGCCGTTGCCAATCATTAAAAAGAAAATCAGACATCTGGCAACACCATTTTTTGTTTTCTAAAACCGAGTTCAAGTAGAGCATAAGAAAACAGCAGTAGAACGAAGTTTATGCGTAGAGCCGTTCGAAAGTGATTCGCTTACAAACATGTCAAAACTCATTTTTATTTATATAGATAAGGCAAAGTACTTATAGCAATCACGGCTAATACTACAAAATGTACGCTAAGATAGGTAGCAACCCCATTGTTTCGGCTATTCATTTAGAATTTATTTATGTTTTTTTTAAGAAATTCAGTAGTTGCCAATCATAAAAAAAAATTAAATATCTGGCAACACCGGTTTTTTTCTTCTAAAACCCAGTTCAAGTAGAGCATAAGAAAACAGCAGTAGAACGAAGTTTATGCGTAGAGCCGTTCGAAAGTGATCCGCTTACAAACATGTCAAAACTCATTTTTATTTATATAGATAAGGCAAAGTACTTGTAGCAATCACGGCTAATACTAGAAAATGTACGCTAAGATAGATAGCAACCCCATTGTTTCGGCTATTCATTTAGAATTTATTTATGTTTTTTTTTTGAGTAATTCAGCAGTTGGAAATCATTAAAAAAAAATCAGACATCTGGAAACACCACTTTTTCTCTAAAACCAAGTTCAAGTAGAGCATAATAAAACAGCAGTAGAAAGAAGTTTATGCGTAGAGCCGTTCGAAAGTGATTCGCTTACAAACATGTCAAAACTCCAAAACTCATTTTTGTTTATATAGATGAGGCAAAGTACTTGTAGCAATCACGGCTAATACTACAAAATGTACGCTAAGATAGATAGCAACCCCATTGTTTCGGCTATTCATTTAGAATTTATTTATGTTTTTTTTTGAGTAATTCAGCAGTTGGAAATCATTAAAAAAAATCAGACATCTGGAAACACCACTTTTTTTCTAAAACCAAGTTCAAGTAGAGCATAAGAAAACAGCAGTAGAACGAAGTTTATGCGTAGAGCCGTTCGAAAGTGATTCGCTTACAAACATGTCAAAACTCATTTTTCTTTATATAGATAAGGCAAAGTACTTGTAGCAATCACGGCTAATACTACAAAATGTACGCTAAGATAGGTAGCAACCCCATTGTTTCGGCTATTCATTTAGAATTTATTTATGTTTTTTTTTTAAGATATTCAGCCGTTGCCAATCATTAAAAAGAAAAAAATCAGACATCTGACAACACCATTTTTTGTTTTCTAAAACCGAGTTCAAGTAGAGCATAAGAAAACAGCAGTAGAACGAAGTTTATGCGTAGAGCCGTTCGAAAGTGATTCGCTTACAAACATGTCAAAACTCATTTTTATTTATATAGATAAGGCAAAATACTTGTAGCAATCACGGCTAATACTACAAAATGTACGCTAAGATAGATAGCAACCCCTTTGTTTCGGCTATACATTTAGAATTTTTTTATGTTTTTTTTAGAAATTCAGCCGTTGCCAATCATTAAAAAAAAAATCAGTCATCTGACAACACCAATTTTTTTTTTCTAAAACCGAGTTCAAGTAGAGCATAAGAAAACAGCAGTAGAAGAAGTTTGTGCGTAGACCCGTTCGAAATTGATTCGCTTACAAACATGTCAAAACTCATTTTTATTTATATAGATCAGGCAAAGTACTTGTAGCAATCACGGCTAATACTACAAAATGTACGCTAAGATAGGTAGCAACCCCATTGTTTCGACTATTCATTTACAATTTATATATGTTTTTTTTAAGAAATTCAGACGTTGCCAATCATTAAAAAATCAGACATCTGGCAACACCAATTTTTTTTTCTAAAACCGAGTTCAAGTAGACCATAAGAAAACAGCAGTAGAACGAAGTTTATGCGTAGAGCCGTTCGAAAGTGATTCGCTTACAAACATGTCAAAACTTATTTTTATTTATATAGATAAGGCAAAGTACGTGTAGCAATCACGGCTAATACTACAAAATGTACCCCATTATTTCGGCTATTCATTTAGAATTTATTTATGTTTTTTTAAGAAATACAGCCGTTGCAAATCATTAAAAAAAATCAGATATCTGGCAACACCAATTTTTTTTTTTAACCAAGTTCAAGCAGAGCATAAGAAAACAGTAGTAGAACGAATTTTATGCGTAGAGCCGTTCGAAAGTGATTCGCTTACCAACATGTCAAAACTCCTTTTTATTAATATATATAAGGCGAAGTACTTGTAGCAATCACGGCTAATACTAGAAAATGTACGCTAAGATAGATAGCAACCCCGTTGTTTCGGCTATTCATTTAGAATTTATTTACGTTTTTTTTTTTTGAGAAATTCAACCGTTAGAAATCATTAAAAAAAAAATCAGACATCTGGCAACACCATTTTTTTTTATAAAACCAGGTTCAAGTAGAGCATAAGAATACAGCACTAGAACGAAGCTTATGCGTAGAGGCTTTGGAAAGTGATTGGCTTACAAACATGTCAAAACTCATTTTTATTTATATAGATAAGGCAAAGTACTTGTAGCAATCACGGCAAATACTACAAAATGTACCCCATTATTTCGGCTATTCATTTAGAATTTATTTATGTTTTTTTAAGAAATACAGCCGTTGCAAATCATTAAAAAAAATCAGATATCTGGCAACACCAATTTTTTTTTTCTAAAGCCGAGATCAAGTAGAGCATAAGAAAACAGCAGTAGAACTAAGTTTATACGTAGAGCCGTTCGAAGGTGATTCGCTTACAAACATCTCAAAACTCATTTTTATTTATATAGATAAGGCAAAGTACTTGTAGCAATCACGGCTAATAAAACAAAATGTACGCTAAGATAGATAGCAACCCCATTGTTTCGGCTATTCATTTAGAATTTGTTTGTTTTTTTAAGAAATTCAGCCGTTGCCAATCATTAAAAAAAAAAAATCAGATATCTGGCAACAGCAATTTTTATT
The DNA here is from genome assembly GCF_040869045.1 of Eurosta solidaginis. Classification (NCBI taxonomy): domain Eukaryota; kingdom Metazoa; phylum Arthropoda; class Insecta; order Diptera; family Tephritidae; genus Eurosta; species Eurosta solidaginis. The sequence goes on along the minus strand of NC_090319.1, from coordinate 226,607,070 downwards.
TCTAAAACCGAGTTCAAGTAGAGCATAAGAAAACAGCACTAGAACGAAGCTTATGCGTAGAGCCTTTGGAAAGTGATTGGCTTACAAACATGTCAAAACTCATTTTTATTTATATAGATAAGGCAAAGTACTTGTAGCAATCACGGCTAGTACTACAAAATGTACGCTAAGATAGATAGCAACCCCATTGTTTCGGCTATTCATTTAGAATTTATTTATGTTTTTTTTAAGAAATTCAGCCGTTGCCAATCATTACAAAAAATATCAGACATCTGGCAAGACCAATCTTTTTTTCTAATAAGTTCAAGTAGAGCATAAAAAAACAGCAGTAGAACGAAGTTTATGCGTGGAGCCGTTCGAAAGTGATTTGCTTACAAACATGTCAAAACTCATTTTTATTTATATAAATAAGGCAAATTACTTGTAGCAGTCACGGCTAATACTACAAAATATACGCTAAGATAGATAGCAACCCCATTGTTTCGGCTATTCATTTAGAATTTATTTATGTTTTTTTAAGAAATACAGCCGTTGCAAATCATTAAAAAAAATCAGATATCTGGCAACACCAATTTTTTTTTTCTAAAGCCGAGATCAAGTAGAGCATAAGAAAACAGCAGTAGAACGAAGTTTATACGTAGAGCCGTTCGAAGGTGATTCGCTTACAAACATCTCAAAACTCATTTTTATTTATATAGATAAGGCAAAGTACTTGTAGCAATCACGGCTAATAAAACAAAATGTACGCTAAGATAGATAGCAACCTCATTGTTTCGGCTATTCATTTAGAATTTATTTATGTTTTTTTTATAAAACCGAGTTAAAGTAGGGTGTAAGAAAACATCAGTAGAACGAAGGATATGCGTAGAGCCGTTCGAAAGTGATTCGCTTACAAACATGTCAAAACTCATTTTTATACTCAGTTGAGCAGAGCTCACAGAGTATATTAAGTTTGATTGGATAACGGTTGGTTGTACATATATAAAGGAATCGAGATAGATATAGACTTCCATATATCAAAATAATCAGGATCGGAAAAAAATTTGATTGAGCCATGTCCGTCCGTCCGTCCGTCCGTCCGTCCGTCCGTCCGTCCGTCCGTCCGTCCGTCCGTCCGTTAACACGATAACTTGAGTAAATTTTGAGGTATCTTGATGAAATTTGGTATGTAGGTTCCTCAGCACTCATCTCAGATCGCTATTTAAAATGAACGATATCGGACTATAACCACGCCCACTTTTTCGATATCGAAAATTTCGAAAAACCGAAAAAGTGCGATAACTCATTACAAAAGACAGATAAAGCGACGAAACTTGGTAGATGGGTTGAACTTATGACGCAGAATAGAAAATTAGTAAGATTTTGGACAATGGGCGTGGCACCGCCCACTTTTACAAGAAGGTAATTTAAAAGTTTTGCAAGCTGTAATTTGGCAGTCGTTGAAGATATCATGATGAAATTTGGCAGGAGCGTTACTACTACTACTATATATGTGCTGAATAAAAATTAGCAAAATTGGATGATGAGCACGCCCACTTTTTAAAAAAAATTTTTTTTAAATTCAAATTTTAACAAAAAATTTAATATCTTTAATGTATATAAGTAAATTAAGTCAAAATTCAACTCCAGTAATGATATGATGCAACAAAATACAAAAATAAAAGAAAATTTTAAAATGGGCGTGGCTCCGCCCATTTTCATTTAGTTTGTCTAGAATACTTTTATTGCCATAAGTCGAACAAAAATTTACCAATCCTTCTCAAATTTGGTAGGAGCATAGATTCTATAGCGGTAACTGTTCTCTGTGAAAATGGGCGAAATCGGTGGAAGCCACGCCCAGTTTTTATACACAGTCCACCGTCTGTCCTTCTGCTCGGCCATTAACACAATAACTTGAGCAAAATCCGATATATCTTTACTAAACTTAGCCCACGTACTTACTTGAGCTCACTTTTTCTTGGTATAAAAAATGGGCGAAATCTGACCATAACCACGCCCACTTTATCGATATCGAAAATTACGAAAAATGAAAAAAATGCCATAATTCTATACCAAACACGAAAAAAGGGATGAAACATGGTAACTGGATTGGTTTATTGACGCAAAATATAACTTTGGAAAAACCTTTGTAAAATGGGTGTGACACCTACCACATTAAGTAGAAGAAAATGAAAAAGTTCTACAAGGCGAAATCAACAGCCCTTGGAATCTTGGCAGGAATACTGTTAGTGGTATTGCATATATAAATAAATTAGCAGTACCCGACAGATGATTTTCTGGATCACCTGGTCCACATTTTGGTCGATATCGCGAGAACGCCTTCACATATACATCTAAGGGCCACTCGCTTTTAAAACCCTCATTAATACCTTTAATTTGATATCCATATCGTACAAAAACATACCAGAGTCACCCCTGTCCCACCCTAATGGCGATATCTCGAAAAGGCGTCCACCTATAGACCTAATGCCCCCTCCCTCTTAAAATGCTCAGTAACACCTTTCGTTTGATACCCATATCGTACAAACATTCTAGAGTCACCCCTGGCCCACCCTAATGGCGATATCTCGAAAAGGCGTCCACCTATAGACCAAGTGTCCACTCCCTCTTAAAATGCTCAGTAACACCTTTCGTTTGATACCCATATCGTACAAACATTCTAGAGTCACCCCTGGCCCACCCTAATGGCGATATCTCGAAAAGGCGTCCACCTATAGACCTAATGCCCACTCCCTCTTAAAATGCTCAGTAACAGCTTTCGTTTGATACCCATATCGTACAAACATTCTAGAGTCACACCTGGCCCACCCTAATGGCGATATTTCGAAAAGGCGTCCACCTATAGAACTAAGGATTACTCCCTTTTAAAATACTCATTACCACCTTTCATTTGATACCCATATCGTACAAACACATTCTAGAGTCACCCTGGCCCACCCTAATGGCGATATCTCGAAAAGGCGTCCACCTATAGACCTAATGTCAACTCCCTCTTAAAATGCTCAGTAACACCTTTCGTTTGATACCCATATCGTACAAACATTCTAGAGTCACCCCTGGCACACCCTAATGGCGATATCTCGAAAAGGCGTCCACCTATAGACCTAATATCCACTCCCTCTTAAAATGCTCAGTAACACCTTTCGTTTGATGCCCATATCGTACAAACATTCTAGAGTCACCCCTGTCCCACCCTAATGGCGATATCTCGAAAAGGCGTCCACCTATAGACCTAATGCCCACTCCCTCTTAAAATGCTCAGTAACACCTTTCGTTTGATACCCATATCGTACAAACATTCTAGAGTCACACCTGGCCCACCCTAATGGCGATATCTCGAAAAGGCGTCCACCTATAGAACTAAGGATTACTCCCTTTTAAAATACTCATTACCACCTTTCATTTGATACCCATATCGTACAAACACATTCTAGAGTCACCCTGGCCCACCCTAATGGCGATATCTCGAAAAGGCGTCCACCTATAAACCTAATGCCCACTCCCTCTTAAAATGCTCAGTAACACCTTTCGTTTGATACCCATACCATACAAACATTCTAGAGTCACCCTTGGTCCAGCTTTATGGCGATATCTCGAAAAGGCGTCCACCTATAGAACTAAGGATTACTCCCTTTTAAAATACTCATTACCACCTTTCATTTGATACCCATATCGTACAAACACATTCTAGAGTCACCCCTGGCCCACCCTAATGGCGATATCTCGAAAAGGCATCCACCTATAGACCTAATGCCCACTCCCTCTTAAAATGCTCAGTAACACCTTTCGTTTGATACCCATATCGTACAAACATTCTAGAGTCACCCCTGGCCCACCCTAATGGCGATATCTCGAAAGGGCGTCCACCTATAGACCTAATGCACACTCCCTCTTAAAATGCTCAGTAACACCTTTCGTTTGATGCACATAGCGTACAGACACCCCTGGTCCACCTTTATGGCGATATCTCGAAACGGCGTCCACCTATGGAACTAAGGATCACTCCTTTTCAAAATACTCATTAACAGCTTTCATTTGATACCCATATCGTACAAACACATTATAGAATCACCCCTGGTCCACCTTAATGGGGACATCTCGAAAAGGCGTCCACCGATAGACCTAAGGCCCACTCCCTCTTAAAATGCTCAGTAACACCTTTCATTTGATACCCATATCGTACAAACAAATTCTAGAGTCAGCCCTGTCTACCTTTATGGCGATATCCCTAAATGGCGTTCATCCATAGAACTATGGCCTACTCTCTCTTAAAATACTCTTTAATACCTTTCATTTGATACACATGTTATACAACCACATTCCAGGGTTACCCCAGATTGATTTTCCTTATTTTGTCTCCATAGCTCTCAACTGAGTATGTTATGTTCGGTTACACCCGAACTTAGCCTTCCTTACTTGTTATTTATATAGATGAGGCAAAGTACTTGTAGCAATCACGGCTAATACTACAAAATGTACGCTAAGATAGATATCAACCCCATTGTTTCGGCTATTCATTTAGAATTTATTTACGTTTTTTTTTTTGAGAAATTCAACCGTTAGAAATCATTAAAAAAAAAATCAGACATCTGGCAACACCATTTTTTTTTATAAAACCAGGTTCAAGTAGAGCATAAGAATACAGCACTAGAACGAAGCTTATGCGTAGAGGCTTTGGAAAGTGATTGGCTTACAAACATGTCAAAACTCATTTTTATTTATATAGATAAGGCAAAGTACTTGTAGCAATCACGGCAAATACTACAAAATGTACCCCATTATTTCGGCTATTCATTTAGAATTTATTTATGTTTTTTTAAGAAATACAGCCGTTGCAAATCATTAAAAAAAATCAGATATCTGGCAACACCAATTTTTTTTTTCTAAAGCCGAGATCAAGTAGAGCATAAGAAAACAGCAGTAGAACTAAGTTTATACGTAGAGCCGTTCGAAGGTGATTCGCTTACAAACATCTCAAAACTCATTTTTATTTATATAGATAAGGCAAAGTACTTGTAGCAATCACGGCTAATAAAACAAAATGTACGCTAAGATAGATAGCAACCCCATTGTTTCGGCTATTCATTTAGAATTTGTTTGTTTTTTTAAGAAATTCAGCCGTTGCCAATCATTAAAAAAAAAAAATCAGATATCTGGCAACAGCAATTTTTATTTCTAAAACCGAGTTCAAGTAGAGCATAAGAAAACAGCACTAGAACGAAGCTTATGCGTAGAGCCTTTGGAAAGTGATTGGCTTACAAACATGTCAAAACTCATTTTTATTTATATAGATAAGGCAAAGTACTTGTAGCAATCACGGCTAGTACTACAAAATGTACGCTAAGATAGATAGCAACCCCATTGTTTCGGCTATTCATTTAGAATTTATTTATGTTTTTTTTAAGAAATTCAGCCGTTGCCAATCATTACAAAAAATATCAGACATCTGGCAAGACCAATCTTTTTTTCTAATAAGTTCAAGTAGAGCATAAAAAAACAGCAGTAGAACGAAGTTTATGCGTGGAGCCGTTCGAAAGTGATTTGCTTACAAACATGTCAAAACTCATTTTTATTTATATAAATAAGGCAAATTACTTGTAGCAGTCACGGCTAATACTACAAAATATACGCTAAGATAGATAGCAACCCCATTGTTTCGGCTATTCATTTAGAATTTATTTATGTTTTTTTAAGAAATACAGCCGTTGCAAATCATTAAAAAAAATCAGATATCTGGCAACACCAATTTTTTTTTTCTAAAGCCGAGATCAAGTAGAGCATAAGAAAACAGCAGTAGAACGAAGTTTATACGTAGAGCCGTTCGAAGGTGATTCGCTTACAAACATCTCAAAACTCATTTTTATTTATATAGATAAGGCAAAGTACTTGTAGCAATCACGGCTAATACTACAAAATGTACGCTAAGATAGATATCAACCCCATTGTTTCGGCTATTCATTTAGAATTTAATTATGTTTTTTTTATAAAACCGAGTTAAAGTAGGGTGTAAGAAAACATCAGTAGAACGAAGGATATGCGTAGAGCCGTTCGAAAGTGATTCGCTTACAAACATGTCAAAACTCATTTTTATTTATATAGATGAGGCAAAGTACTTGTAGCAATCACGGCTAATACTACAAAATGTACGCTAAGATAGATATCAACCCCATTGTTTCGGCTATTCATTTAGAATTTAATTATGTTTTTTTTAAGAAATTCAGCCGTTGCCAATCATTACAAAAAATATCAGACATCTGGCAAGACCAATTTTTTTTCTAATAAGTTCAAGTAGAGCATAAAAAAACAGCAGTAGAACGAAGTTTATGCGTGGAGCCGTTCGAAAGTGATTTGCTTACAAACATGTCAAAACTCATTTTTATTTATATAAATAAGGCAAATTACTTGTAGCAGTCACGGCTAATACTTCAAAATGTACGCTAAGATAGATAGCAACCCCATTGTTTCGGCTATTCATTTAGAATTTATTTATGTTTTTTTTAAGAAATTCAGCCGTTGCAAATCATGAAAAAACAAATCAGACATCAGGCAACACCATTGTTTTTCCTAAAACTAAGTTCAAGGAGAGCATAAGAAAACAGCAGTATAACGAAGTTTATGCGTAGACACGTTCGAAAGTGTTCGCTTGCAAACATGTCAAAACTCATTTTTATTTATATAGATGAGGCAAAGTACTTGTAGCAATCACGGCTAATCCTACAAAATGTACGCTAAGATAGATAGCAACCCCATTGTTTCGGCTATTCATTTAGAATTTATTTATGTTTTTTTTAAGAAATTCAGCCGTTGCCAATCATTACAAAAAATATCAGACATCTGGCAAGACCAATTTTTTTTTCTAATAAGTTCAAGTAGAGCATAAGAAAACAGCAGTAGAACGAAGTTTATGCGTGGAGCCGTTCGAAAGTGATTTGCTTACAAACATGTCAAAACTCATTTTTATTTATATAAATAAGGCAAATTACTTGTAGCAGTCACGGCTAATACTACAAAATGTACGCTAAGATAGATAGCAACCCCATTGTTTCGGCTATTCATTTAGAATTTATTTATGTTTTTTTTAAGAAATTCAGCCGTTGCAAATCATAAAAAAAAAAAATCAGACATCAGGCAACACCATTTTTTTCCTAAAACTAAGTTCAAGTAGAGCATAAGAAAACAGCAGTAGAACGAAGTTTATGCGGAGAGCCTTTGGAAAGTGATTGGCTTACAAATATGTCAAAACTCATTTTTATTTATATAAATAAGGCAAATTACTTGTAGCAGTCACGGCTAATACTACAAAATGTACGCTAAGATAGATAGCAACCCCATTGTTTCGGCTATTCATTTAGAATTTATTTATGTTTTTTTTAAGAAATTCAGCCGTTGCCAATCATTAAAAAAAATATCAGACATCTGGCAAGACCAATTTTTTTTTCTAATATGTTCAAGTAAAGCATAAAAAAACAGCAGTAGAACGAAGTTTATGCGTAGAGCCGTTCGAAAGTGATTCGCTTACAAACATGTCAAAAATCATTTTTATCTATATAGATAAGGCAAAGTACTTGTAGCAATCACGGCTAATACTACAAAATGTACGCTAAGATAGAGAGCAACTCCATTGTTTCGGCTATTCATTTAGAATTTATTTATTTTTGTAATTGATATTAGAGAAAAATTGTAAGTTTACAAACGGCGATGGTTACTAGGACATGTTTCTGAATTTCACTTCTTCGTCAGCTAGCTTTTCGGGAGCTGAGCGTTGAACTCGAATCTCCAACATTCATATCAGTGCAAGCCTTTAGCTGCTAAGCCATATGAATGTCCCGTTGTTCGCTGTACAATTGGTCTCTAAGAGTTGCCTTTTTGTTTATACTCCTTTTGATCACCATGTAGGCACATACACTCTGTTTGTAATTTATTCCTAATGGCGTGGATATGCTTTTTAGGCGCGCTTTTGAAAGCTTAGTAACATTTGTTCGGATTTTTACAGTATTTGTTTTTAATACTTCCGTTGTTACTATTATATCAATATGATCATATGTATTTAAGTAGCGAGCTTTGTTCATATTGCTTTATACAATGGTTTTTGTAATTGATATTAGAGAAAAATTGTAAGTTTACAAACGGCGATAGTTACTAGGATATGTTTCTGAATTTCACTTCTTCATCAGCTAGCTTTTCGGGAGCTGAGCGTTGAACTCGAATCTCCAACATTCATATCAGTGCAAGCCTTTAGCTGCTAAGCCATATGAATTTCCCGTTGTTCGCTGTACAATTGGTCTCTAAGAGTTGCCTTTTTGTTTATATTCCTTTTGATCACCATGTAGGCACATACACTCTGTATGTAGTTTATTCCTAATGGTGTGGATATGATTTTTAGGCGCGCTTTTGAAAGCTTAGTAACATTTGTTCGGATTTTTACAGTATTTGTTTTTAATACTTAAGCTGTTACTATTATACCAATATGATCATATGTATTTAATTAGCGAGCTTTGCTCATATTGCTTTATACAATGGTTTTTGTAATTGATGTTAGAGAAAAATTGTAAGTTTACAAACGGCGATGGTTACTAGGACATGTTTCTGAATTTCACTTCTTCATCAGCTAGCTTTTCGGGAGCTGAGCGTTGAACTCGAATCTCCAACATTCATATCAGTGCAAGCCTTTCGCTTGTAAGCCATATGAATGTCCCGTTGTTCGCTGTACAATGGGTATCTAAGAGTTGCCTTTTTGTTTATATTCCTTTTGATCACCATTTAGGCACATACACTCTGTATGTAGTTTGTTCCTAATGGTGTGGATATGATTTTTAGGCGCGCTTTTGAAAGCTTAGTAACATTTGTTCGGATTTTTACAGTATTTGTTTTTAATACTTCCGCTGTTACTATTATATCAATATGATCATATGTATTTAATTAGCGAGCTTTGCTCATATTGCTTTATACAATGGTTTTTGTAATTGATATTAGAGAAAAATTGTAAGTTTACAACGGCGATGGTTACTAGGACATGTTTCTGAATTTCACTTCTTCATCAGCTAGCTTTTCGGGAGCTGAGCGGTGAACTCGAATCTCCAACATTCATATCAGTGCAAGCCTTTAGCTGCTAAGCTATATGAATGTCCCGTTGTTCGCTGTACAATTGGTCTCTAAGAGTTGCCTTTCTGTTTATATTCCTTTTGATCACCATGTAGGCACATACACTCTGTATGTAGTTTATTCCTAATGGTGTGGATATGATTTTTAGGCGCGCTTTTGAAAGCTTTTTTCTAAAACCGAGTTCAAGTAGAGCATAAGAAAACAGCAGTAGAACGAAGTTTATGCGTAGAGCCGTTCGAAAGTGATTCGCTAACAAACATGTCAAAACTCATTTTGATTTATATAGATAAGGTAGGGTACTTGTAGCAATCACGGCTAATACTACAAAATGTACGCTAAGATAGATAGCAACCCCATTGTTTCGGCTATTCATTTAGAATTTATTTATGTTTTTTTAAGAAATTCAGCTGTTGCCAATCACTAAAAAAAATCAGACATCTGGCAACACCATTTTTTCTAAAACCGAGTCAGCAGCAGAACGAAGTTTATGCGTAGAGCCGTTCGAAAGTGTATAAAACGTTAAAATGTAATAAAAAGAGTTGTGACGTTGATGAGTGAATTCCGAATGTCTCTTTATTCAAATATTTCAGCTTATTTATATTAAATTATTATAAACATATTCTTACGTACATATTTAAATTTAAGCATACATACCCACATGCATATCTACCTTACGCATACATACTTACATACCTACATACAACTCGACACAAAATATGTACCTACACATCTGTGTTGAGCTGCGACTTCTATGGGAAATGCAAATCTTGCAAATTTGCTGGAATTCAAATTTATTTGGTTCTGTGTTGTACACACCTGTTTTAGTGGCTATGTCAGCATTAATTATCAAATGCATATTTATGTGTTGATGAACATTTAGACTATTTTTGTAGCAGGGTAGCATATTACACTGATTTAAATATTTTGGATTAAATTGTTGGCTGTTTACACTACATCTCCCTTTTTTCAGAATGCTTATGCATTTGGAGAATGCATGAGCATTCTATTTTTATAAATTAATTCTACTTTTGTATTTTATGTTTGTAGGTTGAATATTTTCTTATTCTACTAATTTAATTCTATTTTTTTGTATTTTTATTTTCTTATTATTTATGATATTGCTATTCTCTATGTTTCTGAGAAATTTTTGCTTATCCTCATTTCCTATTCTAGATGGGATTAAAGTGTCATTATTTTTATTATTAGTATTTTCTTCTTTATAGGGTATTAGAGTAAAATTATTATTTTCGTCGAGTTCTTCTACCTTATAGGGAATTAATGTAAAATTGTTGTTTTCATCGTTATAGGCCCTTTATATCTATTATCCTGATTCATTTTTTACTAACACTACATCTCCTATATTTATTTCCTTATAGTGAATATTTTTATCATAACTAATCTTTTGTTTTTCTTTAGCCTCTTTTACTAATTTAAAGGCTCTATCCCGTGCTATTTGTAACCTATATTTAATTTCTTTATCGTAAGCCTTATAATTGTACAATGGGCTTACCATATAAAAGATTAAAGCGTATAGAATAGGATGATGGTTACAGTCATCATTGGCTGAAAATTGACATTGTTCTAAAGAGCGGGATCTTTGAGCGTATGATATACAGTAGATTGGATAAATTCAGTTGCTGCTAGATCAAGAAGTATTTATCTAGCGATAAGTGATTAAACCAATGGGTACAGTGGATGCAAAAAAAAATGTTTCATATCTTTTCTTATACCATTTTTCATATTATCCAGCAATATTTTTATTAGATCTATGTGTCATGCGATTTTCTGGGTGGCCTTCCCAGATGGGATCGTCATGATATTTATGAAGATTTTTTTGTTTTTTTTTTTTAATTTTTGTCGACATTTGTCACATGCATAACTTCTGGCGTTAATGCAAATATTAGATCTTTGAGAACTTGTGTACCTATTTTTTATTTTTAAATATGCTTACTCGAGTATTCATTATTCTTGACCAATTTGTCTGCTAAGGGATAACTGTATTTTTCTCTTACAAGTCCTAGATTGCCGGCATTTTTAAGCCTGGTTAAATATTGTCCTAAGTCAATAACTTCCTCAACAATCTGGTTGCTTTTACGCTACACTTTTTCTATAATTTTGGATGAAAACGAGCGTGACATGTCTAATTGCAAATTTATTTTTTAAGCGATTTATTTATAATAAGGTTCTCTTTGTGACTTTTTATTTTCTTCATTCTGGTTGGTTTTTAAGTTTCCGATCTTGTGGTAACTTTAGGTATTTTGCATGTTTCCACCTACGTAAGGTTTTTAGTCAAGCATTATTTTGCGAAAGGTTTGTGGTATAAATCTTCTACTTTGACAGCTACTACTGCGAATTAGCAAATTCTTTAACTTAGATAGTGCTAATGAAGCTGCCTTAATAAATTCTTCTACTGGGTGAAGCATTTTGCAGTGATTCTTTTGTAATATTTACTGTTCTTATCGAAATTGGGTTGAATTTAGAGGATTTAGGGTGCTAAACTTGAATATTATATCAATAGCACGATTCCGCAGGTTGAAACTGCTAGCCAAACATCTGAAATGTTTGGGTTAATTTTTGGCTCTGGTTCAGCTGGTGCTTTATATTTTAATATTATATTCTCTGATGTTTCAGAGTTTCTTTTTCCTACCTCGTAACCAGCTATGGGGTTAATTTTTGTGCACGAAGACATTTTAAAGAGATGATATGATTGAAAGAGAAAATTAAAGAGAAAAAAAAATAAAAATTGTATTTCTGTTTCTTTGAAGGTGGGAAAATGCTAATGTATGCTTATTTCTCTGTTTTTACGTTTATTATATTAAGCATTCCATTTTACTTTTATTATAATTTTTTTTTTCTTATTTCTAAAAATGCTTCTTCCTAAGGAAAAATTTGTTTAATTTAACACTTTTGACATTTCTAATTTTTCTTAAAAAATTTTCTGAAAATTTTTTCAAATGATGAATAGTTTAATTATTAAAAATTAATTCCTATGCTATTTTTTTTTATTTTGTTTTCTATGCCATTTTGGGCTTAAAAAACATCAGTAAACATTTCAAAAAAAATTATTTTTTTTTGTCATATTTAAGGAGTTTTATGAAAACGACCTAAGCACTTGATTTTGATTTTGTATGTCCCTTTCTGAGAACATAGCTCAAAAATTAGTAAAAAAAAAGTTTTACAGCAGAAATTTAAATTTTTGCTTGTCAATAGGCAGCCGTTAGGTTGCCAGAATATTTTTCCTGCTTAGAAATAATGTCTAAATTGTTAAAACTATTTCAAAATTAAGCTGATTATACTTATTATGCATTTATGCGTTTATACCACCTTATCACTGTTTGTTCCTTCCAAGGTAATATCAATAATTTTACTGGTCATATCCACTGCTCCTGCATCATTTCGATTATAAAGCCCGTAAATTATCATAAAAATTGCTAAATGGCGTAATTTTTGAGTGCTCCAAATTGGTCGTATTCACTGCTCCTGCATCAGTTCGATTATAAAGCCCATAAATTGCTAAATGGTGTCATTCTTGAGTGCTCCAAATTGGTTCTTTTACAAGGCTTAGGCTGTAATCAGCCAGTAAAATCCTTGCCAGCTATGAAATTGGGCTGAAAATTCAGCCAGTAGAATAATAGGCAGGATCGCCATATAAAAGGCGTATCCTTGCCAGCTATGAAATTATGCTGAAAAATCAGCCACCAGAATCATAGGCAGGATCGCCATATAAAAAAGGTTAAAAAGTAATAAAAAGAGTTGTGACGTTGATGAGTGAATTCCGAATGTTTCTCTATTCAAATATTTCAGCTTATTTATATTAAATTATTCTAAACATATTCTTACAAACATATTTACATTTAAGCATACATACTTACATGCATATCTACCTTAAGCATACATACTTACATACCAACATACAACTCGACACAAAATATGTACCTACACATCTGTGTTGAGCTGCGACTTCTATGGGAAATGCAAACCTTGCAAATTTGCTGGAATTCAAATTTATTTGGTTGTGTGGTTTACACACCTGTTTTAATGGCTAGGTAGGTAGGTTGAACTGGCCGGTCCATGAGGACCTCACATAGACTGATTGAGTCCGTAGTGTTACCAGAAGTTTGTTTTAACGACCAAACTGAAAAACCCTATCAAAAACCAGGACCTATGTTATAAAATAACTCCGTCCTCTTGGCAAATACTAGAAGCTTCCTAGGACTTAAGCCACTTGCTGCTTCTAGATCTGACAGCTGTATCACTCCTAATAGCTGGAGTCTTAGCCTGGCAAGTGCAGGGCATGAGCACAGAACGTGCTCGATCGTTTCCTCCTCCAACCCGCACTTCCTACACCTGCTATCACTGACCAAGCCTAACTTAAAGGCATGTGACGCCAGAAGGCAGTGTCCAGTCAGAATACCCGTCATGAGTCTACAGTCCTCTCTTTTTAATGATAGAAGCAACTGTGTTAGTCTAAGGTTGTAAGACCTACACATAATCTTCGACACTTTACAGCCCCGCGCTTGAACCCACGCCTTTTCTGCTTGGTCGATCATGTGCACCTCTCGCCTTCGCTTAATCTCGCCCAATCTAATTGGGACGTCTACGGAGCAAGCTTCAAGGGATGCGCCCTTTTTAGCTAATTCGTCCGCTTTTTCATTCCCATCTATTCCCATATGCCCTGGGACCCAATATAGATGTATGCTTCTCCCTGTCCCGATTCTCTCCAGAGACTGCTTACACTCTAACACGCATTTAGATGCTGTGCTATGCGAGATTATTGCCTTAATTGCTGCTTGACTGTCAATATAAAAGTTAACACGGTTGCAGCTTAAGCTATTCTCTTCCAGGGTTTCTACTGCTTTGGTTACGGCTAATATTTCCGCTTGGAAAACGCTACAGTAATCCGGCAGCCTGTAGGATCTGCTTAATTCCGGATCAGCGCAGTATACCGCAGACCCTACTCCTTCCACTATTTTGGAACCATCGGTGTACACATGTATCGCCTCGTCCGCCATTTGCGCACCCTTGCGCCAACCGTCCACCTCTATTGTGGCCTTAAGATCTCCCTCAAAGTGCAGGTAGGGAATCATGTAGTCTGTTCGTCTTGTGACTGAGGACGCTATACTACTATGGCCATATGGTCGGCGCTCAAGCTGCCCCGAAGCACCGAGCCTGGTTGCGGTCGTTAATGCTTTGTTCTTTGCTACCAGGTCTACAGGTGGAATGTGCAGAATGGCATACAGTGCAGCCGTCGGGGTTGTTTTCAGGGCTCCCGTAATGCAAAGCATCGATAGTCTGCATACCCCCTCTAATTTTTTGAGGTATGTTGTTTTTTGTGTGGCTTTCCACCAAACAAGAACTCCATAGTATAGAATAGGGCTTACAATCGCTGTAAAAACCCAATGAGAAAGAGAGGGCGATAGGCCCCACGTACACCCCAGCATTCTTTTACATGCATAGAGTGCCGTTGAGGCCTTCTTGACCCTCTCCTCCACGTTGAGCTTCCATGACAGCTTACTGTCTAGGATGATTCCTAGATATTTTGTGCAAGGTTTCTCCTGTAAGGTCACCGCTCCTAACTTAGGCCTGGTCCAATTTGGGACCTTGTACCTCTTTGTAAACAAGACCATATCCGTCTTCTCCGCATTGACTTTCAGCCCGACATTAGATGCCCAGGTATGAATATCCCGAAGCGCCCGATCCATCAAAGAACTAATCGTTGGAAGGCATTTTCCACTTATGACAATTGCAACGTCATCTGCGTAAGCCGTAAGTTTTACGGGTCCCTCATCGAATTGCCTGAGCAGTTGGTTGATGACCAGTGTCCACAGCAGAGGTGATAGCACCCCTCCCTGCGGCGTGCCCCTGTCCACTGATTTCGTGGCCTCGTACAATCCCCATTGTGATGTAATCTTTCTGCAATTTAACATGCAGCCGATCCATCTGATTAAGGCAGGATGTACTTTAATGTAATTAAGACCATCCATAATCGCCCATTTTGCAACATTATTGAAAGCCCCGGCAATGTCCAAGAATACTCCTAGAGCATACTCCTTATATTCCAGGGATTTCTCTATGCTTATTACCACCCTATGCAATGCGGTGTCTACCGACTTGCCTTTGGTGTACGCATGCTGTGTTGTGGAGAGCAGCTTTCCATCCACGTTGGACTTTATGTACACATCTATCAGCCTCTCAAAGGTTTTGAGCAGAAATGATGTTAAGCTAATGGGTCTATAGTCTTTGGGATACACGTGACCGATCTTCCCCGCCTTTGGTAGAAAAGCTACACGAGCAGTTCTCCAAGAGTGCGGAACATGATTCAGTCTTATGCACCCATCGAATATTATTTTAAGCCATTCCACGACCGCCCTGCTTGAGAATTGTAGCATGGCCGGGAATATACCATCTGGGCCCGGCGATTTAAACTTAGAAAACGTCTTCATTGCCCACTCGATCTTGGTATCGGTCACCAAGCCCGGCACCACTAGCTCCGTGATCGAAGTGTGAGTGATGTCTGCTGGTTCTTCTAAACCGTCTCCCGATGGGAAATGTGTATCGAGAAGCACCTCAAGGGATTCCTCACTATCACGTGACCATTCCCCGTTCTCTTTCTTTATTAGTCCCTGGACTATGTTTCCCTTTGCTAGAACTTTTTTCAACCGTGCTGTTTCACTGGAGCACTCTATGTCCGTACAGAAACTTTTCCATGAGTTTCTCTTCGCCCTGGTAATTTCACGCTTGTAGATACTCAGTAGATCCCTGTACTCGTCCCGACACGCTTCGCTTTCCGCGGTCTTTGCGAGTTTAAACATTTCTTTTACCTGTCTTCTTAGAAGACTCAGCTCATTGCTCCACCATGGCGGCTTTGCTTTTCCTCTGAATCTTCTTAGAGGGCAAGCTTTGTTATACGCAGTCATAAGCGTCCTTGTTAGGAATTCATTCGACTCCTCCAGTTCCTCTACATTAGCAACCTCTTTGGGTTGTCCCAGTTTCGTTTCTACATGTTTCTGGAATTTAGTCCAATTCGTTGCCCTAAGGTTTCTAAAGGTTCCTCCCTTCTCTACCCTCTTTAGTGGGATGCTGAAGCTTATATACGCATGGTCGGAGAAGGATGGTCTATCGAGAACCATCCAATCATACCTTGATATATCACGCTCGGAGCTCAATGTAATATCCAGAACATTGCTGGATGTTGGACCAATGTATGTAGGAACATTTCCCCTGTTGGCTATCTGCAAATTGGTTTGCAGGATGTAACAAAATAGAGATTCGCCTCTCTCGTTCGTATCTGCTCCTCCCCACGCATTGTGGTGCGCATTTGCATCTGCGCCTATGACCAACCGCCCTTTGCGCCCTTCCTCCTGTACTAGCCTTTTGCACTCCATCGGTGGAACCTCCGCAGCATGGGCCATGTAGCAGGACGCCAGGATAAATGCCTGCTTATTCTTTTGCTCAACGGCCACCGCTACGAGATCCTCGGTGGTGTAATTAGGCAGCATATATGAATGCAGCTGTTTCCTTACCATTACTACAGCTCGCACCCGTCCTTCCGTTTGTGCGTAGTAAACGCCAAACCCGCGCGCGCTAAGTCCAGAAACCTTTCCTCCCGATGAGAGCCACGGCTCCTGGATCAGCGCCACGTCAAACGAACCCTCCTCAAGGGTTAGGAGGAGTTCGCTCGACGCCACTTTACTGTGTTGGAGGTTTATCTGTAGGACTCGCAGCACCATTGGGCTGTTTGTCCCCCTCCAGCACCTTCGTCTTGACGTCGTCGTCCTCCTCTTGCCCTTTTGGTTTAGAGTATTCGAGGCCCCCTTCAGCCCCTCGTGAATGTTGTGCCGTGTGTTCCTCTGTGCGAGTCACAGCACCATTTAGCGGTTGGTCCTCTTCTAGCACGTTCGTGGTGACATCGGGGACCTCCACATGTCTTTTTTCCCTTAGGCTTCTGAGGTCCTTTTCGACTTCGCCCACTTCCAGCGTGTTAGGATTTTTATCCTCGGGACTTCTTTTCCTGAGTCGCATGTAAATTTTGCCAGTGCCAAAGGACATTTTGCCAAGCTGCGTGTACAAAATATCCTCCGCCTGCTTGTTTATTTGGAAGATGTAGAACTGACCATCCTCGGTAGGCCGAGATACAGTAAGTACCTTCCAATCCTGTGTCGGTATGTTCGGATTCTGATTCTGCAGAAGTCGCAGTGTATCCTCCTACTTCATCACGCATGGTATCCATACCTTAACTTTTGGTACCGTGGGGATTTGCGCTTTATCCACCACCTCAAACCGCGCGTTCGTGCCTTGCCTTTGGAGGTTTGGAACGACTTCCTCCAGCCACCGCAAGCTCGCGATGTTGTCGCACGCTATCATCTTCACACCATTATACCATCCCCCCGAATCAAAGGTTGGAAGGGGCTTACTTGGTTGTTCCCGCATCATCTTAAGCATTAAGCTAATAAGCTCCCTTTCCACAGATCTCCACCTTTCAGTAGTCATTTGTCCGAACGGACTGCTACGATCAACCAGCGCCACAGTCAGTGACTGCTTTGCCACATCACTCATCTTCTCGGGAAAAGCAGGAGTCTTAGTGTTATCTCCCTTTAGAACCTCCGAGAACACCGGAGTCTTCGCGTTAACTCCCTTTAGCGCCTTCGAGAAAGCCGGAGTCTTAGCGTTATCTCCCTTTGGCTTATCTCCTACTTCCGTAGTTGGAACTTCCCTCTGACTGGCAGCTTTCGAGGTAGTTGCTACCTCGCTATTGGAACCCATCTGTCTTACAGCTTTGGGCCTACTTGTCTTGTCTATGCGACTGCCCTGCCTCGCGGCTCTAGGACTGGGTCCTTTCTGCCTCTTGAAAGCAGGCTTGTCGCCTTCTGCCGAACGTTGCCTCTTCATTCTGCCATTCGACGCTTCTTCCTCCTCGTACCGGTTGCTGAACCGAGGGTTTCTCGCAGCAACCTGCCTTCGACCTACTTCTACCGCTTCATGGGCCCATTCCAAGCGCTCGATCTCCACTTCTGTTGGGTGGACCACTGCTCCCAAGCGTTGTACAATTCTTAGTGCTGCACGGTACTGCGAGAGAGCTCTTTTACTTCCTCTGCTCCGTACCCTTCTCCACTCTTCTACTCCGTTTTCATTTGTGTGCTTCTCCAACACGGAGTTCATTGAATCAGCACTACTCTCGCTCCCCGAGTCCGACGCATCGCTTAATTCGTATTTGTCGTCCTTGGATTGCGACTCAGTCCTCCTCTTTACATCCTCCTTATTACATTCAGGTAATGAGTTGTTCATCTTGGTCGTACGACCACCTGCCCGACAAGGCGGGCTCAGCGGTCCAGTATTATATACGGGGAAAGAACCGTCCGCCACAGCAGCGCCCCTTACTGCGGTAAGGCCATAAATACTTCCCGAGATGGCCCGGTAACGGGAAGGCTCCGTTCGAATACAGCCGAATTTATCCCCTGGCTGCAAATCGTCCAATAGGCACGGTCCGCATAACACCCTGGATTAGGGGGTTGGCAGTTCTTGGTCACCGACATCCCGCCGCCCTCCTATGAGGCGAAACGGCGTAGATGTCAGTCCTAAACAGCTCCGCCTCATAGTCGGGCGCTATGGAGTTCGGCTAAGCCCTCACACCAACGACAAGGTGCCTACCCTAGTGAGGGTTTTAATGGCTATATCAGCATTAATTATCAAATGCATATTTACCTGTTGATGAATATTTAGACTATTTTTGTAGCAGGGTAGCATATTAGACTGATTTAAATATTTGGGATTAAATTGTTGCCTGTTTACACTACAAGTGATTCGCTTACAAACATGTCAAAACTCATTTTTATTTATATAGATCAGGCAAAGTACTTGTAGTAATCACGGATAATACAACAAAATGTACGCTAAGATAGATAGCAACCCCATTGTTTCGGCTATTCATTTAGAATTTATTTATGTTTTTTTTAGAAATTCAGCCGTTGCCAATCATTAAAAAGAAAAAAAATCAGACATCTGGCAACACCAATTTTTTATTTTTTTTCTAAAACCGAGCTCAAGTAGAGCATAAGAAAACAGCAGTAGAACGAAGTTTATGCGTAGACACGTTCGAAAGTGTTCGCTTACAAACATGTCAAAACTCATTTTTATTTATATAGATCAGGCAAAATACTTGAAGCAATCACGGCTAATACTACAAAATGTACGCTAAGATAGATAGCAACCCCATTGTTTCGGCTATTCATTTAGAATTTATTTATGTTTTTTTTAGAAATTCAGCCGTTGCCAATCATTAAAAAGAAAAAAAAATCAGACATCTGGCAACACCATTTTTTTATTTTTTTTTTTCTAAAACCGAGCTCAAGTAGAGCATAAGAAAACAGCAGTAGAACGAAGTTTATGCGTAGACACGTTCGAAAGCGATTCGCTTACAAACATGTCAAAACTCATTTTTATTTATATAGATAAGGCAAAGTACCTGTAGTAATCACGGCTAATACTACAAAATGTATGCTAAGATAGGTAGCAACACCATTGTTTCGGCTATTCATTTAGAATTAATTTATGTTTTTTTTTAAGAAATTCAGACGTTGCCAATCATTAAAAAAAATCAGACATCTGGCAACACCAAATTTTCTCTAAAACCGAGTTCAAGTAGATTAAAAAAAAAAAAACAGACATCTGGGAACAGCAATTTTTTTTTTCTAAAACCGAGTTCAAGTAGGGTGTAAGAAAACAGCAGTAGAACGAAGTTTATGCGTAGAGCCGTTCGAAAGTGATTCGCTTACAAACATGTCAGAACTCATTTTTATTTATATAGATAAGGCAAAGTACTTGTAGTAATCACGGCTAATATTACAAAATGTACGCTAAGATATATAGCAACCCCATTGTTTCGGCTATTCATTTAGAATTTATTTATGTTTTTTTAAGAAATTCAGCCGTTGCCAATCATAAAAAAAAAATCAGACAACTGGCAGCACCATTTTTTTTCTTTCTAAAACCGAGTTCAAGTAGAGCATAAGAAAACAGCAGTAGAACGAAGTTTATGCGTAGAGGCGTTCGAAAGTGATTCGCTTACCAACATGTCAAAACTAATTTTTATTTATATAGATAAGGCAAAATACTTGTAGCAATCACGGCTAATACTAGAAAATATAAGCTAAGATAGACAGCAACCCCATTGTTTCGGCTATCCATTTAGAATTTATTTATGTTTTTTTAAGAAATTCAGCCTTTGCCAATTATAAAAAAAAAATCAGACCTCGGGCAACACCAATTTTTTTTTTTTCTAAACCCGAGCACAAGTCGAGCATAAGAAAACAGCAGCAGAACGAAGTTTGTACTTAGAGCCGTTCGAAAGTGATTCGCTTACAAACATGTCAAAACTCATTTTTATTTATATAGATAAGGCAAAGTACTTGTAGCAATCACGGCTAATACAACAAAATGTACGCTAAGATAGATAGCAACCCCATTGCTTCGGCTATTCATTTAGAATTTATTTATGTTTTTTTTGAGAAATTCCGCCGTTGCCAATCATTAAAAAAAAAATCAGACATCTGGCAACACCAGTCTTTTTTCTAAAACCGAGTTCAAGTGGAGCATAAGAAAACAGCAGTAGAAAGAAGTTTATGCGTAGAGCCGTTCGAAAGTGATTCGCTTACAAACATGTCAAAACTCATTTTTATTTATATAGATAAGGCAAAGTACTTGTAGCAATCACGGCTAATACTACAAAATGTACGCTAAGATAGATAGCAACCCCATTGTTTCGGCTATTCATTTAGAATTTATTTATGTTTTTTTAAGAAATTCAGCCGTTGCCAATCATAAAAAAAAATCAGACAACTGGTAACACCAATTTTTTTTTTCTAAAACCGATTTCAAGTAGAGCATAAGAAAACAGCAATAGAACGAAATTTATGCGTAGAGCCGTTCGAAAGTGATTCGCTTACAAACATGTCAAAATTCATTTTTATTTATATAGATAAGGCAAAGTACTTGTAGCAATCAAGGCTAATACTACAAAATGTACGCTAAGATAGATAGCAACCCCATTGTTTCGGCTATTCAATTAGAATTTATTTATATTTTTTTTAAGAAATTCAGCCGTTGCCAATCATTAGAAAAAAAAAACAGACATCTGGCAACACCAACTTTTTTTCTAAAACCGAGTTCAAGTAGGGTGTAAGAAAACAGCAGTAGAACGAAGTTTATGCGTAGAGCCGTTCGAAAATGATTCGCTTACAAACATGTCAAAACTCATTTTTATTTATATAGATCAGGCAAAGTACTTGTAGCAATCACGATTAAATACAACAAAATGTACGCTAAGATAGATAGCAACCCCATTGCTTCGGCTATTCACTTAGAATTTATTTATGTTTTTTTAAGAAATTCAGCCGTTGCCAATCTAAAAAAAAATCAGACATCTGGCAACACCAATTTTTTTTCTAAAACCGAGTTCAAGTAGAGCATAAGAAACCAGCAGTAGGACGAAGTTTATGCGTAGAGCCGTTCGAAAGTGATTCGCTTACAAACATGTAAAAACTCATTTTTATTTATATAGATAAGGCAAAATACTTGTAGCAATCAAGGCTAACACTAGAAAATGTACGCTAAGATAGATAGCAACTCCATTGTTTCGGCTATTCATTTAGACTTTATTTATGTTTTTTAAGAAATTCAGCCGCTGCCAATCATAAAAAAAAATCAGACATCTGTCAACACCAATTATTTTTTTTCGAAAACCGAGTTCGAAAGTAATTCGCTTACAAACATGTCAAAACTCATTTTTATTTATATAGATAAGGCAAAGTACTTGTAGCAATCAAGGCTAATACTAGAAAATGTATGCTAAGATATATAGCAACCCCATGGTTTCGGCTATTCAATTAGAATTTATTTATATAATTTTTTAAGAAATTCAGCCGTTGCCAATCATTAGAAAAAAAAACAGACATCTGGCAACACCAATTTTTTTTTTCTAAAACCGAGTTCAAGTAGGGTGTAAGAAAACAGCAGTAGAACGAAGTTTATGCGTAGAGTCCTTCGACAGTGATTCGCTTACATACATGTCAAAATTCATTTTTATTTATATAGATAAGACAAAGTACTTGTAGCAATCACGGCTAATACTAGAAAATGTACGCTAAGATAGATAGCAACCCCATTGTTTCGGCTATTCATTTAGAATTTATTTATGTTTTTTTTGCGAAACTCAGCCGTTGGAAATCATAAAAAAAAAATCAGACATCTGGCAACACCACTTTTTTTCTAAAACCGAGTTCAAGTAGAGCATAAGAAAAGAGCAGTAGAACGAAGTTTATGCGTAGAGCCGTGCGAAAGTGATTCGCTTACAAACATGTCAAAACTCATTTTTATTTATATAGATAAGGCAAAGTACTTGTAGCAATCACGGCTAATACTACAAAATATACGCTAAGATAGATAGCAACTCCATTGTTTCGGCTATTCATTTAGAATTTATTTATGTTTTTTTAGAAATTCAGCCGTTGCCAATTATTAAAAAAAAATCAGACATCTGGCAACACCATTTTTTATAATTTTTTTTTTTTCTAAAACCGAGCTCAAGTATAAGAAAAGAGCAGTAGAACGAAGTTTATGCGTAGAGCCGTGCGAAAGTGATTCGCTTACAAACATGTCAAAACTCATTTTTATTTATATAGATAAGGCAAAGTACTTGTAGCAATCACGGCTAATACTACAAAATATACGCTAAGATAGATAGCAACTCCATTGTTTCGGCTATTCATTTAGAATTTATTTATGTTTTTTTAGAAATTCAGCCGTTGCCAATTATTAAAAAAAAATCAGACATCTGGCAACACCATTTTTTATAATTTTTTTTTTTTCTAAAACCGAGCTCAAGTAGAGCATAAGAAAACAGCAGTAGAACGAAGTTTATGCGTACAGTCGTTCGAAAGTGATTCGCTTACCAACATGTCAAAACTCATTTTTATTTATATGGATAAGGCAAAATACTTGTAGCAATCACGGTTAATACTAGAAAATGTACGCTAAAATAGATAGCAACTCCATTGTTTCGGCTATTCATTTAGAATTTATTTATGTTTTTTTAAGAAATTCAGCCGTTGCCAATCATAAAAAAAAATCAGACATCTGGCAACACCAATTATTTTTTTCGAAAACCGAGTTCAAATAGAGCATAAGAAAACAGCAGTAGAACGAAATTTATGCGTAGAGCCGTTCGAAAGTGATTCGCTTACAAACATGTCAAAACTCATTTTTATTTATATAGATAAGGCAAAGTACTTGTAGCAATCACGGCTAATACTAGAAAATGTACGCTAAGATAGATAGCAACCCCATTGTTTCGGCTATTCATTTAGAATTTATTTATGTTTTTTTCGCGAAATTCAGCCGTGGTAAATCATTAAAAAAAATCAGACATCTGGCAACACCACTTTTTTTTCTAAAACCGAGTTCAAGTAGAGCATAAGAAAACAGCAGTAGAACGAAGTTTATGCGTAGAGCCGTGCGAAAGTGATTCGCTTACAAACATGTCAAAACTCATTTTTATTTATATAGATAAGGCAAAGTACTTGTAGCAATCACGGCTAATACTAGAAAATGTACCCTAAGACAGATAGCAACCCCATTGTTTCGGGTATTCATTTAGAATTTATTTATGTTTTTTAAGAAATTCAGCCGTTGCCAATCATAAAAAAAAATCAGACATCTGGTAACACCAATTTTTTTTTTCTAAAACCGAGTTCAAGTAGAGCATAAGAAAACAGCAGTAGAACGAAGTTTATGAGTAGAGCCGTTCGAAAGTGATTCGCTTACAAACATGTCAAAACTCATTTTTATTTATATAGATAAGCAAAGTACTTGTAGCAATCACGGCTAATCACGGCCTTGCGGATGCCGTTCGGAGTCGGCATAAAACATGTAGGTCCCGTTCGGCCAATTTGGGAAAATCAAGAGGAGCACGACGCAAATTGGAAGAGAAGCTCGGCCTTAGATCTCTTCGGAGGTTAAAGCGCCTTACATTTTTTTTTTTTAAGTTCAAGTAGAGTATAAGAAAACAGCAGTAGAACGAAGTGTATGCGTAGAGCCGTTCGAAAGTGATCCGCTTACAAACTAGCCAAAACTCATTTTTATTTATATAGATAAGGCAAAGTACTTGTAGCAATCACGGCTAATACTACAAAATGTACGCTAAGATAGATAGCAACTCCATTGTTTCGGCTATTCATTTAGAAAATCGAGTTCAAGTAGGGTGTAAGAAAACAGCAGTAGAACGAAGTTTATGCGTAGAGCCGTTCGAAAGTGATTCGCTTACAAACATGTCAAAACTAATTTTTATTTATATAGATAAGGCAAAGTACTTGTAGCAATCACGGCTAATACTACAAAAACTACAAATTTAGAATTTATTTATGTTTTTTTTTAAGAAGTTCAGCCTTTGCAAGTCATGAAAAAAAAATCAGACATCTGGTAACACCAATTTTTTTTTTCTAAAACCGAGTTCAAGTAGAGCATAAGAAAACAGCAGTAGAACGAAGTTTATGCGTAGAGCCGTTCGAAAGTGATTCGCTTACAAATATGTCAAAACTCATTTTTATTTATATAGATAAGGCGGAGTACTTGTAGCAATCACGACTAACACAATAAAATGTACGCTAAGATAGATAGCAACCCCATTGTTTCAGCTATTCATTGAGAATTTATTTATGTTTTTTAAGAAATTCAGCCGTTGCCAATCATTCAAAACAAAAAAAATCAGACATCTGGCAACACCAATTTTTCTTTCTAAAGCCGAGATCAAGTAGAGCATAAGAAAACAGCAGTAGAACGAAGTTTATACGTAGAGCCGTTCGAAAGTGATTCGCTTACAAACATGTCAAAACTCATTTTTATTTATATAGATAAGGCAGAATACTTGTAGCAATCACGGCTAATACTACAAAATGTACGCTAAGAAAGATAGCAATCCCATTGTTTCGGCTATTCATTTAGAATTTATTTATGTTTTTTTAAGAAATTCAGCTGTTGCCAATCACTAAAAAAAATTAGACATCTGGCAACACCATTTTTTTTTTTTTAAACCGAGTTCAAGTAGAGCATAGGAAAACAGCAGTAGAACGAAGTTTATGCGTAGAGCCGTTCGAAAGTGTATAAAAGGTTAAAAAGTAATAAAAAGAGTTGTGACGTTGATGAGTGAATTCCGAATGTCTCTTTATTCAAATATTTCAGCTTTTTTATATTAAATTATTCTAAACATATTCTTACATACATATTTAAATTTAAGCATACATACTTACATGCATATCTACCTTAAGAATACATACTTACATACCTACATACAACTCGACACAAAATATGTACCTGCACATCTGTGTTGAGCTGCGACTTCTATGGGAAATCCAAACCTTGCAAATTTGCTGGAATTCAAATTTATTTGGTTGTGTGTTGTACACAACTATTTTAATGGCTATGTCAGCATTAATTATCAAATGCATATTTATGTGTTGATGAACATTTAGACTATTTTTGTAGCAGGGTAGCATATTAGACTGTTTTAAATATTTGGGATAAATTGTTGGCTGTTTACACTACATCTCCTTGTTTTCAGAATGTTTATGCATTTGGAGAATGCATGAGCATTCCATTTTTATAAATTAATTCTACTTTTGTATTTTATGTTTGTGGGTTGAACTTTTTCTTATTCTACTAATTTAAGTATATTTTTGTGTATTTTTATTTTCTTATTATTTATGATATTGCTATTCTCTTTGTTACTGAGAAATTTTTGCTTATCCTCATTTCCTATTCTAGATGGGATTAAAGTGTCATTATTTTTATTATTAGTATTTTCTTCTTTATAGGGTATTAGAGTAAAATTATTATTTTTATCGAGTTCTTCTACCTTATAGGGAATTAATGTAAAATTGTTGTTTTCATCGTTATAGGCCCTTTATATGTCCTGATTCATTTTTTACTAACACTACATCTCCTATATTTATTTCCTTATAGTGAATATTTTTATCATAACTAATCTTTTTTTTTTCTTTAGCCTCTTTTACTAATTTAAAAGCTCTATCCTGTGCTATTTGTAACCTATATTTAATTTCTTTATCGTAAGCCTCATAATTGTACAATGGGCTTACCATATAAAAGATTAAAGCGTATAGAATAGGATGATGGTTACAGTCATCATTGGCTGAAAATTGTCATTGTTCTAAAGAGCGGGATCTTTGAGCGTATGATATACAGTAGATTGGATAAATTCAGTTGCTGCTAGAGCAAGAAGTAGTTATATAGTGATAATTGATTAAACCAATGGGTACAGTTGATGCAAAAAAAAAAATTTTTCATATCTTTTCTTATACCATTTTTCATATTTTCCAGCAATATTTTTATTAGGTCTTATGTGCCATGCGATTTTCTGGGTGGCCTTCCCAGATGGGATCGTCATGATATTTATGACGAATTTTTTTTTTTTTTTTTAATTTTTGTCGACATTTGTCACATGCATAACTTCTGGCGTTAATGCAAATATTAGATCTCAACAATCTGGTTGCTTGTATTACGCTACACTTTTTCTATCCTTTTGGATGAAAACGAGCGTGACATGTCTAATTGCAAATTTATTTATTAAGCGCTTTATTTATAATAAGGTTCTCTTTGTGACTTACTTACGTAAGGTTTTTAGTCAAGCATTATGTTGCGAAAGGTTTGTGGTATAAATCTTCTACTTTGACAGCTACTACTGTGAATTAGCAAATTCTTGAACTTAGACAGTGCTAATAAAGCTGCCTTAATAAATTCTTCTATTGGGTGAGGCATTTTGCAGTGATTCATTTGTAATATTTACTGTTCTTATCGAAACTGGGTTGAATTTAGAGGATTTATGGTGCTAAATTTGAATATTATATCAATAGCACGATTCAGCAGGATGAAACTGCTAGCCAAACATCTGAAATGTTTGGGTTAATTTTTGGCTCTGGTTCAGCTGGTGGTTTATATTTTAATATTCTATTCTCTGATGTTTCAGAGTTTCTTTTTCCTACCTCGTAACCAGCTATGGGGTTAATTTTTGTCCACAAAGACATTTTAAAGAGATGATATGATTAAAAGAGAAAACTAAAGAGAAAAAAAAAAAATTTTAATTCTGTTTCTTTGAAGGTGGGAAAATGCTAATTTAGGCTTATTTCTCTGTTTTTACGTTTATTATATTAAGCATTCCATTTTACTTTTATTATAATTTTTTTTCTTATATAGTTAGCATTATAAAAGTTATTATTTAAAAGGTTTATTTCTAAAAATGTTTGTTCTTAAGAAAAATTTGTTTAATTTAACACTTTTGACATTTCTAATATTTCTTAAAAAATTTTCTGAACATTTTTTCAAATGATGAATAATTAAATACAGTTTATTTTTCCTTGTTTAATTATTGAAAATTAATTCCTATGCTATTTTCTTTTTTTTCGTTTTGTTTTCTATGCCATTTTGGGTTTAAAAAACATCAGTAAACATTTAAAAAAAAATTATTTTTTTTGTCATATTTAAGGAGTTTTATGAAAACGACCTAAGCATTTGATTTTGATTTTGTATGCCCTTTTCTGGGACCATAGCTCAAAAATTAGTAAAAAAAAGTTTTTACAGCAGAAATTTCAATTTTTGCTTGTCAATAGGCAGCCGTTAGGTTGCCCGAATATTTTTTCCTGCTTAGAAATAATGTCTAAATTGTTAAAACTATTTCAAAATTAAGCTGATGATTATACTTATTATGCATACTTATACTTATGCTGCCAGTCCTGTTGTTATGCCACCTTATTACCGATTATACCACCTTATCACTGTTTGTTCCTTCCAAGGTAATATCAATATTTTTACTGGTCATATCCACTGCTCCTGCATCATTTCGATTATAAAGCCCGTAAATTATCATAAAAATTGCTAAATGACGTCATTTTTGAGTGCTCCAAATTGGTCGCATTCACTACTCCTGCATCAGTTCGATTATAAAGCCCATAAATTGCTAAATGATGTCATTCTTGAGTGCTCCAAATAGGTCATATCCACTGCTCCTGCATCAGTTCGATTATAAAGCCCGTAAGTTATCATAAAAATTGCTAAACATCATTTGCTTCTTTTACAAGGCTTAGGCTGTAATCAGCCAGTAAAATCCTTGCCAGCTATGAAATTAGGCTGAAAATTCAGCCAGTAGAATCATAGGCAGGATCGCCATATAAAAGGCGTATCCTTGCCAGCTATGAAATTAGGCTGAAAATTCAGCCAGTAGAATCATAGGCAGGATCGCCATATAAAAGGCGTATCCTTACCAGCTATGAAATTAGGCTGAAAAATCAGCCACCAGAATCATAGGCAGGATCGTAATATAAAAAAGGTTAAAAAGTAATAAAAAGAGTTGTGACGTTGATGAGTGAATTCCGAATGTCTCTTTATTCAAATATTTCAGCTTATTTATATTAAATTATTCTAAACATACTCTTACATACATATTTACATTTAAGCATACATACTTACATGCATATCTACCTTAAGCATACATACTTACATACCAACATACAACTCGACACAAAATATGTAGCTACACATCTGTGTTGAGCTGCGACTTCTATGGGAAATGCAAACCTTGCAAATTTGCTGGAATTCAAATTTATTTGGTTTCGTGTTGTACACACCTGTTTTAATGGCTATGTCAGCATAAATTATCAAATTCATATTTATGTGTTGATGAACATTTAGACTATTTTTGTAGCAGGGTAGCATATTAGACTGATTTAAATATTTGGGATTAAATTGTTGGCTGTTTACACTACAAGTGATTCGCTTACAAACATGTCAAAACTCATTTTTATTTATATAGATAAGGCAAAGTACTTGTAGCAATTACGGCTTATACTACAAAATGTACGCTAAGATAGATAGCAACCCCATTGCTTCGGCTATTCATTGAGAATTTATTTATGTTTTTTTTTTTAAAATTCAGCAGTTGCCAATCATTAAAAAAAAAAATCAGACATCTGGCAACACCAATATTTTTTTTTTTAAAACCGAGTTCAAGTAGAGCATAAGAAAACAGCAGTAGAACGATAGCAACCCCATTGTTTCGGCTATTCATTGAGAATTTATTTATGTTTTTTTTTAAAGAAATTCAGCCGTTGCCAATCATTACAAAAAAAAATCAGACAACTGGCAACACCAATTTTTTTTTCCAAAACCGAGTTCAAGTAGAGCATAAGAAAACAGCAGTAGAACGAAGTTTATGCGTAGAGCCGTTCAAAAGTGATTCGCTTACAAACATGTTAAAACTCATTTTTATTTATATAGATAAGGCAAAGTACTTGTAGCAATCACGGCTAATACTACAAAATGTACACTAAGATAGATAGCAACCCCATTGTTTCGGCTATTCATTGAGAATTTATTTATGTTTTTTTTAAGAAATTCAGCCGTTGCCAATCACTCAAAAAAAAAAAATCTGTCATCTGGCAACACCAATATATTTTTTTTCTAAAACCGAGTTCAAGTAGAGCATAAGAAAACAGCAGTAGAACGAAGTTTATGCGTAGAGCCTTTCGAAAGTGATTCGCTTACAAACATGCCAAAACTCATTTTTATTTATATAGATAAGGCAAAGTACTTGTAGCAGTAACGGCTAATACTACAAAATGTACGCTAAGATAGATAGCAACCCGATTGTTTCGGCTATTCATTTGGAGTTTATTTATGTTTTTTAAGAAATTCAGCCGTTGCCAATCATTAAAAAAAACAAGCAGACATCTGGCAACACCATTTTTTTTTTTCTAAAACCGAGTTCAAGTGGAGCATAAGAAAACAGCAGTAGAACGAAGTTTATGCGTAGAGCCGTTCGAAAGTGATTCGCTTACAAACATGTCAAAACTCATTTTTATTTATATATGTAGATAAGGCAAAGTACTTATAGCAATCACGGCTAATACTACATTGTTTCGGCTATTCATTTAGAATTTATTTCTGTTTTTTTTAAGAAAATCAGCCGTTGCCAATCATTACAAAAAAAAAAATCAGACATCTGTTAACACCAATTTTTTTTTTTTCTAAAACCGAGTTCAAGTAGAGCATAAGAAAACAGCAGTAGAACGAAGTTTATGCGTAGAGCCTTTCGAAAGTGATTCGCTTACAAACATGTCATTATATAGATAAGGCAAAGTACTTGTAGCAATCACGGCTAATACTACAAAATGTACGCTAAGATAGATAGCAACCCCATTGTTTCGCTATTCATTTGGAATTTATTTATGTTTTTTAAGAAATTCAGCGGTTGCCAATCACTCAAAAAAAAAAATCAGACATCTGGCAACACCAATATATTTTTTTTTCTAAAACCGAGTTCAAGTAGAGCATAAGAAAACAGCAGTAGAACGAAGTTTATGCGTAGAGCCGTTCGAAATTGATTCGCTTACAAACATGTCAAAACTCATTTTTCTTTATATAGATGAGGAAAAGTACTTATAGCAATCACGGCTAATACTAAAAAATGTGCGCTAAGATGGATAGCAACCCCATTGCTTCGGCTATTCATTCAGAATTTATTTGTTTTTTTAAGAAATTCAGCCATTGCCAATGATTAAAAAAAAAGCAGACATCTGGCAACACCAATTTTTTTTTCTAAAACCGAGTTCAAGTGGAGCATAAGAAAACAGCAGTAGAACGAAGTTTATGCGTAGAGCCGTTCGAAAGTGATTCGCTTACAAACATGACAAAACTAATTTTTATTTATATAGATAAGGCAAAGTACTTGTAGCAATCACGGCTAATACTACAAAAACTACAAATTTAGAATTTATTTATGTTTTTTTTTAAGAAGTTCAGCCTTTGCAAGTCATGAAAAAAAAATCAGACATCTGGTAACACCAATTTTTTTTTTTCTAAAACCGAGTTCAAGTAGAGCATAAGAAAACAGCAGTAGAACGAAGTTTATGCGTAGAGCCGTTCGAAAGTGATTCGCTTACAAATATGTCAAAACTCATTTTTATTTATATAGATAAGGCGGAGTACTTGTAGCAATCACGACTAATACAATAAAATGTACGCTAAGATAGATAGCAACCCCATTGTTTCAGCTATTCATTGATAATTTATTTATGTTTTTTAAGAAATTCAGCCGTTGCCAATCATTCAAAACAAAAAAAATCAGACATCTGGCAACACCAATTTTTCTTTCTAAAGCCGAGATCAAGTAGAGCATAAGAAAACAGCAGTAGAACGAAGTTTATACGTAGAGCCGTTCGAAAGTGATTCGCTTACAAACATGTCAAAACTCATTTTTATTTATATAGATAAGGCAGAATACTTGTAGCAATCACGGCTAATACTACAAAATGTACGCTAAGAAAGATAGCAATCCCATTGTTTCGGCTATTCATTTAGAATTTATTTATGTTTTTTTAAGAAATTCAGCTGTTGCCAATCACTAAAAAAAATTAGACATCTGGCAACACCATTTTTTTTTTTTAAACCGAGTTCAAGTAGAGCATAGGAAAACAGCAGTAGAACGAAGTTTATGCGTAGAGCCGTTCGAAAGTGTATAAAAGGTTAAAAAGTAATAAAAAGAGTTGTGACGTTGATGAGTGAATTCCGAATGTCTCTTTATTCAAATATTTCAGCTTTTTTATATTAAATTATTCTAAACATATTCTTACATACATATTTAAATTTAAGCATACATACTTACATGCATATCTACCTTAAGAATACATACTTACATACCTACATACAACTCGACACAAAATATGTACCTGCACATCTGTGTTGAGCTGCGACTTCTATGGGAAATCCAAACCTTGCAAATTTGCTGGAATTCAAATTTATTTGGTTGTGTGTTGTACACAACTATTTTAATGGCTATGTCAGCATTAATTATCAAATGCATATTTATGTGTTGATGAACATTTAGACTATTTTTGTAGCAGGGTAGCATATTAGACTGTTTTAAATATTTGGGATAAATTGTTGGCTGTTTACACTACATCTCCTTGTTTTCAGAATGTTTATGCATTTGGAGAATGCATGAGCATTCCATTTTTATAAATTAATTCTACTTTTGTATTTTATGTTTGTGGGTTGAACTTTTTCTTATTCTACTAATTTAAGTATATTTTTGTGTATTTTTATTTTCTTATTATTTATGATATTGCTATTCTCTTTGTTACTGAGAAATTTTTGCTTATCCTCATTTCCTATTCTAGATGGGATTAAAGTGTCATTATTTTTATTATTAGTATTTTCTTCTTTATAGGGTATTAGAGTAAAATTATTATTTTTATCGAGTTCTTCTACCTTATAGGGAATTAATGTAAAATTGTTGTTTTCATCGTTATAGGCCCTTTATATGTCTGATTCATTTTTTACTAACACTACATCTCCTATATTTATTTCCTTATAGTGAATATTTTTATCATAACTAATCTTTTGTTTTTCTTTAGCCTCTTTTACTAATTTAAAAGCTCTATCCTGTGCTATTTGTAACCTATATTTAATTTCTTTATCGTAAGCCTCATAATTGTACAATGGGCTTACCATATAAAAGATTAAAGCGTATAGAATAGGATGATGGTTACAGTCATCATTGGCTGAAAATTGTCATTGTTCTAAAGAGCGGGATCTTTGAGCGTATGATATACAGTAGATTGGATAAATTCAGTTGCTGCTAGAGCAAGAAGTAGTTATATAGTGATAATTGATTAAACCAATGGGTACAGTTGATGCAAAAAAAAAAATTGTTCATATCTTTTCTTATACCATTTTTCATATTTTCCAGCAATATTTTTATTAGGTCTTATGTGCCATGCGATTTTCTGGGTGGCCTTCCCAGATGGGATCGTCATGATATTTATGACGAATTTTTTTTTTTTTTTTTAATTTTTGTCGACATTTGTCACATGCATAACTTCTGGCGTTAATGCAAATATTAGATCTCAACAATCTGGTTGCTTGTATTACGCTACACTTTTTCTATCCTTTTGGATGAAAACGAGCGTGACATGTCTAATTGCAAATTTATTTATTAAGCGCTTTATTTATAATAAGGTTCTCTTTGTGACTTACTTACGTAAGGTTTTTAGTCAAGCATTATGTTGCGAAAGGTTTGTGGTATAAATCTTCTACTTTGACAGCTACTACTGTGAATTAGCAAATTCTTGAACTTAGACAGTGCTAATAAAGCTGCCTTAATAAATTCTTCTATTGGGTGAGGCATTTTGCAGTGATTAATTTGTAATATTTACTGTTCTTATCGAAACTGGGTTGAATTTAGAGGATTTATGGTGCTAAATTTGAATATTATATCAATAGCACGATTCAGCAGGATGAAACTGCTAGCCAAACATCTGAAATGTTTGGGTTAATTTTTGGCTCTGGTTCAGCTGGTGGTTTATATTTTAATATTCTATTCTCTGATGTTTCAGAGTTTCTTTTTCCTAACTCGTAACCAGCTATGGGGTTAATTTTTGTCCACAAAGACATTTTAAAGAGATGATATGATTAAAAGAGAAAACTAAAGAGAAAAAAAAAAATTTTAATTCTGTTTCTTTGAAGGTGGGAAAATGCTAATTTAGGCTTATTTCTCTGTTTTTACGTTTATTATATTAAGCATTCCATTTTACTTTTATTATAATTTTTTTTCTTATATAGTTAGCATTATAAAAGTTATTATTTAAAAGGTTTATTTCTAAAAATGTTTGTTCTTAAGAAAAATTTGTTTAATTTAACACTTTTGACATTTCTAATATTTCTTAAAAAATTTTCTGAACATTTTTTCAAATGATGAATAATTAAATACAGTTTATTTTTCCTTGTTTAATTATTGAAAGTTAATTCCTATGCTATTTTCTTTTTTTTTCGTTTTGTTTTCTATGCCATTTTGGGTTTAAAAAACATCAGTAAACATTTAAAAAAAAATTATTTTTTTTGTCATATTTAAGGAGTTTTATGAAAACGACCTAAGCATTTGATTTTGATTTTGTATGCCCTTTTCTGGGACCATAGCTCAAAAATTAGTAAAAAAAAAGTTTTTACAGCAGAAATTTCAATTTTTGCTTGTCAATAGGCAGCCGTTAGGTTGCCCGAATATTTTTTCCTGCTTAGAAATAATGTCTAAATTGTTAAAACTATTTCAAAATTAAGCTGATGATTATACTTATTATGCATACTTATACTTATGCTGCCAGTCCTGTTGTTATGCCACCTTATTACCGATTATACCACC
Source organism: Eurosta solidaginis (assembly GCF_040869045.1). Classification (NCBI taxonomy): domain Eukaryota; kingdom Metazoa; phylum Arthropoda; class Insecta; order Diptera; family Tephritidae; genus Eurosta; species Eurosta solidaginis. Next base: position 226,572,716 of record NC_090319.1, on the reverse strand, counting down.
TTATCACTGTTTGTTCCTTCCAAGGTAATATCAATATTTTTACTGGTCATATCCACTGCTCCTGCATTATTTCGATTATAAAGCCCGTAAATTATCATAAAAATTGCTAAATGACGTCATTTTTGAGTGCTCCAAATTGGTCGCATTCACTACTCCTGCATCAGTTCGATTATAAAGCCCATAAATTGCTAAATGATGTCATTCTTGAGTGCTCCAAATTGGTCATATCCACTGCTCCTGCATCAGTTCGATTATAAAGCCCGTAAGTTATAATAAAAATTGCTAAACATCATTTGCTTCTTTTACAAGGCTTAGGCTGTAATCAGCCAGTAAAATCCTTGCCAGCTATGAAATTAGGCTGAAAATTCAGCCAGTAGAATCATAGGCAGGATCGCCATATAAAAGGCGTATCCTTGCCAGCTATGAAATTAGGCTGAAAATTCAGCCAGTAGAATCATAGGCAGGATCGCCATATAAAAGGCGTATCCTTACCAGCTATGAAATTAGGCTGAAAAATCAGCCACCAGAATCATAGGCAGGATCGTAATATAAAAAAGGTTAAAAAGTAATAAAAAGAGTTGTGACGTTGATGAGTGAATTCCGAATGTCTCTTTATTCAAATATTTCAACTTATTTATATTAAATTATTCTAAACATACTCTTACATACATATTTACATTTAAGCATACATACTTACATGCATATCTACCTTAAGCATACATACTTACATACCAACATACAACTCGACACAAAATATGTAGCTACACATCTGTGTTGAGCTGCGACTTCTATGGGAAATGCAAACCTTGCAAATTTGCTGGAATTCAAATTTATTTGGTTTCGTGTTGTACACACCTGTTTTAATGGCTATGTCAGCATAAATTATCAAATTCATATTTATGTGTTGATGAACATTTAGACTATTTTTGTAGCAGGGTAGCATATTAGACTGATTTAAATATTTGGGATTAAATTGTTGGCTGTTTACACTACAAGTGATTCGCTTACAAACATGTCAAAACTCATTTTTATTTATATAGATAAGGCAAAGTACTTGTAGCAATTACGGCTTATACTACAAAATGTACGCTAAGATAGATAGCAACCCCATTGCTTCGGCTATTCATTGAGAATTTATTTATGTTTTTTTTTTAGAAATTCAGCAGTTGCCAATCATTAAAAAAAAAATCAGACATCTGGCAACACCAATATTTTTTTTTTTAAACCGAGTTCAAGTAGAGCATAAGAAAACAGCAGTAGAACGAAGTTTATGCGTAGAGCCTTTCGAAAGTGATTCGCTTACAAACATGTCAAAACTCATTTTTATTTATATAGATAAGGAAAAGTACTTGTAGCAATCACCGCTAATACTACAAAATGTACGCTAAGATAGATAGAAACCCCATTGTTTCGCTATTCATTTGGAACTTATTTATGTTTTTTAAGAAATTCAGCCGTTGCCAATCATTAAAAAAAATCAGACATCTGGCAACACCAATTTTTTTTTTTTCTAAAATCGAGTTCAAGTGGAGCATAAGAAAACAGCAGTAGAACGAAGTTTATGCCTAGAGCCATTCGAAAGTGATTCCCTTACAAACATGTCAAAACTCATTTTTATTTATATAGATAAGGCAAAGTACTTGTAGCAATCACGGCTAATACTACAAAATGTACGCTAACATAGATAGCAACCCCATTGTTTCGGCTATTCATTGAGAATTTATTTATGTTTTTTTTTAAAGAAATTCAGCCGTTGCCAATCATTACAAAAAAAAATCAGACAACTTGCAACACCAATTTTTTTTTCCAAAACCGAGTTCAAGTAGAGCATAAGAAAACAGCAGTAGAACGAAGTTTATGCGTAGAGCCGTTCAAAAGTGATTCGCTTACAAACATGTTAAAACTCATTTTTATTTATATAGATAAGGCAAAGTACTTGTAGCAATCACGGCTAATACTACAAAATGTACACTAAGATAGATAGCAACCCCATTGTTTCGGCTATTCATTGAGAATTTATTTATGTTTTTTTTAAGAAATTCAGCCGTTGCCAATCACTCAAAAAAAAAAAATCTGACATCTGGCAACACCAATATATTTTTTTTCTAAAACCGAGTTCAAGTAGAGCATAAGAAAACAGCAGTAGAACGAAGTTTATGCGTAGAGCCTTTCGAAAGTGATTCGCTTACAAACATGCCAAAACTCATTTTTATTTATATAGATAAGGCAAAGTACTTGTAGCAATAACGGCTAATACTACAAAATGTACGCTAAGATAGATAGCAACCCGATTGTTTCGGCTATTCATTTGGAATTTATTTATGTTTTTTAAGAAATTCAGCCGTTGCCAATCATTAAAAAAAACAAGCAGACATCTGGCAACACCAATTTTTTTTTCTAAAACCGAGTTCAAGTGGAGCATAAGAAAACAGCAGTAGAACGAAGTTTATGCGTAGAGCCGTTCGAAAGTGATTCGCTTACAAACATGTCAAAACTCATTTTTATTTATATATGTAGATAAGGCAAAGTACTTATAGCAATCACGGCTAATACTACATTGTTTCGGCTATTCATTTAGAATTTATTTCTGTTTTTTTTAAGAAAATCAGCCGTTGCCAATCATTACAAAAAAAAAAATCAGACATCTGGTAACACCAATTTTTTTTTTTTCTAAAACCGAGTTCAAGTAGAGCATAAGAAAACAGCAGTAGAACGAAGTTTATGCGTAGAGCCTTTCGAAAGTGATTCGCTTACAAACATGTCATTATATAGATAAGGCAAAGTACTTGTAGCAATCACGGCTAATACTACAAAATGTACGCTAAGATAGATAGCAACCCCATTGTTTCGCTATTCATTTGGAATTTATTTATGTTTTTTAAGAAATTCAGCGGTTGCCAATCACTCAAAAAAAAAATCAGACATCTGGCAACACCAATATATTTTTTTTTCTAAAACCGAGTTCAAGTAGAGCATAAGAAAACAGCAGTAGAACGAAGTTTATGCGTAGAGCCGTTCGAAATTGATTCGCTTACAAACATGTCAAAACTCATTTTTCTTTATATAGATGAGGAAAAGTACTTATAGCAATCACGGCTAATACTAAAAAATGTGCGCTAAGATGGATAGCAACCCCATTGCTTCGGCTATTCATTTAGAATTTATTTGTTTTTTTAAGAAATTCAGCCATTGCCAATGATTAAAAAAAAAGCAGACATCTGGCAACACCAATTTTTTTTTCTAAAACCGAGTTCAAGTGGAGCATAAGAAAACAGCAGTAGAACGAAGTTTATGCGTAGAGCCGTTCGAAAGTGATTCGCTTACAAACATGTCAAAACTCATTTTTATTTATATATGTAGATAAGGCAAAGTACTTACAGCAATCACGGCTAATACTACAAAATGTACGCTAAGATAGATAGCAACCCCATTGTTTCGGCTATTCATTTAGGATTTATTTATGTTTTTCTTTAAAAAACTCAGCCGTTGCCAATCATTAAAAAAAAAACATCAAACATCTGGCAACACCATTTTTTTTTCTAACACCGAGTTCAAGTAGAGTATAAGAAAACAGCAGTAGAACGAAGTTTATGCGTAGAGCCGTTCGAAAGTGATTCGCTTACAAACATGTCAAAACTCATTTTTATTTATATAGATAAGGCAAAGTACTTGTAGCAATCACGGCTAATACTACAAAATGTACGCTAAGATAGATAGCAACCCCATTGTTTCGGCTATTCATTGAGAATTTATTTATGTTTTTTTTTTTTTAAGAAATTCAGCCGTTGCCAATCACTCAAAAAAAAATCAGACATCTGGCAACACCAATATATTTTTTTTTCTTAAAACCGAGTTCAAGTAGAGCATAAGAAAACAGCAGTAGAACGAAGTTTATGCGTAGAGCCTTTCGAAAGTGGTTCGCTTACAAACATGTCAAAACTCATTTTTATTTATATAGATAAGGCAAAGTACATGTAGCAATCACGGCTAATACTTCAAAATGTACGCTAAGATAGTAGCAACCCCATTGTTTCGGCTATTCATTTAGAATTTATTTATGTTTTTCGTTAAAAAACTCAGCCGTTGCCAATCATTACAAAAAAAAAAAAATCAGACATCTGGCAACACCAATTTTTTTTTTTCTAAAACCCAGTTCAAGTAGATCATAAGAAAACAGCAGTAGAACGAAGTTTATGCGTAGAGCCGTTCAAAAGTGATTCGCTTACAAACATGTCAAAACTAATTTTTTTATTTATGTATATAGATAAGGCAAAGTACTTGTAGCAATCACGGCTAATACCACAAAATATACGCTAAGATAGATAGCAACCCCATTGTTTCGGGTATTCGTTTAGAATTTATTTATATTTTTTTAAGAAATTCAGCCGCTGCCAATCATTAAAAAAAAAAAATAAAAATCAGACAACTGGCAACCCCAATGTTTTTTTTTTCTAAAGCAGAGTTCAAGTAGAGAATAAGAAAACAGTAGTAGAACGAAGTTTATGCGTAGAGCCGTTCGAAATTGATTCGCTTACAAACATGTCAAAACTCATTTTTCTTTATATAGATGAGGCAAAGTACTTATAGCAATCACGGCTAATACTACAAAATGTGCGCTAAGATGGATAGCAACCCCATTGCTTCGGCTATTCATTTAGAATTTATTTGTTTTTTTAAGAAATTCAGCCGTTGCAAATCATTAAAAAAAAAAACATCAAACATCTGGCAACACCATTTTTTTTTTCTAACACCGAGCTCAAGTAGAGTATAAGAAAACAGCCGTGGAACGAAGTTTATGCGTAGAGCCGTTCAAAAGTGATTCGCTTACAAACATGTCAAAACTAATTTTTTTATTTATGTATATAGATGAGGCAAGGTACTTATAGCAATCACGGCTAATACTACAAAATGTGCGCTAAGATGGATAGCAACCCCATTGTTTCGGCTATTCATTTAGAATTTATTTATGTTTTTCGTTAAAAAACTCAGCCGTTGCCAATCATTACAAAAAAAAAAAATCAGACATCTGGCAACACCAAAAGTTTTTATTTATATATGTAGATAAGGCAAAGTACTTATAGCAATCACGGCTAATACTACAAAATGTACGCTAAGATAGATAGCAACCCCATTGTTTCGGCTATTCATATAGAATTTATTTATGTTTTTTTTTTTAAGAAACTCAGCCGTTGCCAATCATTACAAAAAAAAAAAAATCAGACATCTGGCAACACAAATTTTTTTTTCTAAAACCGAGTTCAAGTAGAGCATAAGAAAACAGCAGTAGAACGAAGTTTATGCGTAGAGCCGTTCAAAATTGATTTGCTTACAAACCTGTCAAAACTCATTTTTATTTATGTATATAGATAAGGCAAAGTACTTGTAGCAATCACGGCTAATACCACAAAATGTACGCTAAGATAGATAGCAACCCCATTGTTTCGGGTATTCGTTTAGAATTTATTTATGTTTTTTTAAGAAATTCAGCCGTTGCCAATCATTAAAAAAAATAAAAGTCAGACAACTGGCAACACCAATGTTTTTTTTTTCTAAAACAGAGTTCAAGTAGAGAATAAGAAAACAGTAGTAGAACGAAGTTTATGCGTAGATCCGTTCGAAAGTGATTCGCTTACAAACATGTCAAAACTCATTTTTCTTTATATAGATGAGGCAAAGTACTTATAGCAATCACGGCTAATACTACAAAATGTGCGCTAAGATGGATAGCAACCCCATTGCTTCGGCTATTCATTTAGAATTTATTTATGTTTTTTAAGAAATTCAGCCGTTGCCAATCATTAAAAAAAAAGCAGACATCTGACAACACCAATTTTTTTTTCTAAAACCGAGTTCAAGAGGAGCATAAGAAAACAGCAGTAGAACGAAGTTTATGCGTAGAGCCTTTCGAAAGTGATTCGCTTACAAACATGTCAAAACTCATTTTTCTTTATATAGATGAGGCAAAGTACTTATAGCAATCACGGCTAATACTACAAAATGTGCGCTAAGATGGATAGCAGCCCCATTGCTTCGGCTATTCATTTAGAATTTATTTATGTTTTTTTAAGAAATTCAGCCGCTGCCAATCATTAAAAAAAATAAAAATCAGACAATTGGCAACACCAATGTTTTTTTTTCTAAATCAGAGTTCAAGTGGAGAATAAGAAAACAGCAGTAGAACGAAGTTATGCGTAGAGCCATTCGAAAGTGATTCGCTTACAAACATGCCAAAACTCATTATACTCAGTTGAGCAGAGCTCACAGAGTATATTAAGTTTGATTGGATAACGGTTGGTTGTACATATATAAAGGAATCGAGATAGATATAGACTTCCATATATCAAAATAAACAGGATCCAAAAAAAATTTGATTGAGCCATGTCCGTCCGTCCGTCCGCCCGTTAACACGATAACTTGAGTAAATTTTGAGGTATCTTGATGAAATTTGGTATGTAGGTTCCTGAGCACTCATCTCAGATCGCTATTTAAAATGAACGATATCGGACTATAACCACGCCCACTTTTTCGATATCGAAAATTTCGAAAAACCGACAAAATGCGATAATTCATTGCCAAAGGCGGTTAAAGCGATGAAACTTGGTAGATGGGTTGACGCTATGACGCAGAATAGAAAATTAGTAAGATTTTGGACAATGGGCGTGGCACCGCCCACTTTTACAAGAAGGTAATTTAAAAGTTTTGCAAGCTGTAATTTGGCAGTCGTTGAAGATATCATGATGAAATTTGCCAGGAACCTTACTACTATTACTCTATATGTGCTAAATAAAAATTAGCATAATTGGATGAAGAACACGCCCACTTTTTAAAAAAAAATTTTTTTAAATTCAAATTTTAACAAAAAATTTTATATCTTTACTGTATATAAGTAAATTAAGTCAAAATTCAACTCCAGAAATGATATGATGCAACAAAATACAAAAATAAAAGAAAATTTCAAAATGGGCGTGGCTCCGCCCATTTTCATTTAGTTTGTCTAGAATACTTTTAATGCTATAAGTCGAACAAAAATTTACCAATCCTTCTCAAATTCGGTAGGAGCATAGATTCTATGACGGTAACTGTTCTCTGTGAAAATGGGCGAAATCGGTGGAAGACACGCCCAGTTTTTATACACAGTCCACCGTCTGTCCTTCCGCTCGGCCGTTAACACAATAACTTGAGCAAAAACCGATATATCTTTACTAAACTTAGCCCACGTACTTATCTGAGCTCACTTTATCTTGGTATAAAAAATGGCCGAAATCCGACCATAACCACGCCCACTTTTTCGATATCGAAAATTACGAAAAATGAAAAAAATGCCATAATTCTATACCAAATACGAAAAAAGGGATGAAACATGGTAACTGGATTGGTTTATTGACGCAAAATATAACTTTGGAAAAAACTTTGTAAAATGGGTGTGACACCTACCATATTAAGTAGAAGAAAATGAAAAAGTTCTACAAGGCGAAATCAAGAGCCCTTGGAATCTTGGCAGGAATACTGTTAGTGGTATTGCATATATAAATAAATTAGCAGTACCCGACAGATGATTTTCTGGATCACCTGGTCCACATTTGGTCGATATCGCGAGAACGCCTTCACATATACATCTAAGGGCCACTCGCTTTTAAAACCCTCATTAATACCTTTAATTTGATATCCATATCGTACAAACACATTCTAGAGTCACCCCTGGCCCACCCTAATGGCGATATCTGGAAAAGGCGTCCACCTATAGACCTAATGCCCACTCCCTCTTAAAATGCTCAGTAACACCTTTCGTTTGATACCCATATCGTAAAAACATTATAGAGTCACCCCTGGGCCATCCTAATGGCGATATCTCGAAAAGGCGTCCACCTATAGACCTAATGTCCACTCCCTCTTAAAATGCTCAGTAACACTTTTCGTTTGATATCCATATCGTACAAACATTCTAGAATCACCCCTGGCCCACCCTAATGGCGATATCTCGAAAAGGCGTCCACCTATAGACCTAATGCCCACTCCCTCTTAAAATGCTCAGTAACACCTTTCGTTTGATACCCATATCGTACAAACATTCTAGAGTCACCCCTGGCCCACCCTAATGGCGATATCTCGAAAAGGCGTCCACCTATAGACCTAATGCCCACTCCCTCTTAAAATGCTCAGTAACACCTTTCGTTTGATACCCATATCGTACAAACATTCTAGAGTCACCCCTGGCCCACCCTAATGGCGATATCTCGAAAAGGCGTCCACCTATAGACCTAATGCCCACTCCCTCTTAAAATGCTCAGTAACACCTTTCATTTGATTCCCATATCGTACAACTAGAGACACCCCTGGTCCACCTTTATGGCGATTTCTCGAAAAGGCGTTCACCTATAGAACTAAAGCCCATTCCCTTTTAAAATACTCGTTATCACCTTTCATTTGATACCCATATCGTACAAACACATTCTAGAGTCATCCCTGGTCCACCTTTATGGCGATATCCCTAAATGGCGTCCATCCATAGAACTATGGCCTACTCTCTCTTAAAATACTCTTTAATACCTTCCATTTGATACACATGTCATACAACCACATTCCAGGGTTTCCCAGGTTCATTTTCCTACATGGTGATTTTCCTTATTTTGTCTCCATAGCTCTCAACTGAGTATATAATGTTCGGTTACACCCGAACTTAGCCTTCCTTACTTGTTTTTATTTATATATGTAGATAAGGCAAAGTACGTATAGCAATCACGGCTAATACTACAAAATGTACGCTAAGATAGATAGCAACCCCATTGTTTCGGCTATTCAGCCGTTGCCAATCACTCAAAAAAAAATCAGACATCTGGCAACACCAATATATTTTTTTTTCTAAAACCGAGTTCAAGTAGAGCATAAGAAACAGCAGTAGAAAGAAGTTTATGCGTAGAGCCTTTCGAAAGTGATTCGCTTACAAACATGTCAAAACTCATTTTTATTTATATAGATCAGGCAAAGTACTTGTAGCAATCACGGCTAATACTACAAAATGTACGCTAAGATAGATAGCAAACCCATTGTTTCGATATTCATTTGGAATTTATTTATGTTTTTTAAGAAATTCAGCCGTTGCCAATCATTAAAAAAAAGCAGACATCTGGCAACACCAATGTTTTTCTAAAACCGAGTTCAAGTGGAGCATAAGAAAACAGCAGTAGAACGAAGTTTATGCGGAGAGCCGTTCGAAAGTGATTCGCTTACAAACATGTCAAAACTCATTTTTATTTATATATGTAGATAAGGCAAAGTACTTATAGCAATCACGGCTAATACTACAAAATGTACGCTAAGATAGATAGCAACCCCATTGTTTCGGCAATTCATTTCGAATTTATTTATGTTTTTTTTTAAGAAACTCAGCCGTTGCCAATCATTACAAAAAAAAAAAAAAAATCAGACATCTGGCAACACCAATTTTTTTTTCTAAAACCGAGTTCAAGTCGAGCAAAAGAAAACAGCAGTAGAACGAAGTTTATGAGTAGAGCCGTTCAAAAGTGATTCGCTTACAAACATGTCAAAACTCATTTTTATTTATGTATATAGATAAGGCAAAGTACTTGTAGCAATCACGGCTAATACCACAAAATGTACGCTAAGATAGATAGCAACCCCATTGTTTCGGGTATTCGTTTGGAATTTATTTATGTTTTTTTAAGAAATTCAGCCGCTGCCAATCATTAAAAAAAAAATAAAAATCAGACAACTGGCAACACCAATGTTTTTTTTTCTAAAACAGAGTTCAAGTAGAGCATACGAAAACAGTAGTAGAACGAAGTTTATGCGTAGAGCCTTTCGAAAGTGATTCGCTTACAAACATGTCAAAACTCATTTTTCTTTATATAGATGAGGCAAAGTACTTATAGCAATCACGGCTAATACTACAAAATGTGCGCTAAGATGGATAGCAAACCCATTGCTTCGGCTATTCATTTAGAATTTATTTATGTTTTTTAAGAAATTCAGCCGATGCCAATCATTAAAAAAAAAAAAACATCAGACAACTGGGAACACCATTTTTTTTGTCTAAAACCGAGCTCAAGTAGAGTATAAGAAAACAGCAGTAGAACGAAGTTTATGCGTAGAGCCGTTCGAAAGTGATTCGCTTACAAACATGTCAAAACTCATTTTTATTTATATAGATAAGGCAAAGTACTTGTAGCAATCACGGCTAATACTACAAAATGTACGCTAAGATAGATAGCAACCCCATTGTTTCGGCTATTCATTTAGAATTTATTTATGTTTTTTTAGGAAATTGAGCCGTTGCCAATCATAAAAAAAAATCAGACATCTGGCAACACCATTTTTTTTTTTTTTTTTGCTCAAACCGAGTTTTAGTAGAGCATAAGAAAACAGCAGTAGAACGCAGTTTATGCGTAGAGCCGTTCGAAAGTGATTCGCTAACAAACATGTCAAAACTCATTTTTATTTATATAGATGAGGCAAAGTACTTATAGCAATCACGGCTAATACTACAAAAAGAACGCTAAGATAGATAGAAACCCCATTGTTTCGGCTATTCATTTAGAATTTACTTATGTTTTTTTTAAGAAATTCAGCCGTTGCCAATCATTCAAAAAAAATCAGACATCTGGCAACACCAATTTTTTTTTCCTAAAACCGAGTTCAAGTAGAGCATAAGAAAACAGCGTATAACGAATTTTATGCGTAGAGCCGGTCGAAAGTGATTCGCTTACAAACATGACAAAACTCATTTTTATTTATATAGATAAGGCAAAGTACTTGTAGCAATCACGGCTAATACTACAAAATGTACGCTAAGATAGATAGCAACCCCATTGTTTCGGCTATTCATTTAGAATTTATTTAGGTTTTTTTAAGAAATTCAGCCGTTGCCAATCATTAAAAAACAAAAAAATCAGACATCTGGCAACACCAATTTCTTTTTTTTTTTTTTCTAAAACCGAGTCCAAGTAGAGCATAAGAAAACAGCAGTAGAACGAAGTTTATGCGTAGAGCCGTTCGAAAGTGATTCGCTTACAAACATGTCAAAACTCATTTTTATTTATATAGATTTATCTTAAAAATCGTTTAGGTATGTATGTACATCTGTTCACTATATATTTCTTATCTTATACATCCGATTATTTGGAGATTACGAACAGGATAAGATTATTGTTCAGCCACAGTCATGAAAGGTATGAAGCCTTCGGCACAGCCGAAGATAGTCCCGTCCTTACTTGTTTTTTTTTTTTTTAAATCTACTCACAGAAAATATTTCAGAGCATCCATGATGAAATAAATATTCATGTGTTCTCATCCTGTTGACGTTTTCCCTTATTCTACAAATTCGGTCTTTCATACATAACTGCTTTTGAATTCTGTTATGATCGGAGTAGATTTTACTATATGTTTAAAAATATAAAATCTTTATAAGTCGCTAGCAGAATTTTAGGCAAAAAGATTAACATAATTCTGATGTTGGTATTACGTCATCTTTGCATAGTTCCGTTGCCGTAATACGCACAACAGCTGTTTAGCAACTCAGACCAACACAAAAAAGGGTTACAGATGGTTGGTGCTGTTAGTAAAAGCAAACGTACTGAAGCAAATAAGAGTCGTAAGCAAACGACTACAGACTGTATCCAACTTAACACCTGCAACTACTTCATCTTTTACATCGGCAAAAGTTACTGGTGAGCAATCCGTCACTACTAGGGAAGTGACTGCCGTGCCGCCTCGTAGGGCCATATTTGTATCACGACTGCATGCTTCGTTGACTGTTGATGATGTTCGAAATTATATTAATTTCAAACTTAATATAAGTAATAGTGTTAACATTGGCATTTTTAAATTTAACTTTAAATATGAAAGTGAAATTTCTTCTTTTAAATTAACAGTACCTCACCTGTAATTTGATACAGTACTTGATTTATCTTTTTGGCCGGAACACTCTGTGGTTCACTTGTAAAAAAAAAGGTAATTTCTAAGCCCACAGCAGTACAAAGCCCAAAAACGGGCTGACTAATACCGCAGGGTTAGCAACATAACTAACTTTGACTCAGATTTTAAAAATCACTACCAAAACGTTCGTGGTTTACGATCTAAACTTAACGCGGTTTTTCTTAATAGTTTTGCTTTCTCAGCGCAAGTTGTAGCCTTTACCGAAACATGGTTAAAACCTGATTAAATTCTGAGCTTTTCTCAAACTCAATTATGTGGTTCATCGGCGTGATCGTATATCTAGAGGTGGAGGTGTCCTCATTGCTGTGGACTCACGCTTTTCATCGCAGTTGTTAACGTCAGACAGCTCATCTGAAATAGAATTTTTATTTGATTCGGTATTTGTTGATGACTCTGTGGGTATCACTCTTAATCGTGTTTCTCCATTATATCTTCGTGAGGATCCCTACACCCTACGATTGAAATTGCTCTTGATATTATTCTACCTCCTACTGTGTCTGATGTATCTAAATTAAAATCTCGTTCGAGATATTTCTTTAAAACCAACTTCTTTATACTAAATGAATTGATTGCTAAGCATAATTGGTCAGACATGTATGCGTGTTATGACCTAGAATCAGTAATTTCCCTATTTTACGTTACTCTTAATTGCTTCTTCGAAAGCTTTGATCCCCTCCGATGCGTTTGTGTAGGGTTAAACAAACCACCTTGGTTCTCTAAACAACTTGTGAGACTTAATAACATCAAATCTAGGTTTTATAAAAGTTTTAGGAGATCAGGAATACCATCTGACTTTTCAAAGTATCTAGTTGCTCGCTCCAACTTTCATTGCCTTCATAAAATGTGTTACAAAAATTATTTAATCAGTTGTAAACTTCAGTTTTTTAGTAATCCGAAAAAATGTTATAGTTTTGTTAACTCTAAGAGAAAAACTTCTGGATTTCCTGCTGCCTTCACTTTTGGTTGTAAGAATGCTAATTTCGATTATGATATCGCGAATTTATCTGCAGATTTCTTTGAATCGACGTATTCATCTAAATCATTTCAAACTGGTCAATATCCGTATAAATTAGAAAGTTTTAATTGCATGTTAAATCCTGTCACTGATAACAATACTGTTTTTCAGGCTCTTTTGGATTTGAAACCAGTTTTTTCTCCGGGGCCTGATGGTGTTCCTAGCTGTGTTCTTAAATACTGTGCCGTGAATCTATCAGAGCCGATTACTAAATTATTTACGCTATCCATGGAATCTTGGTCTTTGCCATTAATTTGGAAGGAGTCATTTATCATCCCATTGCACAAAAAAGGTAGTAGATATAATATTGAGAACTATAGGGGCATAGCCAAGCTTTCAGCTATCCCTAAAATTTTCGAACGAATTATTACCCGTCAACTTCAGCACTATCGTCTAGCCAGCATGGTTTTGTACCTCGAAGATCAACCACTACCAAGTTGCTAGAGTTTACCTCTTTAGTAATGGACGGATTTTTAAACAAAAGGCAAATTGATGTAAAGCCTTTGACCCTGTCAATCATGAACTTCTAATTTTTAAACTTGAGTTTCTTGGGTTTCCGAAGCATTTACTTCTCTTTGAAAGTTACTTCGCCAACAGGACTCAGCAAGTTTTGTTTAAAAATTGCCTTTCAAAGAAGTTTAATGTAACGTCTGGGGTTCCTCAAGGTAGTCATTTGGGTCCATTACTTTTTACCCTGTTCATTAATGATTTACCAAAAATTATCTTACATTCCCGTACTTTTATGTATGCGGATGATGTTAAACTTTGCTATGCATACCTGTTCTCTGAGTTATCCTCTTTCCATCTCTACAGGCCGACTTGGACTCTTTTCAATGCTGGTGTACAGCGCATTTACTAGATTTAAACTGTTCTAAATGCAAGTTGATGACATTTCATCGTGTGAAGTCAATTTTGGCATCTTATACGTTAAATCAGCGATGGGCAAAACGGCTCGTATGAGCCTTTTGCTCATACGGGCACGCTTTGCACATTTAAGTGCTCGGTGAGGGACGATCAAGTGCAGGTATGTGGGGCGAAGAACACAGGAAGAGAATAATATACAAACACACATAAGATTGATAAAGAGAGAGTATTTGGCCTTATACATATGTGGAAAATAGACCTGTCACCGCTCTTATTATGTTCAAATTATTAAACGTTTTAGGATAAACCAGCCTTTACCGGCGGCTTCGCTCGCACCAAAGACCACAAATATGTAATGTCGCTTTTGTGATTCACAACTCGAACTGAATTTTCAGTTGTAATTTTAAAAGTTCCTTTATTATTAAAATTAGAAAAATGGTCGCCGTAAGTTAAACACACATGCAACAGATGCTCCAACAATTTTTGCAGTGTGGATTTAACGATATATGTTTGTAATCTGAAGAAATTTGAAAATTCCTCCATAATTTGAAATTTATAAATGAAAGCAGTTATGTTTATAATAAAAATGGTAAAATTAGTCGTTGTTTATGCGATTGGTACCTTTTTTTATTTGTAAACTGATACATTTCTTTCTAGGCTCATCGCAACACTGCCAACAAGTCTGAAAAGGGTTTCGTTTTCCCTCGATTGTATACGAAACGTGCATTAGTACGTTTTTCTACTACTACTTTCTCTAATGCTACTACTTTCAAAATACTTTTTTTAAATACTTTTATGCATAAATTGCAATATAATTAAATGTATGTGGAGGCGAAATGAATGTCAATAATGCGCTGCTTAACATAAAGTCGACTTCAATCTATGGTTATTCCGTTTTTCGTATTTCTTGCCAAAAAATGTATGTTTTTGTTTTCGTACTATTGCAACACAGTTTGGGAATTGGTTTTCGTGGTTGAGAGAGAATATTTTCATTTCAGTTTTTTAGTGGTTCCGCAACCTTCTTGTCAAAGATGACTTGATACGCAACTCTCTCATTTTTTGCGCTCTCACGAGGGATTTATCTCAAATTTGAGCTGCCAGCAATCACAGATAAATCCCTCGCGCCAACTGAAGCGGCTGTCAGAACAAAAAATGTGCCAGCTAAAATGAAACACGGGCCAAAAATTTCGGTAAACTTTAGTTTGACCTACAACTGTAGAAATGCGTTCAAAAATGATGGGAAAAAGGATAAAAATATTTGTTTTAGTGTAAGTATTATTAGTTCGAAGGCGGAGGGTAAATATTATTTCCCATTCAAAACTTATCACTAAAAGCAGGTTTTGTAAATATTAAGTCCCGATGCAACCAGTCCATTTTGATCACAGAACCTTGAACGTGAGACATGTAGGATAAGCCCTATCCATTAAATGATGTTAACTATTATATCATAGGACCGATTTACTGAAATTTCAAAAGAATATATGGTTTTCACTACGAGTTGAATGCGTTACAATAATTGACTAATTAATTTGATCAAAATGCAAATTTTACTTAGATTTGTTTATATTTGACTCTAACTAGTCGTATTATTGTAAAACAGGTTTAAAGGAATGAATATTTTACGACTATCATTCATTATCAAAAATCCCCATATTTAGACCTATTCATTTTTGTTTGGAGTGGCATCATTGACAAATGTTATAAAAATGTGCATTTTGACAGCGCTCTCTCGAAACAAAGAGTTGCAAATCCATTCATCTATGCTTCTTGCGATGAGTATCGTTTGAGGCGAAGTGTAGGATATTTCCAATGTATTTTTTTACTCCCGTAACACCCCAAAACACATAAACGTCTCACCTAGCACTCGCAGGCACTGAAACTGATTTACGAGCCTAAAATAGACCCATCCCTGTGTTAAATAGTACGCTCTTGGAGCGTATATATATTGTAAGTGATTTGGAAGATCTCTTTGATCCGAAACTGTGTTTCAATATGCATATTTCATCAATTGTGAACAAAGCAACAGGGGTACTTGGATTTGTGAAACGGTGGGCCAAAGAGTTTGATGATTCATATCTCACTTAGCTCCTTTTCACATCTTTAGTACGTCCAATACTTGAGTACTGCTCGTGTGTCTGGTTCTCGCGGTATCAAAACTATATACATCGAATTTTTAATTTTCGCACTCCGTGGGAACCTAACCTTCATCTACCACCAAACAAAAATAGGTTGCTTCTTATTAGTTTGCCAACTTTGGGAAACCGAAAAATATTACTAGTGGTAATGTTCCTGCACAAGCTCATCATCGGTGAGGTAGACTCCTCTTACCTTGTCAGTCACCTAAACTTCGCTGTCCCTAGCACAACTTTTAGACACTATGTGCCATTCCACCTATCAACTTGCTGACAAAATTTTGCTAAAAATAATCCCTTGCGGAATTGGTGCTCACACTATAATGATTTGTATGATTGTAGCAGCGTGGAATACTCTTTTACCGTTTTGCATAACTCAATACTCTCATATCTGACCTGATTGTTAATTAAAATAAGAACAAATTTAATTCTCTTTTTTTTATACTCAGTTGAGCAGAGCTCACAGAGTATATTAAGTTTGATTGGATAACGGTTGGTTGTACATATATAAAGGAATCGAGATAGATATAGACTTCCATATATCAAAATAATTAGGATCGAAAAAAAATTTGATTGAGCCATGTCCGGCCGTCCGTCCGTCCGTTAACACGATAACTTGAGTAAATTTTGAGGTATCTTGATGAAATTTCGTATGTAGGTTCCTGAGCACTCATCTCAGATCACTATTTAAAATGAACGATATCGTAATATAACCACGCCCACTTTTTCGATATCGAAAATTTCGAAAAACCGTAAAAGTGCGATAATTCATTACAAAAGACCGATAAAGCGACGAAACTTGGTAGATGAGTTGAACTTATGACGCAAAATAGAAAATTAGTAAAATTGTGGACAATGGGCGTGGCACCGCCCACTTTTAAAAGAAGGTAATTTAAAATTTTGCAAGCTGTAATTTGGCAGTCGTTGAAGATATCATGATGAAATTTGGCAGGAACGTTACTCTTATTACTATATGTACGCTTAATAAAAATTAGCAAAATCGGAGAAGGACCACGCCCACTTTTAAAAAAAATTTTTTTTTAAAGTAAAATTTTAACAACAAATTTAATATCTTTACAGTATATTAGTAAATTATGTCAAGATTCAACTTCAGTAATGATATGGTGCAACAAAATACAAAAATAAAAGAAAATTTAAAAATGGGCGTGGCTCCGCCCTTTTTCATTTAATTTGTCTAGGATACTTTTAACGCCATAAGTCGAACAAAAATTAACCAATCCTTTTGAAATTTGGTAGGGGCATATACTTTATGGCGTTAACTGTTTTCTGTGAAAATGGGCGAAATCGGTTGATGTCACGCCCAGTTTTTATACACAGTCGTCCGTCTGTCCTTCCGCATGGCCGTTAACACGATAACTTGAGCAAAAATCGATATATCTTTACTAAACTCAGTTCACACTTATCTGAACTCACTTTATCTTGGTATGAAAAATGAACGAAATCCGACTATGACCACGCCCACTTTTTCGATATCGAAAATTACGAAAAATGAAAAAAATGCCATAATTCTATACCAAATACGAAAAAAGGGATGAAATATGTTAAGGTAATTGGATTGTTTTATTGACGCGAAATGTAACTTTAGAAAAAACTTTATAAAATGGTTGTGACACCTACCATATTAAGTAGAAGAAAGTGAAAAAGTTCTGCAGGGCGAAATAAAAAACCCTTAAAATCTTGGCAGGTATTACATATATAAATAAATTAGCGGTATCCAACAGATTATGTTCTGGGTCACCCTGGTCCACATTTTGGTCGATATCTGGAAAACGCCTTCACATATACAACTACCACCACTCCCTTTTAAAACTCTCAGTAATACCTTTAATTTGATACCCATATCGTACAAACTCATTCTAGAGTCACCTCTGGTCCACCTTTATGGCGATATTTCGAAAAGGCGAACACCTATAGAACGACGTCCCACTCCCTTTTAAAAATACTCATTAACACCTTTAATTTGATACCCATATCGTACAGACAAAGTCTAGAGTCACCCCTGGTCCAGAAAGGCCCACTCCCTCTTAAAATACTCATTAACTCCTTTCGTTTGATACCCATATTGCACAAACGAATTCTAGAGTCACCCCTGGCCCACCTTTATGGCGATATCTCGAAACGGCGTCCACCTATGGAACTAAGGATTACTTCCTTTTAAAATACTCACTAACACCTTTCATTTGATACCCATATCGTACAAACGCATTCTAGAGTAACACCTGGTCCATCTTTATGGCGATATCTCGAAAAGGCGTCCACCTATAGAACTAAGGCCCACTCCCTCTTAAAATACCCATTAACTCCTTTCGTTTGATACCCATATTGCACAAACGAATTCTAGAGTCACTTCTGGTCCACCTTTATGGCGATATCTCGAAAAGGGGTCCACCTATAGAACGAAGCCCCACGCTCTTTTAAAATAATCATTAACACCTTTCATTTGATACCCATATCATACAAACAAATTCGAAAGTCACCCCTGGTCCACCTTTATGGCGATATCTCGAAAAGACGAACACCTATAAAACGAAGGCCCACTCCCTTTTAAAAATACTCATTAACACCTTTCATTTGATACCCATATCGTACAAACAAAGTCTAGAGTCACCCTTGGTCCACCTTTATTGCGATACCTCGAAATGCGTCCACCTATAGAACTAAGCCCCACTCCCTCTTAAAATACTCATTAACTCCTTTCGTTTGATACCCATATTGCATAAACGAATTCTAGAGTCACCCCTGGCCCACCTTTATGGCGATATCTCGAAACGGCGTCCACCTGTAGAACTAAGGCTCACTCCCTTTTAAAATACTCATTAACACCTTTCGTTTGATGCCAATATTGTGCAAACAAATTCTAGGGTCACCCCTGGTCCACCTTTATGGCGATATCTCGAAACGGCGTCCACCTATGGAACTAAAGATTACTCCCTTTTAAAATGCTCATTAACACCTTTCATTTGATACCCATATCGTACAAACGCATTCTAGAGTCACCCCTGGTCCATCTTTACGGCGATATCTCGAAAAGGCGTCCATCTATAGAACTTAGGTCCACGCCCTTTTAAAATACTCATTAATACCTTTCATTTGATACCCATATCGTACAAACGCATTCTAGAGTCAACCCTGATCCACCTTTATGGCTATATTCCTAAATGGCGTCCACCTATAGAACTATGGCCCACTCCCTCATAAAATACTCTTTAATGCCTTTCGTTTGATACACATGTCATACAAACACATTCCAGGGTTTCCCTCGGTTCATTTTCCTACATGGTTATTTTCCCTTATGTGGTCACCATAGCTCTCAACTGAGTATGTAATGTTCGGTTACACCCGAACTTAACCTTCCTTACTTGTTTTTATACTCAGTTGAGCAGAGCTCACAGAGTATATATAGTTTGATTGGATAACGGTTGGTTGTACATATATAAAGGAATCGAGATAGATATAGACTTCCATATATCAAAATAATCAGGATCGAAAAAAAATTTGATTGAGCCATGTCCGTCCGTCCGTCCGTTAACACGATAACTTGAGTAAATTTTGAGGTATCTTGATGAAATTTGGTATGTAGGTTCCTGAGCACTCATCTCAGATCGCTATTTAAAATGAACGATATCGGACTATAACCACGCCCACTTTTTCGATATCGAAAATTTCGAAAAACCGTAAAAGTGCGATAATTCATTACAAAAGACCGATAAAGCGACGAAACTTGGTAGATGAGTTGAACTTATGACGCAAAATGGAAAATTAGTAAAATTTTGGACAATGGGCGTGGCACCGCCCACTTTTAAAAGAAGGTAATTTAAAACTTTTGCAAGCTGTAATTTGGCAGTCGTTGAAGATATTATGATGAAATTTGGCAGGAACGTTACTCTTATTACTATATGTACGCTTAATAAAAATTAGCAAAATCGGAGAAGGATCACGCCCACTTTAAAAAAAAAAATTTTTTATAGTAAAATTTTAACAACAAATTTAATATCTTTACAGTATATAAGTAAATTATGTCAAGATTCAACTCCAGAAATAAAAGAAAATTTAAAAATGGGCGTGGCTCCGCCCTTTTTCATTTAATTTGTCTAGGATACTTTTAACGCCATAAGTCGAACAAAAATTAACCAATCCTTTTGAAATTTGGTAGGGGCATATATTTTATGGCGTTAACTGTTTTCTGTGAAAATGGGCGAAATAGGTTGATGTCACGCCCAGTTTTTATACACAGTCGTCCGTCTGTCCTTCCGCATGGCCGTTAACACGATAACTTGAGCAAAAATCGATATATCTTTACTAAACTCAGTTCACGTACTTATCTGAACTCACTTTATCTTGGTATGAAAAAAGAACGAAATCCAACTATGACCACGCCCACTTTTTCGATATCGAAAATTACGAAAAATGAAAAAAATGCCATAATTCTATACCAAATACGAAAAAAGGGATGAAATATGTTAAGGTAATTGGATTGTTTTATTGACGCGAAATATAACTTTAGAAAAAACTTTATAAAATGGTTGTGACACCTACCATATTAAGTAGAAGAAAGTGAAAAAGTTCTGCAGGGCGAAATAAAAAACCCTTAAAATCTTGGCAGGTATTACGTATATAAATAAATTAGCTGTATCCAACAGATGATGTTCTGGGTCACCCTGGTCCACAGCAGTTCGAAAGTGATTCGCTTACAAACATGCCAAAACTCATTTTTATTTATATATGTAGATAAGGCAAAGTACTTATAGCAATCACGGCTAATACTACAAAATGTACGCTAAGATAGATAGCAACCCCATTGTTTCGGCAATTCATTTCGAATTTATTTATGTTTTTTTTTAAGAAACTCAGCAGTTGCCAATCATTACAAAAAAAAATAAAAAAATCAGACATCTGGCAACACCAATTTTTTTTTCTAAAACCGAGTTCAAGTCGAGCAAAAGAAAACAGCAGTAGAACGAAGTTTATGAGTAGAGCCGTTCAAAAGTGATTCGCTTACAAACATGTCAAAACTCATTTTTATTTATGTATATAGATAAGGCAAAGTACTTGTAGCAATCACGGCTAATACCACAAAATGTACGCTAAGATAGATAGCAACCCCATTGTTTCGGGTATTCGTTTAGAATTTATTTATGTTTTTTTAAGAAATTCAGCCGCTGCCAATCATTAAAAAAAAAATAAAAATCAGACAACTGGCAACACCAATGTTTTTTTTCTAAAACAGAGTTCAAGTAGAGCATACGAAAACAGTAGTAGAACGAAGTTTATGCGTAGAGCCTTTCGAAAGTGATTCGCTTACAAACATGTCAAAACTCATTTTTCTTTATATAGATGAGGCAAAGTACTTATAGCAATCACGGCTAATACTACAAAATGTGCGCTAAGATGGATAGCAAACCCATTGCTTCGGCTATTCATTTAGAATTTATTTATGTTTTTTAAGAAATTCAGCCGATGCCAATCATTAAAAAAAAAAAAAACATCAGACAACTGGGAACACCATTTTTTTTGTCTAAAACCGAGCTCAAGTAGAGTATAAGAAAACAGCAGTAGAACGAAGTTTATGCGTAGAGCCGTTCGAAAGTGATTCGCTTACAAACATGTCAAAACTCATTTTTATTTATATAGATAAGGCAAAGTACTTGTAGCAATCACGGCTAATACTACAAAATGTACGCTAAGATAGATAGCAACCCCATTGTTTCGGCTATTCATTTAGAATTTATTTATGTTTTTTTAGGAAATTGAGCCGTTGCCAATCATAAAAAAAAATCAGACATCTGGCAACACCATTTTTTTTTTTTTTTTGCTCAAACCGAGTTTTAGTAGAGCATAAGAAAACAGCAGTAGAACGCAGTTTATGCGTAGAGCCGTTCGAAAGTGATTCGCTAACACACATGTCAAAACTCATTTTTATTTATATAGATGAGGCAAAGTACTTATAGCAATCACGGCTAATACTACAAAATGAACGCTAAGATAGATAGAAACCCCATTGTTTCGGCTATTCATTTAGAATTTACTTATGTTTTTTTTAAGAAATTCAGCCGTTGCCAATCATTCAAAAAAAATCAGACATCTGGCAACACCATTTTTTTTTTCCTAAAATCGAGTTCAAGTAGAGCATAAGAAAACAGCGTATAACGAATTTTATGCGTAGAGCCGGTCGAAAGTGATTCGCTTACAAACATGACAAAACTCATTTTTATTTATATAGATAAGGCAAAGTACTTGTAGCAATCACGGCTAATACTACAAAATGTACGCTAAGATAGATAGCAACCCCATTGTTTCGGCTATTCATTTAGAATTTATTTAGGTTTTTTTAAGAAATTCAGCCGTTGCCAATCATTAAAAAACAAAAAAATCAGACATCTGGCAACACCAATTTCCTTTTTTTTTTTTTTCTAAAACCGAGTCCAAGTAGAGCATAAGAAAACAGCAGTAGAACGAAGTTTATGCGTAGAGCCGTTCGAAAGTGATTCGCTTACAAACATGTCAAAACTCATTTTTATTTATATAGATTTATCTTAAAAATCGTTTAGGTATGTATGTACATCTGTTCACTATATATTTCTTATCTTATTCATCCGATTATTTGGAGATTACGAACAGGATAAGATTATTGTTCAGCCACATTCATGAAAGGTATGAAGCCTTCGGCACAGCCGAAGATAGTCCCGTCCTTACTTGTTTTTTTTTTTTTTAAATCTACTCACAGAAAATATTTCAGAGCATCCATGATGAAATAAATATTCATGTGTTCTCATCCTGTTGACGTTTTCCCTTATTCTACAAATTCGGTCTTTCATACATACCTTCTTTTGAATTCTGTTATGATCGGAGTAGATTTTACTATATGTTTAAAAATATAAAATCTTTATAAGCCGCTAGCAGAATTTTAGGCAAAAAGATTAACATAATTCTGATGTTGGTATTACGTCATCTTTGCATAGTTCCGTTGCCGTAATACGCACAACAGCTGTTTAGCAACTCAGACCAACACAAAAAAGGGTTACAGATGGTTGGTGCTGTTAGTAAAAGCAAACGTACTGAAGCAAATAAGAGTCGTAAGCAAACGACTACAGACTGTATCCAACTTAACACCTGCAACCACTTCATCTTTTACATCGGCAAAAGTTACTGGTGAGCAATCCGTCACTACTAGGGAAGTGACTGCCGTGCCGCCTCGTAGGGCCATATTTGTATCACGACTGCATGCTTCGTTGACTGTTGATGATGTTCGAAATTATATTAATTTCAAACTTAATATAAGTAATAGTGTTAACATTGGCATTTTTAAATTTAACTTTAAATATGAAAGTGAAATTTCTTCTTTTAAATTAACAGTACCTCACCTGTAATTTGATACAGTACTTGATTTATCTTTTTGGCCGGAACACTCTGTGGTTCACTTGTACAAAAAAAGGTAATTTCTAAGCCCACAGCAGTACAAAGCCCAAAAACGGGCTGACTAATACCGCAGGGTTAGCAACATAACTAACTTTGACTCAGATTTTAAAAATCACTACCAAAACGTTCGTGGTTTACGATCTAAACTTAACGCGGTTTTTCTTAATAGTTTTGCTTTCTCAGCGCAAGTTGTAGCCTTTACCGAAACATGGTTAAAACCTGATTTAATTCTGAGCTTTTCTCAAACTCAATTATGTGGTTCATCGGCGTGATCGTATATCTAGAGGTGGAGGTGTCCTCATTGCTGTGGACTCACGCTTTTCATCGCAGTTGTTAACGTCAGACAACTCATCTGAAATAGAATTTTTATTTGATTCGGTATTTGTTGATGACTCTGTGGGTATCACTCTTAATCGTGCTTCTCCATTATATCTTCGTGAGGATCCCTACACCCTACGATTGAAATTGCTCTTGATATTATTCTACCTCCTACTGTGTCTGATGTATCTAAATTAAAATCTCGTTCGAGATATTTCTTTAAAACCAACTTCTTTATACTAAATGAATTGATTGCTAAGCATAATTGGTCAGACATGTATGCGTGTTATGACCTAGAATCAGTAATTTCCCTATTTTACGTTACTCTTAATTGCTTCTTCGAAAGCTTTGATCCCCTCCGATGCGTTTGTGTAGGGTTAAACAAACCACCTTGGTTCTCTAAACAACTTGTGAGACTTAATAACATCAAATCTAGGTTTTATAAAAGTTTTAGGAGATCAGGAATACCATCTGACTTTTCAAAGTATCTAGTTGCTCGTTCCAACTTTCATTGCCTTCATAAAATGTGTTACAAAAATTATTTAACCAGTTGTAAACTTCAGTTTTTTAGTAATCCGAAAAAATGT
This sequence comes from Eurosta solidaginis, assembly GCF_040869045.1. Taxonomy (NCBI): domain Eukaryota; kingdom Metazoa; phylum Arthropoda; class Insecta; order Diptera; family Tephritidae; genus Eurosta; species Eurosta solidaginis. The sequence goes on along the minus strand of NC_090319.1, from coordinate 226,548,411 downwards.
TATAGTTTTGTTAACTCTAAGAGAAAAACTTCTGGATTTCCTGCTGCCTTCACTTTTGGTTGTAAGAATGCTAATTTCGATTATGATATCGCGAATTTATCTGCAGATTTCTTTGAATCGACGTATTCATCTAAATCATTTCAAACTGGTCAATATCCGTATAAATTAGAAAGTTTTAATTGCATGTTAAATCCTGTCACTGATAACAATACTGTTTTTCAGGCTCTTTTGGATTTGAAACCAGTTTTTACTCCGGGGCCTGATGGTGTTCCTAGCTGTGTTCTTAAATACTGTGCCGTGAATCTATCAGAGCCGATTACTAAATTATTTACGCTATCCATGGAATCTTGGTCTTTGCCATTAATTTGGAAGGAGTCATTTATCATCCCTTTGCACAAAAAAGGTAGTAGATATAATATTGAGAACTATAGGGGCATAGCCAAGCTTTCAGCTATCCCTAAAATTTTCGAACGAATTATTACCCGTCAACTTCAGCACTATCGTCTAGCCAGCATGGTTTTGTACCTCGAAGATCAACCACTACCAAGTTGCTAGAGTTTACCTCTTTAGTAATGGACGGATTTTTAAACAAAAGGCAAATTGATGTAAAGCCTTTGACCCTGTTAATCATGAACTTCTAATTTTTAAACTTGAGTTTCTTGGGTTTCCGAAGCATTTACTTCTCTTTGAAAGTTATTTCGCCAACAGGACTCAGCAAGTTTTGTTTAAAAATTGCCTTTCAAAGAAGTTTAATGTAACGTCTGGGGTTCCTCAAGGTAGTCATTTGGGTCCACTACTTTTTACCCTGTTCATTAATGATTTACCAAAAATTATCTTACATTCCCGTACTTTTATGTATGCGGATGATGTTAAACTTTGCTATGCATACCTGTTCTCTGAGTTATCCTCTTTCCATCTCTACAGGCCGACTTGGACTCTTTTCAATGCTGGTGTACAGCGCATTTACTAGATTTAAACTGTTCTAAATGCAAGTTGATGACATTTCATCGTGTGAAGTCAATTTTGGCATCTTATACGTTAAATCAGCGATGGGCAAAACGGCTCGTATGAGCCTTTTGCTCATACGGGCACGCTTTGCACATTTAAGTGCTCGGTGAGGGACGATCAAGTACAGGTATGTGGGCGAAGAACACAGGAAGAGAATATTATACAAACACACATAATATTGATAAAGAGAGAGTATTTGGCCTTATACATATGTGGAAAATAGACCTGTCACCGCTCTTATTATGTTCAAATTATTAAACGTTTTAGGATAAACCAGCCTTTACCGGCGGCTTCGCTCGCACCAAAGACCACAAATATGTAATGTCGCTTTTGTGATTCACAACTCGAACTGAATTTTCAGTTGTAATTTTAAAAGTTCCTTTATTATTAAAATTAGAAAAATGGTCGCCGTAAGTTAAACACACATGCAACAGATGCTCCAACAATTTTTGCAGTGTGGATTTAACGATATATGTTTGTAATCTGAAGAAATTTGAAAATTCCTCCATAATTTGAAATTTATAAATGAAAGCAGTTATGTTTATAATAAAAATGGTAAAATTAGTCGTTGTTTATGCGATTGGTACCTTTTTTTATTTGTAAACTGATACATTTCTTTCTAGGCTCATCGCAACACTGCCAACAAGTCTGAAAAGGGTTTCGTTTTCCCTCGATTGTATACGAAACGTGCATTAGTACGTTTTTCTACTACTACTTTCTCTAATGCTACTACTTTCAAAATACTTTTTTTAAATACTTTTATGCATAAATTGCAAAATGAATCGGCTTGCATATAATTAAATGTATGTGGAGGCGAAGTGAATGTCAATAATGCGCTGCTTAACATAATGTCGACTTCAATCTATGGTTATTCCGTTTTTCGTATTTCTTGCCAAAAAATGTATGTTTTTGTTTTCGTACTATTGCAACACAGTTTGGGAATTGGTTTTCGTGGTTGAGAGAGAATATTTTCATTTCAGTTTTTTAGTGGTTCCGCAACCTTCTTGTCAAAGATGACTTGATACGCAACTCTCTCATTTTTTGCGCTCTCACGAGGGATTTATCTCAAATTTGAGCTGCCAGCAATCACAGATAAATCCCTCGCGCCAACTGAAGCGGCTGTCAGAACAAAAAATGTGCCAGCTAAAATGAAACACGGGCCAAAAATTTCGGTAAACTTTAGTTTGACCTACAACTGTAGAAATGCGTTCAAAAATGATGGGAAAAAGGATAAAAATATTTGTTTTAGTGTAAGTATTATTAGTTCGAAGGCGGAGGGTAAATATTATTTCCCATTCAAAACTTATCACTAAAAGCAGGTTTTGTAAATATTAAGTCCCGATGCAACCAGTCCATTTTGATCTCAGAACCTAGAACGTGAGACATGTAGGATAAGCCCTATCCATTAAATGATGTTAACTATTATATCATAGGACCGATTTACTGAAATTTCAAAAGAATATATGGTTTTCACTACGAGTTGAATGCGTTACAATAATTGACTAATTAATTTGATCAAAATGCAAATTTTACTTAGATTTGTTTATATTTGACTCTAACTAGTCGTATTATTGTAAAACAGGTTTAAAGGAATGAATATTTTACGACTATCATTCATTATCAAAAATCCCCATATTTAGACCTATTCATTTTTGTTTGGAGTGGCATCATTGACAAATGTTATAAAAATGTGCATTTTGACAGCGCTCTCTCGAAACAAAGAGTTGCAAATCCATTCATCTATGCTTCTTGCGATGAGTATCGTTTGAGGCGAAGTGTAGGATATTTCCAATGTATTTTTTTACTCCCGTAACACCCCAAAACACATAAACGTCTCACCTAGCACTCGCAGGCACTGAAACTGATTTACGAGCCTAAAATAGACACATCCCTGTGTTAAATAGTACGCTCTTGGAACGTATATATATTGTAAGTGATTTGGAAGATCTCGTTGATCCGAAACTGTGTTTCAATATGCATATTTCATCAATTGTGAACAAAGCAATAGGGGTACTTGGATTTGTGAAACGGTGGGCCAAAGAGTTTGATGATTCATATCTCACTTAGCTCCTTTTCACATCTTTAGTACGTCCAATACTTGAGTACTGCTCGTGTGTCTGGTTCTCGCGGTATCAAAACTATATACATCGAATTTTTAATTTTCGCACTCCGTGGGATCCTAACCTTCATCTACCACCAAACAAAAATAGGTTGCTTCTTATTAGTTTGCCAACTTTGGGAAACCGAAAAATATTACTAGTGGTAATGTTCCTGCACAAGCTCATCATCGGTGAGGTAGACTCCTCTTACCTTGTCAGTCACCTAAACTTCGCTGTCCCTAGCACAACTTTTAGACACTATGTGCCATTCCACCTATCAACTTGCTGACAAAATTTTGCTAAAAATAATCCCTTGCGGAATTGGTGCTCACACTATAATGATTTGTATAATTGTAGCAGCGTGGAATACTCTTTTACCGTTTTGCATAATTCAATACTCTCATATCTGACCTGATTGTTAATTAAAATAAGAACAAATTTAATTCTCTTTTTTTTATACTCAGTTGAGCAGAGCTCACAGAGTATATTAAGTTTGATTGGATAACGGTTGGTTGTACATATATAAAGGAATCGAGATAGATATAGACTTCCATATATCAAAATAATCAGGATCGAAAAAAAATTTGATTGAGCCATGTCCGTCCGTCCGTCCGTCCGTCCGTCCGTTAACACGATAACTTGAGTAAATTTTGAGGTATCTTGATGAGATTTCGTATGTAGGTTCCTGAGCACTCATCTCAGATCACTATTTAAAATGAACGATATCGTAATATAACCACGCCCACTTTTTCGATATCGAAAATTTCGAAAAACCGTAAAAGTGCGATAATTCATTACAAAAGACCGATAAAGCGACGAAACTTGGTAGATGAGTTGAACTTATGACGCAAAATAGAAAATTAGTAAAATTTTGGACAATGGGCGTGGCACCGCCCACTTTTAAAAGAAGGTAATTTAAAACTTTTGCAAGCTGTAATTTGGCAGTCGTTGAAGATATCATGATGAAATTTGGCAGGAACGTTACTCTTATTACTATATGTACGCTTAATAAAAATTAGCAAAATCGGAGAAGGACCACGCCCACTTTTAAAAAAAAATTTTTTTTAAGTAAAATTTTAACAACAAATTTAATATCTTTACAGTATATTAGTAAATTATGTCAAGATTCAACTCCAGTAATGATATGGTGCAACAAAATACAAAAATAAAAGAAAATTTAAAAATGGGCGTGGCTCCGCCCTTTTTCATTTAATTTGTCTAGGATACTTTTAACGCCATAAGTCGAACAAAAATTAACCAATCCTTTTGAAATTTGGTAGGGGCATATACTTTATGGCGTTAACTGTTTTCTGTGAAAATGGGCGAAATCGGTTGATGTCACGCCCAGTTTTTATACACAGTCGTCCGTCTGTCCTTCCGCATGGCCGTTAACACGATAACTTGAGCAAAAATCGATATATCTTTACTAAACTCAGTTCACGTACTTATCTGAACTTACTTTATCTTGGTATGAAAAATGAACGAAATCCGACTATGACCACGCCACTTTTTCGATATCGAAAATTACGAAAAATGAAAAAAATGCCATAATTCTATACCAAATACGAAAAAAGGGATGAAATATGTTAAGGTAATTGGATTGTTTTATTGACGCGAAATGTAACTTTAGAAAAAACTTTATAAAATGGTTGTGACACCTACCATATTAAGAAGAAGAAAGTGAAAAAGTTCTGCAGGGCGAAATAAAAAACCCTTAAAATCTTGGCAGGTATTACATATATAAATAAATTAGCGGTATCCAACAGATGATGTTCTGGGTCACCCTGGTCCACATTTTGGTCGATATCTGGAAAACGCCTTCACATATACAACTACCACCACTCCCTTTTAAAACTCTCATTAATACCTTTAATTTGATACCCATATCGTACAAACTCATTCTAGAGTCACCTCTGGTCCACCTTTATGGCGATATTTGGAAAAGGCGAACACCTATAGGACGAAGGCCCACTCCCTTTTAAAAATACTCATTAACACCTTTAATTTGATACCCATATCGTACAAACAAAGTCTAGAGTCACCCCTGGTCCAGAAAGGCCCACTCCCTCTTAAAATACTCATTAACTCCTTTCGTTTGATACCCATATTGCACAAACGAATTCTAGAGTCACCCCTGGCCCACCTTTATGGCGATATCTCGAAACGGCGTCCACCTATGGAACTAAGGATTACTCCCTTTTAAAATACTCATTAACACCTTTCATTTGATACCCATATCGTACAAACGCATTCTAGAGTCACACCTGGTCCATCTTTATGGCGATATCTCGAAAAGGCGTCCACCTATAGAACTAAGGCCCACTCCCTCTTAAAATACCCATTAACTCCTTTCGTTTGATACCCATATTGCACAAACGAATTCTAGAGTCACTTCTGGTCCACCTTTATGGCGATATCTCGAAAAGGGGTCCACCTATAGAACGAAGCCCCACGCCCTTTTAAAATAATCATTAACACCTTTCATTTGATACCCATATCATACAAACAAATTCGAAAGTCACCCCTGGTCCACCTTTATGGCGATATCTCGAAAAGACGAACACCTATAAAACGAAGGCCCACTCCCTTTTAAAAATACTCATTAACACCTTTCTTTTGATACCCATATCGTACAAACGAAGTCTAGAGTCACCCTTGGTCCACCTTTATTGCGATACCTCGAAAATGCGTCCACCTATAGAACTAAGGCCCACTCCCTCTTAAAATACTCATTAACTCCTTTCGTTTGATACCCATATTGCATAAACGAATTCTAGAGTCACCCCTGGCCCACCTTTATGGCGATATCTCGAAACGGCGTCCACCTGTAGAACTAAGGCTCACTCCCTTTTAAAATACTCATTAGCACCTTTCGTTTGATGCCAATATTGTGCAAACAAAATCTAGGGTCACCCCTGGTCCACCTTTATGGCGATATCTCGAAACGGCGTCCACCTATGGAACTAAGGATTACTCCCTTTTAAAATGCTCATTAACACCTTTCATTTGATACCCATATCGTACAAACGCATTCTAGAGTCACCCCTGGTCCATCTTTACGGCGATATCTCGAAAAGGCGTCCATCTATAGAACTTAGGTCCACGCCCTTTTAAAATACTCATTAATACCTTTCATTTGATACCCATATCGTACAAACGCATTCTAGAGTCAACCCTGATCCACCTTTATGGCTATATTCCTAAATGGCGTCCACCTATAGAACTATGGCCCACTCCTACATAAAATACTCTTTAATGCCTTTCGTTTGATACACATGTCATACAAACACATTCCAGGGTTTCCCTCGGTTCATTTTCCTACATGGTTATTTTCCCTTATGTTGTCACCATAGCTCTCAACTGAGTATGTAATGTTCGGTTACACCCGAACTTAACCTTCCTTACTTGTTTTTATACTCAGTTGAGCAGAGCTCACAGAGTATATATAGTTTGATTGGATAACGGTTGGTTGTACATATATAAAGGAATCGAGATAGATATAGACTTCCATATATCAAAATAATCAGGATCGAAAAAAAATTTGATTGAGCCATGTGCGTCCGTCCGTCCGTTAACACGATAACTTGAGTAAATTTTGAGGTATCTTGATGAAATTTGGTATGTAGGTTCCTGAGCACTCATCTCAGATCGCTATTTAAAATGAACGATATCGGACTATAACCACGCCCACTTTTTCGATATCGAAAATTTCGAAAAACCGTAAAAGTGCGATAATTCATTACAAAAGACCGATAAAGCGACGAAACTTGGTAGATGAGTTGAAATAGAAAATTAGTAAAATTTTGGACAATGGGCGTGGCACCGCCCACTTTTAAAAGAAGGTAATTTAAAACTTTTGCAAGCTGTAATTTGGCAGTCGTTGAAGATATCATGATGAAATTTGGCAGGAACGTTACTCTTATTACTATATGTACGCTTAATAAAAATTAGCAAAATCGGAGAAGGACCACGCCCACTTTTAAAAAAAATTTTTTTTTAAAGTAAAATTTTAACAACAAATTTAATATCTTTACAGTATATAAGTAAATTATGTCAAGATTCAACTCCAGTAATGATATGGTGCAACAAAATACAAAAATAAAAGAAAATTTAAAAATGGGCGTGGCTCCGCCCTTTTTCATTTAATTTGTCTAGGATAATTTTAACGCCATAAGTCGAACAAAAATTAACCAATCCTTTTGAAATTTGGTAGGGGCATATATTTTATGGAGTTAACTGTTTTCTGTGAAAATGGGCGAAATCGGTTGATGTCACGCCCAGTTTTTATACACAGTCGTCCGTCTGTCCTTCCGCATGGCCGTTAACACGATAACTTGAGCAAAAATCGATATATCTTTACTAAACTCAGTTCACGTACTTATCTGAACTCACTTTATCTTGGTATGAAAAAAGAACGAAATCAAACTATGACCACGCCCACTTTTTCGATATCGAAAATTACGAAAAATGAAAAAAATGCCATAATTCTATACCAAATACGAAAAAAGGGATGAAATATGTTAAGGTAATTGGATTGTTTTATTGACGCGAAATATAACTTTAGAAAAAACTTTATAAAATGGTTGTGACACCTACCATATTAAGTAGAAGAAAGTGAAAAAGTTCTGCAGGGCGAAATAAAAAACCCTTAAACTATTGGCAGGTATTACATATATAAATAAATTAGCTGTATCCAACAGATGATATTCTGGGTCACCCTGGTCCACATTTTGGTCGATATCTGGAAAACGCCTTCACATATACAACTACCACCACTCCCTTTTAAAACTCTCATTAATACCTTTAATTTGATACCCATATCGTACAAACTCATTCTAGAGTCACCCCTGGTCCACCTTTATGGCGATATTTCGAAAAGGCGAACACCTATAGAACGAAGGCCCACTCCCTTTTAAATATACTCATTAACACCTTTCATTTGATACCCATATATTACAAACAAAGTCTAGAGTCACCCCTGGTCCAGAAAGGCCCACTCCCTCTTAAAATACTCATTAACTCCTTTCGTTTGATACCCATATTGCACAAACAAATTCTAGAGTCACTTCTGGTCCACCTTTATGGCGATATCTCGAAAAGGGGTCCACCTATAGAACTAAGCCCCACGCCCTTTTAAAATAATCATTAACACCTTTCATTTGATACCCATATCATACAAACAAATTCGAAAGTCACCCCTGGTCCACCTTTATGGCGATATCTGGAAAAGGCGAACACCTATAAAACGAAGGCCCACTCCCTTTTAAAAATACTCATTAACACCTTTCATTTGATACCCATATCGTACAAACAAAACCTAGAGTCACCCCTGGTCCACCTTTATTGCGATACCTCGAAAATGCGTCCACCTATAGAACTAAGGCCCACTCCCTCTTAAAATACTCATTAACTCCTTTCGTTTGATACCCATATTGCACAAACGAATTCTAGAGTCACCCCTGGCCCACCTTTATGGCGATATCTCGAAACGGCGTCCACCTGTAGAACTAAGGCTCACTCCCTTTTAAAATACTCATTAACACCTTTCGTTTGATTCCCATATTGTGCAAACAAATTCTAGGGTCACCCCTGGTCCACCTTTATGGCGATATCTCGAAACGGCGTCCACCTATGGAACTAAGGATTACTCCCTTTTAAAATGCTCATTAACACCTTTCATTTGATACCCATATCGTACAAACGCATTCTAGAGTCACCCCTGGTCCATCTTTACGGCGATATCTCGAAAAGGCGTCCATCTGTAGAACTTAGGTCCACGCCATTTTAAAATACTCATTAATACCTTTCATTTGATACCCATATCGTACAAACGCATTCTAGAGTCAACCCTGATCCACCTTTATGGCTATATCCCTAAATGGCGTCCACCTATAGAACTATGGCCCACTCCCTCATAAAATACTCTTTAATGCCTTTCATTTGATACACATGTCATACAAACACATTCCAGGGTTTCCCTCGGTTCATTTTCCTACATGGTTATTTTCCCTTATGTTGTCACCATAGCTCTCAACTGAGTATGTAATGTTCGGTTACACCCGAACTTAACCTTACTTACTTGTTTAGAGTTGAATTTAATTTTTAAAGTTCTTATGTATTTAACCCTGATGTTAGCTTTTAAATTTACAAATATTTTGTTATTGAATTATATTATTTTTAGTAGTCGACCGCGTTGTGTCTGTTGTTGACTTTTAATAAAATAAAATAAATATTGGTTTTTTCCGGCTCAAGGTCTAAAAACCCAATTGAAAAAGAAAGTTTTCGGTTTTTTTTAATGCCAATACATTTCGGCTTCACTGCGGTAACCTTCCTCAGGGCTACTGAAGACAACATAAAAACATAGAAAACAAACAATTAATATCACATATTTCACTAATAAAAATTACAAATTAACACAATGTTTACAAACAAAAGTTTTAACAAAAATTCACAATTACATCATTTGACATTAACATACATTGTTTGGTGTTTACGTCTGCACCGTCTAATCAGGTGTTTGCTACTGTCCTATTGTTGTTTAGTAGAGGACGATACGCGTGAGCACATCCATCACAATCTGTTTTATAGTTCATTCGTATTTTTTTGGGCGTGTTAATTATGTGTAGCATTTCCAATGTGTATCGTTTGTTGTAGTTTTGTTCTTGTGCGAGAATCTCTGCTGCATCGAAGTTTGGTGAGTGCCCACTAGCTGCACAGTGTGTCATGAGTGCAGTTTTTTGAAAACTAACGTGATGACATTGTTTATAATCTGATTTGTGCTGGGACAGTCTCGTTTTTAGTTTTGCTTTTGTTGTGCCTGCGTATATACTTTCACAAGCTTCGTTCGAGTTTCCATTACAAAGTATTTTATATACTAAATTACTTTTTTCGGTTGTTGGTATTTTTATTTTTGTTTTGTTGAATATTGTTTTTAATGTGTTAGTCGGTTTGTGTGCTATCTTTGCTTTTTCTGTATTATAGAAATCCGACTTCGCTAAACGTTCCGATAGCTGAGGTACATATGATACCGTCTTAAACATTGTGTTTTGTGTGTTTTCTGAATTTTGTTTCCGATGTTGAACTAAAGGCCGTTTTAGTAAATTTTTTATAGTAGAATCCGGAAAATCGTTGTTTTTTAATTAATTCAATTCAAGCACTTAATGGTTTTCAAAATTTCTAATCCGTAAAGGGTTCGAAGAAAAAACTACTGTTATTACTTGACTCAACACACTCCAACTCAAGGCATTTGTATGAAGATATCATTGCATAAGTATGCTCAATAGAAGAAAAGTGTTCGTTGAAAAGATTTGCTACCTCCATAGAGTTAGTAATTACCTCATCACAATTTGATAGGGCATTTGACGTGTCTTTTGTCCTACTATTCCTGTTTAACATACTGTTAAAACATCCCATTCTTTCTTTGAATTACCCTGAGAAGCAATAAACGTATTGCGATAAAAATTATCACGTTGCAAGCGAACTTCTTTTTTCACGGTATTACACAAGACAGCGTCTACGAAGTTTGTGATTGCGGGCATGCTTACCACACTTTCTCGCAAGTTTATTTTTTAGCCTTATCTTAGAAATGAGTGACCCGCTAATTCACGGTTTTAGACTTGTAGCCGATTTACGGGGCTTAAGCGTATAGGTTGAGGCTACAATATGATTTTGTAAGATGTTTGAAAAGTTGCTGTACGCCATGGATACATTAGTCTCATTATAAACTTCTCTCAAGGACTCAAATAGAAGTCTTTCCTTCAGAAGGCTGAAATTGATCCTAATTTTATTCGTAATCGCCTTTTTGTTTAAAACACGTTCCTCCGAAACTTTGTTTATAATCAAGCCCGTCATTGTGTGATCCGTAATATTGAGGTCAAAGTTAAGACTATTAAATTAATGGGTAATAGAACTGGATCGACAAAATACATGGTCAAGACAAGTAACAGAGACTGGCAACACTGGTTAAGATTGCTGCCTAAGTCAGAGATTGAATTTACCTCGCATACTTATACCATGCTTCACACGATTACATATGCAATTTGATAGAATTTAGGTAATTTCTTATTAATTTCCAACCAATTATTAAAAGTTAATAAGTATATGGTAAATTGCGGCGTAAATTTCCCAATTATTCTTAATTGCCAACTAGTTGAATTTTTTATAATTAAATGGGTGCAGATGTTGTATATAGAAAAAAATTAGTCAATAAAAAAAGAGAATTATACAACTAACGAAATCGTTTGTTACAATAAATTTTCCTTCTCCATTTGCTGCTAAGCTCAAGTGCTTAAATTGCAATCTTTTAGTCTTGGTGCTTTCGCCTTGGTCACAGATAAGACTTTGGTGTGTGGTAACACGCGGTACATGTATGAACAGAGTTCAGCAACCTAGCCAAACTTCGCAATCAAGGATCCGAAAAAAAAAATTATTAAATTAAGCTTAGGCGCACCATATGCTTTTCCTGTTTTCCTAAAAACGAAACTAATTGCCGTCTAGATTGCCTGTTTTAAAACCATATAAAATCCAATAAAGAACCGATATTGTAATTACCTTTCGATTTATTCGATCAATTTGTCTATTTTGGTTTTCTAATTCGGAACCCATATCTAAAGCCATATTTCGCAGATTTCCAATCATCGTGTTTACTTGTCCCATATTTTCTTCCATTTCATCCTCACGAGCATCATTTGTGATTCTAAAATTAAGTAAAAAGTAAATATTGAGATATAATTTTGTTTTTTTATGTTTATATGATACTAGCAGACCCGGCAGAAATTGCTCTGCCCTAGCGTTGGTCTATTTGCAAAACTTTTAAGCAATTTTTACCTATTACTCTCCCCTCCCTTCTTTCCACAATTTCCATATCTTTAACTCACTCTTCCCTCTACTTTTCTCTCTTTCTGTGTCTCTTTCCCCTCTTCGTCTTTTCCTTCACTTCTTTTAAGCTCCATCTATCCATATCTCTATTATCGTCTACCTCTATCAAATTCTCCTTCCCTCTTTTCTCTTCTCTATAGTTCTTCCCCGTCCCTTTTTCATATTCCCAGTCCCACCCCATGTCCAAGCCCCAGTCCCAGCCTCAGTGCTACTCCCAGTCCCAGTCGGCCCCTGCTCCATTTCCAGAAAAAAGTGTAATAAATACTAATCTAGGCATAGGGCTACCTATATGACCAATTTCAGGTAAATTGAACCAAGAATAGAGTTTGTTCGAAAAGATCGGTCCCGAATCCTCTTCCCGAAAAAAGTGTCGTATATACTAATCTAGGCAAAGGGCTATCTATATACCAAATTTCAGGCAAATCGAACCGTGAATGAAATTTGTTCGAATAGACCAGTACCTGGTCCACTTCCCGGGAAAAAACTTCACAGGAACGCTATCCTATCTTCAAGTTGGATCAAATTGCACTCGGTGTGCAAATTTGATTGAAATCGGTTAAGTAGCTTATTAGCAGTTCTATACATAACTATACTGCTACTAAATAAATGCACAACAACAATAAAGCAAGCAGCCACACTTGTGTAAATGAACACATCAAAGTAAGCTATTTATATATACATATACACATACAAAGAAGGCGACGAAGAATATTTCACACACATAACCAGCAGCTTTAAGCAAATAAATTATCTCACATACACACATGTAGTCATCAGCTAAGAGCAGAAGTTGTTACTCACACAATTTAATATACATAATTTAATTTAATTTAATTTAATAACAAAACTTCAAAAGTAAAACATAATGGAAGAGGTCCGTGTTTTTTACATTAATAGACCAGAAGAAGAGTATGAAAGTGCGGAGATAAGAAGTACATCTGCAAGGGTATATCGAGTGAGACCGGATTGTTTAAAATAATTATCTGATGAAGACTTTATAAGAAGATTTCGAATTTCTAAAGCGCCTTTCCGACTTGTATTTTATAAAATTCGCAATAAGTTGAAATCTCCCACCAAAAGGTAAGTTTCTGCTAAAAAAAATTTACATCTTCAATTGTAACTTACATATAGGCTTTGTTAGGTATATATCGATATCCACAGAAACCAAGCTGCTAATTGCACTTAGATTTTATACCAGCGGGAACTTTTTAATTACTGTTGCAGATTTTTGTGGGGTGAGCACTTCCACTGTAAGTCGTGTTGTGAAACAAGTATCTGGAGCACTGGCCAGATTGTATAAAGAGTTTATTAAATTGCCTACTGATACGACTACCATGGAACATACGATAACCGACTTTTATAAAATTGCAAAGTTTCCCAAAGTAATTGCCCCCATTGATTGCACCCACATTAGGATTCAATCACCAGGCGGTAATAGCGCAGAAATTTTCCGAAATCGAAAAGGCGATTTTTCTCTCAATGTTCAGGCAATGTGCAATGCGAAATTAATGTTCCAGGACTTGGTTGCAAGGTGGCCTGGATCCGCACATGATAGCAACATTTTTCGAAATAGCCGTTTGAAATTCAACATGGAAGAAGGGCTCCTAAAAAGTAATTTCATTCTTGGCGATAGCGGTTACAAACAAACCAATTATATGATGACTCCATTATTAAATCCAGCAGAAAGATTGTACAGCGAATCACAAATTCGTACACGAAATAAAATCGAGCGTTGCTTTGCAGTGTGGAAACGGCTTTTCCCTGTACTCTCACTACGACTTGGACTATCAATAAATACAATAATAATAAAAGAATGGCTGTCATTGTTGTGTGCGCCGTCGTGCATAATATTGCTATAATTTGTAAAGACCCATTTCCCTCGGAAGATGATTTATTGGTACCAGAAATAACAGAGGAAATCCTAAGCAACTCTGAAGCGACGAGTTCGAACTCATTAGCAAGGACTAGATTAATAGAAAATTATTTTGCAAAGTAAATGAGAACATTATACATGTTACATATTATCATTATTCATATTGCCTTATTTTAGATTATAACACCACACCAAAAAATTATATACAGCAAACGGAGGGATGGTGCTTTTCTGAAGAATACGTCCTATTTGACATGTTGTCGAGGGGTTACTTCCATAGCAGATTGAATCAAAAAATCACATTCAAATACTTCATTTCAGTTAAATTTATGAAGCCTACTATCTAGTGGCACTGGTCGTCCGATTCAAACTAGTTGGCGAATTGTAGAGCCTTTTCTACAATTATAGTTAAAAAATTAAACGCAATTTTAAAGTTTAATGGACCGTATTTATTTGGCAATAATTTGCGTGCTAACGCACCGCGTGTTAATCAGGTAATAATTTTCTTTATTTGTTCCGATTACCTTTTGGTACTCTTTGAGTAAAACGAAATGTAGGTACATATAGTGCGAAGTTCTTCGTATATACGCACGTATGTGCGTATGTGCATACAAACCGCTGCCTAGATGTGATTACAATGATTTTTGATGACGAAACGGGAAGGTTGTTTCTAAAAATTCCCATCCGAGTTCAAGTTCCAAAAATTCAGAGCAAGATTTAGATTCCAAAAACTCAGATCAAGATATAGATTCCAATAATTCAGATTCTGATTCATCTTCGAGTGCATCGTCAACTGATACCTTAACAAGTGAACATAATTATAAATTATCCCTGAGTGCAGACTTTTTAGGATTTGCTGATCAACCTGTAATTCCAAATTCTAGTTTTTCTATTCTAACTCCAATTCTTAACGTTACAACCATGGCCACAATCGAGGAGAACAAATCGTTTATTAACACGTGTGCCTCGATTACGCGAGACAACTACAGTGGAGACCCGTTTGCACTTGGCTCATTTATAAATAAAGTTGAATTAATGGAAGTATTCTCTAACGAAAATTTAACTCCTACTTTTATTGCATTTTTAAAATCCAAGCTCGAAGGCAAAGCTCGCGAAGCTCTACCAACGCATATAGAATCAGTCAGCAAAATTAAAGAAGCGTTATGTAGTAAAATTAGCCAGACAGCTCGAAAGTTGTCACGGGAAAAATTGCAGCCTTAAAAGTAACAAATAGCAATTTTTCAGAATCTTCCAAGCAGGTAGAAGAGCTTTCTGATTCGTTAGAACGCTGTCTAATCATTGAAGGTATGACGAAGGCAAAAGCCCATGAGATGGCGGTTGAACAAACCATTAGCGTTTGTAGATTAAATAGTAGGTCAGATATGATGAAATCAATCCTTGCGTCAACAACCTTCAAAGATTCAAAGGACGTAGTAGCGAAAATGATTATAGAGCGAGAGCAGGAAGTTAAAGAGCGGCAAGTCTTAGCGTTTCGGTCACATCCGATAAGATATAGTAATTTCCGTGGAAATTCTAGAGGTAACAGTAATTTCAGATATAACAACAATAGTAATTTTCGATTTAACGGTAATGCAAATAGGCAAGACAGTAATACAAATTTCCTACATAACAATTATAACAGAGGCAATAATCGCAATTACAATAGATGCAATAGCAACTCCAACAATAACAATAATAATCGGTCCAAAAATAACAGAAATTCCAATAATCAGGGTTCAAATTCTAGAAATTCAGCCAATGTTCGTTCTTTAAATGCCGAAGCCCCTCAGGCGCCAACACTGAGGGAGCAGGAGCAATTCGACTAAATACTTCTCAATCAATATATTGTCTAAATTAAAATTTTTCCGATTTCGTCGAGGTCGCTTGTAGCGATTCTCATAAAATATGTTCTTTTCTAGTAGATTCACAGGCAGACATTTCACTAATAAAAATTTCCAGTTTTGCAAACAATGTAGAAGTAGACGATAGTAGCGTAATAAATATAACAGGCGTAACAACAGACACGGTAACAACACTAGGAACAATTAATACAAGTATAATCGCATCAAATACATTTTTTCCTCTGACTCTTCACGTTGTCAATGACAACTTTAATATTCCTTCGGACGGTATATTAGGGAAAGATTTTCTAAAACCAACAAATGTATAATCAATTATGCTAATGACACAATTACATTCGGACAAGGGACAGAAAAGGTAAACATTTCAATTTTGCATAGCACCTCAACAAATATTCTTGTAATTCCACCAAGATGCGAAGTTTTTCGTGTTTTTAGTTTGAAAAATTCGACAAGTCCAGTTTTTGTTGATCCGCAGGAACTTTGTAACAGTGTTTTCACAGCAAAATGTATCGTTGATACAAAAAACCCAATAATAAAAGTTATCAACACCACCGACGAGGTCAAGTACGTAAAAGATTTCAATATTCAAACTGAAGACATTAAAAACTTCAATGTCTATCGCATAAATGATACACCTATCGATTCAAAACGTATAGAAGAGCTTAAATCAATTTTGGCAAAACAAATGCCTTCTTACGCTAAAAAGAAATCTCTTGATTTATGTTTGAAATATTCTGATATTTCTGTATTAAAAACCGACTTGATGACGCTTAATAATTTCTATGAACAAAAACTTAGATTAACTGACAAAACCCCTGTCTATATTAAAAATTACCGTTTGCCATACACACAACGCGAAGAAATAATAAACAAATCGAAAACCTATTAAAGAATGATTTAATCGAACCTAGTTTTTTAAATTATAACAGTCCTTTAATTTTGATACCGAAAAAAGATCCAACAGGCAAAAAATCGTATCGCATGTGCGTAGATTTAGAGCAGTCAATAAAAAGCTTATAGCCGACAAATTTCCACTAGCACGCGTTGATGACATGCTCGACAATCTTGGCAGAGCCAAATACTTTTCAACTTTAGACCTTTTTTCTGGTTTTCACCAAATACCCTTTCACCCTAAATCCAGAGACGTAACTTTTTTCAGTACAGATCGAGGAGCTTTTCGTTGGAAAGTTTTACCTTTCGGGTTAAATATTGCACCAAACTCTTTTTCTCGTATGATGTCAATAGCATTTTCAGGCATTTCGCCAAATCAGGCTTTTATATATATTGACGACGTTAGCATCATTGGTTGTAGTGAGACACACCACCTTAAAAATTTAGAAAAAGTTTTCGAAACCTGTAGAAAGTTTAATTTAAAGCTGAATCCAAACAAGTGCAATTTCCTTCGTTCCGAATTAACTTTTCTAGGCCATAAATGTACGTCAAAAGGTTTGCTGCCAGACGATTCAAAAATAGACGCTATCAAAAGGTATACTAAGCCAAAAGACAAAGATGCTGTTAGGCGATTTGTCGCATTTGCAAATTATTACAGGCGATTTATACCGAATTTTGCGTCACTGGCAGCGCCTTTAAACCGTTTAAATCGAAAAAAAGTTGAATTTGTTTGGGACGAAGCGTGCGAAAACGCTTTCGAAACACTAAAACTAGCATTAATGTCTCCTCAACTACTACAATACCCTGACTTCACAAAAGAATTTATAATGACAGTAGATGCTTCTAAGAGTGGGTGTGGTGCTATATTAAGCCAAAAGCATGGTGATAACGATTTACCAATTTGTTTCGCATCAAAATCTTTTAATAAATCAGATCAGAAAAAAGCAATTATCGAATTAGAACTCCTAGCAATACATTTCCCTATAAAGCATTTTCGTCCATATGTTTACGGTACAAATTTCACAGTAAAATCCGATCATAGACCACTAGTTTATCTTTTTAACATGAAAGACCCTTCGTCTTAACTTTCTAGAATTCGATTACAACTGTCAGAATATAAATTTACGATTGAATATATAAAAGGAAAATCGAACGTTGTGGCTGATGCTCTTTCACGCATTAGTATAGACGAAATAAAAGAATCTACAAAGCATGTTTTAGCAGTCCAAATGCGATCACAAACCAAACAAAAGGAATTACAAAATAAAGACGATAACTTTACTGATACTTTTTGCGAAACGCCTAAAGTACAAGTTTATGACAAATTTTCATACAATTTTTCAAAGAAGATACCGCGAATAAAGTCGAATATACAATTTAATAAGAATAATGATATCTCTAATATAGAAATTTATGCGCATTTAAAAAAAAAAAACTAAACGGAAAGACAAGTTTAGATGAGTTATTTTCGAGGCTTGAAAAAGCAGCCGGCAGTCACAACATTAAGCAGTTAATCAATTACAAATTTTAAAATCAGCGGTAATAAAATTTTAAAATCATTACAAATAATACTAACAGACCCTGTAGAAACTGTATCAGAAACAGAGCAAAAACAAAAGCTTATGACAATTTATCATGAGGACCCTTTGTTAGGCGGTCATTGCGGAACAAAACGATTATATTCCAAATTAAGAACAAAATTCTATTGGAAAAATATGACAAGAGACATTGCGAAATTTGTCAAAAATTGCAATAAATGCCTTTTAAATAAAGTAAAACCAAAAACAAAGGAAAATCTCGTGTTGACTCTAACACCCTGCAAACCCTTTGACATAGTAATTGTCGATACAATAGGTCCACTTCCGGAATCCAAATATGGTAACAAGTTCGCTGTTACTATGATTTGTGACTTTTCTAAATACCTGGTAATAGTAGCTGTACCAGATAAATCAGCCAAAACTATTGCTTGCGCTATTTTTGAAACCTTTATATTAACATATGGTACAATGAAAGCTATTAGATCCGATTTAGGAACGGAATATAAAAACGAATTATTCTCTGAATTGACAAAACTTTTAAAGATTGATCATGATTTCTCAACAGCTTACCACCACGAAACTGTTGGTACTGTTGAAAGAAATCATAGAGTCTTTAACGAATACTTGCGTGCATATCTAAATGAAACGTATTCAGATTTGGATACATATTTAAAATACTTTCATTTTTACACAATACTATAAGTAGTTCGGTTTTTGATAATAAATTTACTCCCTTTGAATTAATATTTGGCAGAAAAACTACAATGCCACATGAATTGCAAAAAGAGCAAATTGATCCGATCTACAATGTAGAAAACTACACAAAAGAGCTTAAGTTTAGGATGCAAAAATCGCATAAAATGGCAAAAAATTTGATTAATAAGCATAAGATTAGAAATAAAGATTTATACGATAAAACGGCTAAGCTTTTAGAAATTAAAATTAATGATAGAGTTTTAGTAGAAACAGAACCCAGAAATAAACACAACAATATATATCAAGGTCCCTACATAGTAAAGAATATTGATGGGCCAAATGTAACAATTTGTGAGATAAGTAAAGAAAACGAAAAAATTGTACATAAAAATCGAGTACAAAAAATTAATTAATTTAATAGTCTATTACTAATCATATTTATTAAAAAAAATAAATGTAAGGCGCAATAACCTCCGAAGAGATCTAAGGCCGAGCTTCTCTTCCAATTTGCGTCGTGCTCCTCTTGATTTTCCCTACAAATTGGCCGGACGGGACCTACATGTTTTATGCCGACTCCGAACGGCATCTGCAAGGCAGATGAGTTTTCACTGAGAGCTTTTCATGGCAGAAATACACCCGGAGCGCTTGCCAAACACTGCCGAGGGGCGACCCCGCTTAGAAAAATTTTCTTCTAATTTAAAAACCTTATTCCTAAAATTTTGATGTTGCTTTGCCCGGGAGTTGAACCCAGGGCATACGGTGTGATAGGCGGAGCACGCTACCATCACACCACGGTGGCCGCTAATCATATTTAGATATAAATATATTTTAAAAATCTGCCAATGAAGGCTAAGAAATGTAACAAATAAATAAACATTTAATTAGGTAGATTTTACAATAAGAAGTAGAAAAAAACCGGTTTACTTCAAACATTAAATCAAACATTTCAAACTAACTTTTATATATTTCACTTTATTCAAAATTTTCTTTTCACTTTTAATCATCTTTTTAGAACACCCTAATGCTAGCAAACTCCTTCGTTCATAACATTACAACAACATATTAAAGCCTAAAGAAGAATGTGGAAAGATTAATTACTAATCTCACCAAATTCTTCTTTTCTAAAGGGGGATGATGTAGTGCCATAGTAAATTGCATTAAAATAAATTGTAGATGGCAACCCTCTTTAGAAATGTGCAAGATGCAACCATACATCAGATGCACTTGGCATCACTAAAATTGTTAGAGTCGAGCAACTCGGAGAGTTTCTGATTGGCTGAAACTGCCGTTGCTCGACGCCATGATTTATTTCGACGCCATCATTAATTTCGTTGCTAAGCAACATCAACCCAATAGAATATCTGTTTAATCTTCTCAAGCGTCTTCGTGATTTCAAGATGACCTCCGCTTGGACCATTATGCAGCTCACTGAGCACTTCAGGAATCCTCTTTCTGGGAACAACTATCAGTTTCTTCTTGCATTGACCATCCTCACTCTCCCATACTCAATGCAAGCAACCGGATATCAATTCTAAACTGTTCCACTGTGCCCAATATGACTTCGCAATGGCACTCTCTGCTGACATCTCCTCTCTATTTGGCCATTCGTTTCGTTCGAGCCCTTGCATAACATGTGACAGATCAGTATCTTCTAGCTAACACTTCCTAAGTTGTTCCTTGTCCCATTCATCCGTACATGTTATAGTCATTAGCCGGACATCTATAATATCTTCTTTAGCCTCGGACTTTGAAAAGTGCTTGCATTCTAA
The DNA here is from genome assembly GCF_040869045.1 of Eurosta solidaginis. NCBI lineage: Eukaryota > Metazoa > Arthropoda > Insecta > Diptera > Tephritidae > Eurosta > Eurosta solidaginis. Next base: position 226,527,798 of record NC_090319.1, on the reverse strand, counting down.
ACTACATGGTCTTCGTGGCATTTCATCAGCATTTGCATGGATACTACCTTTTCGATGCTCAATGGAAAAGTCATAGCTTTGTAGTCGCTCGATCCACCGTGCCAATTGTCCTTCCGGATTACGGAACTGCAGAAGCCATTTCAACGCTGCGTGATCTGTCCTGACGCGGAATCGCTGGCCGTAGAGGTATTTGTGAAAATGTTTAATGCACTCTACCAATCCCAACAGCTCTCCGTGTAACGCAATAGTTCCTCTCTGGTTTTCCAATCGAACGGCTGTAATATGCAACTATCTTCTCCTGTCCATCGACCAGTTGTGATAAAACGCCTCCTATATCATATTCACACGCATTTCTATCTAGAATAAATGTTGCTTCTGGAATCGGATATGGCAACATTGGGGCAGTGCACAAACGCTCCTTCAATATTTGGAAAGCCACTTCCTGCTCCTTCTTCCATTCAAAAGCTTTATTTATTCTTGTAAGCTCATGGAGGCTATGGGCTACACTGGAAAAGTTTGGTACAAATCGGCGGTAATATGTACACAGCCCAATGAAACTTCTTAAATCATGCAAGTTATGTGGTCTTGGCCAATCCTTTACTGCCTCTATCTTTTCATTCGCTGTACAGATGCCTTCTGTCGTTACTTTGTGACCCAAATAATTTACTTTCTTTTTCAACAGCGAACACTTTCTGGGACTTATTTTCAGACCAGCGCCAGCTATTCTCTGGAAAACTTCCTCCAAGTTCTTAAGATGTTCATCAAAGCTCTTGCCCAATACGATAATATCGTCCAGGTACACCAAGCATGTTTTCCAATGTAGTCCTTTCAGTACCTGGTCCATGAGTCTCTCAAAAGTAGCTGGTGCATTACAAAGTCCAAAAGGCATCACTGTGAATTGCCAAAGACCTTCACCGACACTGTGGGCTGTTTCTCTTCAACTTCCTCCTTCACCTCAACTTGCCAGTAGTCGCTTTTCAAGTCCAGTGTGGAAAACCATTTCGTACCAAATAGCGAGTCCAGAGTATCGTCAATTCTTGGCAATGGGTAGCTATCCTTTTTCGTGACGTCGTTCAACTTGCGGTAGTCCACGAAAAACCTCATTTTTCTATCCTTCTTCTTTACAAGTACCACAGGCTGGCTCCATTGACTAGCTGAGGCTCGATGACGCCGCTGTCGCTCATTTCTTGTAGGATTTGACTCAACACCTCTCCCGCTTCGAAAATGGAACACTACGAAGAGGTTGAAGGATCGGCCTCGCATCTCCAGTGTCAATTTAATGTTCCACAACGTTGGTTCGGCCTGGTTTGGAGCCATCTTGGTCAAATATGTTGGCGTACTTTAGGAGTAGTTGTTTTTTGCCTTACTCTGACAGTCTTCCTCTAGCCCCTCTGCCCATGCCGGGATGCCATTTGAAAGATCAGTGTTGCTGGCTGAAACGTGTTCCTGGATCTGCTCACAGTTAATAACTACATCAGCCTCTTGGCATCTTCCCAATATAGCTCCTTTGGTCAGTTTGATTGGTGACTTGAACTCATGGAGTACTCTTACCGGAATACGTCCATATTGTTTTGTCATAGCCAGGGTTTTTCCTACAAGTATGTTCGGTGTTGATTCGTTTGCTGCCTCGACAACCCACAATTTGTTTTTCCCACAATCTCCATCAATCTTTGCCCAGATGACTGCATCGGATTTTGGTGGTATTTGCTGACTCTCTTCCACCAGCACTCGTTTACTGGTGTAGCCTCTCTCGTAGCCGAAATTAAGTGGCACATCCATGTTTCTTATATCGCATCGTTTTGCTTTGCATATCGATCTTGATGCTTTGGTCGATTAAGAAGTCCACTCCAATTATGATTTCATCAACAATCTCCGCCACTATAAAATTGTGTAGTACCGTGACGTTCCGAATTGCTACTTCTCCAATTACCTGGGTGTCCTCTCCCGTGGCCTGTACGTAATCTTGCTCCAAGCAATGATCTTATTTTCTTGTTGACTAAATCTGATCGAATGATGGATGGGAATGGGATGCACCCGTATCTATAGTCAGTAAACGCTTCTTTCCATCCACATGTCCACCGACAGTAAGATTGCTTGACCTTCTTCCAATTTGGGAGATAGAGATTATTGAGCATTCAGTTGAGGGAGCCAGCTGTCGCCCCTTCCGGCTGACTCGCTGTAGTTTAACGATTGAGTGGATTTGGAGATTTGCTCATCTCCTTCAGCTCTGCGTTTACGGCCACCCACATTGCTGGAACTGTTTGGATTGGGCTTTCCACATTTAAAGCATATGACTGCACCATCGTTTTTTTGCTGCGTTCATTTTAATGCTTCCATAATTGTGTCTACCCAGTCTAGCCTTTCCACTTCCACGCGATGAGCTTTGTATGCGGGCTTACTCAAAAGTTACGCTGTTTCCTGAGTCAGTGCATGGGACACCGTTTCTGCGAATGTGGGCTTGGGGTTTGCATATGTCCTCGCTTCGTTTCTACGTCGCGTATGCCATTTATAAAACTCTGGATTTTTACCCTCTCGGTGTACTCCACGGGTACGTCCGCATTTGCCAAATGAGCCAACCTTTCAACATCCGAAGCAAACTCTTGCAAAGTCTCATTAGCTTTTTGGTAACGGTTTTGCAATTCTATTTGATATATTTCTTTCCTGCGTTCGCTTCCGTAACGTCGCTCGACAGCGGTCATCAATGCTTCATAACTATTCCGTCCGTACTCTGGAATAGTTTGTAATATTTCCTCTGCAGGCCCTTTTAATGCCACGAACAGTGCAGCAACTTTCTCTTCCGCATTCCAGTGGTTCACTGTTGCGGTCTTCTCAAACTGTAGCTTAAAGACTTGGAAAGGAACAGAACCGTCAAAAGATGGAATTTTTACCTTCGGATTGCTCGCTGGAACAGCCGGGCGATTTAGTTGTAATTGCTCCATACGACCTTTTAAATCATCGACTTCTGCCTGAAATTGTGCGATTTTTGTATCCTACGATTCAAGTTTTGATGGCACCCTTGCTTCCTCTGCCTCCAGCTGCGAGGATATGCGAGTTTCTTGCGCTTTCAATTGGTCAGCCATATATGTCTTTTCTTCTTCTAACTGTGTTTCCATCTTGGTTGTTATCTGTGTCGACATTTCTGAAATACGCGTTTCTTGTGCTTCAATATTGGGCGTTATGCGTGTCTCCTGCGATTCCATATATGTCTTCTGTTCTGCCATTTGAGATGACATATATGTCTTCTGTTCCTCCAGTTGAGATGACATTTGCGACGACATTGATGTTACTGTCCATGTTTGTGTAGATATTGCAGCAAATATCATGTTTAGGTGTGTGCTGGTAACAGTCTGCGATGTTTCGTTTTTCTCTTAAATTTTTGTTGTTGATTTTTCCACATCAGGATAAAAGACATACTCGTCCACATTAATTCCTTCCAATTCTATAGCCTCTCGTCGTGCCTGGAGTTCGAGTTTATTGCCGGTTGTATTCAATCCATGGCCCTCCAACTCCTTCTTCAGTTGCTGGATCTTCAATTCACTCCACTTTGCCATGTCCTTGTTGTATTCAAAATCTTCGGAATTTATTCAACAATCCCACTTCTTACACCAATTGTAATGGAATCACTAAACTGTTGAATAAATAACTCCAATATTCAATAATGCAAAATGGTCTTTATTAGACTAATAACACTTAAACGGCTCGACAGATAGCGTGCTTAAGTCAAACTTATTGCCATGCCTCAGCTGGTCTTGCTTTTATACTATTCGGTTTCCTCGTTTGCATATTTCTAAACGTTTCTAGAATTTACTATTTGTTTACCAGCTATAAAATTACCAGCTATAAGTACAAATGCACGTTTCTCATATGCGCATGTATATGTGAGTGATACTTGTACAAATGATTGCCTACTTTTGTGAGCATCTCAGATAAGATATATGCATGTGTTTGTGCGCTTCTCTCCGCTGCGTGCACGTACATATGTGTAGACATAATGATTGTTCCACTGATGATTACCTACTTTTGGGAGTATCTCAGATACATGCATGTGTTTCCTCTCCGCTGCTTGTATGGACATATGGGTAGACATAATGACTGTTTTGTTGATGTGCATACAAGCCACTGCTTAGTATTGGCTTGCAGATGATATCTCTTAGTGTTGCTAATATTCGGCACAGTATGTTATCGATGAGATCTAATTGTTGTTGAAAGTTTTGCCATTATGTGTAGACATCCTGTGGCACGCTTTCATCCCAGTCTAATTTAAGCTGCCACAGCTGTTGCATGAGCAGTTAACAGGAGACGATCAACGGACTAAGCAGACCAAGGGAATCGAAAAAGCTTGCTATCTGTGATAATATGGATCTTTTCGTGATCTTCAGCCGCGATGCCTTCACTAGGGAGGCACCTTGTCGTTGGTGTGAGGGCTTAGCCGATCTCCGTAGCGCCCGACTTTGAGGCGGAGCTGTTTAGGACTGGCATTTACGCCGTTTCGCCTCATAGGAGGGCGGCGGGATTATTGGTGACCAAGAACTGCCAACACCCTAATCCAGGGTGTTATGCGCACCGTTCCTATTGGACGATTTGCAGCCAGGTGATAAATTCGGCTGTATTTGAACGGAGCCTTCCCGATACCGGGCCACCTCCGGACGTGTTGATGGCCTTACCACAGTAAGGGGCACTGCTGTGGCTGAAGGTTCTTTCTACGTTTATAATACTGGACTGCTGAGTCCGCCTTGTCGGCCAGTACGACCAAGATGAACGACGCATTAAGCGATGCATTGGACTCTGAGATCCAGAGTAGTGCTGATTCAATGAAATCCGTGTTGGAAAAGCACACAAATGAAAACGGAGTAGAAGAGTGGAGAAGGGTACGGAGCAAAGGAAGTTAAAGAGCTCTCTCGCAGTACCATGCAGCACTAAGAATTGATCAACACCTGGGAGCATTGGTCGACCCACCATCACACCCACAGTGGTGATCGAGCGCTTGGAATGGGCCCATGAGGCAGTAGAAATAGGTCGTAGGCAGTTCAAAAGGTTTGCTTCGAGAAACCCTCTATTCTGCAACAAGGCAACACTCCTGTTTTCAAGAGACAGAAAGTATCCAGTCCCAGAGCCGCGAGGCAGGGCAGTCGCATAGACAAGACAAGTAGGCCCAAAGCTGTAAGACAGATGGGCCCCAATAGCGAGGTAGCAATTACCTCGAAAGCTGCGAGTCAGAGGGAAGTTCCAACTACGGAAGTAGTAGATAAGGGAAAGGGAGATAACGCTAAGACTCCGGCTTTCTCGGAGGTGATAAAGGGTGTTAAAGCTAAGACTCTGGCTTTCTTTGAGGTGCCAAAGGGAGTTAACATTAAGTGCGCCTTCAAACTTTAACGCACCCTCTTGTAGTCCTCTCAATACCTGATCCATGAGTTTCTCAAAAGTAACTGGTGCATTACAAGGTCCAAAAGGCATTACTGTAAATTGCCAAAGACCATCTCCGATACTGAAGGCTACTTTCTCCTTGTCTTCCTCCTTCACCTCCACTTGCTGGTAGCTGCTTTTGAAGTCCAGTGTGGAAAACCATTTCGGTCCAGATAGCGAGTCCAGAGTGTCGTCAATTCTTGGCAAAGTGTAGCTATCATTTTTCGTGACGTCATTCAACTCGCACCTCCAGTGTCAATTTGATGTTTCACTACTTTGGTGCGGCCATCGTGTAAAAATATATTTGCGTACTTTAGGAGCAGTTGTTTTGCCTTTCTCTGATAGGCTTCCTCTAGCACTTCCGTTCATGCTGTGATGTTATTTGAAAGATCAATCTTGCTAGTTGAAATATTTTCCTGGGGCTGCTCCCAGTTAATAACTACTTCAGCCCCTTGGCATCTTCATAATATAGCTCCTTTTGTCAGTTGTGTGGTGACTTGAACTCATTGAGTACTCTTACTGGAATACGTCCATCTTGTTTAGTCGTAGCCATGGTTTTTCCCACAAGTATTTTCGTTTTTGATTTGTTTGCTGCCTCAACAACCTACAATTTGTTCGCCCCACAATCTTCATCAACCTTTGACCAAATGACTACCTCCGATTTTGTGGTATTTGCTGATTCTCCACCACTAGCACTAGTTTACTGCTGCATCCTTTCTCGTAGCCGAAATTAAGTGGCACATCCATGTTCTTATATCTCATCGTCTTGCTTTGCATCGTCCAAGGGATTAAGAGGTCCACTCCAATTATGGTTTCATCAACAATATCTGCCACTACGAAATTGTGTAGTAGCGTGACGTTCCCAATTGCGACTTCACATTCTACTTCTCCCATTACCTGGGTGTTCTCCGCCGTGGCTGTATGCAATCTTTCTCCATGCAACAGTCTTATCGTCTTGTGACTAAATCCGATCGAATTATGGTATGAGATGCACCCATATCTACAGTCAGTAAACATTCCTTTCCATCCACATTTCCTCCGACAGTAAGGTTGCTCGACCTTCTTCCAATTTGCGAGATAGAGATTATGGGGCATTTTGCGGGAGCCAGCTGTCGCCCCTTGCGGTTAACTCGATTTAGTTTAACGATTGAGTGAACTTGGAGATTTGCTCATCTCCTTCAGCTCTGTATTTACAACCACCCACATTGTTGGAACTATTTCCACAATTAAAGCATTTGACTGCATCATTATTCCTCTGCTGCGCTCATTTCAATGCTTCCAAAATTGTGTCTACCCACTCTGGTCTTTCTACTTCCACACGGTGGGCTTTGTACGCTGGCTTACCCAAAAGTTTCCTGAGTCAGTGCATGTGATATCATTTCAGCAAATGTTGGTTTTAGATTCGCATATGTAGCTCGTTTCGTTTCGACATCCCATATTCCATTTATAAAGCTCTGAATTCTAACCCTCTCTGTATATTCCACGAGTGCGTTCGCATTTGCTAGTGGGCCAACCTTTCGACATCCGACGCAAATTCAATTTGGTTTATCTGTTTCCAATGCTCGTTTCCGCAGCGTCGCTCGACATCGGCCATCAATGCTTCATAACTGTTCCGTTCATACTCTGGAATAGTCTGTAAGATTTCAGCAGCAGGCCCTTTCAAAGCCACGAAGAGTGCAGCAACTTTATCTTTAGCATTCAAGTTGTTCACTGCTGACATCTTTTTAAATTGAAGCCTAAATACCTGGAATGGAACAGAAAGGATGGTGTTTTTACCTTTGGATTATTCGCTGAAACTGCTGAGCGATTTAGTTTTAACTCCCATATACGACCTCCCTGTTTCTATTTCGCATCGATTTTGTCCTCGATTTGTAAAATTTGTGTATTCTGCACCTCCATCTTCGAAGGAATTAGTCGTTCTTGCTCTTCCAGTTGTGCAGAGATCTATGATATCTGTGCTGAACTTTGTCCCAACACATCGGATATTCGCGCCTCTTGTGCTTCAATAGTGGATGTTATAAGTTAAGTTATGATGTCTTTTGCACATCTCTGCTAAGTTAACAATATGCCTAGCTTCTCCAAGTAGCCTCAAACAATTAGTAAGCAACCAAATCCAATGGAAAGGTCAATTGAAGCAGAGCAAAACAAACCAACAAATGATCATCACTTGCCTAACATAGCTTGCCTAACAACAACCCAACTCAAATGCTCATCGCTTGCCTAACAAAGCTTGCCCAACAACAGCCCAACTAATCGCACGAAATACTAATCGCACGACAACGTAATGCTACCATATTAACATCATGTGCAAGCCAACAGCATAACAACCCATAATACTGGACCGCTGAGCCCGCCTTGTCGGGCAGGTTGTCGTACGACCAAGATGATTACCTGATTGTAATAAGGACGATGTAAAGACGAGGACTAAGTCGCGCTTGGAATGGGCCCAGGACGTGGTATAAGTAGTTCGAAGGCAGTTCAAAAGGTTTGCTGCGAGAAACCCTCGGTTCTGCAACCGGTACGAGTAGGAAGAAGCGTCGAATGGCAGAATGAAGAGGCAACGTTCGACGGAAGGCGACAAGCCTGCTTTCAAGAGGCAGAAACGACCCAGTCCTAGAGCCGCGAGGCAGGGCAGTCGCATAGACAAGACAAGTAGGCCCAAACCTGTAAGACAAATGGGCCCCAATAGCGAGGCAGCAACTACCTGGAAAGCTGCGAGTCAGAGGGAAGTTCCAACTACGGAAGTAGGAGATAAGCCAAAGGGAGATAACGCTAGGACTCCGGCTTTATCGGAGGTGCTAAAGGGAGTTAACGCTAAGACTCCGGCTTTCTCGGAGGTGCCAAAGGGAGATAACACTAAGACTCCGAGGAGATGAGTGATGTGGCAAAGCAGTCACTGACTGTGGCGCTGGTTGATCGTAGCAGTCCTTTCGGACAAACGACTACTGAAAGGTGGCGATCTGTGGAAAGGGAGCTTATTAGCTTAATGCTTAAGATGATGCGGGAACAACCAAGTAACCCCTTCCAACCTTTGATTCGGGGGATGGTATAATTGTGTGAAGATGATAGCGTGCGACAACATCGCGCGCTTGCGGTGGCTAGAGGAGGTGGGCGCAAACCTCCAAAGGCAGGGCACGAACGCGCGTTTTGAGGTTGTGGATAAAGCGCAAATCCCCACGGTACTAAAATTTAAGGTTTGGATACCATGCGTGATGAAGTCAGAGAATACACTGCGACTTCTGCAGAATCAGAATCCGAACATACCGAAACCGGATTGGAAGGTACTTACTGTATCTCGGCCTACCGAGGCTGGTCAGTTCTACATCTTCCAAATAAACAAGCAGGCGGAGGATATTTTGTACACGCAGCTTTGCAAAATGTCTTCTGCCACTGGCAAAATTTACATGCGACTCAGGAAAAGAAGTCCCGAGGATAGAAAAACCTTAACACGCTAGACGAGGGCGAAGTCAACGTCACCACGAAGGTGTTAGAAGAGGACCAAAAGCCAAATGGTGCTGTGACTCGCACAGAGGAACATCCGGCACAACAGTTACGAGAGGCTGAAGGGGGCCTCGAGTACTCTAAACCGAAAAGGCAAGGGGAGGACGACGACGTCACGACGAAAGTGCTGGAGGGGGACAAGCAGCCCAATTGTGCTGCGAGTCCTACAGATAAACCTCCAACACAGTAAAGTGGCATCGAGCGAACTCCTCCTAACCCTTAGGGAGGGTTCGTTTGACATGGCGCTGATCCAGGAGCCGTGGCTCTCATTGGGAGGAAAGGTTTCTTGACATAGCGCGGGCGGGTTTCACGTTTACTACGCGCAAACAGAAGGACGGGTGCGAGCTGTAGTAATGGTAAGGAAACAGCTGCATTCATATATGCTGCCTACTTACACCGCTGAGGACCTCGTAGCGGAGGCCGTTGAGCAAAAGAATAAGCAGGCATTTATCCTGGCGTCCTGCTACATGGTCCATGCTGCGGAGGTTCCACCGATGGAGTGCAAAAGGCTGGTACAACAGGAAGGGCGCAAAGGGCGGTTGGTCATAGGCGCAGATGCAAATGCGCACCGCAATGTGTGGGGAGGAGCAGATACGAACGAGAGAGGCGAATCTCTATTTTGTTACATTCTGCAAACCAATTTGCAGATAGCCAACAGGGGAAATGTCCCTACATACATTGGTCCAACATTCAGCAATGTTCTGGATATTACATTGAGCTCCGAATGTGATATATCAAGGTATGATTGGATGGTTCTTGGTAGACCATCCTTCTCCGACCATGCGTATATCAGTTTCAGCACCCCCTAAAGAGGGTAGAGAAGGGAGGAACCTTTAGAAACCCTGTGTCAACAAACTGGACTAAATTCCAGAAACATGTCGAAACAAAACTGGGACAACCCAAAGAGGTTGCCAATGCGGAGGAACTGGAGGAGTCGAATGAATTCCTAACAAGGACGCTTATGACTGCGTATAACAAAGCTTGCCCTCTAAGAAGATTCAGAGGAAAAGCAAAGCCGCCATGGTGGAGCAATGAGCTGAGTCTTCTAAGAAGACAGGTAAAAGAAATTTTTAAGCTTGCAAAGACCGCGGAAAGCGAAGCGTGTTGGGACAAGAACAGGGAACTACTGAGGATCTACAAGCTTGAAATTACCAGGGCGAAGAGAAACTCATGGAAAAGCTTCTGTGCGGACATAGAGTTCTCCAGCGAAACAGCACGGTTGAAAAAAGTCCTAGCAAGGTGAAACATAGTCCAGGGACTAATAAAAAAAGAGAACGGGGAATGGTGACATAATAGTGGGGAATCCCATGAGGTGCTTCTCAACACACATTTCCCATTGGGACACGGTTTAGAAGAGCCAGCAGACATCACTCACACTTCGATCACGGAGCTAGTAGGGCCGAGCTTGGTGACCGATACCAAGATAGAATGGGCAGTGAAAAGTTTTCTAAGTTTAAATCGCCGGGCCCAGACGTTATATTCCCGGCCAGGCTACAAGTTTCAAGTATGACGGTCGTGGAATGGCTTAAAATAATATTCGATGGGTGAATAAGGCTGAATCATGTACCGTACTCTTGGGGAACTGCTCGTGTAGCTTTCCTACCAAAGGCGGGGAAGATCAGTCACGTGTATTCCAAAGACTATAGACCCATTAGCTTAACATCATTTCTGCTCAAAACCGTTGAGAGGCTGATAGATGTGTACATAAAGTCCAACGTGGATGAAAAGCTGCTCTCCACAACACAGCATGTGTACACCAAAGGCAAGTAAGTAGACACCGCATTGCATAGGGTGGTAATAAGCATAGAGAAATCCCTGGAATATAAATGTGCGATTACGGATGGTCTTAATTACATTAAGGTACATCCTGCCTTAATCAGATGGATCGGCTGCATGTTAAATTGCAGAAAGATTACATCACAATGGGGATTGTGCGAGGCCAAGAAATCAGTGGACAGAGGCACGCCGCAGGGAGGGGTGCTATCACCTCTGCTGTGGACGCTGGTCATCAACCAACTGCTCAGGCGATTCGATGAGGGACTCGTAAAACTTACGGCTTACGCAGATGACGTTGCAATTGTCATAAGTGGAAAGTGCCTTCCAACGATTAGTTCTTTGATGGATCGGGTGCTTCGGGATATTCATACCTGGGCATCTAATGTCGGGTTGAAGGTCAATGCGGAGAAGACGGATACGGTCTTGTTTACAAAGAGGTACAAGGTCCCAAACTGGACCAGGCCTAAATAAGGAGAGGTGAACTTACAGGAGAAACCTTGCACAAATTATCTAGGAATCATCCTAGACAGTAAACTGTCATGGAAGCTCAACGTGAAGGAGAGGGTGAGAAGGCCTCAACGGCACTCTATGCATGTAAAAGAATGCTGGGGTGTACGTGGGGCTTATCGCCCTTTCTTTCTCATTGGACTTTTACAGCGATTGTAAGCCCTATTCTATACTATGGAGTTCTTGTTTGGTGGAAAGCCACACAAAAAACAACATACCTCTTAAAGCCATAATAGCGGTGGACGGTTGGCGCAAGGATGCGCAAATGGCGGACGAGGCGATACATGTGTACACAGATGGGTCCAAAGTAGTGGCAGGAGTAGGGTCTGCAGTATACTGTGCTGATCCGGAAATGAACAGATCCTACAGGCTGCCGGATTAGTGTACCGTTTCCAAGCGGAAATATTAGCCGTAACCAAAGCAGTAGAAACCCTGGAAGAGAATAGCTTAAGCTGCAACCGTGTTAACTTTCATATTGACAGTCAAGCAGCAATTAAGTCAATAATCTCGCATAGCACAGCATCTAAATGCTTGTTAGAGTGTAAGCAGTCTCTGGAGAGAATCGGGACAGGGAGAAGCATACATCTATATTGGGTCCCAGGGCATATGGGAATAGATGGGAATGAAAAAGCGGACGAACTGGCTAAAAAGGGCGTATCCCTTGAAGCTTGCTCCGTCGACGTCCTAATTAGATTGGGCGAGATTAAGCGAAGGCGAGAGGTGCACATGATCGACCAAGCGGGAAAGGCGTGGGTTCAAGCGCGGGGCTGTAAAGTGTCGAAGATTTTGTGTAGGTCTTACAACCTTATACTAACAAAGTTGCTTCTATCATTAAAAAGAGAGGACTGTAGACTCATGACGGGTATTCTGACTGGACACTGCCTTCTGGCGTCACATGCCTTTAAATAAGGCTTGGTCAGTGATAGCAGATGTAGGAAGTGCGGGTTGGAGGAGGAAACGATCGAGCACGTTCTGTGCTCGTGCCCTGCACTTGCCAGGCTAAGATTCCAGCTATTAGGAGTGATACAGCTGTCAGATCCAGAAGCAGCAAGTGGCTTAAGTCCTAGGAATCTTCTAGTATTTGCCAAGAGGACGGAGTTATTTTATATATTATAACATAGGTCCTGGTTTTTGATAGGGGTTTGTCAGTTTGGTCATTAAAACAAATTTCTGGTATCAATACGGACTCAATCAGTCTATGTGACGTCCTCATGGACCGGCCAGTTCAACTTAACCTAACCCCCTTCCACCTGATGTTGTGTTTTGTTTGCGGAATGCCGGTGGATTTCTTTGTAAAAAATTCAGCAGAAGCGGCAAAAGATACTAGATGTAAGTCCTCATTTCATAATATGAAATGTTTTGTTTGTGTTCGTGACGAGTCCTTTTGTGTTTTTAAACCTGAGACGGGAAGCCAGCCGCTGGCAGGGAGAACGGAGAACCCTGGCCAGGAGCAAAAGTACCCGGAAATGTGAATAATGTAGGAGAAAATATTACCAGGGTGAAGATTTTGAAGCGGGTAGCTTATAAAGAATATATAATTGAAAGTGCGAAACCAAATAGAAGTATAGGGAGAAGTTTACATGAACGAAAACAAATATATGAAGAAGCAAGAAATCGGATTTTTTGGAAGAAATAGAAACTAAGAGAAAGAATAAGAATTTTAGAAAAATAAAGAAAATGCGAGAAAAACAACGCACGTTGAAAAGAATACGTAAAAAGGTCATTACAACCATAGTCACATTGAAGGGCGACAACAGATTTTTTGCAAGAGCTATTATCGGAAGTAAGGCAGCACTAGCTCTGTTACACGCAGGAGCCTGTGCGAGCTGTCTTGGGAAAGGCAGGATGAAATTCCTGGATTCCTTGCAGAAAGTGATGTTGTTCCCTTATCCGGTCAGAATGTTCGCACAGCCAATGGTGGTGAAACGGGGGTAGTGGGCGTAATCACCCTACCAGTAACGTGGGATGGCACAACGGAAAACTTCGAGTTTCGTATAGTACCAGAGTTGACCTAAGAAGTTTACCTAGGAATCGATTTCTGGCACGCATTCCGAATGAATGTGGTTAGGAGAGGAGTGAATGACAGAATGGTTGATAGGTCGGTTTCAGAGCTCGTACCCGCCGAATGTGATCTCTCATTTGATGCAGTGCAACATGACCTTTCCACTGAGCAAAATTTCGTATTAGATAGGAAAAAAGCGCAATTCCCTTCATTTGCCGTATTAGGTTTAGGAAAAATAGATATTGAAGAGCATACTATAGAAGTGGTGAATGAGAACATACCAATAAAGCAAAGGCATTATACGATTTCGCCGGCAATCCAGAAGCTAATCTTCGTCGAGTTGGATAGGATGTTGTCTCTAGGGGTAATCAAAGAAAGCAACAGCAGCTGGAGCTCACCGATTTCGCTCGTTGTCAAAGGCACTAAAAATTGGTTATGCTTAGACGCCAGGAAGGTAAACGAACGCACGGTTAATGATGCATATCGACTCCCTTATATCGATGGTATACTCAGCAGGCTCCAGAATACACATTTCATTCAGCTATTTACTTGAAAGGTGCCTTCTGGCAAATACCATTGGAGCAAACATCTAGAAAGAAAACCGCGTTTACCGTTCCTGGCAGGCCTCTATATCATTTTGCTGTTATGCTTTTGGTTTGTGTAACGCTGCTCAGCGTATGTGTCGGCTTATGGACAATGTCATTCCGGCCGCTTTACGTGATTATGTATTTGTATACCTTAATGATTTGTTAGTTTGTTCTGTAGATTTGAGTCACATATGTCTTAATTGGAAAAGGTCGCTAAGTGTCTACGCGACACGAAATTAACTATTAATGTGGAGAAGAACAAGTTCTGCTTCAAAGACGTTCGGTATTTGGGATCTGTAGTTGGTGGTTGTTGCATAAAAACAGACGCAAACAAATTGCTGCAGTTAGAGATTTCCCACAGCCAAAGAGCCCGAAGCAGCTCCGACGCACAGTGGCGCCTTTTGAGTTTTTTTTTTTGCAAACTCATAACTTTTGAACGAATGAAGATATTTTAAAAATTTTAAATGCAAATGAAAGCTAGTTATTTATTGTGTGAAAGCTCAGAATGTCACAGGGTGCTTCAAAAAAATTCGTCAAAGTCGAAAATTTTTAAAAAAATGCAAAAACAAAATGGTTTTAGTAAAAAAAAAAAAAAAATAAAATGATATTTGTCTTATAATGACGTATTTAAGCATTAAATAAGATAAACTAATGATTTTGATAAGATAGCGTGGCACTGCCCACTTATGATAAAAAGTTGTATCTAAGTAGCCACGTAATAAATAACTACCAAAATCGATAGACGTATTGTTTCTTTTATATGGCAATACTCTTAAAAAACTCAAATGTCCGTTTTTGGTGCCACAATAACAAGGTGCTTCAAAATTCATCGTAAAATTTTACATGTTTTTTTTTTTAATTTACAAGCCAAATATGTATTTTATTAATAACTAAAAGTTATTGAAAGTGGTTCAATGAAATTTTATTTGAGCTAAAGATTAAACAGCCAACGAATTTTGGAAAAGGGGAGTGGTACTGCTCATTTATGCTAAAAAGTTTGATCTTAGTAACCACTTTACCAATTTGTACCAAACTCGATAGACGTATCGATTTCTATAAAAATGTAATACTCGTTTGAAGGCGAAATGCTTAAGCTTTAAATTTGATAAATTTTAGAGAAATGCAATAACGAAAAGTATATATTCATAAATTACTAAATTAATTAATTCTTTTATTTGAAATAAAAAATTAACTTGTACATAGATATCTTATTTTTCAATAAAGTAACAAAATTGATTAGTAAATCTCTTTTTCATTGTTGTGATCATCGGTCTAAACACCCGCGCTGTTAGTTCTGCTTACTCCAAGCTGGAAAAAGAAGCGGTAAAGATGGGTTTGATGGTGAATGAGGACAAAACGAAGTACCTGCTGTCATCGAGCAAAGAGTCAGCGCATATGCGCCTTGGCAACCACGCTACTGTTGGCAGCCATAATTTCGAAATAGTAAAAGACTTCGTTTATTTGGGAACCAGCATCAACACTAGCAACAATATCAGCACTGAAATCCAGCGAAGAATCAATCTTGCCAATAAATGCTACTTTGGACTAGGTAGGCAATTGAAAAGTAAAGTCCTCTCTTGGCGAACGAAAATCATACTCTACAAGTCACTTATCGTACCCGTCCTGCTATATGGGGCAGAAGCATGGACCATGACAACAGCAGATGAAGCGGCTTTGGGAGTGTTCGAGAGAAAAGTTCTTCGAAAGATTTATGGACCTCTACGCGTTGGCGATGGCGAGTACCGAAGAAGATTTAATGATGAGCTGTACGAGCTATACGCAGACATCAACATAGTCCAGCGAATTAAAACGCAGCGGCTGCGCTGGCTAGGCCATGTTATGCGAATGAAAGATGATGCTCCGGCCAAGAAAGTGTTTCTATCGGAACCCGCCTATGGAAGCAGAGGTAGAGGGCGGCCCCCACTCCGTTGGAAGGACCAGGTGGAAAACGATTTAAACTCCCTTGGTCTGACCAATTGGCGCCGGTTGGCGGAGCGAAGGAGCGACTGGCGCGCCTTGTTGGACGGCCATAACCGTTTAGACGGTTAAGCGCCAATTAAGTAAGTAAGTAAGTAAGATAAGAAGTGAGAAACTTATTTTATCTTAACATAGTCATCGTCACTGGAACATATATCTAACAAAGCAACCATTTCTGAGCTACACGCATCTGTAAGATCTTTTTGTGTTCTTACATACCTCATAGATGATATGACTGGATCAGAAGAGATAGCTAACATGTTGAAAAGGTCCTCGTTTTGTCAAACTCGTGATACTTGGCAGGTGTTCATACATCTATATTTTTGTAGTCCTTGTTCTTAGATTCTTGGTCTTCTTCTGACAATTCTCCTAATGGTAAGCACTGGTACTGTATTAAATCTTTTCCATGTGCTAAAATTTTATGTACCGTTAGTGTAAGTTTCTTCTCCGGATACTTTTGATGCAGCAACTCTGTACTTTTAGATGCATATTCTCTAAATTTGGGTCCATTAACTGGTTCATGGCAGTTTAAAATATTTAAAATTACTCCCAATCTTTTCACAATATCTCTATCAACTCCTGTTATGCGAGCAGTCACTTCATCGTTTTCAAAACATCTTCTTGAGGAGTTACCATCATTTGTATTTCCGTATCCATACTTTGGACAGTCAACTCTAAGGCCAATCTCTTTATAGAATGCATCCTGAATTATTTTTTTTCTCCTGTTTTGTTTCTCCTTACATGTTGTATTGTCGTCGAAAACTTCTCCTTGTTGTGGTAGTGTATAAGCCAGCTTCAAAACAAATTCCATACATCTTATCCTAGCATGCAAAGGAGATATTCCATACTCATAATTTAGTTCGTCAGTTATTGAATCATCAAGATTTTCAAAGTCTTTTGGCCCTTCTTACAACTTGGACATTTCATTGTAGATGTCGTATTTGTTATTAAGTTCAAAACTTTTCCATCGACCATTGTTAGAAGAAAATCATGCTTTTTTGTAATGACATTCCCCTCTTCAGTTTCAATTATTGTTGGTTCTAATTTGGCAATTTGATTTTTTATATCACTCACTGTAGCCTTTATGAGTTCCGAAGATTCCTTCTCGTATTTAAATAATATCGGGCGGCACAATATAGTTGATGACGGACGTGGATTTTTCCAATATTCTGAAGCTTCATCTTTTAGGCGTAATGGAACAACAGAAGCCATAAACATATTACTCTCTGTAATTGTTTCATCGTCTACATATATTCTTTGTTTATATGGTAAAATATCGGCATTACGTTGCAATAATGACTTACGCAATATATTATATTTTTTCTTCGTTAAACCGAGATCTATAAACAGCGCCAAAGCTTCTTCGGGAGTGCATTTCCTAGGTAGCGCATTTGGTGGTGTGGGAATGCTGTTTTTGATCCTCATCAGTCGCACTGGACTTGCTACCGCAACTGCTTCTGTTATATGAGACTTCACGTTTTCTTCGTCTTTTTTATATTTAATAGCCAGTGCTTCTGAAAAATGAGTCCTGGCCATAGCTTTTGTGGTATCAAACAGCTTCCTTTTCCTTGTGTAGGTAGAACACTCTTCTATGGGTTTTGTTGATCCCCCTCTAGTTGGATTGGTTGACGTGCTAGGCGTTTCTTCGTCCAAAAAAGTTTTGTCAGCTAGCCACTTTTCATGCTTACTTAGAAATTTTGAATTGTTACGATAGACGTCCTTCCATTTCTTTCTATCATAATGTATTGTAAAGCAATTTTTTCTTCCAGGCCTTCCTTTTCTTTAATGCTTGTTTCACTCGCTAATTCTTTCATAATAGCCTTAACGAAGTCCCGTCTTGACTTTGTAGATTTGCAAATAGTTTCGAGTTTTCTAGATACATATTAGAATTGGCTTCGAGTGTATATGACTAAATATTAAACTGTGAACTATATTTAAAAATAGTATTCACTTTATTTAAGTAAACAGAATATGTAGTTCCTTAATCTCCAAAAGACGAATGATAATGTGCATTGTATGATGGATAGCTTTATATACCTAATCAAATTATTTAAATAAATTTCAGGTATACAATTCGTAACTAAAAAAATGTATGTTGTTAACAAGTTCCAATAACAAAAACGACCTTACGGCCGTACTGAATTATATATACCTATTTATAAAAAGTGAAGTTGCAGCTGGACGCATTTAGGTAACTGAATATTTCACAAATAACTACTGTTAATTTGAGGGAGCACATATTTAAACATTTTTTTGTTTTTTCCATCAAAATTTTAAAAAGGGCCTAAAAATAGGCATTTCGAAAAATAGGTATATCCGCCAACTTTTACCAAAAAAAAAAACATTTTTTTTTCAATCCTTAGTTA
Source organism: Eurosta solidaginis (assembly GCF_040869045.1). Lineage (NCBI taxonomy): Eukaryota > Metazoa > Arthropoda > Insecta > Diptera > Tephritidae > Eurosta > Eurosta solidaginis. The sequence goes on along the minus strand of NC_090319.1, from coordinate 226,509,679 downwards.
AATTATCTTTAAGTGCTATACAAGAAAACGACAACCGGTCGCCTTATTTACTCACAAAACCATTTCAAATACAACGAAAAAGAAGAAAAATGTCAAATTTTTCCCAATGTTGAAAATTGGTCAAATTGAGCAGCTCTCCCTGGTAAACTATAATTTTCTGTGAAAAAAAAGTTGTATATTCTTGATCCCTGAAAAATTCTCTATTAGAAACATCTATTAGATTTAGCGAATGCTTTCATGATTTTTCTGATTTTTGCCATGCTTTAACGGTAGAGGCGCCACTGTGCGACGGTTTTTGGGCATGTCAGGCTGGTACCGAAAATTCATTAAAAACTACGCGACTATTGCAGCGCCTCTGCACGACTGTCTCTCCAAAGAAAACATAAAGAAATTTATAATGACGGACGAAGCGAGTGAGGCTTTTAAAGAGCATACCAGTTTTGACAAACCGGACTTCCGCAGACGTTTCTATATACAGTGTGACGCTTCGACTGAAGGGGTGGGTGGAGTTTTGTTCCAATTGGAAAAGGACAGAAACGAGCGACCAATAGCTTATATGTCAGCAAAATCAAAGAAAGAACAACGAAATTACAGTGTAACAGCGTCAAGCGATTTCGCCCTTATGTTGAAGGTTTGCCTTTTACCATCATCACCGATCACACTAGCTTAAAATGGTTGATGGGCAAAAAAGGTCTTAGCGGTAGACTAGCCAGGTGGAGTCCAAAATTACAGGCTTTCGATTTCAACATCAAACATCGCAAGGGATCGCAAAATTATGTTCCAGATACGCTGTCGAGGATGGATATGGAAGAGCTGATGCATGTAAGCAGGGTATTAGATGTTAGCTTTAGTAAATTTGTGTTCCTTAAACCCATTCACCGTGCCACTGCTATCAAGGTAGTGCAGTATCTTGAAAGGGAGGTTTTCCATATATTCGGAGTACCCGAATTTGTACACTCCAATAAAGGGAAAAAATTTGTGTCCGAGCTCTTCACCACTTTCCTTGAAAAATTCGGCACAAAGCACATACGTACCGCGTTCAACGCCCCTCAAGCGAATGCAGCGGAACGCTTGAACCGGTCTGTGCTACAAATGATTACGACGTTCTTCGCAGAATATGGCCGCTAAAGGACATAAAATGTGATGTAAAAATAGGACCAGACAGAAATCAACTTATAAGAAATAAGGTGTTTAATGAACTAAAGAGAGCACACCAGGTCGGAGAAAACGTCTACAACACTCGTGCGAAAGATGTTAAATTCAATGTCGGACAAGTGGTATACCGACGCAACTTCAAACAGGGCTTTCAAGCTGATAACTATAACGCTAAGTTAGCGCCAAAGCACGTACAGTGCGTCGTCCTGCAAATAATCGGAAATTCGTTGTACGAATTAGGAGACAGCTCTGAAAGGAAGTTGGTATAGCATGCAAAGGATATATTTATAGCTTAGAATCTTTTTTTTTAGAACGTTTTTAGTAATTGTCTGGCCTGTTGCAAATGGACCATTTGTATACATGATATTACACTTGGCTACTATTACTAGTTTATTATTGGTGAATTGGCATGTTAAATTTGTTTAACAGTTTGATTACTTGTGGGTGTCGTTTGTTGTTGCTATATAGGTGTGTGTTTTGTATTAGAGCAAACCCGAGGATAGCCTAAGAAACGAATACCAAAAGTGAGAATCAGTCAGAGAATAGACTAAACAAATTATCCAGATTTTTTTTATGATGCCCGGCTTGGGGTCGTGGGACGAAGCCACACGTTGGGCAAGGTATTTTCAATTAAGAGGCTGCTAATCTTTTTCGCAAACGCTCCATGGGACGAACACCATCGGCGGTTGCGAGCCTGTAACCGCAGCCCTTTTCTTTTTCTGCTTTTTGTTACATAGTGTACTTGAGTATGTAGCCCATCAAAGGATGACACAAATATCTACAGATATCTGTATTGCCAGAAAAGAGTGTGAATGTGTGAGTGAAGTTCGGCCCAATTCGTACCAAATTACCCGAGTTGGTTTATACCAAATACTCGGTGATGATCGCGGGCAAGCTGACGGTCGCTAGTTGGGTCGCTTGCAGTCTGCGAAAGCAGAAAAATTCAGTTGAAAAATTATTGCAAGTGAGTGAGGTGATAACCAAGTCGATTTATTTAAAGTGCAGCTTTATATAAAAGAGAGTGCGAAGTTCGCCAAAGTAATTATAATTTTATTAATATACAATTTAATTAGAACTATACGCGCCGGGTGTAAACCGACTAAACGTCACAAATCCAAGAATCTAAGTTCAAAGAAAATAGAAAATCTAGTTCCCGCCATAACTGAGGTAAGTCGGCGCTTTTATTATATCCATAAAGCCCTTAAAATATATGTATGGGAGTATGTATGCTTAATAAGCATTGCTTAAAGCTATATATATACTCATGCACATACTTGGGCATAACAAATTACTTATAAATTAAATAAGATGTAGAAAGAAAAAAAGGTTGTAAAAGAATATTTTTGAGCGTACGCAGGCAGTAGTGTGCATGGGTGTATACATATGCGCATACCCAAGAAGTTATTCTGTCCCATAAGTACATGTGGGTATACAATTCTGCTGGGTATGCCTATATGCCTACAGATATATTCATATCCCTGTGCAACGATGTACATACAAAAAAAAAAAAAAAAAAAAAAAATGCTACATATACATATGTATGCATTTATATTAGATTTAAAAAAAAAATATTGAAAATTTTAATTTATTTGGGCTTTTTCACCTTATATACCCATGTGTAATATATATATGCATGAAGGTATATATGTGTATAAAAAGAAAAAAATATGTTCAATATACAAAAAAAATATATATATGTATATAATTATATACATATACATATATGTGTTCTAATGCCCAAATTCTATTTCCAGGTCTTCGCCCACGGAATCCTCCATACGAAGGCCTCAAAAATTCACATAATTTACCGCTTCACCCAGCACTGTATACATATTGTTACGAATATTAGCAAAACTAAGGGGTGCTGCCATCTCTAAGCCGTGCTAAGCAGCGCCTTGCATGCACATCCATAAATCAATCATTATGTATCTACATAAACGAATCAATCATTAGGTCTACACATATGTACACGCAGCTGAGAGCAACGCACAAGCACATGCAGATATCTTATCTGAAATGCTCCTAAAGGTATGAAATTGTGATTGTGGAAGTGTCGCTCACACACACAAGCGCATGGGGTATGAGAGAATCTATAAAAATTATACATCTGTAGTTATAGCTAAGAAATTTGTAACTAACTAGTAAGTTCTGGAATTAGAAAAACCTAGAAATGTGCAACGAGGAGGTGGGACAGTATAAAAGGGCAACAACAGTGGAGGCGAGAGATCAGTTTCATTTAAGCTATCAATCAGTTTGATTTAATTAAGCAATATATAATTTGTGAAGTACCTTAATAACGGCCATTTTTCCATTATTCAATATTGGAGTTATTTATTCAACAGTTTAGTGATTCGAACCTTAGTAGAAGATTGCAAATAAGGGAAATTGCAAGTAAATTCGTTACAATATGTATATACATTTTGGTGATTAAGAAGCAACGGCGAAAAATGTTTACAACGGTCCCACCCCTAACCACATATAATGAAACATCTCGACTATCGGCTAATTGGAGGTAGGTCAACGTCCTACCAAGTCCAGTTGCAGCTTTTGCACACACCAATTAGAAAAGTATACACAAGTATTACTACAAAGGAAATTTGCTCGCCGCAACTAAAAGCAGAACGATCAAGCGAAGGGAGAGCGAGATCGACGTCATTGTGCAGTTGGCCCTCACGCATCATCGCAAACATCGCAGCGCACCAATTTCAAAGATTATCGAAAATAAAGATGTTGCAGGGACGAAAAATCGTGTGAAGCAAGCTTCACAAAACTTCTAGTAGGTCACATTCACCACTTACGACAGCAGAACTTGTTAACTACCACTGTTTGTAATGGTTATTTAATAATTATTTGTACACTTTTTATTCAGGTAATGTGTTCAGAATTTTAGCTTTTACCCTCTAAAACTCCAATCAGTGTATTTCTGTGCTTAAATTATGTTAAAAATTGTGTTAAAGTTTTTGCTGTGGTGAAAGTGACCTACTAGAATTTTGTGAAGCTCCGCTGCTTTCCACCGAAGTTTGCGCCTGCAACATCTTTATTTTCGATAATCTTTGCCAATAGTACCGTGAGAAGAACGTCGCAGTAAAGAGCAGCAACAGCATTAGCAAGAGGATAGGGCAGCAGACTTCTTATTTTTTTATTTTCTTTATAATTCTTGCCTCTAGATTTTTTTTTGTTTGCGAGTTTTAACACAACTTAGGCAACATCGAGTCGATTATAGCTTTTATACTCACCTGTTAAATCGTTATATAGGCTTAAGAATATGCAAATGCACATTATACTTTTTTTCTTCTTTTGAATAACGACATTTTCGTTATCGTGGCATCAAAATAGTAGTTTGTTTTTGTTGATAACCTTTTGCATGCTAGATGTGAAACATTTACCCTTATTACAATTTTGCTTTTATTTTAATTTCAGTTCTTCAAATTCGGAATTTATGATTTTTAAGGAAATCGCATTCCTCGGTTACGTTGCCATGGTAACGAGGGTTGCTTTATTAATATTTTTTTTTTATTCACACCAACAAAGGTTCAGGTTTCCCTTTTTTTACGTGCACCTGAGTATAAATTTAAATATTAAAATTATTCTCCTAAGCGCGTCTCTTTCTTCGCAATTGGTACCAGCTGCTGAAAGAACAAGGTAATTGAGACAGTTTTTTTGTAACTTCTTTGATCTATTTGCATACACATTTAATTACATACATTTTTGTATAAGTTAATTTAGACTGCACTAAATTGTTTAAAAAAATTTTTTTCTACGGCAAGAAGCCGTATGTTTTTTATTTAATGTCAAAAATAGAACTGAATTACAATTTGGAAATATGCTTAATTATATACCCTGATCTTCGCTGTCGCGTCACTGCTTGGTTAATATTCGTTGTTGCGCCGCAGCTCAGAAAATATGGCCTTGATTCAAGATATCTGGTGTCCAGACATGCAGTCAGCAGTTTTGGCGATTGCGCGTTAAGGCATCTTGTGTAGACATGCCGTCAGCACTTTTAGCGATTGCGCGTTTAGAATTGCAATATTTGCATCAGGATACTTTGTATCAGCGTGAGAGAATGAATTTCTGGTTCTTAAATGTTTGCTATGTTAACTCCTCCCTCCTTAAAAACGCTTGTCCCCAATCGTCTGAAAAATTTGAAACGCTCTTGTTGAGGGTGTGGGAACTTCTGACATAGCCTCTTCTTCTTGATTTGCCTGTCCAGTAGTTTCCGATGGCTGTTTTAACGGCTTACTTGTTTTGTGCCTTTTATAGCAATATTTGCCAAAACTAGCCATCAAGACAATAATTAATATAAGGGTAAGCCCTGAAGAAAATCAGTTTATTACTCTTTCTGTTTGGAGTGACTGGATTTCAATCGTATTGTTTATGTGTAGCTCACTGAGCGCTTCTAATGACAGAAGTTTAGTCAGGCTCTCTTCTATTGGATTTGGTTGTGCTATCGCTGGCAATATCCTTACAGGGCGTGCTTCGAAATTCCTATATGTTCTCCCATTGACTACAATTGTCTCATTTTTTAAATTTACGATGTAGGTCCCATTCATGTATCTCACTTGACTGCTTGTGGTAATATTGCCGTTGTAGTTGTTTAGGAAAAGCATTCCGGGCGCAGCAAGCTCGTCGTTTGGGATGTGGTGGCAGTTGATGAAGTGACACGAAGAGTTGAGGCTTTTTATTAACTTAGGTATACAAGAATCATTACTTAAATCTATTAACTCATTTTGCTTACATATGCTTATTTTTTATACTTTCTACAATCATTTGTTATGCCGAATATAGGGTCTTTATTTTTTATGACATTATTATATTTTAGGTCAATTATAATATTATTCCTTATAACAGCTTTAATTATTAAATTTTCATATATATCCATGGTGGTTAACGGTATTTTAACAATATATAAAATTGATGAAATATTTCTAAGTATACTTACTTCAGCTAGTTCTAATGCCTCCTCGGCAGTATCAAATGGCATATGTTTTTTATTCATTTCTCCTATAGCTAAACCAATTTCCAATTTATTTAATATTATTGGGCTTACAATTCCAATTCTTGCCCATTGTATGGCGTACTTAACATTTACGATTTCTTCTTTGATTAATCTTAGCTTATTTTGGAGGCTTACTGCTACCTCATTTGTTATGACATTTTTTTTTTTATAGCATTTAACAAACTATTAGTAATTTCAGTAATTTTATTTACTTGGTGTTTCAACACATTTTTTATAATAATTTGTTTATTATTGTTTATAATCAATTTTCCCAAGTTAGAATTTATAATATTGAGGTCATCATGGTCGGGGCTTCCCGCTATGTACTTCCAAGCGGTACCGAGAAAATCTAGGGATCTTCGGGTTTTAGTATCTCGGATGGGTTCAATGAGTTCCAACATCTCAATAGCTTGTTGGGCCTCATGCTGCAGGGTAGGATATAAAGGATTCGATGGTGGTAAATTTTTTCCTATGGTCACCGTTATATTTTCCAAAAGGTTTCTGTATGTTTGGGTGTTAATAATGTGGATGAAGTTGAGGGTGCCATCTTTGATTTTTGAGAGGCCGTTATCTATAGTTATTACTTAATTTGTGAAGTACCTTAATAACGGCCGTTTTTCCATTATTCAATATTGGAGTTATTTATTCAACAGTTTAGTGATTCGAACCTTAGTAGAAGATTGCAAATAAGGGAAATTGCAAGTAAATTCGTTACAATATGTATATACATTTTGGTGATTAAGAAGCAACGGCGAAAAATGTTTACAACGGTCCCACCCCTAACCACATATAATGAAACATCTCGACTATCGGCTAATTGGAGGTAGGTCAACGTCCTACCAAGTCCAGTTGCAGCTTTTACACACACCAATTAGAAAAGTATACACAAGTATTACTACAAAGGAAATTTGCTCGCCGCAACAAAAAGCAGAACGATCAAGCGAAGGGAGAGCGAGATCGACGTCATTGTGCAGTTGGCCCTCACGCATCATCGCAAACATCGCAGCGCACCAATTTCAAAGATTATCGAAAATAAAGATGTTGCAGGGACGAAAAATCGTGTGAAGCAAACTTCACAAAACTTCTAGTAGGTCACATTCACCACTTACGACAGCAGAACTTGTTAACTACCACTGTTTGTAATGGTTATTTAATAATTATTTTTACACTTTTTATTCAGGTAATGTGTTCAGAATTTTAACTTTTACCCTCTAAAACTCCAATCAGTGTATTTCTGTGCTTAAATTATGTTAAAAATTGTGTTAAAGTTTTTGCTGTGGTGAAAGTGACCTACTAGAATTTTGTGAAGCTCCGCTGCTTTCCACCGAAGTTTGCGCCTGCAACATCTTTATTTTCGATAATCTTTGCCAATAGTACCGTGAGAAGAACGTCGCAGTAAAGAGCAGCAACAGCATTAGCAAGAGGATAGGGCAGCAGACTTCTTATTTTTTTTATTTTCTTTATAATTCTTGCCTCTAGATTTTTTTTTGTTTGCGAGTTTTAACACAACTTAGGCAACATCGAGTCGATTATAGCTTTTATACTCACCTGTTAAATCGTTATATAGGCTTAAGAATATGCAAATGCACATTATACTTTTTTTCTTCTTTTGAATAACGACATTTTCGTTATCGTGGCATCAAAATAGTAGTTTGTTTTTGTTGATAACCTTTTGCATGCTAGATGTGAAACATTTACCCTTATTACAATTTTGCTTTTATTTTAATTTCAGTTCTTCAAATTCGGAATTTATGATTTTTAAGGAAATCGCATTCCTCGGTTACGTTGCCATGGTAACGAGGGTTGCTTTATTAATATTTTTTTTTTATTTACACCAACAAAGGTTCAGGTTTCCCTTTTTTTACGTGCACCTGAGTATAAATTTAAATATTAAAATTATTCTCCTAAGCGCGCCTCTTTCTTCGCAATTGGTACCAGCTGCTGAAAGAACAAGGTAATTGAGACAGTTTTTTTGTAACTTCTTTGATCTATTTGCATACACATTTAATTACATACATTTTTGTATAAGTTAATTTAGACTGCACTAAATTGTTTAAAAAAATTTTTTTCTACGGCAAGAAGCCGTATGTTTTTTATTTAATGTCAAAAATAGAACTGAATTACAATTTGGAAATATGCTTAATTATATACCCTGATCTTCGCTGTCGCGTCACTGCTTGGTTAATATTCATTGTTGCGCCGCAGCTCAGAAAATATGGCCTTGATTCAAAATATCTGGTGTCCAGACATGCAGTCAGCAGTTTTGGCGATTGCGCGTTAAGGCATCTTGTGTAGACATGCCGTCAGCACTTTTAGCGATTGCGCGTTTAGAATTGCAATATTTGCATCAGGATACTTTGTATCAGCGTGAGAGAATGAATTTCTGGTTCTTAAATGTTTGCTATGTTAACTCCTCCCTCCTTAAAAACGCTTGTCCCCAAGCGTCTGAAAAATTTGAAACGCTCTTGTTGAGGGTGTGGGAACTTCTGACATAGCCTCTTCTTCTTGATCTGCCTGTCCAGTAGTTTCCGATGGCTGTTTTAACGGCTTACTTGTTTTGTGCCTTTTATAGCAATATTTGCCAAAACTAACCATCAAGACAATAATTAATATAAGGGTAAGCCCTGAAGAAAATCAGTTTATTACTCTTTCTGTTTGGAGTGACTGGATTTCAATCGTATTGTTTATGTGTAGCTCACTGAGCGCTTCTAATGACAGAAGTTTAGTCAGGCTCTCTTCTATTGGATTTGGTTGTGCTATCGCTGGCAATATCCTTAAAGGGGGTGCTTCGAAATTCCTATATGTTCTCCCATTGACTACAATTGTCTTATTTTTAAAATTTACGATGTAGGTCCCATTCATGTATCTCACGTCACTGCTTGTGGTAATATTGCCGTTGTAGTTGTTTAGGAAAAGCATTCCGGGCGCAACAAGCTCGTCCTTTGGGATGTGGTGGCAGTTGATGAAGTGACACGAAGAGTTGAGGCTTTTTATTAACTTAGGTATACAAGAATCATTACTTAAATCTATTAACTCATTTTGCTTACATATGCTTATTTTTTATACTTTCTACAATCATTTGTTATGCCGAATATAGGGTCTTTATTTTTTATGACATTATTATATTTTAGGTCAATTATAATATTATTCCTTATAACAGCTTTAATTATTAAATTTTCATATATATCCATGGTGGTTAACGGTATTTTAACAATATATAAAATTGATGAAATATTTCTAAGTATACTTATACTAGTTCTAATGCCTCCTCGGCATTATCAAATGGCATATGTTTTTTATTCATTTCTCCTATAGCTAAACCAATTTCCAATTTATTTAATATTATTGGGCTTACAATTCCAATTCTTGCCCATTGTATGGCGTACTTAACATTTACGATTTCTTCTTTGATTAATCTTAGCTTATTTTGGAGGCTTACTGCTACCTCATTTGTTATGACATTTTTTTTTTTATAGCATTTAACAAACTATTAGTAATTTCAGTAATTTTATTTACTTGGTGTTTCAACACATTTTTTATAATAATTTTTTTATTATTGTTTATAATCAATTTTCCCAAGTTAGAATTTATAATATTGAGGTCATCATGGTCGGGGCTTCCCGCTATGTACTTCCAAGCGGTACCGAGAAAATCTAGGGATCTTCGGGTTTTAGTATTTCGGATGGGTTCAATGAGTTCCAACATCCCAATAGCTTATTGGGCCTCATGCTGCAGGGTAGGATATAAAGGATTCGATGGTGGTAAATTTTTTCCTATGGTCACCGTTATATTTTCCAAAAGGTTTCTGTATGTTTGGGTGTTAATAATGTGGATGAAGTTGAGGGTGTCATCTTTGATTTTTGAGAGGCCGTTATCTATAGTTATTAAGTGGGATGATGAATAATCGTGGATTTGGATATCCGCATGTGCCATGCAGGCAAGGAGACTGAAAAAGGGGTTTATTTTTTTTAATGACCATGAACACTCAATTATTGCTTATATGTAAAATCGTACGCCTATGGCATATAGCTCGACTTGACTTAAATTACTGCTAGAATAGATCGCGAGCCTAAGGAATTTTTCTCGATTTGACTTAAATTTAAGAAGATTAATTGTATTGAACTTAAATTTCTGTATATTAAATATTTGTCATTATTATTATTAGTAATTATGTTTCTTTGGTCATATAAGACCCGCATAATCAGAGCATTCCTTAAACCTTCCTGTACTATCCTTTTTATTATTATTATAATTTGTAATTTTTATTTTCATTCCTTTAACTGATTAATTTTTAGAAGAGAAAAACTTCCTTCTTCCCTCTTTCTTGCTTGTTGTTTCTTTGCTTTTTGAAAAGTTTGTTTACTCTTTTTTAATTTTTTTTTTTTTTTTTGTATTGGGCCTTAATATGGCTTGTATGCACCGACTTTGCCGACTGAGTCGTAATTGTATTTCCCTTGTCCTCAAATACCATTTCCTTCCTGTAACGGGGTGACAATTTATTTCCTATTCGCTTGTTTAATTTTACATAAACAATGTCATTGGCACTGTATGTCCTGAAATCTGTTCTTCTCTTATTGTGGACCTCTAAATCCCTTCCTTGTTTAATTTTCAAGTTTTGTATGTTTTCGTCTTTGTCCAGGTCGACTGAGTGCGGTCCAACTGTCCGTCCAAAAAATAATTATATAGGCTTTCGTTTAGTAGTGGAATGAATTGAGAAATTGTATTTGTATAGGGATCTATGAAGGAGATCGCGGAAATCGGAGTGAACATTTTCTGCTTTGGTACATCGCAAGGTGGAGTGGAATCGCTCTATCTGTCCGTTCACTGTGCTTTTATATGGTGGGGTTCTGAATATTTCTATTCCAAATCGATTGTGCAGCATGAAGGTTATGGGAGCCGAATTCAGTGATTTTTCATTATCTATCACAATGTTTTCGGGAAATTCAAATATCTCCAACAAACCTCTTAAAGGGGTTTTTATATCTTCGGATGATCTGGACTTTACAATCTTTGCTTGGGCGTATTTTGAGAATTTGTTTATTGCTGTCAACACTATTTTATTGCTGGTATAATACAGGTCCACGTGAACAATGTGTCCTGGGTAATTGGGGATTGGAGTGGCTTTTAGAATGGGGTTCACTGGGTGTCGCTCGCACTTATTTTCAAGGCAAATCCTACACTGTTTCGCGATTTTTTTTATTTTCGCGTTCATCTGGGGAAAATAGCATCTCTCCAAAAGTTGAGCTTTATTTTCTGTTGGGTTGTGATGAGCTCTGTTGTGCTCGCAGATAATTTCTCTTTCCTGTTCAGACTCGGTAAGGATATCCTCCACAAAATTTCGCGTGTAGCGCACCCTGTATCTACTGAAGTGGGTTTGGTAAATGGTTTGGATTCTTCCTAATATACTGTCTTCTGTCTTTATGCAATTTGTAACCGAAGGATTCAAATATCCTTTTAATAAAGCAATAATACTATCTTCCGTGAATTCTCTCTCCACCACAGTGTGCCTATGATAGGTTGGGAAAATTATTTGAAACTGGTAAGAGGAGGTTTCACCTATGGAAATGAAAAGTTGGTTCTAGAATGCGTTGATGGGTGCGTCTGTATAGGGTATCAACGTTTGAACTGAGCTGTTGTCGCTATGTCGGGTTGCTGTTAGGGAGTTTATCTGTTCTTGTTGCGGTGGTTTAGATAGTCCATCCGCAACTACGTTCATTTTGCCAGGTTTGTAATTCAATTCGTAATCATATTCCTCAAGTATAGCTTTCCAGCGTTTCATTTTATTGTTGTTATTTTTGTTGCTTAGAGCATAAGTTAAGGGCTGGTGGTCTGTGAAAATTCTGACTTTTGCCGAACCGTAAAGATAGTTACGCAGAGATTTCAATGCCCATATAATGGCAAGCATTTCCTTCTCGTTGGCTGCGTAATTTTCTTCTGTTTTTGAAAGGGTCCTGGATATGAATGTGATGGATCTGCCTTCCTGTGACAGGACTGCGCCTATTGCGTAATTGGAAGCATCGGTTGTCAGCTCAAAGCCTGTGCTCAAGTTGGGGTAGGTCAGCATTACTTCCCCTGAGACAAGAATATTTTTAAGTTTTGTAAACGCCACCATTGCGTCCTCATCAAGGGTGATCTGTTTTTTTGCCGATTGATTTTTGGCCACGCGTCCCTCCTCCCCTCTTAAAAGGGCTGTAATGGGTTTAGCTAGCTTCGCATAATCTTTAACGAAGCGCCGGTAATAACCCGACAGACCCAAAAGGGATCTGAGCTCTTTGAGGTTCCGTGGAACTGGGAAATTTTGAATAGCCTCTATTTTTGAAGGATTTGTTTTGATTCCTTCTGGCGTTACAATGAATCCCAGAAATTCGACCTCCCTTTGAAAGAACTTGCACTTATCCAGTTGTACCTTCATGTTCGCATCTTCGAGTGTGCCGAAGATACTTTTTAGATGAGCTGTGTGATCCGCATCAGTTTTGCTGAATATTATGATGTCATCTATGTAAACGTAGCAGCAATGTCCTATGTAGTTTCGTAAAATGTCGTCCAGCGTTCTCTGGAAAATTGAAGGGGCATTCTTCAAGCCAAATGGTAGCCTGGTGAACTCATACTTCCCGTTATTTATGGAGAAAGCGGTCTTTTCTATATCTGCATTTTTTAAAGGAATTTGATGAAAGCCGCTCTTCGGGCCAATGACCGTGAAAAGTTTATTGCTCCCCAGTTGGGAAAGGACCTCGTTAATTTCGGGAATAGGGTAACGGTCTGCTATTGTTACAGAGTTCAACTTCCGACAATCTATAACTGGTCTGTATTGTTTGTTGCCCAGGGAATCTGGTTTTTATCCACTATCCAGATAGGCGAATTATAGGGTGATCGTGATGGCCTTATTATGCCGTCCTCCAGGAGTTTATTAATTTGTCTTTCGACCTCTGATTTCAGGAACATTGGGTATGGAGAACTTCGCGAGTAGATAGGGTTGTCGGTCGTCGTCCTAATTTCTGCCTCCACTACAGTGGTATATGTCAGTTTTTCATCGGGTTCTGCGAAAAGTTTTGAGTGCTGGTCACAGAGATCATGAAGCCCTCCCCTTTGTTCTTCTGTTAGGTGCTCAGTTTTTATTTCCAAATTATTTACCGCTTTTGATAACAATTGCTTTATTCTGATTTTTTTACCATTCTTAATAATCATGTAATCCCTAGAGGTATGAATTACCGCATTCAACTGTTTGAGGCTGTCATTCCCAATGATGCCGTGGAATGACACCAATGAAGGCAAAACGAAAAACTTAAGGCGTTCCTCGTTCAAACCGAAAAGATTCAAAAATATATGATGCGATACTCTTACTTTACCTCCGACAGAGTTCGCGTAAAAATGTTTTCGTTTGGTAAGGGGTTTTTCGCCAATGAAGGCTGTATGTAGTTTTTGTTGGAGCCAGTGTCTGTAAGGAATTTTAATACCTCTCCATTGCCGGTTTTGCACTGGATGTAGGGCAATGTCGAGTGCGTCAGTCTAAAAAATGAACATCGCAAAACTCGTCGCCTTCTTTTTCGCTATCATGTGAGCACCGCGAATAATCCTGATAGTAGTCTTCCCAGGATTGTGTTTCTTCTGTGTTCAGTTCATCAGTCTCGCGTCCGTACGCACCTGCTTCATATTGCTGTGCTTCGGCCACGGCAGCGTCAGGTGATGGTGTTATGTGCTCTATCCTTTGAAGTTTAGGAACAGCATTTCTATTGAATTGCCCTTTGTTCGCCGGGGGTGGTCGTTTCGACGCCACGTTGCTGTATCCTGGCCTGTTCATGTAAGTGATATTTCTTGTTCGCATCGATTGGTCCACGTCCATAGGTGTGGGTGGTTTTGGTTGTAATGGCCTTGGCGGTGGATTACCGTAATGCATGGGTCCTTGGGTATTCGGTGTATTTGCGTACTGTAGATATGGGCGTTGATATTGTTGGTATTGAGGTTGCTGATACTGTTGTTGCTGATGGTATTGAGGTTGCTGGGGAAATCGGGTAAATGGAGATATTGATTTGGGGAAATGCGCAAGGTGCGGGTAAAATGGTTGATTGGGTTGTTTCCTCGGTGGAAGTGCAGGCTTTTGTTGGTATGTGCCAAATGATGCTGCAGGTAGCATTGGTCTTCTGGGTAAATTGTACTGGCTGTTAGCGTGAGCAGCTCTAAAGTTCTGGGTTTCCAGCTTAATTCATAAATGCAAGGCTTCGGGCAAATCAGACGGCTCCTTCATGCCGAGGAGTCTGGATAGGTCACCCGATAATCCTCGAACAAAGGTATCTAATGCCTTGTCACGGTATGTACGCGTGAGGACACGCATGGCCTCCCCGCCAATATCCATGCAGGATGCCTTGTTGAGTATCAGCGAAAGGTGGGAATACACCTCCGCGTAAAATTCCTGTACCGATTTCCTGCCTTGGGCCAAATAAGTCATCTGGTACTCCAGGATGCTTAAGTCTCGTTTGTCAGCATAGTGTGCTGTGAGGCACTGGGAAATTGCTTTCCAATTTAAGGGGGTGTTGTAGGATTCGAGTGCAGCGTCTGCACTGCCTACAATCTTGTTGCGAATCACGCTTAGAATGCCAAAGAACTTAGGTGAACCTATGCTTGGTTCATAAATCTTCAGGATTCGCTCTACACTGAGAGGTTACTTCGAAATTGTTCGTCAATTAGTTGGTCCGTTAAGGGTTGTTGTATGGGATGAAGTACGCTCCTAACTATGTTATTCTCGTCCGTCACCAGAATTTCAGTTATTAGATCCTTAATAAGGTTCCTAAACTCAGGGGAGGCATTCACCGATTGGGGAATGCCAGCTGGTTGTAGCTGAGGTTGTGGTTGTACTGGTGCCCCTGCTGGAGGTGCACCTGCATTACCCAACAAGGGTGGTCGTAGCACATAATTTTGTGCCATTTTTGCTCTAAGTTATTAATGTGTTTTACTTTAACAATCTCTGGAGGGTCCCTTTTCAGGTGAATCGCAGAGTTGGATTTGTGTTATTTTTAATTGCCTATTTAATTTATGAGCTGTAGGAGCTCTTTATTATTCAGTGCAATTAGGGATAAAAAAAACTCTGAAATGCAAATGTTAATAACCTATTTGCAATATCTCCTTAAAACTCTTAATTTTATACAAGTAAAAATACCTATTTTGCTTTTTTTTTTTAAATAATTTCACTTAAATATTCTTACGATAAGACAGCAAGCATGGATTTTCGATTTCTTCTCTTTTCCTTCCAGGTACTAAAGATCGGCTATTCCACTTGAATTACACTCGCTTGCTGCCCCTTCCTCAAGCGTGGGTAAGGGGGTGAGTTCTTAGTAGTTTGTCCGATGGTAACGGCGAGCCTTTTTGGATCGACTTATGCACTTTTTATTTCGCGACTAGACCCTTTGACGTTGGGCGCCAGTTAATTTAGACTGCACTAAATTGTTTAAAAAAATATTTTTTTCTACGGCAGGAAGCCGTATGTTTTTTATTTAATGTCAAAAATAGAACTGAATTACAATTTGGAAATATGCTTAATTATATACCCTGATCTTCGCTGTCGCGTCACTGCTTGGTGAATATTCGTTGTTGCGCCGCAGCTCAGAAAATACGGCCTTGATTCAAGATATCTGGTGTCCAGACATGCAGTCAGCAGTTTTGGCGATTGCGCGTTAAGGCATCTTGTGTAGACATGCCGTCATCACTTTTGGCGATTGCGCGTTTAAAATTGCAATACTTGCATCTGGATACTTTGTATCAGCGTGAGAGAATGAATTTCTGGTTCTTAAATGTTTACTATGTTAACTTATATGCTGATGACGTATGCACATGCATATGCATTATTGGTATTGAACCTTTTGCTTTTTTTGTTGATAACATTTTGTTTTCTTTTCTCTTTAAATTTTTCTTTGCTTTGATCGTCAACAAAGACAAAGCTGAGCAACTCCTAGGAGTGCGGTTAGGTAAACTCAAACACACATATTTGTGTACATCATATTATTTTTTATTAACGAGATAGTTTAGCTATATTAGCAAAGATACATTAGGGTGTCTCGAAATTTTACAACTTTGAAATTTTGTTCTGTAGAGTTATAATACTTTTATTAGTGTACTAAGCATTTTAATCATTGATTAAATTGTAAATGAATATTAGTTAGATCGGGTTATTTATTAGGGTGGTTTGAAGATGGGAACTTGGCTAGCCAAAGTCATGGCTGAGTAGATTCAATTAGAGTTGGGTGTAGGTATTGGTTTTGGAGCATGTGGTGGTGGTGAGGGCTGTGATTATGTTTTGACGGACGCTTGAAATGATAGGGAGTGCTACCTAAATTACCGGAGCCTAGTTGCACTCATGGATTCTGTGCAGTTTGCAAGAAATTGGGTGGGCGGCTCCACCCGACAGGACAGTCCTCTTCAGCTCTAGCTATAATTCGTTACTTTTCTATATAGGCATGATTTCCCTTTTTTGTTGTGTGGTCCGACGAGCTAGCTGGGGCCAGCAAGCATGCCTCCCCGTTATGTCCCTAAGCACAAAGCTAGATAACAAAAATGGCGCCCAACGAAATCGCCCAGTTACTTCTTTATTTTAACATTATTCATCTGTTTTTACCTTTCTTTTAGTTGTATTCTTTTTGAATTTCTTAGCAGTTTTTTTACCAACTTTTTTTTTGCTTTACCTTTAGTAATGTTCATCCTAGCAAGTATTCTATTTTTTCTTCTGTCTTCTTTTAATTTTTCTTGATCTTATATTTCCTTCTTCGGACGTTAAGGATTTCCTGAGCTACTTTGCACAAGTTTGGACTTGAGGCGAATGTGGTCAGTGAATGATTTGGGGTGGATACGGGGCTTATACTCGGAGTGCCTTTCACAGATTTCGAATATGTGGAAAGTGAAATCTCAGTACAGAGTCGTATATATTTAGAAAAGCAGCCAGATTGTGCTAATGGAGTCTATCCAGGTAAGATACCATTCGCGAGCTTTCGCAATCTGCACATGTGAGGTTAGAATGGGGATTTCAATGAATAGATACTTTTGTATACAACGGATATGCGTCCAGCTACTGATATACAGATAGTGTAGGCTGAAGTCGTGCATCAAACCAAATAGGAGGTTAGCAGACGTTGACTTAGACAAGGACAGCCGGACGGACGACGTTTGATCAGCTCTCACACCGCTAAACATCTGATCCAACTCCAATACCAAACTAACAACAATATATTCATTTTGATAAAAAGCAAAGTTTTTTTATAATATTCATATAATTTCTATATTCAATAACCCTTATCATATCATTTTTTTATAATCATATACTTCTTTTTCAAATTTATTTTCCTTTCTTTTATTCTCTAGAAGTTGAAATAAAACGGAACTGAAAAAAACAGCACTCAGAACTCTGTCCCTCTTTTTTTTAATTTTTAAACAAGTTTTTGAAGACAATCTAAAAAAATAAAAACAGAAAACAAAGAAAGAAATAATATATTGAATTGCCTTCATTTTTTCATATTTTGAATTTTTTTTTTTCGATTTCCTTCGGTTGCTTATCGAAGACAGTCGGGTTCTATTTTATTATTTAAATTTTTTTTGATATCATTTTATATTTTTATTTATATTTTATCTTTTATGGAATTTAGAATTTTTCTTACTACTGAAATTTAGGCAAGGTAAAATCATTAAGTACAACAATTTTTTTTTACCTTGGTATTATTATTATTTTTCTTTTTTTTTGCGGAATTTTCGTTTGTTGCAAAATATTGAAAAAAATCGGAACTCGTACATACACATGAATTTTTAACCGAAGTATATATTCTGTATGAATGTGTGGATAGGTATAAAACTGCAGCATTATCTCAGTAGAAAATTTAAGGATACTTACACTGAATTAACGCTATACTGCTCTTAAATTTTCTATACCTACATATATATATGAATTTGAATTTTATTTAATAATACATTTATTATTTATTAATATATACCGTTTAATAAACCTATAAGGAATTCCCATATTTTGCAAACAACAAACGTTTTTGAATTTTTTTGGAACTTTTTTGCAAATTTTACGATTTTTGTCGCTGTCGTGCATGGATGCACAGGAAGGTCGCGATGAAGAATTGAGGTTGGGATTAGGAATTATTTATGGGGATAGAAGAGTTACTAGGAGTAGATCCGAGCCCTCGAAAATCAAGTAGTAGGGTCACCCAAATAGATACCGGGATTAGGTACCCGGTAGATTTTGTTCCTACCAATTATTTCAGTTGTTGTGCTAATAGAATTTTTGGTATAGTGAAGACAGCAGCAGATCCTCCTTTAGGGTTTAATATAACGAACCACTTGGTCTTTAACACCTCTGATAGCATATTAAGTTTTTCAAAAAAACTAGATAGGGCCTTGGAAATGTTAACCTCCATACGGAGTTAGGAAGGGCTACAGTGGCACGAGGATAATCATAGGGACCAGTCAAATAGATCAGGCGGTTTTAGTTATAGAAAAATCTAAAATTCGATGGCACTAACAAAACCATGACTGTCGAAAGTTTTATTTTCCGCGTTGAAAGGATACGAGCCCTATACCAGCTTTCATACGAGCAGTTGTTAGCTGATTTCCATTGCTTAGTAAGAGGGGTAGCATCAAAATGGTATTGGCAAATATTAAAATATAATGCAGATAATGTGAATTTCGGATATGAAAATTTGAAGGCAGATCTTTTGACGCAGTTCAAATCTGCAGAAATGGATTACGAGGTAATAATATGCGGATGCCCACAGTCTGACTTTCAGATTAAAAAAGAAACTCCCATAAGAAGAGCTAGTAAAAATTATCAAGGGAAATTTAAAACCGTATTTGGCCAATTTGACATTTTCTTCTAGGATAAATACCTTAGCCGAACTCAAATCCGAATGTAAGCGCGCGGAAAAACTAATAAAGGAAAATCGGGCTAGAAATAAAATAGTTGAAGATGATAGCGTGCGACAACATCGCAACCTTGCAGTGGCTGGAGGAAGTGGTTCAAAACCTCCAAAGACAAGGCACGAACGCGAGGTTTGAGGTGGTGGATAAAGAACAAATTCCCACGGTACCAAAAGTTAAGGTATGATACCATGCATGATGAAGTCGGAAAATACACTGCGACTTCTGCAGAACCAGAATCCGAACATACCGACATCGGATTGGAAGGTACTTACTGTATCTCGTCCTACCGAGGATGGTCAGTTCTATATCTTCCAAATAAACAAGCATACGGAGGATATATTATGCACGCAGCTTGGAAAAATGTCCTTTGGTACAGGCAAAATGTATAAGCGACTCAGGAAAAGAAGGCCTGAGGATAAAAATCCTAACACGCTGGAAGTGGGCGAAGTCCGAAGGACATCAAAAGCCGAAGGGAAAAAAGACAGGTGGATGTATCCGACGTCACCACGAAGGTGGTAGAAGAGGATCAACAGCCAGATGATGCTGTGAGTCGCACATATTAAGTTACGATTGGATGGCTCTTGATAGACCATCCTTCACCGACCATGCGTATATCAGCTTCAGCATCCCCCTAAAGAGGGTAGAGAAGGGAGGAACCTTTAGAAACCCTAGGCCAACAAACTGGACTAAATTCCTGAGACAGGTAGAAATGAAACACGACACAACAGTTACGAGAGGCTAAAGGGGGCTTCGAACTCTCTAAACCAAAAGGGCAAGGGGAGGACGACGACGTCACGACGAAAGTGCTGGAGGGGGACAAGCAGCCCAATTGTGCTGCGAGTCCTACAGATAAACCTCCAACACAGTAAAGTGGCATCCAGCGAACTCCTCCTAACCCTTGGGGAGGGTTCGTTTGACGTGACGCTGATCCAGGAGCCGTGGCTCTCATTGAGAGGAAAGGTTTCTGCACATAGCGCGCGCGGGTTTCGCATTTACTACGCGCAAACAGAAGGACGGGTGCGAGCTGTAGTAATGGTAAGGAAACAGCTGCATTCATATATGCTGCCTAATTACACCAATAAGAACCTCGTAGCGGTGGCCGTTGAGCAATATAAGCTGAGCAGAATAAGCAGACTTTTATCCTGGCGTCCTGCTACATGGTCCTGCAAACCAATTTGCATATAGCCAACAGGGGAAATGTCCCTACATACATTGGTCCAACATCCAGCAATGTTCTGGATATTACATTGAGCTCCGAACGTGATATATTAAGTTACGATTGGATGGCTCTTGATAGACCATCCTTCACCGACCATGCGTATATCAGCTTCAGCATCCCCCTAAAGAGGGTAGAGAAGGGAGGAACCTTTAGAAACCCTAGGCCAACAAACTGGACTAAATTCCTGAGACAGGTAGAAATGAAACTGGTACAACCCAAAGAGGTTGCCAATGTGGAAGAACTGGAGGGGTCGAATGAATTCCTAACAAGGACGCTTATGACTGCGTATAACAAAGCTTGCCCTCTAAGAAGATTCAGAGGAAAAGCAAAGCCGCCATGGTGGAGCAATGAGCTGAGTCATCTAAGAAGACAGGTAAAAGAAATGTTTAAGCTCGGAAAGACCGCGGAAAGCGAAGCGTGTCGGGACGAGTACAGGGATCTACTGAGGATCTACAAGCGTGAAATTACCAGGGCGAAGAGAAACTCATGGAAAAGCTTCTGTACGGACATAGAGTGCTGCAGCGAAACAACACGGTTGAAAAAGGTCCTAGCAAGGGGATACATAGTCCAGAGACTTATAAAGAAAGAGAACGGGGAATGGTGACGTAATAGTGAGGAATCCCTTGAGGTGCTTTTCGACATACATTTCCCATTGGGACACGGTTTAGAAGAGCCAGTAGACATCACTCACACTTCGATCACGGAGCTAGTAGTGCCGAGCTTGGTGACAGATAGCAAGATAGAATGGGCAGTGAAAAGTTTTCTAAGTTTAAATCGCCGGGCCCAGACGGTATATTCCCGGCCATGCTACAAGTTTCAAGTATGGCGTTCGTGGAATGGCTTAAAATAATATTCGATGGGTGAATAAGGCTGAATCATGTACCGTACTCTTGGGGAACTGCTCGTGTAGCTTTCATACCAAAGGCGGGGAAGATCAGTCACGTGTATTCCAAAGACTATAGACCCATTAGCTTAACATCATTCCTGCTCAAAACCGTTGAGAGGCTGATAGATGTGTACATAAAGTCCAACGTGGATGAAAATCTGCTATCCACAACACAGCATGCGTACACCAAAGGCAAGTCGGTAGACAACGCATTGCATAGGGTGGTAATAAGCATAGAGAAATCCCTAGAATATAAGGAGTATGCTCTAGGAGCCTTTCAGTAATGTTTCTAAATGGGCGATTATGGATGGTCTTAATTACATTAAAATACATCCTGCCTTAAACAGATGGATCGGCTGCATGTTAAATTGCAGAAAGATTATATCACAATGGGGATTGTACGAGGCCACGAAATCAGTGGACAGGGGCACGCCGCAGGGAGGGGTGCTATCACCTCTGCTGTGGACGCTGGTCATCAACCAACTGCTCAGGCGATTCGATGAGGGACTCGTAAAACTTACGGCTTACGCAGATGACGTTGCAATTGTCATACGTGGAAAGTGCCTTCCAACGATTAGTTCTTTGATGGATCGGGTTCGGGATATTCATACCTGGGCATCTAATGTCGGGTTGAAAGTCAATGCGGAAACGACGGATACGGTCTTGTTTACAAAGCGGTACAAGGTTCCAAATTGGACCAGGCCTAAGTTAGG
Organism: Eurosta solidaginis; assembly: GCF_040869045.1. Taxonomy (NCBI): domain Eukaryota; kingdom Metazoa; phylum Arthropoda; class Insecta; order Diptera; family Tephritidae; genus Eurosta; species Eurosta solidaginis. The sequence goes on along the minus strand of NC_090319.1, from coordinate 226,487,810 downwards.
AGGGGTGGCCTTACAGGAGGAACCTTGGACAAAATACCTAGGAATCATTCTAGACAGTAAACTGTCATGGAAGCTCAACGTGGAGGAGAGGGTGAAGGAGGCCTCAACGGCACTATATGCATGTAAAAGAATACTGGGGTGTACGTGGGGCTTATCGCCCTCTCTTTTTCACTGGGTTTTTACAGCGATTGTAAGCCCTGTTCTATACTATGGAGTTCTTGTTTGGTGGAAAGCCACACAAAAAACAACATACCTCAAAAAATTAGAGGGGGTATGCAGACAATCGATGTTTAGCCCTGAAAACCAACCCGACGGCTGCACTGTATGCCATTCTGCACATTTCACCTGTAGATCTGGTAGCAAAGAACATAGCATTAACAATTGCAACCAGGCTCGGTGCCTCGGGGCAGATTGAGCGCCGACCATATAGCCATAGTAGTTTAGCGTCATCAATCACAAGACGAACAGACTACCGCTTCCCAAGGCAGTCGGTTCTATGTACCGGACCGACTCGGGATTTTTCCCGACCAAGGACTGTCATTTCAGTGTAAACCTATTTAATTTGTTGCGTCCGTCCGACTAATTGTCATCGTCCCAGCAGCTCCTTGCAGCGGGACTGCTCCATATTTTCTTGCTCCGGGAAGGCATCGAATCCAATCCGGGTCCGTCTCCTGACCCCGGTCCTGAGAAATGGTTTTGCTGCATCTGCCGGAAAAGAATCTTTTTAGGACGGTCATACTCTGTTCAGTGTGTCTCGTGTAAGGGATGGTTGCACCGGACAGGTTGTTCTGGGCTTGATCCCAAAACCCGACGTCCACGTAACTTTTATAAATCTTTTGTGGCTCCTTGCTGTTCACGTCCAAGGGCGTCTCGTAGTCTACGCATTAGTGCCCCCCCCCCCCCCCCTCCACTACCACACAGCAGCCCAGCTGCTCAGCAAGCCACAACTAATACCGCTACCGCTCGCGCCCCACGGCGCCAACAACTCAAACAGCTGCTAACACTCATAACTACTATCTCCGTAGTAGAGTTGGTATTAATGCTGAGCATCAGCCCCTGCCCCCGTCTTCTCCCTCCTCTTTTCCGGCAGCAATCGTGTAGGTCAGGGAAACATACTCTTAGTCCCTACCTCCGTTTGCATTGTTTGCCAGCACAGAATATATATGTTTGCGACATCCGCCCAATGCAGCTCCTGCCTTGGGCGGTGCCACTTTCCTAGATGTTCTGGTCTCTGCGACAGCAACCCCCCGACGGGTTTCATAGCGCCATGTTGCCAGGTCGCAAACCCCAATCTACCGGGTTCCCCAATGATTGCCCAAGGACGCCCAGTCCCAGGGCCACAACAGCAGTTGCGTCCTGGCCTTCCTCAACCCAGGTGTAGTCACCTGTCACTTACCCCCAGAATGGCGACGTCTTCCCCTATGCACTTCAGAATTCTGCAGTTAAACTGTAATGGACTAACTGGGAAGATCACGGAGATAGTCGATATCATTAAGCGGCACAACATCCGCATTGCTGCGATTCAAGAGACTAAACTAACAGCAAGATCTGCACTGCAAACCTGTTCTGGATATAATGTCCACAGTAAAAATCGCATGAACAGAAATGGAGGCGGCCTCGCGTTTATCATACACAACTCTGTGCAATATCATATATTTGATCCTGGCATCGACCGCAGGGACAATGTCTTAGAACTTCATGGCCTATCTGTTCGGCCAGGCGATGCAAACCTAGAAATCATCAACATCTACATCCCTCGTGCCACCTGTTGCCCCAGTGGATACCGCCCTAATATTAGTGCCTTACTCTCTGGCAACAATCGCATTATCTTAGGCGGATTCAACGCCCATCACGATCTGTGGCATTCAAACTTGCGGGCGGACAGTAGGGGTGAGATTTTGGCGGATCAAATAGAAGAAACGACGTTCTGCACAATAAACGGAGACGCCCCCACACGTATGGTAGGAAGCTGTCACAGTTCGCCGGATATCTCAATCGTGAGCGCAGAACTCGACCACCTGCCTATACTTATTTCGTTCGAGCGTACCGCCGACTTCATCGTCACACAAAAAACGCACTTTCATAAACATTAAAAAAGGAAAGTGGGGACGAATACAAATCTTTTACAGACAACCTCTTTGCTGTCCTCTCTATCCCGACTGATGCCCGCCAAGGGGAGAGTGCTTTCCGCAAAAGGTCACTGAATCCGCCTCGGCACGTTTCATTCCCGCCGGGAGAATTCCCGAAATTCGGCCCCACTTCCCCTCGTAGGCCGCAAATTAAGCGAGAGAACGTGACCTTATAAGACAGCTCGACCCAGGCGACCCCCAAATAAGGGATATAAACCAACGCATCAGATTGCTTGTGGATGAACACAAGCGGGCGAAATGGGAGGAGCACCTAAGAGTTTGTAACCTCTCTGCCGATGTGGGTAAACTTTGGTCCACCGTAAAGTCCCTATCGAATCCGTCTAAGCACAATGACAAAGTTTCCATCGCCTTTGGCGATAAAGTGCTGTCGGATTCGAAAAAATGCGCGAGCGCTTTCTGCCGTCAATATGTAATGCATTCTATGGTCGACAAAGATAGACGGAGGGCCAACAGACATGCACATAAACATAAATTTAGCGCGTCACCAATTACCATCACCGCCAGAGAGGTTGAAGATGCCATTGGTCACGCTAAACCATCCAAAGCAGTGGGCCCAGACGGCATAGCCATACCGAAGCTTAATAGCCTAGGGAAAGAGGGTTTCAAATACTTAGCCCATGTCTTCAACTTGTCTCTTTCCACCTTTGTTATACCAGAAAAATGGAAAATGGCCGAGGTGGTCCCGCTACTAAAGCCTGGGAAACGAGCTAACATAGGAGAGTCGTATCGTCCAATATCTCTCCTCTCGCCAGTAGCAAAGACGCTTGAAGCCATTTTGCTCCCCCACTTCCAAGCAAATTTGCAGCTAGCCTGACATCAGCATGGCTTCAGAAAACTCCATAGCATCACCACCGCGCTAAATGCCATCAGCACCCAGATAAATTGGAGTTTAAATCAAAACCCCCACCACAGAAAAATACTCGTAGCGCTAGACCTATCAGAAGCTTTTGATACGGTCAACCATGGCACGTTACTGTAAGACCTGGAAAGGTCTACCCTTCCCCCATGTCTTAAAAGGGGACCGCAAATTATCTGGGTGGTCGGCAGGAATCGGTGCAATTTTGAAAGGAAACATCAAAACCAAGAAGAATTAAACAAGGGATGCCACAGGGTGGTGTCCTATCCCCACTTTTATTTAATTTCTACATATCTAAGCTACCTTCACCACCAGAAGGAGTCACTATCGTTTCATACACCGTTGACTCCACAATAATGGCCACAGGCCCAGGCCCACAAATCGATGAGCTCTGCAACAGAATAAACGGCTACCCCTATGATCTCTCCAGTTTTCTCGCCTCGCGAAACCTGGCATTATCACCGACTAAATCTTCCGCGACCTTATTTACAACATGGACGTCCAAATGTCGACCATGTTGAACATCCACGTCGATGGCACTACGCTACCGACTGTCCTACACCCCAAAATCTTGGGTGTGACGTTTGATTAGGATCTATATTTTGGTGAGCAGGCAGCCGCAATTGTTCCGAAGGTCCAGAGCCGTAATAAAATCCTCAAATCCCTTGCTGGCAGTACCTGGGGAAAAGATAAAGAAACGCTCATTACTACATACAAAGCAATTGGCCAGCCGCTTACGTGCTACGCGTCACCCATATGGTCGCCAAGCCTAAAAATTACCCACTGGAAGAAGCTACAGCCTGCCAAAATACTGCTCTCAGAATCGCCACGGGTTGTCTTCTTATATCCCCAGAACACCATCTACATAATGAGGCGAGAATACTCCCCATCAGGGAGAGAAATGAGATGCTAACCAAACAGTTCTTGTTGAATACCCAGAAACCTGGGCATCCAAACAGACATCTGATTGATGAGCCAACACCGCCTAGGGGCTTAAGGATAAATCTCCGTAAGCATTTTGAGGAAATACGGCACCTGAGAACCCAGCCGTATGAAGCAAAAAAAGACAAGCAGGTCCTTGGTGAACTCCACAAATAGGTGTCGGACCTTTATGCCGGGAATTTCCCGGTGAATCCAGTACTCAAAGAAAAGTACCCAAAACTTGTGGAAGAGGAACGCATACTCCCTAGGGAAACGCGTGTCACTCTTGCTCACCTTCGTTCTGGATACTGAAACAGGTTAAATTCTTACCTATCCAGAATCAACCCCGATATACAAAATATATGCCCCGCTTGCAATGTGTCCCCTCATGACACCAAGCATCTCTTTTTTTGTAATGCGGAACCAACGCCTCTAACACCCCATTCATTATGGTCCACCCCTGTTGAAACAGCAAGTTTCCTTGGACTCCCGTTAGAGGATATTGATGACAATTTGTGATCGGTCGTGGCTGTTAGGTGGGGCGAAGCACTACTACAACAACAACAACTACCTGATTCCCTATCTGCGCTTCGAGGGAGATCTTAAGGCCACAATAGAGGTAGATGGTTAGCGCAAGGGTGCGCAAATGGCGGAAGAGGCGATACATGTGTACACAGATGGTTCCAAAGTAGTGGCAGGAGTAGGGTCTGCGGTATACCGTGCTGATCCGGAAATAAGCAGATCCTACAGTCTGCCGGATTACTGTAGCGTTTCCAAGCGGAAATATTAGCCGTAACCAAAGCAGTAGAAACCCTGGAAGAGAATAGCTTACGCTGCAACCGTGTTAACTTTTATATTGACAGTCAAGCAGCAATTAAGGCAAAATCTCGCATAGCACAGCATCTAAATGCGTGTTAGAGTGTAAGTAGTCTCTGGAGAGAATCGGGGCAGGGAGAAACATACATCTATATTGGGTCCCAGGGCATATGGGAATAGATGGTTATGAAAAATCCGATGAACTACCTAAAAAGGGCGCATCCCTTGAAACTTGCTCCGTAGGCATCCCAAATAGACTGGGCGAAATTAAGCGAAGACTAGAGGCGCACATGATCGACCAAGCAGGAAAGGCGTGGGTTCAAGCGCGGGGCTGTAAAGTGTCGAAGATTATGTGAGACTAACAAAGAAGAGAGGACTGTAGACTCATGACGGGTATTCTGACTGGACACTGCCTTCTGGCATCACATGCCTTTAAATTAGGCTTGGCCAATGATAGCAGATGTAGGAAGTGCGGGCTGGCGGAGGAAACGATCCTCCACGATGCTAAGAGTCCAGCTATTAGGAGTGATACAGCTGTCAGATCTAGAAGCAGCAAGTGGCTTAAGTCCAAGGAAGCTTCTAGTATTTGCCAAAAGGACGGAGTTATTTTATAACATAGGTCCTGGTTTTTGATAGGGTTTTTCAGTTTGGTCATAAAAACAAACTTCTTGTAACACTACTGACTTATTCAGTCTATGTGAGGTCCTCATGGACCGGCCAGTTCAACCTAACCTAACCTAACCTAACCTTCAGCTGCGATGAGCGAGTATTATAAGAAAAGATAAAAACGTCTTGTTTAGGCGACCACTTTAGTTATAGAGTTTTGACATATTCGGAATCACCTAGTTTGACCATTTCCTCCCTGTCTTCTTGGGGTACATGTTCAATGATGCTTATGTGATTCGCTGCAAATTTCCTTAAAGGAAACCCACCACTGCTAAGAAGCGATGTCACGTGGTCTTTTATGGTGATTACATCATTTATTGTTGATGCACCAGTCATTTCGTTGCTAGGTATATTGCAGAGCTGGTACCGTACGTTACAGTCTGAAGTTGATATGATTGTGGCATATTTTCGGGTGCTCTCTCCAAATAATGATTTGCCATGGTGCATCTGCTCCATGCACCAGTACCTGGCGATAAATTTTGGCGATTTCCGCCATGAGCACGTACCTGTGGCTTCGAAATCGAACGGGAATGGCAAATATGTGATCCTGTAGGGTTGGGTTGACATGAAGAATTTCGTTGAGGACGAAGAAATTCGACGTGATGCGTCAAAGACGACGCGAAATTTTGTTGTGCTGCTGTCGGCCTTTAGTACGCATTGATGTGGTATAAATTAGCGTCCGAATAGGTTGCTCTGTCTAATAAATTTTTCGAATAGAATTTTTGTGGGTTTGCTCTTCACCTCGGATGGTGCCAGCACTATTTGGTATCTTAATTGATTTAAAGGATTGTTTTTATTGTGTCTGAAAGAGAAATTTCACTCTAAGCTGTAGCGTTTGAGTCATCCAGGTTGTGAATATGTTGACGCGTAAGTGCATCCACTACCTTGTTGTTTTTACCGGGCTTATAAAAATATTTCTGAGCAAATAAATTTATAAATGCGGTCCATCTTTTAATTTTCGAATTGGGGTTTTTATCCGACATGGTCTGTGAATATATGTATGTTTTTAATTCCATAGAGGTAATGACTTAATTTTTAGAATATTGAAACTGTTGCCAAGAGTTCACGTTTATTCGTGGCATGGTATTCCTCAGCCAGATAGTGTACGAGATATCATCGTTATAGGTTTGCCGTTTCGCGAAAGCACAGCTCCTAGTGCTATGGACGAGGCATCGGTTGTTATCTCAAAAGGCTTATAGTAATCTGGGTGTTGGAGAAGGACGTCTTCTGAGGCCAAAATTGTTTTAATTTCATTGAAGGCATTAATTGCTTCTTCGTCTAATGAGATATTAATCTTTTTAGACTGTCTACTAGTAACGTGGCCATTGACACCTTTTAAATATTTCGTAAGTGGTTTTGAAATATGCGCATAGTCCTTTATAAACCCACGGTAATAACCCAAAATACCCTAAAAGGATCGCAGAGACCTTACAGATTTCTGCTGTTGGTAATTTAGGATGGCATCTACTTACTAGGACATTATCCTTTATGCGAGACTGTGAAACGGAAAAAAATTCGACATCGTTCCTAAAAAAATTCAGATTTTTCTAATGGTACCCGCATTCCTGCTCGCTCGGTTTTCTTTAGAATGGAATCGACATGCCTATAATGGGAACTTTCATCTGGTGAGAAACTGATGATGTCATCAACGAAAACGGGACATATTTTCCCAATGTTTTCACGCAAAATGGCATCTATTTCCCTTTGAAATATGCTTGGCGCATTTTTCAAGTCAAAGGGCAAACGGCAAAACTCATACTTGCCATTGTTAACGCTGAATGCTGTTTTGCGCCTATCTTTCTCTAGAAGGCAAATCTGATGGAACCCTAACTTAAGATCGAGTGTCGTAAATAACTTGGACTTACCTAAATTTGAGAGTATTACTGTAGTATCTGGGATTGGATATTTCTCAGATGTGTAAGGTAACCCTTATGTTTAAGTGTTGCTTGAACATAAACGTCAAACAATACTTATTAAACACACCTAACATTCACAATGAGGGTTACCTCACGAAATGTTAAAATGAATGACAGCAGAGTTTTACGCGCATTCAACGAGAACGGACATAATTTTATAAAACCAATTTGTATCGGTAGCATAACTTTATATTTATTAAATATAGACAATTCTATACAAATCTATTGAGTGATTAATTTGTTTCAATTAAATCGAATCGGTATACGGTCATCGCTGGTTCTCGGGAAACACAATATTCAGTGAGTGTAAGTCAGTGCAGGCAATTGCACAATTTGAACAGGCAGGCCGTATTCTAGCCAGTACATGGAAAAAATCCATGTACACCACATTGGACATACAGATGACCACGATGGTCATCTTACATGGCAACCGTGACTCCGCCTGCGGAAAAATGGTGACTCCGAGGAAGTGGAAAAATCCCCCGCAGCACAAAATCAAAAGACTGTAAGAAAAATAATTGCGTGGTGGTTGTGAAAAAAGTGCGTGGTGGTTGTGTTAACACAAAAATATGCAAAAAATACATAAAATACAAAATTTTTTCAAAAATTATAAAATTACAAAAGACTACAAAAAACTAATAAAATTATAAAAATACTACAAAAAAATTTGTATAAGATTTCAAAAACTACAAAAAAAATATATATATAAAATTCCAAAAAACTACGGAGAAGCCACAATGAAAAGTGTTGGAAGAACATCTTGGTACGTACCTACCAGTGAACTTACAAAGTACATGAAAAATTAAAAAAATAAATAAATATAATACGAAATAATATTCGGAAAATAGAAATTTAAAACAACTTTTTTTTAATAAATATACATACATGAAAAAAAAGTTATGAGCAATTTGTGGTGTTACATACATACACATATATATTGAAAAATTAATTTTGGAAGTTGCTGTACCACGCCATAACAGTGATATTTAAAAGCACAACAACCAGTGACGCCTTTAACAAGGACCGTTAATAATGGTAAAACATCGCCAACACGCCATTTACTCATACTAAAATTCATCAAAAAATTCGAGAAAATATTAGAAGGAGAGAACGAGGGGCAAGAAGCAGAAAAAACATTAGTGGGTAACAGCAGCATTGCGGGATACTGTTTCACACAGAAACTTAATGATCTCATTTCACCTGCTAATGAAATCGTAAATTTTTTGCTTTCACACAGAAGTATCTGCTCGATTAGTATGAAGGATGAGACAGACAATCATGGCGGAACGATACAAGGTGGGAGCATGGTGACATACCTACAAACAAAAAAAATTCCATGTACTTGTAAATTCGATGGACAAATGTCAAAATCGTACTGCGCCGGTAGTTGATGTATCAAATCAAATAAAAAAGGTTATAATCAGCTGTTCGATGCGGCCACCTTGTATCGTTCCGCCATGCAGCAATGACATTTGCTTTGACAAATGACATTTTTAAGCACTGAACACACCAAAAACTAAGAAGCGGAAACGAAAGTGGAACGCTGCCGACAGAGTTGCATTGTGCTTTTGACTTCATTAGGCATTCGATTAGCTACTAATGAAATAATAATAGATTCGAATTTTGTAGGGAAGATTGAGCTCAATAAGCGTCTTAATGTAGAAAACTGCCTTTATTATTCAATAAGCCGTCTGTGTGAAATTAGTAGAAGGCAGCAGTGAAAGACAACACCAACAACTTATTCCAACAAGCACACAAATGGTGGTACAGTGGAGTAGAATTATATATGTAACATTTGATTTCTGTATATAAGTAGATATTTTGCTTTTTTCACTACACATGTATATTATAAACGTAGCAACAATTTATCGTAATACACATGTAGCCTATGCACGTAGCAACACAAATTGACACTTTTGTTTCTAAATATACCTTTTCTATAAACATTTGTATACTACGCATGTGGCAACACATTTTTTCTCACACTTTAATACAAATATTTTACCAAATTTTAATTTTTCAAACAGAAAAACATATATACATAAAATAGTCATATTGAAGTATAACCATATAAATATCGACAAAAATTCGAATGCACATTAAATATAATTTCAAATATACGGCCACTACACGCATATCATTACGCATATATTACTTCTTTCTTTTTAGTTCATTAATATGGAACTTGAATTTTTTAATTTAAATTTCGAACGTTGATTCATATTCAATACAATCGGAAAAATTTCTTTTTATACATTTCTTTAAACTTTTTGAAACGTAAATCATAAAAATATAAAACGTTCACACCAATCTTATAGCCTTTGCTAATATCAAAAAATGTTTCCAAATCTTTTTTTATTGAACTATATACCTAATTGCCAAATTTTTGCGATAATTATTAAAACTTTCCAATCAATTTTAAAAATTCTCAATGACTTTAAATATCTATATTGTCGGGTTACAGTCATATCATAGTAATGGTGAATATTTAATTTTATCGGTGAAAACTTACTTTTTCTCTTTCTTCGGAAATTAAACATATTAGATATTATAAATATTTACATATTTTCTCAACGAATACAGTGCCCTACATATATTTTCCAAAACAATACAGTGCTCTAGATATATTTTTCAAATCCCTTTCTAAAACGATTAACTAATACAGTGCTTTTAAATATTTCAAAAATTTCTGCTCAAATGAAAGGAATACCATTTATTCAATGAATACAGTGCCATCCAAATATTTAAAAAATTCCTTCGGAGTATCACACGAATACAGCGTCTTTCAAATATTTCAACATATTTTGCCTTTACGATTCTTTTCAAACTATGCATCAAATACAGTGTCTTTTAAATACTCCAACAGTTTCTTTCCATTATTAAACGAATACAGTGCGGTTTTAATATTTCAACATTCACTTGCATTTACAATTTCTTCATACAACGAATACAGTGCCTTTTGAATATGTTATATTTCAACATTCACTTGCATTTACAATTTCTTCATACAACGAATACAGTGCCTTTTGATTATGTGAATCTTCCTTACCATGTACCCACTAACTCATAGTTTTTGAATATTTCAAACCTTTTCTAATTTACAAAATTTTTTTAATTGCATACAACAATTACTGAGTGAATGAATAGTTTCAACTTCATTTTTGTATAAACAGTGCCTACAGCGTTAATCTTAAAATTTTTTCGAATTTTTCATAAAACAACTTTTACTGCTAAGCATTTTCAATAAAGGTAATAAAGTTTCTGATGTCAGTTGTCAAATGTCAGATTTTGATTCCAATTTCAAAGATTTACGTTCTAATTACACTAAAGTTACCAAACGAGTTTTAAATAACTGATCTATCTCAGCGAAAAAGTCTATAGAATATGAAGATACTTTAATTAAAACCTAAAATGAAATTATAAAACAAGTAAATTCATATTTTGAAAATCGAGATAAGCCTAGTTCAATAATCGAAAGTTTGTCAAAGTGCAGAGAACAACTCACTAAATGTTTTTCTAAAATTAACTGTAATATAAAAAAAACCAAAGATATTTTTGAATTAATACAAGAAAGCGAATCAAGCTCTGATTTTGATACGGAGGAAGAACTCACTGACGCACCGACACCTTCAGCTAACGAAGCTAGTATTATTAGAAAAAGTACCGTATCTCTTCTTGAGGATTTCGCTGGATTTACCAATTCAGTTAACATTAATAAATTAGAAACAATTGGCGAAGAGCAACCAAAAGTGGCTACTGCAGAACAAAAGAAAACTTTCATTACTATGTGTGCCTCCATAATTAGAGAAAACTACACCGACGGTCCGCTTTCACTTGCGTCTTTATAGATAAAATAATTTTGATAGAAGATTTGATGGAATAAAATTTTACAAACACTTTCATTTCGTTTATAAAATTCAAGCCAGAAGGGAAAGCGCGTCTCTTTTTTCGCAATTGGTACCAGCTGCTGAAAGAACAAGGTAATTGACACAGTTTTTTTGTAACTTCTTTGATCTATTTGCATACACATTTAATTACATACATTTTTGTATATGCTGATGACGTATGCACATGCATATGCATTATTGGTATTGAACCTTTTGCTTTTTTTGTTGATAACATTTTGTTTTCTTTTCTCTTTAAATTTTTCTTTGCTTTGATCGTCAACAAAAACAAAGCTGAGCTACTCCTAGGAGTGCGGTTAGGTAAACTCAAACACACATATTTGTGTACATCATATTATTTTTTATTAACGAGATAGTTTAGCTATATTAGCAAAGATACATTAGGGTGTCTCGAAATTTTACAACTTTGAAATTTTGTTCTGTAGAGTTATAATACTTTGATTAGTGTACTAAGCATTTGAATCATTGATTAAATTGTAAATGAATATTAGTTAGATCGGGTTATTTATTAGGGTGGGTTAAAGATGGGAACTTGGCTAGCCAAAGTCATGGCTGAGTAGATTCAATTAGAGTTGGGTGTAGGTATTGGTTTTGGAGCATGTGGTGGTGGTGAGGGCTGTGATTACGTTTTGACGGACGCTTGAAATGATAGGGAGTGCTACCTAAATTACCGGAGCCTAGTTGCACTCATGGATTCTGTGCAGTTTGCAAGAAATGGGGTGGGCGGCTCCACCCGACAGGACAGACCTCTTCAGCTCTAGCTATAATTCGTTACTTTTCTATATAGGCATGATTTCCCTTTTTTGTTGTGTGGTCCGACGAGCTAGCTGGGGCCAGCAAGCATGCCTCTCCGTTCTGTCCCTAAACACAAAGCTACATAACAAAAATGGCGCCCAACGAAATCGCCCAGTTACTTCTTTATTTTAACATTATTCATCTGTTTTTACTTTTCTTTTAGTTGTATTCTTTTTGAATTTCTTAGCATTTTTTTACCAACTTTTTTTTAGCTTTACCTTTAGTAATGTTCATGCTATCAAGTATTCTATTTTTTCTTCTGTCTTCTTTTAATTTTTCTTGATCTTATATTTCCTTCTTCGGACGTTAAGGATTTTCTGAGCTACTTTGCACAAGTTTGGACTTGAGGCGAATGTGGTCAGTGAATGATTTGGGGTGGATACGGGGTGTTACCGACAAAAAACTACGGCCGAGCAGTAAGCAATGCCTAAGTCGCTTGGTATGGAGTTCTGGCTCGTTTATTTATTAACATTAAATTCATACACATACGCATATGTTTCACATGTACTTATATCATTACTATTTGAAGTTTCTCTTCTCATTTCCATACATGCAAACTTGAACATTCATATACTATGTCATTTACTAAATATTTACTAAAAACTAACCGTAATGTCAGGCCACTTTGACCGACATAAAAATCATTTTCACTTGTGCAGTGAGTTACAGTTGCAAAAATATAGCGAAAGAATACAAAAGTTTTAAAGCGCTCACGCTGCTAAATAAAAATTGTGTTTTCTTTTCTCATAAAAAATAGTTCGACTGTCGCGCTTAAAAATACGTGCAACAAATCTTTAAAACTTTTCTATTTACGTTATTAAGTTCGCGAACCGACTCTTGATAAAATCCGGGAATCTTAGCTATCATGGTAAATGAAGAAAAACAATCAACAGGCAATAATTGCCAAAAGTGTGACGAAACGAATACAGAGAGCATGGTCCAGTGTGACTCCTGCGACGCCTGGTACCACTTTCACTGTGTCGGAGTAGATAGCAATGTGGCTAACGTAAGCTGGAGTTGTGAAAACTGCCAGACCAATACACCAACCACCAACGCGCAACCCGTTTCTTCATCATCGCCAACTGCCGAGCAAGGTAACCGGCACGTGCATTTTTCACCGTTGCCAACAACAACAAGTACTTCGGAATCAAGAGCTAATCCGCCACTAATGTCAACAGCTACCCCAGTAATTTCCACCATCACCGCTGGTTACACTCGACCATCAGTGTCAACGACGTTCTCCACTTTGGGTCATACAAACTGGAATTTTGGCATTAATACCTCAGTACAAGCACTGCAGCCGCCATCTAGTTCAATGCTGACGTCACAGCATAATCAAGCAGCGCTGTTAACGCAGCCGCTACAATTCGCATCGACCAGCGCCGGCATCTCTGCAACTGGTATACCGTACAATCAGCCGAAAGCATTTCCACCCATGCGGCAGGTAGATATGCGAACGTCTCAAGGCCTGCAGGTGCCATTATACACCGAAATGTGTAGGAATCTGCAGCTTGAAAGATTAGAAGAAGAAATGAAAATTCAGCAGTTATACTTGGATAACAAATACAAGATTCTCTCGCAATGTGCTGAGTCGCCTTCTTCAAATGTTTCAAGTTTACTGCCCATCCACGGACCTACACCTGGACAGCTAGCACCGAGGCAAGCTATCCCCAAACAGCTTCCGGTCTTCAACGACGACCCCGAAGAATGGCCGGTGTTTATTAGCAGCTTCGAAAACAGCACTACTGTTGCAGGGTACAATAATGCTGAAAACTTAATTAGATTGCAAGCGAGTCTTAAAGGTAAGGCGCGAGAGATGGTGAAAAGTAAGTTATTTTTACCAGCAATGGTTCCAGAGATCATAAAGACCCTTAGAATGTGTTTTGGTAGACCTGAGCATATCCTTGAGCGCGCAATAAGTAAAGCTCGCGCCTTGCCAGCACTTAAAGATAAGCTGGAAGGCCTTATTGAATTTGCACTTTGCGTCAGAAACATTTGCGCTACAATGGAAGGTTGCCAAATGCATGCGCATACGCATAACCCGCTGCTAGTAAAGGAGTTAGTTGATAAGCTTCCCAATAGCCAAAAGTTGAATTGGGCAGTCCAATCAAAATACGACACGATTCCCGTCGTGAAACAGTTCAGCGACTGGCTATACCATCTAGGAGAAGCAGCCAGTACTGTCGTATCTCTTGCACCAACTAAACGCAATGCTACGGTCAACATGCACACAATCGACGCAAACCCGTCGCATTCTATAGCAACTCATAATGTACCAAAGGGTAAACAATGCATAATATGCAAAACCTCTGCCCACAAAGCGACTCAATGCGACGTTTTTAGAAGTCTACCACTCCAACGTAAGTGGGAGGAAGTGAAAGCAAAGAGTCTGTGCCGCCAATGCTTGAACCCGCATAGACGCAAATGTACTTTAAATAAGGTTTGTGGAGTAAGGCTGCACTATAAAACACCATCAGTTATTACATAAAATGAGTCACGATAAAACCAGTGCCGTGAGTACAAACGTGAATAAACCCTCCGACGGACAGATAAACGCACACAGCAGTGATCGCGAACGAATGCAACCACTCTTCCGAATCATTCCAGTTAAAATTTATTCGGAAAACAAAGTAGTGGAAACATTCGCATTCTTCACGAAGGTTCATCCGTGACACTAATGGAAAAGAGAATTCTAAATGAACTTCGTTTGGAAGGTGAACGAGACCCTATTTGTCTAAGGTGGACAGGCAACACAACTCGTGTTGAAGAAAATTCTGTAAGAGCTGCTGTAGAAATTTCCAGTGTGATCGATGACAGAAAGTACACTTTGAAAAATATACACACTGTCGGCGATCTGGATCTTCCAGCTCAGTCAATCGATGCATCCGCGATGGTGCGCCAATATCCATACTTATCAGGATTGCCAATTGTATCATACACGAATGTGAAGCCCTCATTGTTAATCGGTGTTGACAACTGGAAACTGGCAATTCCTCTCAAAACCAGGGAAGGAACATGGTTCCAACCCATAGCGTCAAAGACGCGTTTGGGATGGACATTACAAGGGTGTAATTCAAGACAAATTGGCGAATATCGACTAAGCGTGCACACGTGCGATTTTCAAAAAAGATACGACGAGTTACACGATAGTATGAAAGAATACTTCTCACTAGAGTCATCCAAACCTACTCAGCTGCTATCGGAGGAGGATACTAAAGCCGTAAGTATTGTGAGAAATACTTGTCGAAGGGTCGACAATCACTTCGAAGTTGGGTTGCCATGGCGAAACTCAGATGTATCGCTACCAGATAGCTATGCTTATGCTATGAAGCGATTACTATGTTTGCAAAGAAAATTCGTTAAAGACTCCGTGCTAAAATCAAACATCCAAGCTGAAAACAATAACTTGGTCACAAAAGGTTACGCAATAAAGCTTCCCCAGACAGATACTGCTGTTGCAAAGGATAAAATATGGTACCTGCCTATCTTCATTGTAAAAAATCCAAATAAGCCTGGTAAGCTTCGAATGGTGTGGGATGCTGCAGCGAAGGTGAACGGAGCTTCACTCAACGACTTCCTGCTGAGTGGCCCAGACTTACTTAACCCGCTCGTTACTATTTTATTGTCTTTCAGAGTGGGAATAGTTGCTATATGTGGCGATATTGCGGAGATGTTTCACCGCATCAACGTTCAGGACAGTGACATGCATGCTCAGCGATTTTTGTGGTGCGACGACGGCGATGATCCGCAACAGCCAAGCATTTACGTCATGAAGGCGCTGACCTTTGGCCTAAATTGCGCGCCATTTATTGCTCACTACATACGCGACAGGAATGCTGATGATTTTAAGCACGAATTTCCTCGTGCCGCAGAAGCCGTTAAAAGAAGTCATTACGTGGATGATTTTATCGACTGTGGAAACGACGATCAATCCGCGCTAGAGTTAGCTCAACAAGTAAAACGAATTCACAAGGGTGCTGGCTTCAATTTACGCGGCTGGTCTTCAAATTCAGAATTCGTCGTAGAGCAGCTCGAAAATGATCCTAGCTCAATTCAGTCCGTTAAGGAATGGGGATCAACCACGAAAGTTCTCGGTATGTTTTGGGATCCCATAAGCGATAATTTTAAATATATTTTCAGATTTGCAAGACTTCGACGAGACGTCGTTAACGAACGGATCACACCTACGAAAAGAGAGGCGCTCCAAGTTCTAATGTCGATATTCGACCCTCTCGGATTTGTCTGTTGCTACACCGTGGGGTTGAAAATCTTGATGCAAGATGTGTGGCGTTCTGGAATCGCCTGGGACGACCCGCTGCGTGACAATCTAATCAACAAATGGAACCAATGGAAGACCCTTATGCCATTAATAACAGCTGTCGAAATACCTCGATGTTATTCGTTATTGCTGAAAGACGCTGAAGACGATCAGCTTCACACGTTCGTCGACGCTGGCGAAAATGCGTTCGCTGCAGTTTGTTACTTACGTGTATCCAAGGGAAACGACGTTGAGGTTACTCTCGTGGCCGGCAAGTCTAAAGTCGCGCCAGTAAAACCATTATCGATATCCAGGTTAGAGTTACAGGCAGCGGTAGCTGGCATTAGACTGGCGAACATGGTAAGCAACGCACAACGTATTGGCATAAGATCTAAATATTGGCGGACTGATTCGAAGACGGTGCTAAGATGGATGCGAATGGGTCCTAAAAACTTCCACCAATTCGTAATGCACAGAATAGGCGAAATTCAAGAGGCATCAAATGTAAGTCAATGGTTATGGGTTCCTTCGAAGTATAATCCAGCCGATTTAGCTACGAAAATAACTGGACGTCATGACTACCACCTATGGTATACCGGCCCGAATTTTTTAATGTCGAATGCGGAAGCTTGGCCGCAGTGCGAAGAATCAACCCTCAAAGAAGGCGACGACTCGGAAGTAAAACACTACATATTGCATATGAAGCAGACACCTGCTTTTAACCTACTGCGCAATGTGGATCATTTCTCAAGCTGGAAACGTTTATATCGAGCTGTGGCTACGTTCTTATTATACATCGACCGCTTATACTCAGTTGTGCAAGCAAAAGAGCGAAAAACAGCCATCGATGTTGATATGATTCATCGAGCGCAACGTATCCTAATCAGGTATGCTTAGTCCACAGATTATCGTGAAGAGATATGCTGTCTCAAAAGCGGTAAGACAATTGAAAAATCAAGCAAACTCTTTACCCTGAATGTTTAACTAGATACGGACAGCATAATACGATGCCAGAGCCGAACTGAACACTTAAATAACCACGAAAACGTAGCAGTGCTGCCGAACTCTCATCATATAACTTTCTTAATCGTTTGTTGGGTCCACGAAAAATTTCATCACCAGATGCATGAGACAGTAATTAAAAATATTCGTGGTATGTATTTTATAAACCGACTGAGAGCATTGTATAAGAAGGTACGTTGGGAATGTCAAAAATGTAAAAACGCTAGTACTATGCCACAACCGCCACAAATGGCAACACTGCCAGCGGCAAGGATCGCTGCATTTGAGAGGCCCTTCACATATGTTCGTATTGATTATTTTGGTCGCTTATTCGTCGCCGTCGGTAGAAGGCGAGAAAAAAGGTGGGGCGTTATATTCACGTGTTTAACGTTACGAGCTGTGCACATTAAAGTCGCTCATAGCTTAGATAGCAGCTCTAGTATCATGGCAATACGTAATTTCGTATCTCGGCGCGGGTATCCAAGGGAGGTATTCTCGGACAATGGCACCAATTTTAAAGCGTCAGAGAAGATCATCTGCGAAAACCTCAAAGACACGGATTGGGCTGCTGTAGTATCTTCTTTCGATGAAGTAAAATGGAGATTTAATCCACCAGGTACCCCTCATATGGGAGGCGCATGGGAAAGGCTCGTGCGATCAGTCAAGAAAGTGCTATTTGAGATACTACCGTCAACAAGTTTTACCGACGAAAGCCTGCGGAGTGCCCTGAGCGAGGTCGAATTCATACTAAATGCACGACCACTTACATTTGTTTCCTTGGAAAGTAGTGACGATGAGGCTCTCACCCCGAATCATTTGCTGATTGGGTCATCGGATGGCTACAAGCCAATAGGTAGCAACACCCTTAGTCTGCGGCAACGTTGGCAATTGACTCAGCAATTTGCCGACCGTTTTTGGCACCGATGGGTGCGGGAATATTTACCAGTAATCTCTCGACGTACCAAATGGTTTGTGAAAAAACGCCCGGCATGTGTTGATGATATTGTAGTAATTGCAGACCAAGACCTACCGAGAAATAGTTGGCCAAAGGGGAGAATCGTGGTTGTTGTAAGAGCAAAGGACGGCCAAGTCAGAAGTGCTATGGTAGCGACTAAATCAGGAATACTTCATCGACCGATCGTAAAAATAGCAATATTGGATGTCGGTACTGAACAGAGTAAACAAACTCTAGAAAGCTCGTTTACGGGGGTGGGAGTGTTACCGACAAAAAACTACGGCCGAGCAGTAAGCAATGCCTAAGTCACTTGGTATGGAGTTCTGGCTCGTTTATTTATTAACATTAAATTCATACACATACGCATATGTTTCACATGTACTTATATCATTACTATTTGAAGTTTCTCTTCTCATTTCCATACATGCAAACTTGAACATTCATATACTATGTCATTTACTAAATATTTACTAAAAACTAACCGTAATGTCAGGCCACTTTGACCGACATAAAAATCATTTTCACTTGTGCAGTGAGTTACAGTTGCAAAAATATAGCGAAAGAATACAAAAGTTTTAAAGCGCTCACGCTGCTAAATAAAAATTGTGTTTCTTTTCTCATAAAAAGTAGTTCGACTGTCGCGCTTAAAAATACGCGCAACACGGGGCTTATACTCGGAGTGCCTTTCACAGATTTCGAATATGTGGAAAGTGAAATCTCAGTACAGAGTCGTATATATTTAGAAAAGCAGCCAGATTGGCCTAATGGAGTCTATCCAGGTAAGATACCATTCGCGAGCTTTCGCAATCTGCACATGTGAGGTTAGAATGAGGATTTCAATGAATAGATACTTTTGTATACAACGGATATGCGTCCAGCTAGTGATATTCAGATAGTGTAGGCTGAAGTCGTGCATCAAACCAAATAGGAGGTTAGCAGACGTTGACTTAGACAAGGACAGCCGGACGGACGACGTTTGATCAGCTCTCACACCGCTAAACATCTGATCCAACTCCAATACCAAACTAACAACAATATATTCATTTTGATAAAAAGCAAAGTTTTTTTATAATATTCATATAATTTCTATATTCAATAACCCTTATCATATCATTTTTTTTATAATCATATACTTCTTTTTCAAACTTATTTTCCTTTATTTTATTCTCTAGAAGTTGAAATAAAACGGAACTGAAAAAAAAACAGGACTCAGAACTCTGTCCCTCTTTTTTTTTAATTTTTAAACAAGTTTTTGAAGACAATCTAAAAAAATAAAAACAGAAAACAAAGAAAGAAATAATATATTGAATTGCCTTCATTTTTTCATATTTTGAATTTTTTTTTTTCGATTTCCTTCGGTTGCTTATCGAAGACAGTCGGGTTCTATTTTATTATTTAAATTTTTTTTTGATATCATTTTATATTTTTATTTATATTTTATCTTTTATGGAATTTAGAATTTTTCTTACTACTGAAATTTAGGCAAGGTAAAATCATTGAGTATACAACAATTTTTTTTTACCTTGGTATTTTTATTATTTTTCTTTTTTTTTGCGGAATTTTCGTTTGTTGCAAAATATTGAAAAAAATCGCAACTCATACATACACATGAATTTTTAACCGAAGTATATATTCTGTATGAATGTGTGGATAGGTATAAAACTGCAGCATTATCTCCGTAGAAAATTTAAGGATACTTACACTGAATTAACGCTATACTGCTCTTAAATTTTCTATACCTACATATATATGAATTTGAATTTTATTTAATAATACATTTATTATTTATTAATATATACCGTTTAATAAACCTATAAGAAATTCCCATATTTTGCAAACAACACCCGTTTTTGAATTTTTTTGGAACTTTTTTGCAAATTTTACGATTTTTGTCGCTGTCGTGCATGGATGCACAGGAAGGTCGCGATGAAGAATTGAGGTTGGGATTAGGAATTATTTATGGGGATAGACGAGTTACTAGGAGTAGATCCGAGCCCTCGAAAATCAAGTAGTAGGGTCACCCAAATAGATACCGGGATTAGGTACCCGGTAGATTTTGTTCCTACCAATTATTTCAGTTGTTGTGCTAATAGAATTTTTGGTATAGTGAAGACAGCAGCAGATCCTCCTTTAGGTTTTAATATAACGAACCACTTGGTCTTTAACACCTCTGATAGCATATTAAGTTTTTCAAAAAAACTAGATAGGGCCTTGGAAATGTTAACCTCCATACGGAGTTAGGAAGGGCTACAGTGGCACGAGGATAATCATAAGGACCAGTCAAATAGATCAGGCGGTTTTAGTTATAGAAAAATCTAAAATTCGATGGCACTAACAAAACCATAACTGTCGAAAGTTTTATTTTCCGCGTTGAAAGGATACGAGCCCTATACCAGCTTTCATACGAGCAGTTGTTAGCTGATTTCCATTGCTTAGTAAGAGGGGTAGCATTAAAATGGTATTGGCAAATATTAAAATATAATGCAGATAATGTGAATTTCGGATATGAAAATTTGAAGGCAGATCTTTTGACGCAGTTCAAATCTGCACAAATGGATTACGAGGTAATAATATGCGGATGCCCACGGTCTGACTTTCAGATTAAAAAAGAAACTCCCATAAGAAGAGCTAGTAAAAATTATCAAGGGAAATTTAAAACCGTATTTGGCCAATTTGACATTTTCTTCTAGGATAAATACCTTAGCCGAACTCAAATCCGAATGTAAGCGCGCGGAAAACCTAATAAAAGAAAATCGGGCTAGAAATAAAATAGTTGAAGATGATAGCGTGCGACAACATCGCAACCTTGCAGTGGCTGGAGGAAGTGGTTCCAAACCTCCAAAGGCAAGGCACGAACGCGAGATTTGAGGTGGTGGATAAAGCACAAATTCCCACGGTACCAAAAGTTAAGGTATGATACCATGCATGATGAAGTCGGAAAATACACTGCGACTTCTGCAGAACCAGAATCCGAACATACCGACATCGGATTGGAAGGTACTTACTGTATCTCGGCCTACCGAGGATGGTCAGTTCTACATCTTCCAAATAAACAAGCATACGGAGGATATATTATGCACGCAGCTTGGAAAAATGTCCTTTGGTACAGGCAAAATGTATAAGCGACTCAGGAAAAGAAGTCCCGAGGATAAAAATCCTAACACGCTGGAAGTGGGCGAAGTCCGAAGGACATCAAAAGCCGAAGGGAAAAAAGACAGGTGGATGTAGCCGACGTCACCACGAAGGTGGTAGAAGAGGAGCAACAGCCAGATGATGCTGTGAGTCGCACAGAGGAACACCCGACACAACAGTTACGAGAGGCTAAAGGGGGCTTCGAACTCTCTAAACCAAAAGGCAAGGGGAGGACGACGACGTCACGACGAAAGTGCTGGAGGGGGACAAGCAGCCCAATTGTGCTGCGAGTCCTACAGATAAACCTCCAACACAGTAAAGTGGCATCGAGCGAACTCCTCCTAACCCTTGGGGAGGGTTCGTTTGACGTGGCGCTGATCCAGGAGCCGTGGCTCTCATTGAGAGGAAAGGTTTCTGGACATAGCGCGCGCGGGTTTCGCGTTTACTACGCGCAAACAGAAGGACGGGTGCGAGCTGTAGTAATGGTAAGGAAACAGCTGCATTCATATATGCTGCCTAATTACACCACTAAGGACCTCGTAGCGGTGGCCGTTGAGCAAAGGAGTAAGCAGGCTTTTATCCTGGCGTCCTGCTACATGGTCCATGCTGCGGAGGTTCCAACGATGGCATGCAAAAGGCTAGTACAGTAGAAAAGGGCGCAAAGGGCGGTTGGGCAAATGCGCAGATGCAAATGTGCACCACAATGCGTGGGGAAGAGCAGATACGTACGAGAGAGACGAATCTCTATTTTGTTACATCCTGCAAACCAATTTGCAGATAGCCAACAGGGGAAATGTCCCTACATACATTGGTCCAACATCCAGCAATGTTCTGCATATTACATTGAGCTCCGAACGTGATATATTAAGTTACGATTGGATGGTTCTTGATAGACCATCCTTTACCGACCATGCGTATATCAGCTTCAGCATCCCCCTAAAGAGGGTAGAGAAGGGAGGAACCTTTAGAAACCCTAGGCCAACAAACTGGGCTAAATTCCTGAGACAGGTAGAATGAAACTGGGACAACCCAAAGAGGTTGCCAATATGGAAGAACTGGAGGGGTCGAATGAATTCCTAACAAGGACGCTTATGACTGCGTATAACAAAGCTTGCCCTCTAAGAAGATTCAGAGGAAAAGCAAAGCCGCCATGGTGGAGCAATGAACTGAGACAGGTAAAAGAAATGTTTAAGCTCGCAAAGACCGCGGAAAGCGAAGCGTGTCGGGACGAGTACAGGGATATACTGAGGATCTACAAGCGTGAAATTACCAGGGCGAAGAGAAACTCATGGAAAAGCTTCTGTACGGATATAGAGTGCTGCAGCGAAACAGCACGGTTGAAAAAGGTCCTAGGAAGGGGATACATAGTCCAGGGACTAATAAAGAAAGAGAACGGGGAATGGTGACGTAATAGTGAGGAATCCCTTGAGGTACTTTTCGACACACATGTGCGTTTGGGACACGGTTTAGAAGAGCCAGTAGGCATCACTCACACTTCGATCACGGAGCTAGTAGTGCCGAGCTTGGTGACAGATAGCAAGATAGAATGGGCAGTGAAAAGTTTTCTAAGTTTAAATCGCCAGGCCCAGACGGTATATTCCCGGCCATGCTACAAGTTTTAAGTATGGCGGTCGTGGAATGGCTTAAAATAATATTCGATGGGTGTGTAAGGCTGAATCATGTACCGCACTCTTGGAGAACTGCTCGTATATCTTTCCTTCCAAAGGCGGGAAGATCAGTCACGTGTATTCCAAAGACTATAGACTCATTAGCTTAACATCATTTCTGCTCAAAACCTTTGAGAGGCTGATAGATGTGTACATAAAGTCCAACGTGGATGAAAATCTGCTCTCCACAACACAGCATGCGTACACCAAAGGCAAGTCAGTAGACAACGCATTACATAGGGTGGTAATAAGCAGAGAGAAATCCCTAGAATATAAGGAGTATGCTCTAGGAGCCTTCTTGGACATTGCCGGGGCTTTCAATAATGTTTCTAAATGGGCGATTATGGATGGTCTTAATTACATTAAAGTACATCCTGACTTAATCAGATGGATCGGCTGCATGATAAATTGCAGAAAGATTATATCACAATGGGGATTGTACGAGGCCACGAAATCAGTGGACAGGGGCACGCCGCAGGGAGGGGTGCTATCACCTCTGCTGTGGACGCTGGTCATCAACCAACTGCTCAGGCGATTCGATGAGGGACTCGTAAAACTTACGGCTTACGCAGATGACGTTGCAATTGTCATAAGTGGAAAGTGCCTTCCAACGATTAGTTCTTTGATGGATCGGGCTTTTCGGGATATTCATACCTGGGCATCTAATGTCGGGTTAAAAGTCAATGCGGAGAAGACGGATACGGTCTTGTTTACAAAGAGGTACAAGGTGCCAAATTGGACCAGGCCTAAGTTAGGAGGGGTGGCCTTACAGGAGGAACTTTGGACAAAATACCTAGGAATCATTCTAGACAGTAAACTGTCATGGAAGCTCAACGTGGAGGAGAGGGTGAAGGAGGCATCAACGGCACTATATGAATTGTAAAGAAAGTGAAACAACACCTTTTAGTCGTTTAAGTTTTTTGTTTTTATTTTTACAAGACAAATGTTTCAACACTCGCGTGGTGTCACTATATGCATGTAAAAGTATACTGGGGTGTACGTGGGGCTTATCGCCCTCTCTTTTTCACTGGGTTTTTACAGCGATTGTAAGCCCTGTTCTATACTATGGAGTTCTTGTTTGGTGGAAAGCCACACAAAAAACAACATACCTCAATAAATTAGAGGGGTATGCAGACTATCGATATTTAGCCCTGAAAACAAACCCGACGTCTGCACTGTATGCCATTCTGCACATTTCACCTGTAGATCAGGTAGCAAAGAACATAGCATTAACAACTGCAACCAGGCTCGGTGCCTCGGGGCAGCTTGAGCGCCGACCATATAGCCATAGTAGTTTAGCGTCATCAATCACAAGACGAACAGACTACCGCTTCCCAAGGCAGTCGGTTCTATGTACCGGAGCGACTCGGGATTTTTCCCGACCAAGGACTGTCATTTCAGTGTAAACCTAATTGTCATCCTCCCAGCAGCTCCTTGCAGCGGGACTGCTCCATATACTCTTGCTCTGGGAAGGCATCGAATCCAATCCGGGTCCGTCTCCTGACCCCGGTCCTGAGAAATGGTTTTGCTGCATCTGCCGGAAAATAATCTTTTTAAAACGGTCATACTCTGTTCAGTGTGTCTCGTGTAAGGGATGGTTGCATCGGACAGGTTGTTCTGGGCCTGATCCCAAAACCCGACGTCTACGTAACTTTTATAAATCTTTTGTGGCTCCTTGCTGTTCACGTCCAAGGGCGTCTCGTAGTCTACGCATTAGCGCCCCCCCCCCCACTACACCCAGCAGCCCAGCTGCTCAGCGAGCCACAACTAGTACTGCTGCCGCTCGCGCCCCACGGCGCCAACAACTCAAACAGCTGCTAACACTCATAACTACTATCTCCGTAGTAGAGTCGGTATTAATGCTGAGCGTCAGCCCCAGCCCCCGTCTTTTCCCCCCCTCTTTTCCGGCAGCAATCGTGTAGGTCAGCGAAACAGACTCTTAGTCCCTACCTCCGTTTGCATTGTTTGCCAGCACAGAATATATATGTTTGCGACATCCGCCAAATGCAGCTCCTGCCTTGGGCGGTGCCACTTTCCTAGATGTTCTGGTCTCCGCGACGGCAACCCCCCGACGGGTTTCATAGCGCCATGTTGCCAGGTCGCAAACCCCAATCTACCGGTTTCCCCAATGCTTGCCCAAGGACGCCCAGTCCCAGGGCCACAACAGCAGTTGCGTCCTGGCCTTCCTCAACCCAGGTGTAGTCACCCGTCACTTACCCCCAGAATGGCGACATCTACCCCTATGCACTTCAGAATTCTGCAGTTAAACTGTAATGGACTATCTGGGAAGATCACGGAGATAGTCGATTTCATTAAGCGGCACAACATCCGCACTGCTGCGATTATAGAGACTAAACTCACAGCAAGATCTGCATTGCAGACCTGCTCTGGGTATAATGTCCACAGGAAAGACCGCGAGAGCGGAAATGGAGGCGGTCTCGCGTTTATCATACACCACTCTGTGCAATATCATATATTTGATCCTGGCATCGACCGCAGGGACAATGTCTTAGAACTTCATGGCCTATCTGTTCGGTCAGGCGATGCAAACCTAGAAATCATCAACACCTACATCCCTCGTGCCACCTGTTGCCCCAGTGGATACCGCCCTAATATTAGCGCCTTACTCACTGGCAACAATCGCATTATCTTAGGCGGATTCAACGCCCATCACGATCTATGGCATTCAAACTTGCGGGCGGACAGTAGGGGTGAGATTTTGGTGGATCAAATAGAAGAAACGACGTTCTGCACAATAAACGGAGACGCCCCCACACGTATGGTAGGAAGCTGTCACAGTTCGCCGGATATCTCAATCGTGAGCGCAGAACTCGACCACCTGCCTATACTTATTTCGTTCGAGCGTACCGCCGACTTCATCGTCACAGAAAAACGCACTTTCATAAACATTAAAAAAGGAAAGTGGGACGAATACAAATCTTTTACAGACAACCTCATTGCTGCCCTCCCTATCCCGACTGATGCCCGCCAAGGGGAGAGTGCTTTCCGCAAGGTCACTGAATCCGCCTCGGCACGTTTCATTCCCGCCGGGAGAATTCCCGAAATTCGGCCCACTTCTTCTCGTAGGCCGGAAATTAAGCGAGAGAACGTGACCTTATAAGACAGCTCGACCCAGGCGACCCCCAAATAAGGGATATAAACCAACGCATCAGATTGCTTGTGGATGAACACAAGCGGGCGAAATCGGAGGAGCACCTAAGAGTTTGTAACCTCTCTGCCTTTGGTCCACCGTAAAGTCCCTATCGAATGCGTCTAAGCACAATGACAAAGTTTCCATCGCCTTTGGCGATAAAGTGCTGTCGGATTTGAAAAAATGCGCGAGCGCTTTCTGCCGTCAATATGCAATGCATTCTACAGTCGACAAAGATAGACGGAGGGCCAACAGACATGCACATAAACATAAATTTAGCGCGTCACCAATTACCATCACCGCCAGAGAGGTTGAAGATGCCATTGGTCACGCTAAACCAACCAAAGCAGTGGGCCCAGACGGCATAGCCATACCGATGCTTAAAAGCCTAGGGAAAGAGGGTTTCAAATACTTAGCGCATGTCTTCAACCTGCCTCTTTCCACCTTTGTTATACCCGAAAAATGGAAAATGGCCGAGGTGGTCCCGCGACTAAAGCCTGGGAAACGAGCTAACATAGGAGAGTCGTATCGTCCAATATCTCTCCTCTCGCCAGTAGCAAAGACGCTTGAAGCCATTTTGCTCCCCCACTTCCAAGCAAATTTGCAGCTAGCCTGACATCAGCATGTCTTCAGAAAACTCCATAGCACCACCACCGCGCTAAATGCCATCAGCACCCAGATAAATTGGAGTTTAAATCAAAACCCCCACCACAGAAAAATACTCGTAGCGCTAGACCTATCAGAAGCTTTTGATACGGTCAACCATGGCACGTTACTGCAAGACCTGGAAGGGTCTACCCTTCCCCCATGTCTCAAAAGTGGATCGCAAATTATCTGGGTGGTCGGCAGGAATCGGTGCAATTTTGAAAGGAAACATCAAAACCAAGAAGAATTAAACAAGGGGTGCCACAGGGTGGTGTCCTATCCCCACTTTTATTTAATTTCTACATATCTAAGCTACCTTCACCACCAGAAGGAGTCACTATCGTTTCATACACCGATGACTCCACAATAATGGCCACAGGCCCAGGCCCAAAAATCGATGAGCTCTGCAACAGAATAAACGGCTACCCCTCTGATCTCTCCAGTTTTCTCGCCTCGCGAAACCTGGCATTATCACCGACTAAATCTTCCGCGACCTTATTTACAACATGGACGTCCCAAATGTCGACCATTTTGAACATCCACGTCGATGGCACTACGCTACCGACTGTCCTACACCCCAAAATCTTGGGTGTGACGTTTGATCAGGATCTACATTTTGGTGAGCAGGCAGCCGCAATTGTTCCGAAAGTCCAGAGCCGTAATAAAATCCTCAAATCCCTTGCTGGCAGTACCTGGGGAAAAGATAAAGAAACGCTCATTACTACATACAAAGCAATTGGCCAGCCGCTTACGTGCTACGCGTCACCCATATGGTCGCCAAGCCTAAAAATTACCCACTGGAAGAAGCTACAGCCTGCCAAAATACTGCTCTCAGAATCGCCACGGGTTGTCTTCTTATGTCCCCAGAACACCATCTACATAATGAGGCGAGAATACTCCCCATCAGGGAGAGAAATGAGATGCTAACCAAACAGTTCCTGTTGAATACCCAGAAACCTGGGCATCCAAACAGACATCTGATTGATGAGCCAACACCGCCTAGGGGCTTAAGGATTCATCTCCGTAAGCATTTTGAGGAAATACGGCACCTGAGAACCCAGCCGTATGAAGCAAAAAAACACAAGCAGGTCCTTGGTGAACTCCACAAATAGGTGTCGGACCTTTATGCCGGGAATTGCCCGGTGAATCCAGTACTCAAAGAAAAGTACTCAAAACTTGTGGAAGAGGAACGCATACTCCCTAGGGAAACGCGTGTCACTCTTGCTCAACTTCGTTCTGGATACTGTAACAGGTTAAACTCTTACCTATCCAGAATCAACCCCGACATACAAAATGTATGCCCCGCTTGCAATGTGTCCCCACATGACACCAATCATCTCTTTTTTTGTAATGCGGAACCAACGCCTCTAACACCCCTTTCATTATGGTCCACCCCTGTTGAAACAGCAAGTTTCCTTGGACTCCCGTTAGAGGATATTGATGACAATTTGTGATCGGTCGTGGCTGTTATGTGGGGCGAAGCACTGCTACAACAACAACAACTACCTGATTCCCTATCTGCGCTTCGAGGGAGATCTTAAGGCCACAATAGAGGTAGACGGTTGGCGCAAGGGTGCGCAAATGGCGGAAGAGGCGATACATGTGTACAAAGATGGTTCCAAAGTAGTGGCAGGAGTAGGGTCTGCGGTATACCGTGCTGATCCGGAAATAAGCAGATCCTACAGGCTGCCGGATTACTGTAGCGTTTCCAAGCGGAAATATTAGCCGTAACCAAAGCAGTAGAAACCCTGGAAGAGAATAGCTTACGCTGAAACCGTGTTAACTTTTATATTGACAGTCAAGCAGCAATTAAGGCAAGGTTCCAAAGTAGTGGCAGGAGTAGGGTCTGCGGTATACCGTGCTGATCCGGAAATAAGCAGATCCTACAGGCTGCCGGATTACTGTAGCGCTTCCAAGCGGAAATATTAGCCGTAACCAAAGCAGTAGAAACCCTGGAAGAGAATAGCTTACGCTGCAACCGTGTTAACTTTTATATTGACAGTCAAGCAGCAATTAAGGCAACAATCTCGCATAGCACAGCATCTAAATGCGTGTTAGAGTGTAAGCAGTCTCTGGAGAGAATCGGGACAGGGAGAAACATACATCTATATTGGGTCCCAGGGCATATGGGAATAGATGGTTATGAAAAATCCGATTAACTAGCTAAAAAGGGCGCATCCCTTGAAACTTGCTCCGTAGGCATCCCAAATAGACTGGGCGAAATTAAGCGAAGACTAGAGGTGCACATGATCGACCAAGCAGGAAAGGCGTGGGTTCAAGTGCGGGGCTGTAAAGTGTCGAAGATTATGTGTAGGTCTTACAAACTGAGACTAACAAAGAAGAGAGGACTGCAGACTCATGACGGGTATTCTGACTGGACACTGCCTTCTGGCATCACATGCCTTTAAATGAGGCTTGGCCAATGATAGCAGATGTAGGAAGTGCGGGCTGGCGGAGGAAACGATCCTCCACGATGTGCTCGTGCCCTGCGCTTGCCAGGCTAAGAGTCTAGCTATTAGGAGTGATACAGCTGTCAGATCTAGAAGCAGCAAGTGGCTTAAGTCCAAGGAAGCTTCTAGTATTTGCCAAAAGGACGGAGTTATTTTATAACATGGGTCCTGGTTTTTGATAGGGTTTTTCAGTTTGGTCATAAAAACAAACTTCTGGTAACACTACGGACTTATTCAGTCTATGTGAGGTCCTCATGGACCGGCCAGTTCAACCTAACCTAACCTTCAGCTGCGATGAGCGAGTATTATAAGAAAAGATAAAAACGTCTTGTTTAGGCGACCCCTTTAGTTATAGAGTTTTGACATATTCGGAATCACCTAGTTTGACCATTTCCTCCCTGTCTTCTTGGGGTACATGTTCAATGATGCTTATGTGATTCGCTACAAATTTCCTTAAAGGAAGCCCACCACTGCTAAGAAGCGATGTCACGTGGTCTTTTATGGTGATTACATAATTTATTGTTGATGTACCAGTCATTTCGTTGCTAGGTATATTGCAGAGCTGGTACCGTACGTTACAGTCTGAAGTTGATATGCTTGTGGCATATTTTCGGGTGCTCTCTCCAAATAATGATTTGCCATGGTGCATCTGCTCCATGCACCAGTACATGGCGATAAATTTTGGCGATTTCCGCCATGAGCACGTACCTGTGGGTTCGAAATCGAACGGGAATGGCAAATATGTGATCCTGTAGGGTTGGGTTGACATGAAGAATTTGGTTGAGGACGAAGAAATTCGAGGTGATACGTCAAAGACGACGCGAAATTTTGTTGTGCTGCTGTCGGCCTTTAGTACGCAATGATGTGGTATAAAGTAGCGTCCGAATAAGTTGCTCTCAACGTTAACCAAATGGTTCATTGATTTGTACTAATCCATGAACCCGGCATATTGCTTGAATAGAGAGGGGTTTCGTGAAAATTTATATTCCATAGCAACTAACTTTTCTGTAAATTTTACTCCAGGAAAATTGGACAGGAGTAACGACTGAGCTCTGCCTAAAGTTTCAAGATCAAAACAAACTCCGTTTACTACATTTGTGTTAACCTTTTCCGGGATTGTTTTTAAAAATATTCTGCGGTTTTACAGTGAATATCATGTCTAATAAATTTTTCGAATAGAATTTTTGTGGGTTTGCTCTTCACCTCGGATGGTGCCAGCACTATTTGGTATCTTAATTGATTTAAAGGATTGTTTTTATTGTGTCTGAAAGAGAAATTTCACTCTGAGCTGTAGCGTTTGAGTCATCCAGGTTGTGAATATGTTGACGCGAAAGTGCATTCGCAACCTTGTTCTTTTTACCGGGCTTATAAAAATATTTCTGAGCAAATAAATTTATAAATGCGGTCCATCTTTTAATTTTCGAATTGGGGTTTTTATCCGACATGGCGAATGTAAGCGGCTGATGGTCTATGAATATATGTATGTTTTTAATTCCATAGAGGTAATGCCTTAATTTTTAGAATACTGAAAGTATTGCCAAGAGTTCACGTTTATTCGTGGCATGGTATTCCTCAGCCAGATAGTGTACGAGATATCATCGTTATAGGTTTGCCGTTTCGCGAAAGCACAGCTCCTAGTGCTACGGACGAGGCATCGGTTGTTATCCCAAAGGGCTTATAGTAATCTGGGTGTTGGAGAAGGACGTCTTCTGAGGCCAAAATAGTTTTAATTTCATTGAAGGCATTAATTGCTTCTTCATCTAATGAGATATTAATCTTTTTGGACTGTCTACTAGTAACGTGGCCATTGACACCTCTTAAATATTTCGTAAGTGGCTTTGAAATATGCGCATAGTCCTTTATAAACCCACGATAATAACCCAAAATACCCTAAAAGGATCACAGAGACCTTACAGATTTCTGCTGTTGGTAATTTAGGATGGCATCTACTTACTAGGACATTATCCTTTATGCGAGACTGTGAAACGGAAAAAAATTCGAAATCGTTCCTAAAAAAATTTAGATTTTTCTAATGGTACCCGCATTCCTGCTCGCTCGGTTTTCTTTAGAATGGAATCCAAATACCTATAATGGGAACTTTCATCTGGTGAGAAACTGATGATGTCATCAACGAAAACGGGAAATATTTTCCCAATGTCTTCACGCAAAATGTCATCTATTTCCCTTTGAAATATGCTTGGCGTATTTTTCAAGTCAAAGGGCAAACGGCAAAACTCATACTTGCCATTGTTAACGCTGAATGCTGTTTTCACCTATCTTTCTCTAGAAGGCAAATCTGATGGAACCCTAACTTAAGATCGAGTGTCGTAAATAACTTGGACTTACCTAAATTTGAGAGTATTACTGTAGTATCTGGGATTGGATATTTCTCAGATGTGTAAAGTAACCCTTATGTTTAAGTATTGCCTGAACATAAACGTCAAACAATGCTTATTAAACTCACCTAACATTCACAATGGGGGTTACCTCACGAAATGTTAAAATGAATGACAGCAGAGTTTTACGCGCATTCAACGAGAACGGACATAATTTTATAAAACCAATTTGTATCGGTAGCATAACTTTAAATTTATTAAATATAGACAATTCTATACAAATCTATTGAGTGATTAATTTGTTTCAATTAAGTCAAATCGGTATACGCTCATCGCTGGTTCTCGGGAAACACAATATTCAGTGAGTGTAAGTCAGTGCAGGCAATTGCACAATTTGAATAGGCAGGCCGTATTCTAGCCAGTACATGGCAAAAATTCATGTCCACCACAATGGACATACAGATGACCACGATGGTCATCTTACATGGCAACCGTGACTCCGCCTGCGGAAAAATGGTGACTCCGAGGAAGTGGAAAAATCCCCCGCAGCACAAAATCAAAAGACTGTAAGAAAAATAATTGCGTGGTGGTTGTGAAAAAAGTGCGTGGTGGTTGTGTTAACACAAAAATATGCAAAAAATACTTAAAATACAAAATTTTTTCAAAAATTATAAAATTACAAAAGACTACAAAAAACTAATAAAATTATAGAAAGACTACAAAAAAATGTTTATAAGATTTCAAAAACTACAAAAAAAAAATATATATAAAATTCCAAAAAACTACGGAGAAGCCACAATGAAAAGTGTTGGAAGAACATCTTGGTACGTACCTACCAGTGAACTTACAAAGTACATGAAAAATTAAAAAAAAAATAAATATAATACGAAATAATATTCGGAAAATAGAAATTTAAAATAACTTTTTTTTAATAAATATACATACATGAAAAAAAAGTTATGAGCAAATTGTGGTGTTACATACATACACATATATATTGAAAAATTAATTTTGGAAGTTGCTGTACGACGCCATAACGGTGATATTTAAAAGCACAACAACCAGTGACGCCTTTAACAAGGACCGTTAATAGTGGTAAAACATCGCCAACACGCCATTAACTCATACTAAAATGCATCAAAAAATTCGAGAAAATATTAGAAGGAGAGAACGAGGGGCAAGAAGCAGAAAAAGCATTAGTGGGTAACAGCAGCATTGCGGAAGGCAGCAGTGAAAGACAACACCAACAACTTATTCCAACAAGCACACAAAGGGTGGTACAGTGGAGTATAATTATATATGTAACATTTGATTTCTGTATATAAGTAGATATTTTGCTTTTTTCACTACACATGTATATTATAAACATAGCAACAATTTATCGTAATACACATGTAGCCTATGCACGTAGCAACACAAATTGACACTTTTGTTTCTAAATATACCTTTTCTATAAACATTTGTATACTACGCATGTGGCAACACATTTTTTCTCACACTTTAATACAAATATTTTACCAAATTTTAATTTTTCAAACAGAAAAACATATATACATAAAATAGTCATATTGAAGTATAACCATATAAATATCGACAAAAATTCGAATGCACATTAAATATAATTTAAAATATACGGCCTCTACACGCATATCATTACGCATATATTACTCCTTTCTTTTTCGTTCATTAATATGGAACTTGGATTTTTTAATTTAAATTTCGAACGTTGATTCATATTCAATACAATCGGAAAAATTTCTTTTTATACATTTCTTTAAACTTTTTGAAACGTAAATCATAAAAATATAAAACGTTCACACCAATCTTATAGCCTTTGCTAATATCAAAAAATTTTTCCAAATCTTTTTTTATTGAACTATATACCTAATTGCCAAATTTTTGCGATAATTATTACAAATTTCCAATCAATTTTAAAAATTCTCAATGACTTTAAATATCTATATTGTCGGGTTACAGTCATATCATAGTAATGGTGAATATTTAATTTTATCGGTGAAAACTTACTTTTTCTCTTTCTTCGGAAATTAAACATATTAGATATTATAAATATTTACATATTTTTCTCAACGAATACAGTGCTTTATATATATTTTCAAAAACAATTTTGAAAACTATTCGACGAATACAGTGCTCTAGATATATTTTTCAAATCCCTTTCTAAAACGATTAACTAATACAGTGCTTTTAAATATTTCAAAAATCTCTGCTCAAATGAAAGGAATACCATTTATTCAATGAATACAGTGCCATCCAAATATTTAAAAAATTCCTTCGGAGTATCACACGAATACAGCGTCTTTCAAATATTTCAACATATTTTGCATTTACGATTCTTTTCAAACTATGCATCAAATACAGTGTCTTTGAAATACTCCAACAGTTTCTTTTCATTATTAAACGAATACAGTGCGGTTTAAATATTTCAACATTCGCTTGCATTTACAATTTCTTCATACAACGAATACAGTGCCTTTTGAATATGTTATATTTCAACATTCACTTGCATTTACAATTTCTTCATACAACGAATACAGTTCTTTTTGATTATGTGAATCTTCTTTACCATGTACCCATTAACTCATAGTTTTTGAATATTTCAAACCTTTTCTAATTTACAAAAATGAATAGTTTCAACTTCATTTTTGTATAAACAGTGCATACAGCGTTAATTTAAAAATTTTTTCGAATTTTTTATAAAACAACTTTTACTGCTACGGAGGTAAGCATTTTCAATAAAGGTAATAAAGTTTCTGATGTCAGTTGTCAAATGTCAGATTTTGATTCCAATTTCAAAGATTTACGTTCTAATTACACTAAAGTTACCAAACGTGTTTTAAATAACCGATCTATCTCAGCGAAAAAGTCTATAGAATATGAAGATACTTTAATTAAAACCTAAAATGAAATTATAAAACAAGTAAATTCATATTTTGAAAATCGAGATAAGCCTAGTTCAATAATCGAAAGTTTGTCAAAGTGCAGAGAACAACTCACTAAATGTTTTCCTAAAATTAACTGTAATATAAAAAAAAAACCAAAGATATTTTTGAATTAATACAAGAAAGCGAATCAAGCTCTGATTTTGATAAGGAGGAAGAACTCACTGACGCACCGACACCTTCAGCTAACGAAGCTAGTATTATTAGAAAAAGTACCGTATCTCTTCTTGAGGATTTCGCTGGATTTACCAATTCAGTTAACATTAATAAATTAGAAACAATTAGCGAAGAGCAACCAAAAATGGCTACTGCAGAACAAAAGAAAACTTTCATTACTATGTGTGCCTCCATAATTAGAGAAAACTACAGCGACGATCCGCTTTCACTTGCGTCTTTATAGATAAAATAATTTTGATAGAAGATTTGATGGAAGAAAATTTTACAAACACTTTCATTTCGTTTATAAAATCCAAACTAGAAGGGAAAGCGCGCGAGGCAATTCCAAATGAAATAACAACAATTCAACAGATAAAAGATGCGTTTAAAGGTAGAATAAAACCCGACAACTCGAAAGTTGTGGCAGGAAAAATTGCATCTTAAAAAGTTTTAATAATAATCATACTGAATTCGCCAAACGTGTTGATGAACTTTCCGATGCTTTAGAATGATCATTAGTTATAGAAGTAATGACGCAGGGAAAAGCGCACGAGATGGCAGTCGAACAAACCGTCAACGTTTGTCGACTTAACACTCGCTCAGACCTAGTAAAATAAATTTTAGCGTCAACTAAATAATTTTGATAGAAGATTTGATGGAAGAAAATTTGACAAACACTTTCATTTCGTTTATAAAATCCAAACTAGAAGGGAAAGCGCGCAAGGCAATTCCAAATGAAATAACAACAATTCAACAAATAAAAGATGCGTTAAAAGGTAGAATAAAACCCGCAACTCGAAAGTCGTGGCAGGAAAAATTGCATCTTTAAAAGTTTTTAATAATAATCATACTGAATTCGCCAAACGTGTTGATGAACTTTCCGATGCTTTAGAACGATCATTAGTTATAGAAGTAATGACGCAGGGAAAAGCGCACGAGATGGCAGTCGAACAAACCGTCAACGTTTGTCGACTTAACACTCGCTCAGACCTAGTAAAATAAATTTTAGCGTCAACTACGTTTACTGATTCTAAGGCAAGGTGCACACGAGGCTACGCGTCATAGACGCGTACAAGATATTTCATATAGCTACAACTTCTCTAGGCCTCAAGATCTGCACACGAAGCTACTTTCGAGCGTCGCTACAAAAAGCAAACAATTATTAAAAAAAATAAAAATTTTTATTTCTTGAGCTATATCCGTCCCCGAAACCAAAGGAAAATAGGTATTAAACGTTGTTTGCATCCCCGTGCCTTTCTAAATTATGAAAGGCAATTTTAAACCACTTCGGACTAGAGGAAATGGTGATTTCTAGTTTCCAACACTTTTTAGCCTTTTAAACGCTTCAACAATGTCTAACCAAGGTGTTGTGGTGTTTAATACTCTTTTTCGCTTTGGTAATATACCTTTAACGCACTTTTATTAACTAAAGCAACATTTTTTAACTAATTACACAAATTTGCATACAAAAAAAATGTTGTTCTTCCTTTTTTTCAAGCGTACGTACGCTCAGCGACCAACATTGCTGTACGCTTAGCTACACGAAAATTTCATACTTTGTCGCTTTCATGCAGCTGACGCCTTGTATGCAGCTCTCCGTACAAATTTCGCCTGCAGCGTCTATGACGCGTAGCCTCGTGTGCACCTTGCCTAAGGATCTAGTTGCGAAAATGATCGTAGAACAAAATAACCAGGCAAGTGAAAGGCAGGTATTAGCGTTTCGATCGCGTTATAACAGACAAAATAGTAGTTTTCGAGGTAACTTCAGGTCAAGTCAGTATAATAGGAACAACCTTTCGAGGCACAACAACAATTTTAGCAGAAACAACAATAAACATTATAGGCATAATAACAACAATACTTATGGCTCGCGAAGTAATGGTAATTTTCGTAATAACAATAGCAGGCCCGTAAACAGAAACAACAGCAATAACAACAGCAACAACAACAATCGACGTTCAAATACAACAAATAACGCTAGTGTTCGGACTTTAAACGCCAACGGCCCTCAGGAGCGAACACTGGGGGCCAGAATCTGAATTAAATAACGTTTTACAAAATAAATCAATTTATTGTCTAAATCTGAACTACTCAGATTTTATCGAATTGAATTGCAATGACTCTTATAAAACATGCACTTTCTTAGTAGATACACAGGCTGATATTTCATTTATAAAACTTTCAAGTTTAAAACAAAATATTTCTATAAATAAAAACAAACATAAATATAACGGGTGTTACGACAGATACAGTTTCAACTTTGGGTACCATTAAAACAGAACTTTTTTATTCAAATTTTTCAATTCCACATACTCTAAATATAGTAGATGACAAACTCAACATACCGTCAGATGGTATTTTAGGCAAAGACTTTTTGAAAAAATATAATTGCGTAATAGACTATGCAAATGAAAACATAACAACTGGCATTGGCAAAAATATTCATAAAATTTCAATTTCACATAATACAACCGATAATACCTTGGTAATTCCTCCTAGATACGAAGTTAATCGCTTATTTAAGCTGAAAAAATCTAAATATCCAGTTTTTATAGACGCACAGGAAATTTTTAGTGGTGTGTTCACCGCAAAGTGTATCGCTGACACTAACAATCCGATAATAAAAGTTTTAAGCGTCATCAATGAGGTAAAATACATTAGAAATCGTAACATAGTTACGGATGAAACCACCAACTATAACGTGTATAAACGATATTTCAAAAGATTCGAAAAGGTCAGAGGAATTAAAATCAATTTTAGAAAAACAAATGCCAAATTATGCCAAACCAAAACTTCTCGATTTATGTCTAAAATATGATGACGTATTTGCACTAAAGACCGACCGTATGACGCTTAACAACTTTTATGAACAGAAACTACGATTAACAGATAAAAATCCTGTTTACATAAAAAAATACCGATTACCATATTGTCATTGCGAGGAAATCAACAGACAAGTTGATAATTTATTACAAAATAATCTTATAGAACACAGTTATTCTAACTATAATGGCCCATTGATACTTGTGCAAAAGAAAAACCCAAATGAACAGAAATCCTACCGCATGTGTGTCGGCTTTAGAGCCGTAAACAAAAAATTTATAGCAGATTTGTATTCAGGATTTCACCAAATCCCATTAAATAAAAGTTCTAGAGACATCACCTCATTCAGCACTGATCGTGGTGCTTTTCGATGGAAAGTTTTGCCATTCGGTTTAAACGAAGCTCTCAATTCATTCTCAAGAATGATTTCAATTTCCTTTTCGGGCATTTCTCCAAACAAACCTTTTTATATGTCGTTGTCTTATAGTCATTGGATGTAGCGAAGCTCACCATCTTAAAAATTTAGAACAAGTCTTTCAAACATGCAAAAAATTTAATTTGCGTCTAAATCCCGAAAAATGCAACTTCATGCGTTCAGAAGTCACTTTCCTAGGACACAATTGTTCTTCAAAAGGTCTACTTCCCGACTATTCCAAAATAATTGCGATAAAGAAATATCCGAAACCTTGTGATAAAGATGCAGTAAGACGATTCGTGGCATTCGCCAATGACTATCGAATGTTTATAACAAATTTTGCTTCAATAGCAGCACCTTTAAATAAACTTAGCAGGAAAAAAAAGGCATGTGATATAGCATTTGAAAAACTTCGAAAATCTTTAATTTCTCCTCAAATTCTCAAATACCCAGACAAGGAATTAATAATTACAGTCGACGCTTCAAAAATTGCTTGTGGTGCCATTTTAAGTAAAAATAAAGATGGCATTGAATTACCAATTTGCTTCGCGTCTAAATCATTTAATAATTCAGAACGAAAGAAATCAATAATTGAGTTAGAACTTTTGGCTATATTTTTTGAAATCAAACATTTCAGACCATACGTTTATGGCACACACTTTACCGTCAAGTCCGATTATCGTCCATTAGTTTACTTGTTCAATATGAAAGACCCCTCTTCAAAACTTCCACGTATTAGACTTGAACTATCAGAATACAACTTCACTATTGAATACATATAAGGTAAAACAAATGTAGGCCCAGATGCACTCTCTCGCATCACAATAGAAGAAATTAAAAATTCAGGAAAATCAATTTTAGCGGTACAGATCTGTGATCTAGGCAAAACAAGAACAATTAACGCAACAACACATAGGCAAAGAAGAAAAAGTAAAGGAAAACATAAAATTACAAGTTTATGATAATTTTCCAAACACATTTTCAAAGAAAATACCGAGAGTAAAATCCCAAATAAATTATGATAAAAGTGATAAAATTACAAATTTTGAGATAAATGCGCATTTAAAACACACAAAAAATTACATTTAGATGAATTACTTTTGAAGCTCCAAAAAGAAGCTGGCAAGCGCAATATTAATATAATTTAATTGCAAAAAAACGATAATCTTTTTAAATATTTTTCGAAATCAGATCTGGAAACCACTGGGAATAAAATTGTAAAACATTTAGGAATTACCGACCCAATTTTAGGAGGATATTTCGGTAGCAAAAAATTCTATGCAAAACTAAGAACCAAATACTATTAGAAAGGCATGACGCGCGATATAGCGAAATTTGTTAAAAACTGCGAAAAATGTCTTTTGAATAAGGTAAAGCCAAAAACAAAAGAAAATTTAGTGATAACCGAAACACCCTGTAAGCCCTTCGACATTGTTGTTATTGACACCATAGGGCCTCTACCACAATCCGATAATGGTAACAAGTTCGCTGCCACCATTATATGCGATCTCAGCAAATACTTAGTAACGATTGCGATACCTGATAAAAGTGCAAAAACGGTTGCATCAGCTATTTTTGAAAATTTCATACTAATATATGGCATTATGAAAACAATTAAAACTGATTTAGGTGCCGAATACAAAAATGAAATTTTTTCAGAGTTAACAAAATTATTAAAAATCGAACACAAATTTTCTACAGCGTACCATCATGAAACTCTCGGCAGAGTAAAGCGAAACCACCGAGTTTTCAATGAATATTTAAGATCTTATTTAAATCCCAATTTTTCTGATTGGGATGTTTACTTGAAATATTTCACTTTTCTTGATAACACAACAACAAACCCAGTATTAATAATAATAATAATAATAATAATAATAATAAAAAGTCTTTGGCAAAGCAGCTAATTTACATGGACAACTATTCAAAAGAAGTTAAATTTCGTTTTCAAAAAACACACGCATTAGCAAAAAAGCCGCTACAGAACAAAAATTAAAAAATTAAACCGGATATAACAAAAGTTCACAACCAATATCTGTCAAGGTGTTTGACATGGTATTGCTTGAAAAAGAACCTCGCGACAAGCACAGTAATATCTATATTGGTCCTTATACCGTAATAGTTTTCGACGGTGTTAACGTCACGTTAATTGACGACGAAACGAAAAAGGAAAAAATAGTACATAAAAAAGAATAAGAAAAATTAATTAAATTCAATTTTTAAATTCAAAGTTAATTTAAAGTTAGTTTCTATTGTTAAATTAGAAATACAATTTTTTTCTTCCAAATTTGAAAAAAAAACGAAAATGAAATCAAATAAATTTAAACAACCATTAAAACTTAAGAACTTAATTCATACATTAGAATTAAAGCAAAAAAAAACATTTTTTTTTTCTTAATTACAAAAAATAAATTTAAGTCCTACTTTAGAACTAGACTTTAGAATTTAATTCATAATTTAGATCTAAACATAGATGTAGATTTAAAGTAAAAAAACTGTTAAACTTTTTTAAGATAAATTACATCGCTTTTGGGACAGAAGAATTTGGTCAATTCTTCTTTTCCAAAGGGGGATGATGTAAGGTGACCCTTATGTTTAAGTGTTGCTTGAACATAAATGTAAAACAATGCTTATTAAACACACCTAACATTCACAATGAGGGTTACCTCACGAAATGTCAAAATGAATGAAGGCAGAGTTTTACGCGCATTCAACGAGAACATTTTATAAAACCAATTTTTATAGATAGAATAACTTTAAATTTATTAAATATAGACAATTCTATACAAATCTATTGAGTGATTAATTTGTTTCAATTAAATCGAATCGGTATACGATCATCGCTGGTTCTCGGAAAACACAATATTCAGTGAGTGTAAGTCAATGCAGACAATTGCACAATTTGAATAGGCAGGTCGTATTCTAGCCAGTACATGGCAAAAATCCATGTCCACCACAATGGGCATACAGATGACCACGATGGTCATCTTACAGATGTAATAGTTTCCGTCATCGTCTAAACCTTTCTTTGAAACTACATGAACAGGCGAGTTATACTATTATGCCACCTTTAAGTAGGGTCTCTATCGTTATTGACATGTATTAATGTATTTTGGCTACCCTGGTATCATCTTATTTTATTACATTATCACAAGAACCCATAATATTGTTTCTTGCTTAACACTGCCATACTACCATCTACATAGGTATAAGTACATACTTGTTAAGAAAATAAGATATGTTACATTGTTAACTCAAGATCAAAGTCGTGAAGTCAACTCAGTTGGCGACGAAGAAAAAAATAGAAAAAGGAACTTGTGCTTACAGTTAAAAAATTCTTTTTTTTTTGCCTCGATAATAAGGAGCAATGACAGAAAACGGTGCTGCATCCACAAATGGAGCAGGCTTTGTACTCAAAATTCCAGAATTCAACCCCAATACAGCAACGTGGAGAATCTGGAATGAAAAGCTGGAAATTCATTTCAAACAAGGCGATTCTCTTAAAATCCATATAACCTTTTGCACAATTTGTAGAATTGCTGGTATCGAAAACGTTCAAAAACCTGTGTTACATTTTGAACACACACTTCATGCCACCAATCATTATATTTAACGAGCGAAACATATATTACCTATCAACAAAAAATAGTGATGAATCAATATCTATGTGGTATGCTCGAGTAAAAAAGCTGGCATTCGAACTACAAATTCGGTCAACATTTAGAAGCCTTTGTATTAGACAAACTCATCATGGGATTACCAGAAAAGATTTTTGAAAGATTATGCGAAGAAGATGAAGATCTAACCCTTGAAGTGGCTTTTAGGAAGACACTAATAATGGAATCGAAAATATTCACAAAAAAAAACGTAATGCAGACCAGTCTAGCGTCAGCTATGTAAAAAGAGGCGCAAGCAAATTAAGAAAAGGCGGTGACATCAAATACTGATTGAAGAATAAAGATGTTGCATGCGCGAACTTCAGTGGAAAGCAGCGGAGCTTCACAAAATTCACTTCCACCACACCAAAACCTTAACACAATTATTAACATAATTTAAGCACACAAAATACACTGATTGGAGTTTTAGAGAGTAGAAATTAAATTCTTAGCATATTAGCTGATTAAAAAGTGTACGAACAGTTGTTAAATAATAAATACAGGCAGTGGTAGTTTAACAAATTCTGCTGTGGTAAGTGATGAATGTGACCTACTAGAATTTTGTGAAGCTCGATTCACACTATTTTTCGTCCCTGCAACATCTCTATCTTAAAATTATCTCTGGTGACACAAATGGTAGCAGCATGCTCCATGTACTTTAGTTCCACTGGCTCTCTTCCGGAAATGGCATAGCAAAAAGGCACTAAGACCTTGTCAGACCCCATATGTTAATTACAGTGGAGATGAAATTGAATTATGTGGTGAGTAGGATGCAGCAATTAAGTATCAAGGCACCACAAAAAGGGTTGTAGGTGTAGTTACAAATACAAAAAATCCACCGTTGCTTGGGCGAACATTTTTGCGAAAATTTAATTTCGAGTTGTGTCAAGTAAATTCAATAGGGGTCAGTAAAAATTTGTCTCTAATAACTGACCAAATAAAAAACGAATATTCAAATCTCTTTAGTAATGGTTTAGGTCTTTATAGACTCAACAAAATATCGCTATCAGTGTGTGAAAATGCGAAACCAATTTTTCGCAAGCCGCGTCCAGTGCCACTGGCGTGGAAAGACAAAGTAGAGAAACAATTAAGAGATCTTATATCCAAAAATGTTTTAGAGCCTGTAGGTAATTCGGAGTGCGGAACTCCCTTAGTCCCTATTTTAAAACCAAATGGTGAACTACGTATATGCTGTGACTATAAAGTAACCATTAATGAATTTTTAACAGACTATATGTGGCAACTCCGCCACCGGCGTCAAACAACCCTGTTGCACAGCAACACTAAAAGCAACCGAACAATTCTACCGTGACCTGTAAAAATAGAAGGAAGCAAACAATAATTCCAAGAACTGATTTTTAGCCACACGTCTGGCACTTTTTCACTTTTACAAATAAAATTTACTTTTGCTTTATTATACAAGTTTAATTGAATAAATAATACATTTAATATAAACGGTAATATCTTAATTACACAAGAAATCAATAGAATACTTAATAATTGGTGACCCCGACGTGATTCCTTGTGATTGCCAAAAAAGTGAAAATTATCTAACCTCAATTTTCATACATCGCATTAAAAATTGCTACAATGCGTGTTGATCATTCGCCAGTTCGTGGTGAGTAAAACCAGATGGCTGT
This sequence comes from Eurosta solidaginis, assembly GCF_040869045.1. Classification (NCBI taxonomy): domain Eukaryota; kingdom Metazoa; phylum Arthropoda; class Insecta; order Diptera; family Tephritidae; genus Eurosta; species Eurosta solidaginis. Next base: position 226,444,539 of record NC_090319.1, on the reverse strand, counting down.
ATTAACATCTCCGAAGCCGCCTGAGCAACAAACGGAATTGTACGAGGCACCACCGCAACAAATGCAAGCAAATTTTGTGCCACCTGTTGCTCAAGTAAATAATCAGTAACAAGCAGTCAAAAATATGATGGCTGGTAACTATCATAGTTACGTACCAGCTTATCAATACATCAATCCGCAACTAAATAATGATGCATGGCAATTTCGCATCTTAGACTTTCTGAGCTTTGGACCAATGATCCGGAAATATAGTTCATACAAATTAGAGCACAGTTTGCAACACGTAATATCAAGAATGACAACAGCATGTATCAAGCCGTCGTCGGTACCCTGAAGCCTTAGATATTGAAAGAAGTTTCTGACATCCTAAGGGCACCACCCATTCAAGTTAAGTATAATCATTTAAAGACAAATCTTATAAAACGTTTTATTGACTCAGTTGATAGCCAGTTGTATAAATTATTGACAGAACTCGAGCTTGGAAATCGGAAGCCTAGCCAACTTCTTAGAGAGATGCGGACTCTTGCAGGCAACAGAGCATCAGAAGAACTCATTCGCAGCAGATGGTTGGCACTACTGCCTGATATTGTTTGAAAATTCTTAAAGCCGTTCAGAACAACAGCACACTCGATGAACAAGCTGAAGCCGACGAAAGTGCTATGGAGAATCACACCAATTCTTGTGTCATGTCAACAAGTGTTGAGAGCCAACCAACTGCGGTACAGGCAATTAGCGGGCAGGTCAGAACGTACTCCAATCTGGAATCTAAAGCCTCCGTAGAGCGCAGGCTTAGAAATCTTGAAAAGGCTATTGAAACTATGACAGCTTCGTTGGGTGAACTGTCTAGCAAACTCAACAAGAACGGTGAAAGACCATCTCGGTCGAGAACGAGAACTCCAGGTACGTCAGGTTACTGCTTTTACCACAGCCGGTTTGGTGGAAAGGCAAGTCGTTGCCTGCAGCCCTGCAGCTACAAGCCACCAGCTAGTCAGGGAAACTAAATAAGCTGTCGTCAATAGCTAAAGGGGTTGGCGACAGCAAGGACATTCACATCCCACCTATTAAAGAATATCGTCTACATATTTACGACAAATCTCTTCATCTCAAATTCCTTATTGACTCCGGATCTGCAGTCTCAGTGCTACCATGAGCTCTTGTCAAGGAAAAGCTACACTCCACTGGATTCACACTCTATGCAGCAAATTCCACAGCCATTAATACGTATGGTCATCAACCAGTCACACTCAATCTTGGTCTCCGGCGAGCATTGACATGGCCCTTCATTATAGCCGATGTCAAATCTGCAATAATAGGGGCTGACTTTATTGCGCATTTTGGTCTACTTATAGATCTCAAAAAACATCGACTGATTGACCCGAACACATCGCTTTCAACGACTGGAGAGCTTGTCGAGGCGATAGATATAACATACCAACCATGGATTCCACTGCGCATATCGACAACAAGTGCCGTGAACTTCTGCATGAATTCAGCGACATAACCAATCCTAGTGCCTCTGCAGCAACATATCAAAATACGGGTGTGGCACATCACATTGTAACAACGGGACCACCTGTGGTTGAACGAGTACGACGAATAACTGGTGAAAAACTTAAGGCAACTAGAGATGACATTAACCTCTTGCTTGAGCTGGATGTCATAAGGCCTTCCAGCAGCAAGTGTGCCAGCCCAATTCACATGGTACCCAAAAAACCTGGAGGATAGCGGAGATTTCCGGCGACTCAATTCGCAAACTTTCCCTGATCGGTATCCTGTGCCCGTTCCGGATGACATATTTCAACCACTCCATGGCAAAAAGATTTTCTCAACGATTGATCGTGTTGGCGCGTATCACCAGGTACCGATAGCACCGGATGACTTTGAGAAGACAGCGGTCATAACTCCCTTTGGGCTGTTCAAGTTTCTGGGGATGCCTCCAGGACTACGTAACGCCACACAAACATTTCAACTTCACATGGACAATATTTTGAGAGGTATAGACTTTATTGTATGTTTCATTGATGAGAAGTAGCCTGGGAGACTCGAGAGGAGCACATCCAGCACCTAAAACAAATTTTTGTAATTCTGCGTGAAAATAATCTCACAATAAACCCGAGCAAATGCCAGTTTGCAAAGGAGGAAGTAATATACTTGGGCTTTGTGATCAATCAGTGGGGGTATCAGGTATCAGCCTCCAGTCGATCGTTGTCGAAGCAATTCTGGCATATTCAAAACCCGAGATTATTATGGATCTGCGGCGGTTTTTGGGAATGATAAATTATTACCGCAAATGCGTTCAAAATGCCTCTGAGCTTCAAGAACCGCTCAATGCATTCTTGAAAAGTGCTAAGAAGACAGACAAAAAGAAAGTACCTTGGACAAAAAAAGTTATGAGGTGAGTTTTGTCGAAGGCTGAGGTAGCACTCAGTCAATCCAGGGTCAAGTAGAGGTCCCAAAAACCACCACTTAATAAGAACACAGTTGTTATGTGTTAATGACGAATACACGCATGCACACACGGCTTGACGGGTAGTGAAGGCAGCAGCTTCCCGTGCAAAGATGGCGGGGGAGGGAGACGAGCGGCGGCTAAAGGTCGTTGTAATAGCAGAGGGGTCGGTGCGGCGGTCGAACGGCGGACAGTATTAGCGGACAGATTGGTACAGCGGTATGCAGTGGCGGGATTAGCACGGCGGCTGGACGGCAGACAGTATTAGCGGACGGATGGATGTAGTGGTATGGACGCAGTGACGGTACCAGCGAGCTCGTTGGTCGGTGGTGAGGTAGCAGCGGCTAACGGTCGTCGTAGTAGCGGCGCACAGCGGTAGGATAGCAGGCGGCCAACGGTCGTCGGAGCAGCGGCGCAACGGCGCAACGGCGGTAGGATAGCTACGGCAACAACAGGGCGACGGAGCGCGTACCAGTGGCGTTGCCAAGGCGAGGTGGCGGTGCAAACGTTCTACTTGGTTACCTTTTCGGGGGGGTTACCAGTAGCGGCGGTTGCGGGTGGCGCCTTCCCGTGATGACGCTGTCCCAGTGGCGGCGGCGGGGGACCTGCACGAATGCAGGGCTGGACGCGGAGTTGTACCAACCGGAATTCCGAAGGCCGATCCATTGGCTGAGGGGGAGTGCGCATTACGGCACAGCGGTAGCCCCTTTAGCTGCTGGACCGGTCGACGGCCGGAGCCGGGCGGAGGGGAAAAGGGCCGCGTAGTCATAAGGCGGCGAGCCCCCCCCCCCCCCCCCCCCCACTTAGCTGGGACACGGGCGAGAAAACCATAAAGGCGACAACCCGTTGTCCCGCAAGCAAGGGGTGACCAGTGCCATGGCGGCACCCCCTTTCCCTCTGTAGGTGGGATTGGCTCGTTCGCTGGACATCGCTCACCCCGTGGTTGCACACTAAGGTAAGGTGTCGGGGGCGGTGCACCGGCTCTGTACTTGCCGGTTCGTAGGCTGCGAGGAGTGGCCCGAAGGCACCACGCTACGCAGCTGCCGAACCGGGTCGGCTGGAGCCTTAGCTGAGAGGAAGGGGCGGGGTAGCCCTAAGGAGGCGGGCCCCCCTTACTTAGCTGGGACATGGGCGAGAAAACCATAAAGGCGACAACGCGTTATCCCCGCAAGCAAGGGGTGACCAGTGCCAACGCAGCACCCCTTCAACTCAGCTAGTCAGGAGGAGTGACTGGGTTGCTTAATAAAGCAACCACATCCTCTGACTAACCTGCGAAGAATGTAGTGACAGCAGCAAATTAATTATCTTTTATACTGCTTCTGCTATGACGCGAGTGAGAAATGAACCGCTAATTGGGTACTTCAGTATGTCATTTACTGTGAGTTGGGGTACTGTGTGCATATTATTGTTAACGCCAAATGCTATTCGCATGCATTGGTATGTAGCTGCTGCTGTTGGCTACCAGTTAATGTACTATGTATGTATACTCTCAGGCGTAGGTGGAAAAGGATTAGGGTAAGGGTCTCAGGCGTAGGAGAAAAAGGGTTACGGTGGGGGTCATACTATTGTAACGCTACGTTACAGTCCCCCTCCCACTTCGGTTGACGGAAAGCTGCTGTGAGGAACAGGAGTATAACGCCAGGCCTGGCCTAGCGGTTGTATGTGTGCCGTGTGTATGCGTGTATCGTTTTATTAACATTTTTTTACCATAAAATATACAGAGTCATTCCACTTATACCTAACAAAGTTGATTCAGAAAAAAAATGTTTACATATCAAGTTTAATTACAATTTCACTGTTCTTAAAACTAACAGAATATTTAATTTTAAAATAATGCGAAATTCATGAATATTATATATAAGTTGCCATCCTTCTTCTTCTTCTTCCATCCTTGACATATTTGCGTTGTTCTCATCTACCTCGTGTTGTGATTGCATTATGGCCATTCGGTATTCGGTAATATATGGGCCGGAAAAAAAATGTAGTACCCTTTGTATTTTGACTCGGTTGACTGGCCACTGGTACTGCTCCCTCCATGTGCACCCGCTCTAACATCCCTTTATTTCGCCGAAGTTTATGTCTGCAGAAGATGCTATTGTGCCCTCTTTGCTGACTGCATTTACTGCAAATGTCATTTGTGGAGTCTCCTACTCCCATGTGCGGTGGTTGCTCAAGAACTATGATAACGCTTTTCCGCCGAACGGCTTCCCATTGTCAGTGGGGAAGGTTTTCGGACAACCAAGTCGATATAGGACCTTTTCTTGTAGCGCTTTGAGCACGCTTGCCGTTGTTGCTTGGCGCGCCGGAATTAACTCCACTCACTTGTAGAATTTGTAAATCATGGCGAGGAGGTAAATGCTTCTTTGCTTGGAACGTGGTAGTAGTGGCACGAAGTTGGCGGTTACTATTTCCCACGGCTGCGGATATTGTATGGTTGCCAATAATCTCACTGGGCTCTTCTCTGTCGCCTTTTATTGTGTACAGTATGTCTCGTTCGGTGTTTTGTAACGGGCTGCGGGAGAGCGCATTGCATATCGCGTTCAGCGCTCCTTTTCGGTGCTCTTCGAAGTTGTATTTTTGTATAGCCGGGTAACGGGCGTAGAAGCGTTGCTTCGGCGGTCGGCTATGCTTACGGGTGTTTGAATGTTCGGCTGCGGTAACTGGGGTGACGGTTTTGCTCAATAGCTTCTGGTGGTGCGCTGAAAAAGTTTCCTGCTCCGAATTTCGGCCATTGTTCGCGTGTTCCCAGGTGGTCATTGCACATAGTGTGTCTAACTCGGCTGAACATCCGGTCAAAATGACTTCTAACGGCTGGCCATCTAGCGTGAGGGTGATTCCCTTTTCCCGTAAAAAGTCCATTCCTAAGATCCTCCGTTCTGCCAAGTTCGGGATGACGGATATCATTGTGTTAGTCGTTCGTCCTTGGTACGTAATCCTTGCTAGGTGGGAATTCGAACTATAGACACACGTCTGGTCTGCCATTTGGACGATTTGCCTGTTAAGACGTGGTTGTATGTTGTTACTCTCCAGGTGATTTCGTATTGACTCATCGACGTATGATAGCGTGGCGCCGGTGTCTACTAGCGCGCGCACGCTCATGCCCTCGATGGTTATCGGTATGTAGAGACGGCCATCTACTTGCATTTCGGCAGCGGGAACGCAGGCTGGTGGTTCCATAGACTTCTGTGGCCGCGCAAATAATGCTTGGTGGCTTCCTCTCAAATAACTTGACGGCATCCTGGATGTGTTGTTATTGGTGGATTGGTTGGTTGAAGGGCATAGGCAGTCCCTGGAGAGGATGTTTTCTTGTCCACACCTGGAGCAGAACATTCTCCAGTGGCCCCTGCATTGGAGCGGCGGTGTCCGCGTTCCTTGCAGCGCCAGCAGCACTCCTTACTATCGTACTCCGTTTGATAATGATACAGGCTGTGGATCGCCACTTTGGCCTGTTTCGCTTCCTCACTTTTTAGCAGCTCATATTCCTCCGTTATTTCCAGGAGCTCATCGATCGTCTTAAACTTGCTGCGCTTGAGGAAGAGGCGGTATTCAACGTGTAGGCCATCGTATATTCGTTCGATGTGGTTTTCCTTACACATTGTCGGGTGCTGACGGATAGTGTTTCTAATGCGAGGATGTAGTCTTTGGCTTTTTCACGGCCGTGTTGCTTGCGTTGTCGGATGGCCTCTTCCAAATGTCGAAGATAAAGCTTGGGCAGGAAAAAATGTTGCACCTCCGTTCGAAAATCGCTCCATTGGTTGATTTGTTGTTTACGGATGTAGCAAAATTGGAGTGCTTTGCCACGTAGAAGTTCCGGCAGTGTTGGGAGGAGCCGGTCGACGGGGATGCGGTAACATTCGGCAAGCTCCACTATCCTCTCCAGAAATTCGTGCGGCGACTCTTCACCCGAAAAATGCAAATCCCAGCGGCGAACCGGGTTCATCAACTCACTGTCGCTCATTTCGTCTCGCTTCGGTGGTGCGCGTTCTCTCTCATGCGCATGCGGTTGGGGACTATGAATCTGGATCGAAGGGCTCGGCTTTGTTGTTGGCTGGGGTAGCATAACGGATTTCCCCTCTTCTTCATTCACTTTCCTTTCCAGCTCCTTTAGCAGGTCTTCACTTGATTTTCTCGCGCGTTTCGCTCGTACGTAAATGCTCGGTTCGCGGCGTAGCTCGGCTACGGTTTGGCCTTCCACGGGGATTCGGTGTTCTTTACACTCGTCTATCAGCCTCTCCCTTTTCAGCAAGTAGATCCAATTGAGCGAGTCGGTGGTCAGCGTTGTACCTTCGGGGGCCGGTGTGTTTGTTGTTTCTGATGGTGTGTTCGTCGAACCCGCCCCGGCAGTGTTGGTGGTTGTTGTATTTGGTTTTCCACGTTCGTCTGCGGAAGAGGGTCCCTGCTCGGGCGCCATTTATGAGGTGGGTTTTGTCGAAGGCTGAGGTAGCACTCAGTCAATCCAGAGTCAAGTAGAGGTCCCACAAACCCCCACTTAATAAGAACACAGTTGTTATATGTTAATGACGAATACACGCACACACACACGGCTTGACGGGTAGTGAAGGCAGCAGCTTTCCGTGCAAAGATGACGGGGGAGGGAGGCGAGCGGCGGCTAAAGGTCGTTGTAACAGCAGAGGGGTCGATGCGGCGGTCGAACGGCGGACAGTATTAGCGGACAGATTGGTACAGCGGTATGCAGTGGCGGGATTAGCACGGCGGCTGGCCGGCAGACAGTATTAGCGGACGGATGGATGTAGTGGTATGGACGCAGTGACTGTAACAGCGAGCTCGTTGGTAGGTGGTGAGGTAGCAGCGGCTAACGGTCGTCGTAGTAGCAGCGCACGGCGGTAGGATAGCAGGCGGCCAACGGTCGTCGGAGCAGCTGCGCAACGGCGGTAGGATAGCTACGGCAACAACAGGGCGACGGAGCGCGTACCAGTGGCGTGGCCAAGGCGAGGTGGCGGTGCAAATGTTCTACTTGGTTACCTTTTCGGGGGGGTTACCAGTAGCGGCGGTTGCGGGTGGCGGCTTCCCGTGATGACGCTGTCCCAGTGGCGGCGGCGGGGGACCTTCGAGGAATGAATAAAAGAGTTATGCTTAATGCCGGTCCGCCAGCTGGACACCACCGCCTCCATGCCCGCACGAGTGCAGGGCTCTACGCGGAGTTGTACCAACCGGAATTCCGAAGGCCGGTCCATGGGCTGAGGGGGAGTGCGCCTTACGGCACAACGGTAGCCCCTTTAGCTGCTGGACCGGTCGACGGCCGGAGCCGGGGCGGAGGGGAAAAGGGCCGGGTAGTCATAAGGCGGCGAGCCTCCCTCCCCACTTAGCTGGGACACGGGCGAGAAAACCATAAAGGCGACAACCCGTTGTCCCGCAAGCAAGGGGTGACCAGTGCCGTGGCGGCACCCCCTTTCCCTCTGTAGATGGGATTGGCTCGTTCGCTGGACATCGCTCACCCCGTGGTTGCACACTAAGGTAAGGTTCCGGGGGCGGTGCACCGGCTCTGTACTTGCCGGTTCGTAGGCTGCGAGGAGAAACTGGGGCCCGAAGGCACCACGCTACGCAGCTGCCGAACCGGGTCGGCTGGAGCCTTAGCTGAGAGGAAGGGGCGGGGTAGCCCTAAGGAGGCCGGCCCCCCTTACTTAGCTGGGACATGGGCGAGAAAACCATAAAGGCGACAACCCGTTATCCCCGCAAGCAAGGGGTGACCAGTGCCAAGGCAGCACCCCTTCAACTCAGCTAGTCAGGAGGAGTGACTGGGTTGCTTAATAAAGCAACCACATCCTCTGACTAACCTGCAAGGAATGAAGTGACAACAGCAAATTCATTCTCTTTTATACTGCTTCTGCTATGATGCGAGTGAGAAATGAACCGCTAATTGGGTACTTCAGTTTGTCATTTACTGTGAGTTGGTGTACCTGTGCATATTATTGTTATCGCCAAATGATATTCGCATGCATTGGTATGTAGCTGCTGCTGTTGGCTCCCTGTTAATGTACTATGTATGTATACTCTCAGGCGTGGGTGAAAAACGATTAGAGTGGGGGTCTCAGGCGTAGGAGGAAAAGGGTTACAGTGGGGGTCATACCATTGTAACGCTACGTTACAAAGTCAGAGGAAGTTTGCGAAACTTGCAAGCAGAGCGTAGCTGCAGCTACTCGTACAGCATGTCTTTCGTCAACTGCTCCACTCTCGCTCACAACTTACGCATCCGATCCCGCCATAGGCGCATCTTTGGAACAGTTTGAATACGAATGTGGAAACCAGTGGGTTTTTCTCCAGGAAACTCAGTCTTACCGAGACCAAATACAGCACGTATGATAGGGAGCTGTTATCTATATTTGCAGCCATTAAGTTCTTTCGTCGCATATTGGAGGGCCGGAAGTTCATAGTCAAAACAGATCACAAGCCTCTCGTCTACGCTTTTGCTCAGAAGGCCAGCAAAGCCTCTCCACGTCAGCTCAATCAACTTGTTTTTATATCCCACTTTACTACGGAAATCATATACCTCAAGGGCGAAGAAAATACAGTGGCCGACGCTCTGCCGAGATACAACGCTATCAATATGCCAACTATTTTGAATGCTGAAAGGATTCAACAGGTTCAGCAAGATGATGAAGAGCTCCAGCAGCTGACTAGCAACAAAAATACCTCGCTAAAGCTCCAACGTTTATCTACCGGCGGTAAGTTTACCATATATTGCGACATATCATCGGGTGTGTTGATGCCTTTTATTACAAAAACTTGCGCCGAACAGCTTGTGACACTACTCATGGGTCATCTCATCCGAGCGGCCAAATCACAGCACGCACACTCAAACAAAAATATATTTGGCCGGGCATCAAAAAGAAAGCACTGAACTGGTCTCGCAACTGTGTATCTTGTCACTGCTCTAAAATCCAGCGTCACAATCGGCTAGCATCAAAAAACATTGATGTTCCAGATACCCGATTTACCCATGTGCATCTCGATCTCATTGAGCTCCCAGTGGTTAATCAATTCAGGTACTGCCTTACAATAATTGACAGATTTTCTAGGTGGAAAGTTGCTGTTCCCTTAAAGGACATGACAGCTGCTTCCGTAAGTACTGCGTTTTATTCAAGCTGGATATCCCAGTTTGGTACACCCCTCGCCATTACTACAGATCAGGGTGCCCAATTTGAATCAGCTCTATTCACAGCTTTGACGAGAATGATCGGAGCTAATCGCATCAGGACAACACCCTATCACCCACAATCCAATGGCCTAATTTAAAGGTGGCATAGAACACTAAAGCAGCGCTGATATTCAACTATCATGCTCCATGGCCGAAAGTTTTGCCCACAGTTCTCCTTGGTCTTCGCGCATGCATTAAAGAAGATTTGAACGCCTCGCCCGCAGACTTGGTTTACGGCACTGCATTGCGCCTCCCTGGTGAGTTTTTCATCTCAGAAGAGACACCAGTGGGCCCCCATGTTTTTATTCAGAAGTTTCGAGCACACATCAGAAGTTTAAGGCCAACTCCAACAGCTCATCACACAAAATCTAAAATGTTCACTCTGAAAGATTTATACACCAGTTCGCATGTATTTCTCCGAATTTACGCAATCAAAAGGCCATTGGAACATCCCTACTCTGGGCCTCATGAAGGTCTAGAGCGCATAGATAACTACGTTTTCAAAATAAATGTTGATGGTGTTGAAAAAACAGTGTCAGTCAGCAGACTTGAACTAGCATATTTCGCCAAAGAAGATCAACAGCTTGACAGTCAGCTGAATCCTCTGCAAACTGCAAAGCCCAAAAATCAACAATAGTTTCAAACAGTCGACCAGACAGAGACATCGAGATTCCAATCTGTACTGATTATCACAGACAAGTTTTCATCTTCGCATACCAAACAACGCAAAAGAGTTTCGTTCCCATCGCAACCTACGAAGGTCTCTAAGGGGGAGTGGTTGTGGCAACTCCGCCACTGGCGTCAAACAACCCTGTTGCACATCAACACCAAAAACAACCGAACAATTCTAACCTGACCTGTCAAAATAGAAGGAAGCAAACAATAATTCCTAGAACCTATTTTTAGCCACACGTCTGGCTCTTTTTCACTTTTACAAATTAATTAATATTATGTTTAGGCCACAGGCCTAAATATATCCCCCCCTCGTAACATAATTTTCTTTACTCTATTTTCCTTTGTTCACTACCACCCACATATGCTTGTGATCACTAATATACACAAGCATCTGTGAGTGGTAGTACTAGATTTTTACCGCTGTGAGCCCGCGGTACAGCAACTTTGTTGCCGGGAAACCCAACGAAGGAGCTGTATCGTGGGTTCATTGGCTCATGTGGCAAAAAGGCTCGATCTCTTTGAATCCAGAAGCCAGCAAAGGTACACGTAATCTCACGTTCACGTAAGTGTAAATTTTCAAAATTATTATTATATACCATTTTCCACAACATTTGTTAAACAATTTCTAAACACTTGTTGTATTTCTATACGGTTAATAAAACAAACCATTTGTAATTCCTTTTTATTAACAAGAAATTTTTGGTGTTTTTTTATTTTCTCCCCTTTTGCCTAAACATATATCTTTTTGCAATTACGTGGGTGCGCGCCGTTGCCACCACGCTTTTTTACACGGTCCATCTTCGCCGAAAATAAGAGAAACAGATATTTACAATACAGTCCACTCCACTCCTTTAGAGAACATCGAAGAAGCAGTAAAATCGCGATATAATCAAGGCGAAACTTTAGCATTACATCAAGAAGCACGCTTTTATACGTGGTTATAGTATCAGCAATTTGCACACAACAACACTTTTGGTGATACCTTGGAAACATCCAGCAACAATCTTTAAAACACATTCTATTATTCCGGATCAACAATTTGATAAAAGGTACGTGGTTTATAAATATTCCGTGCTAGGTAGGGTTTTCCTTTTCACTTTTTAATAAAAATTTCAAAAAATTAAATTATAAATCGGTAGTAAGTATTTCCCATTATTAAAACCGTGCAAGTGATTTTGTTGTGAAGTGAGGTCTTATTTGTGCAAATTAAAAAAAAAACGCTTAACGCAGTTATTTAAAGTTTGTGCATCACGCCTTGTGACTATGCGGTAAGATTTTCCGGACACAGCTCAAGGTAGCACAACACTGTTCTAAAAGGTTAACATAATCTCAACACCGCTTAGCGCCACCTTTCTACTTTCGCTTTTGCAAAATTTTCATTTTCAAAATATTCACCGAAATAAATTTTGATCTGTTAAGGTTATTTAAACAAAGAAATTAATCTAATTTGCCCGCACATTCAATTAAACAAATTTTTCCACATAAAAATCACTTGGGTTATTTACACGGGCAATACGATCGCAATTTTATTTTGTTGCTGTAATACAAAGTACACTTATTTTAAACTGCACATATTATTTTTGTTGTTTGGGTGGCCAATAGGCTTATTCCTTGTACAATTATTTAAAAAAAAAAAAATTGAAGAATTATTATTCTCACTTGCGGCAATACACAAATCAGTTTTTACTGATCTAATTTTTGTGATACAAAAGTTCACAGTCCTTGGTTAAATTACCAAAAAGTCCATAACAACCGTTAATATATTTTTATTTTCACTGACACAATTTTTGTACTAGCCATTACTTATTGGCTTAGACAAGTCATTAGCAAATCTTCATTAGCACATTCCTTAACAATTACGTGGGTGCGCGCCGTTGCGACCACGCATTTGTTCATTCCTTGAACGTATCCCACTTAGCACACAAGCCTCAATACAGTCCTTTTTTCACTTTAGCCATAACTAATCGGCTTACACAATTAATTGGTAAATTTGGGTATACATACGCTTACACCAAATCTTTTCACTTATCACGTTATCACTTACAAGTTTCGGTCCTTTGGCAACGTTTTCACTCACTACACTCTTCAAAGGCAATTTCTTCTTAGTTTTTATAAATTTGTCGGTTTTCATTTTTATACACAATGGAGACCTATACACGCCAAACAGATGCAGTGACGGAGTATGAAAATGACTTCCACGATATGTCACCTTCGCAACACAGTAAACACTCCCTAAAATACCAAAGCGATGAGTTAAATACTCTTTGGGAAGCTACGAAGATGACATACGAAAAGCTCGTAGGTTCATCAGAGCTTGAGTCAAAGGACCTACAGCTATCAAAAAGAAGCATATAATGTGCTATTTCAGCTTTCTAAAGTATCAGGCGGCAATAGCTGAGCTTTTGGAAGAATTTGAAAAGAAAGAGAAAAAAGTAGAAGTCTCAGATAAAATGGAATATCATGTGCGCCTGCCAGCGTGTGATACGGATATTTTCAAGGAAGACTATATTTCATGGCCGTCCTTCAGGGACCTGTTCACTGCCATATATATTAATAATAGTAAACTCCATGCAGTACAAAAGCTATACTATTTAAGGCAAAAAACCCAAGGGGAGGCCAAAGAAATAGTAGAAAAACGTATCTTGGTCACTGCCCAATTAAAAATTCTTTTTAGTTTAAAAGCAGTTGAGAGTGAATGCGGTAGCTCCATTAGAAAACTGCAACGTGAAATAAACAATTGTATCTCAGCGCTTCAATGTCACAAGATTGACATATAAAACTGGGATGGAATTCTAACGTATTTGTGCTCCACAAAACTGCCAGAAACAACACTGGCTCTATGGGAAAAAACCATAGAAAATAAAACAGAAATTTCAAAATGGGCAGACATGGATAAATTCTTATCCAGCAGATTCCAAACGTTGGAAACTCTCGTAGATATAAGAGGGGATAGGGTTTCAAAACCCTCTAAGCCACAAGCTTCTCGTTCCTCGGCAGATACATCGTCGAAACGATTAGGGTCCTATCAGGCAAGTGCAAGCGTAGCCAAACCTACGTGTAAGATGTGCAAAAGTCCTGCACATCGAATTGCAAAGTGCGAAAAGTTCTTACGTTTAACGCCTACTAAACGGTTTGAACAAATTAAGAGCAGCCGTGGGTGTATAAACTGCCCTTCTGCTGGCCATTCGGTAACAAAGTGTACCAGTCAAATGAACTGTGCCACATGTCCACATGTACTTCAGACACTATCGGAGCATCTACGACACGAGAAGATCAAATACGACACAATGCTGATAGAGAAAATGCTCCGATTAATAATGTGAACTCATATTTCGCAAATACAAGGAAAGGAGTACTAATAGGGACAGCTCAGGTTAATATTCATTTCAATGGTGTTGACTATTCAGCGAGAGCCCTAATATACTCGGGATCTGAACGCTCATTCATAACCGAGAAACTCAAGCGCAGAATAAATCTGCCAACTAAACGCATGCATGCCCAAGTTTGGGGCATCAATAATACAATGCCTGCACAAGTAAAATAAGCGTGCAACATACAACTGCGGTCACCAACCGATCCATTAATCGAGATCAATACGATCATGCTGGTTTTACTACAATTGACAGGGAATCTTCCAACTTGACAAATAAACGCAATGACTGGGCAAGCATTCCCTACTTAGTACTGGCTGACAAACGATTCTTTGTCAATGAGCCAGTCGATCTAATTCTGGGCGGAGACATATACCCCCAAATTATGTTAGGCGGCATTAGGAAAGATATGCTAAACACATTAATAGCACAGGAAATGGTGTTCGGCTGGATTTTGACAGGCCGGACAGATGCGGTTGATACAAATAAAACCCTAGTTTCATATTCTAACGAGGTCACTTTAGACAAACAACTGGCGGATTTCTGGGAGATAGAGGAAATTCCAAAGAAGAGGAGCATCAATAACGATGACACTTACTGCGAGGAGCTATACAAATCCACAACAGTTCGGAACAACGATGGCAAATACGTAGTCTCCTAGGAAAGAGTTTAACTTAGGCCCTTCATTAAGAAGTCCGTGTTCTCAATTCTATCGCAACGAGACACGACTTGCGAAAAACCCAGTCCCTCAAACGGAGTACAATAGAGTTGTATCAGAATATGAAACCTTAGGGCATATGAGACAAATAGGCAATATTTCGCCAGACTCAAATGATTGTTACTTCCTGCCTCACCATGCTGTCATAAAGGAGGGAAATACAACGAAAAAAGTCAGAGTCGTATTTAATGCATCTTGTCCTACCACTAATGGCAAAATGATGATGCCTTATATCCAGGTCCGATTCTTCAATCCGACCTGACAATCCTTATACTACGTTGGCGGCTGTTCAAATACGTATTTAACAGCGACATAGAAAAAATGTACCGCCAAATATGGGTTAATGAAAATCAAATCAAATTCCAGCGAATCGTATTTCGCAACTGCCCCAAGGATCCAATTAACATTTGCGAATTGAAAACGGTAACCTTTGGTGTTAATTGTGCTCCGTATCTTGCGATTCGGACGCTGCACCAACTAGCTGATGACATGGAGACATCGCATCCAATGGCAGCAGATATCCTCCGAAATTGCATGTACGTTGATGACGTACTCGCCGGTGGACACAGCATCGAAATTGCAATCAAGGCAAGGGACGAAATATCATCGGCATTGCAATCGGCAGGTTTCCCATTGCGAAAATGGACGTCCAACTGCAAGACAATTCTACAGGGTATACCGAAGCAACACTTATTAAGCGAGGATTTTCTTGAGTTTGAAGACACCAGCATGGTAAAAGCACTCGGTATCAGGTGGAACGCCCATTTCGACTACTTCTACTTCACAGCGAAACCCTTTGATAATAACCATGCCGTAAAAAAAAGGTCAATACTTTCTGCGATCGCAAAACTTTCCGACCCTCTCGGCTGGCTGGCACCAGTCATAATATTAGCCAAGACAATAATGCAAAATATTTGGTTGGAAGGGACAGGCTAGGATGAAAATGTGTCTGAAACTACTTTACATCGGTGGCAACCATTCATGACTAACTACGAAAAGATCAACGATATACGCATACCGCGATGGGTTCACTACACATTGAAGGCAATATCGAAATATATGGATTCAGCGATGCTTCGGAAAAAGCATATGCCGCCACTGTTTTCCTGAGGGTACAAACAAAGGATCAAGTCTTCACCAACCTGTTGATGGCCAAGACGAGAGTAGCCCCGGTCAAAACCATATCCTTGCCTCGACTCGAACTCTGCGGTGCAGTTCTACTAGCAGAAATAATAGAATCTGTGGTCGAAAATATGAAATTTTCGATCATTAAAGTAACGCTTTGGACAGATTCAACCATAATGCTGGAATGGATCCGAAAACCACCATGTTCGTGGTCAACGTTCGTGGCACATCGAATAACTAAAGTCATCGACAAAGTAAGAGACAAATTATGGCGGTACGTAGACTCCGCGTCAAATCCTGCATATTTGGCGAGCAGAGGCTTCTACGCTTCGGACCTAATCAACAATTCTTTGTGGTGGCAGGGACCTTCTTGGTTACAAGAAGACAACGAAAATTGGCCAACACAAAAAGAAGATTATAATACGAATATCGAAGAAAAGAGGGTTAAAGTTCATGCAACATCGGCCGAAAATAATTTTGATATTCTGGAGAGGTTTTCGGATTTACCAAGGGCTTTGCGTCTTATATCCTATATTCTTCGGTGTTTCCAGAATTCGCACCCAACAACTAAAGCCTCCTTTAAAAGGGATTCTCATTCGATAGCTCCTGACGAAATAAAAAAAAAAAAAAAACACGAAGATTGACAACAATATGCCAAAGGCAACATTATCAAGAAGAGTACGCAAATTTGAAGTCAGGAAAACTAATTAATGGGAAAAGTGAGATTTTACCCCTAGATCCATATATAGACGAGGAAGGCATCATTCGAACTGGGGGCGGACTAGGGCATCCAAAGACATGTCCCATAGCGAAAGTCATCCCATTATCCTTCCTTACACTTGCAGGTTATCCAGACTTATAGTTCAATCCTCTCATAAGACTACTCTGCATGGAGGGAACCAGCTGATGCTACTCCATATCCGCACTCAGTACTGGATCCCACGCGTTAAAATCATGATATGGTCTGTTATCCACAACTGTAAGGTCTGTACTATTT
Source organism: Eurosta solidaginis (assembly GCF_040869045.1). Taxonomy (NCBI): domain Eukaryota; kingdom Metazoa; phylum Arthropoda; class Insecta; order Diptera; family Tephritidae; genus Eurosta; species Eurosta solidaginis. The sequence goes on along the minus strand of NC_090319.1, from coordinate 226,428,051 downwards.
ACAGGAAGCGGACACAAACGCAACTTATGGGGATCCTTCCGAAAGAGCGCACCACCTTTACCCGGGCCTTCACCAACACTGGGGTAGATTTCGCGAGCCCATTCGATATAAAATCCTACCAAGGAAGGGGATGCCGAATTTCAAAAGGATATGTTTGTCTGTTGGTCTGCTTTTCGACGAAAGCCATCCATCTAGAAGCGACAAACGACCTTAGTACCGGGTCCTTCCTAGCTGCCTTCGCCAAATTTGTATCCAGACGAGGCTGTCCGAAAAACGTTTACTCCGACAATGGTACTAACTTTGTCGGAGCTTCGCGATCTTTAAGATCCGAGTTTAAATCATTTCTGCGTGAAGCAAGGGACGGAACATTGAATAAATATAGCCGTCACATTTTAGAATGGCATTTTATACCGCCAAGCGCTCCTCACATGGGAGGTTTGTGGGAAGCGGGGGTAAAAAGTTTTAAGACCCATTTTAAAAAGATCGCGTTCGATCATAAATATACTTTTGAGGAGTTTACTACCCTCTTATATCGAATTGAGGCCTGCCTCAACTCTAGGCCCCTGAGTCCCTCATCCAACGACCCTTCCAACCTGGAGCCGCTTACTCCAGGCCACTTTCTCGTAGGCGGGCATCTTTTAGCTCCACCTGAACTCCATTGTAGTGAAAATCCTGCCTCAATCGTCAATCGGTGGTAAAAGATGAAAGCCCTTCATCAAACATTTTTCAAAAGATGGAAATCGGAATATCTCACCGAAATCCAGAAACGGTATAAATGGAAACATCCACAATCCAACTTAAAACCCGGGCACCTAGTCGTCATAAAAGAGGATAACCTACAACCAAACGATTGGAGAATGGTGAGAATCGTCAACACACACCCAGGTTCCGATAACCGTGTACGTGTTGTTGACGTCAATACAATTAAAGGACAAATTACGAGACCAATCGCGAAATTGGTACTACTTCCCCACAATGACAAGGAAAATGAACTTTAATAGTCCATATCCCTCCATCCCAAATAACCCAGCTAAAAAAGATTAAAGCGCGTCGATACCAAACACTAGAGAAGGCGGCAAAAGAACGTCACCTCCACGGCCCTTGGTGACTCGCTTCTAACTCAATTTTCGCAAGTGACACATAATCAAAATTTGCAATAAATTTAATAGGCACACAGGCGATACTTTTCTGTAACTTCCGTCGAAAAGTTACTTATATATATTTCAAGTCAAAACGCATATATACCATTGAACTTCTGCTCAGATCATGGAATAAAAGGGAAGGTAGTACCACTCAAAGTTTTTTTTTCTCTACATGGAATTGAAATGGGTGAAGATGAAGGTAACTTCAACGTTTATAAAGGGGTTTGCCGGAAGTAGAAGTTTTCCAAACCAAGTGGTGTCCACATAACAAGCGCATCATCCAGCGGACGTATTGGCTCTAAATAACGCCGATTATGAGCAATGTGGCGTAGGAAACGGTGAAAATTCTCTTTGCCACCATCACAACGCATACTTAACACCAAAAAACTGGATATTAATACATCATTACATAATTCTTCAGGTTGTGCTGTATTGCCTAGAAAGCGTTGACAAAGTATCTTTAATAAAATTTAATTATAAAACATCACAAATATCTTCATGTTCTTCAAAACCCGTACCTGATATATTTTTCTTGCAAGTCATAAAGAGATGATAACCGTCTGTGGATCATTCCACTTTGCTGACTTGCAATGGATTATGATGAATGCAATCAACAGACAACCGCAATTAAATTGCAACAATTGTTTTTACAGATTCTTTCGATGTCTCGTAGAGTGTGCGGAGCGATAGCAAACGTAAAACGTGGCCATTAAAAATTTGCAGCACAAACCATTTTTCCAAAAGCTTTAAACAATTTCGTACTGGATCAGTTGAGACGCTTACGGCATAAAACGCGCCCTCCATAGAGGTTAATTTTTCCTTTAGGTTTAATTTTAAGTATAGCGTGACTTCATCGACGTGACAACCTTGGCATTTTTCTTTCTCTCTATCTTCGTATTCGAAATGTAAAACTGCAGTAGGCACGAAATCCACTTCTAAAAGCGGTTTATCCACAGGCGGCACATATGGCACATATTTCCATAGTATAGTAAACAAATCAAATTTGGCATTTTCATTATGCAAGAATTTATGCACAAAATCGGCTTTCGTTTGAACACTACCATATATTTTTTACATATTTGCTCGATCTACTTCACTCTTTATTTTTTCTTTTTTCTCTAAGCAATAACCATCAAGATTCGTGATTTCGCATTATCGTTAAAAATTAAACTAATGTACACTCATCACATGGATCACTGTTTTAGTCAGTTAAATTTAATTAAACTCCTTCTGACCAACAACTTAACGTCCATGCGAATAGTACGTTACCATGTACCAAGCATGCGAAGTAAAATATATCGATATTGATTTTGACAGCTACTTGTAAATTATTTAAAGGTTCCATGCGTTGTACAGGGCCATGAGTGCCAAGCGATAGTGTAGCTTCGGTACTCTTGTTGGGCGGCAAAGGTGCCACTTGCATAGGTGCCCCGGGTATTAAGCCAAAGCTATTTTTATTTAGTTGTATGGCAAAGCCACTCATAGGTTGCATCGCTTTATTGGTCAGAGTCGTATCCATAAATATTTCACCATTGCGACGCGAAAATGTACCTTGTATTTCGAGACCTTTACCCTTCTCGGCAGGTAACCAACAAATTTTCGGTATTTGAACACCCACGGTGAGGGCAGCTCCTGATATACCGAATATGTCACCAAGTAAACTAGTGTCACGTCCTGCTGCTGGTTCTGTGGGTCCACCTCCAAGCAAGATATCCAAACCACCGCCTAGTAAATCGACATTGCTGGTTGTTTGCACTGCTGCCGGCATGGCAGGCGCGTTAATGTCCATTGATAATAAGTCGCCAATCAGCGACACTTGATTGGGTGTTACCATTCACCACCCGTCTCGGCTTCTGAATTACCTGCAGCAGGTGCACGATTTGGAAGTGATTTGCGCACGCCAGAACCACGCCCTTCAACAAATGCTGTTGGTGGCTTATGATAAACACTTGCCAGGGAACTAGTATGACAAATTAGCTCATCCAATAGTGTAGGCTCTAACAAATCAGTTCCTTCTGATATAAAAGGCTTATCAGCCAAAACAACTTCCTTGGCTGCAGCGGGGTCAGTGGACAACAATCGCCAATAGATAAAACCACGATCACGCAAATCAGAATTATCTGAATCTTGCGTAGCTAAAGAAAGTACATGTTGCACAAGCTCTTGTGTTTCAGATGGGCGTTTTAAGAATAATTTAACCACAGCGGTCAACAATTGCAATTGCCCTTGAGCGCTTTCATCTTGGAAGCCTTCCAAAAAGCTATCGAGTAATTCATCAGCATTATCAATACTCTCAGCATATTCCCCAATAAACCAAACCATGGAGGCACATGTCTCAGGCTTATCGAGTGTATCAAGATTCTCACAAAGTGTGCTAATAATGCTTCCATATTTATTCGAGTACTTGCGGAAAATGTCTTTAATTACAACAATTGCCTCTTGAACAACATAATTTACTTTGGTTTGAATCAAATCGAGAAGTGTAGAAACGCAGCGTTCGGCTGATGGTTCAACCTTTATAGCACAACGCCCAATGGCGCGTACAGCCTTGCGCACAAAATTTACATCAGCCTCAGTGGCATATTCTTTTAATTCATTTAAAACTTTTGCAATGCTAGTTTGAATGGCCAAACATATCATAATGTCGAGCTTTTCTAACTTTACATAAATTGGATCATTATACTTAACAAAGAACACTTTCACCTCATGCCTAAGAATGTCTGGGTGCTTTTGCACAATTAAATTTATGTTACGCAGTGCCACATATTGAACCTCCGGCTCTGAGGAGAGTAGTGTAACTAATGGTGGCGCCAACTTCTTAGTGAGTGTGACACAGAAATCGCTATCACTTGAAAGCTTTTCTAATAATTTCATGAGCACTTTAACAGCGCTCAATACAAATGCTGCATTAGCGTGTGCTAAGCGTGGTGTTATACGTTCGCAAATCGATTGAGCTTCGCGCTCATCTTTAGGACTATAATTAGCCAATGAATCAAGAATGAATACTTGTCCCCATTCGGTGCATTCTTTATGCGCAGTAAGCAATTTGTTAATAGTAACTGAGTTCATTTCAACAAGGGGTTGACCCGACTGACTGGCTTCGTTAATTTCACTCAGTGCAACAACAGCGTTGGCCACCACCATGGGATTCGAATCGGAGAGTAAATCTTTTAATTGATATAAAAAGCCTTGATCTTCGACCATTGATGATGAGATGTCATAAAGTTTAGCAACACAAACCGCGGCTGTTTTACGTACATAGGGATCCTCATCCTTTAAGCACTTTTGTAGTGGCTCGCATAAATATTCGGTTATATTATCAACGCGTATACATCCCATCGTACGTACAGCCAAAGCACGGATAAGGGGATTGGAGTCTTCGCAGTCCTTCACAAATGCATTAACTGCCATAATTGCCATATCTGGTTGCGATTTAGCGTAATTCATTAAATAAAAATAAACCAATTTCTTAAGCTCCAAATTATCCGTTTGCATACAGCTGACATCAGGAAATCGCGTAAAATTTCGCTTCCCAGCTTTAAGAAAAACCATGGAAAGAAAACCTGAAAATAAAAATACAAAATTAGTTAACAAAAAGCCAGATTACGCAGTTTAGTATCTATACTCACCGCGTGTTTTATATCAATGACATTTTTTTTCATTCAGGAAATGGAAAAGCGTAGCAGATGTCAAAATCTCTACATTTAATTTCTGACTGTCAATGATTATTGCAATACAAAAGTTAGGCCTCATGCACAAGCATCTCGCGCACTACATGTCACGCACTACATGCCGTACTACACGTCACGCACTACATGCCGCACGACATATCGCGCACAACATGCTACGTGTCGCGTACTAAATATCGCGATCAATCATTCATTTGGACGAAATTTAAAATACTGAATTCCACGAATCTCGACATTATCGACAATCCACGTCGTAAATAATGTTGAATGGTGGAAGTGCAACAGGTATTACACTTTTCAGCCAGGTGGCGAACCGTTCCGTGTGGTGTGAGGCCACTTGTTGTGAAATCAAAGTTCACCACAAATCTAAAATAATCTTTAGAAATACGTCGGCGACATCTACCGCACCAGCCACATCGCATGGATGCGTGCTCAATCCGTTTTCTTCGTTTCTTTGCGCGCATAAGTATTTACTTATGGCCTTTAATTTTTTATTTCAATTAAATTTTATTTGAATAAAATGTTTTTTTTTTCTTTTGCGAAAATATATTAGAGATACTTTTTTTGTTTACGCCACCCAAACAAGATTCCGCTAACTTCAATTTGGGCATGATCAATGATACCAATATTCTTTCAGATCATGACCCGCTACCAAACTTTACTGGACAAGTCAGAGGGAGGCGCAACGCGTTTCGACGTCGCTTGCCAGCTCTGCGGCAGGGACCATAGTTTCCGAATCTGTCCCGAATATCGGAAAAAATCTCCAGAAGAGAGGTTGCGGGCAGTGCTTCTATATAAGTACTGCCCAACTCTCTGTCACCCTTTCACCGGGTAAACGAGTGTAGCAGCAAGTATCGCTGCAAGAGGTGCCAAGAGAAGCACCACACCACGCTTCATTTAGATGAGCGTCCGCCGGTATGCGACGAGACAAACACAAATGGCGACGACAACACGTCCGACGACGCGTTATCAATCAACCTGTCGGGACAGGCTAAATCCTGGGCTCAGCAGGTGGATGAGGAAGAAATGGAGGAGGGGAGAGCAAAGGCGGAGTCAGAAATAGGTAAAACGGAGACAAGACCGTCAACGGTCAATCATGGGATGCGCAGTTTCCGGCCGCTGTTACACCATGAAAGAAGCGCAGCGAAAGCAAATAAACGTCGAAAATAAAGCGACAACTGGCGGCACCGCGACATCTAACTCCAAGGAGGCCCGAACAAATCATCCAAACGCGGAAGATAGCAGCGGCGAAATAAATCGACACAATACCCTTCTGACGCAAACCGGCCGACTGCTACAAGCTACTCCAGGGCCCATCATGCGGCATTTCGTGCCCATTGCGCCGACGGCCATAGTGCGCGTCGAATCGCATGGGTATTTACATCTGGTTCGTCCCATAATTCATCCCTGCGCCGCCAGCACCATCGTCGATGCAGAGCTGGTACGCGACTTGCAGTTGGAGCGCCAAGGACCAGGGCAATGTACCCTTATTCTGCGCGGCAAGTTCGGGTCATCGACGTATGTCACCACTCAAGCCGCAGTGGTCAAAGGCCACTATCGCTTAAGTCCG